>NC_140072.1:62174631-63384631 GCF_964194135.1 Talpa europaea | reverse complement strand
TGTTTGAAAATATGAAGAGTCTTAGAAATCATACATTTTGACTTTTTATTTTTCACGTTGTTAAAGAGCAACCCCGGTATGAAATGGGTTGCCTGACTGTAGGTCCCCCACAACAGTAAGAATATGATAAAGCTAGAGTAAGTATATGGCTGTAATTAGTCCCAGTCCAGCATGTTTACCTTCACCTAAGGCTTTCTGTTTGTTACACAGTTCACTTTTTGTGACTCATTAATATTTTGAGAGGAACTGTGTGATTTCTTAAATGTAGTCATATTCTATTTTACTTACCTTATGTAAAGTAAACCTTTTTCAGTTTAGTTTCTGAGTATTAGAGAATGTAAATATTCTATAAGATATATATTTAAAGAACATTCCTATAGGAAATAATAATAAATGTTAAAATAGTAAAATGCTTGTTTTGTGATAACGGTATGTGTTTCTTAGGTTCCAGTAATTTGGTTGTTTGTTTTTTTTTTTAATAGCTGGTTATATATTATTAAAATAACATTGGGAATAATTACATTAGTTTTGTACCAAGAGCATCATAGATTTATTGCAAGCTTTTTAAAGTCTTTAGTAAGGTTATTAATCTGCATCTTGATTCTTTCCACTTACTTTTCAAACTGCATCTGTACACAATCCCTATTTAGCTTACTAGGTTAACAAAAATTCTAGAACATCTCATTGTACTAGTATGTAACTGTATTATATAGGAATAAGTCTAGGTTTCCTTAAGAGGGCAACAGAATTGAAAACTGAGGCATACAAATAAATGAAAGTTTCTCTAAATCCACTGGATAATAGAGGCAGTGTTAAGGCTAACCATAGTGTTGAACTAAACAGAGGGATTACTCCTGGGTTTTGCATCAGTTGTTTTCTGCCGGGTGGCCTCACTTGTCAAAAAAAAAAAAGTTTAACAGGCAAACATTCACATAGCCACATTGAGAAAAGGAGTATGCTTAATTCCATCAAAGCTTTTTAAAAAAATCAATCATTAATTTATTCCAACTACAATTGTTGGTCATTTGTGAAAAGCATCTGGCCTTTAAGTCATAGGAACCCAAACACAAGTACAATGTGAACACTTGTGAAGAAGCTTCAAATTTGGTATAATGTAAAAGAAGCTATGTTAGCAGGCATGTAGTTCTATCTATATATACATATGACTGTATTTGTATGTTCATAATGCTTAAACTCCACTTTGGTTTTTGAATTTTGCATATGTTACAGATACAAATGTAATGTACTTTAGAAATTAGAAAATTGTTAATTGGCAGCTTTAAAAAGTCCTGCCTTTTTATATGTCTTTTCATGGTTGTTTAACAGTGATATTTCAGCAGTCTTAGCATTACAAATCAGAAATGGTTTCTAATGGAGTCTAAATTCAAGATAGAAAACATTCTTAAAATGGTTTCAGGATAGACATACCCTATTTTCCATATGGCTAAGTAATTGTTAAGATATTTGTTTTAAAGCTGGACTTAGACACTCCTGACTGCTCTCTAATTTGATATAGCTAGTCCAAATGATTTTATTCAGGAAACTTTGGTAGGAGAATGCGGTGAAGTAGATAGATAATTTTGCAGCTATACTCATATTGCAAAGTATAGAACTAATTCAGTCATTATGACTGTAGTAACATCCATCTTTTAAATATGGTTTTAAAGCAAGCAGTAGAGCTGCTCAGTGTCGGGATACATTTAAATATTAAATTTTAAGTTAGTCAAGTTTCCCGTCGTAACTTATATAAATAGACTCCCTCCATAGCCACAAAATTATACATAGCAGTTTTTTTTTTTCTGTTTTTGTTTATTTTGTTTTCAAAAATGAACTCAGGCATTTATTCTTCCAAATGAAGTCACGTTATTTAATTCAAATAAAACAGTAATGCATTGTTATTTCTAAAAATAATGAACCTTTTTAAAATGTAGGAAAAGGATTAATAAGAGCTTTAAGAGATGAAAATTAGAGTTGTAAGAAATAGAGTTGTATCATTTTTATGACATGCTCTAATATAATATGAAGAGTTAGCATATATAAACTAACCCCATGATGATATAATACTTAGTCTACTGTTTTCTTACTGTACAAAGGAAATAAAACCAAATGTGACATAACCAAATGCTAATATGTCAAGAGCTTCATATAGAGATGATCCATTTTCTTACTATTGAACTACTTTTACCAGATTACTCATCTATACTATATTTCACTCACCATTACTCTTGAGCTTTCTCTGAGATTTTAATAATTATAAATTAAGAAAAAATATACTTTCTTATAAATAAGGCTTGATTCTAAGAAAATGAGTCGTAAAACATTTTCAATTAGGAAAAACGTACTGACATTTGATTTAGACAACTATTTTACTTAATTCCATAAATATATTATTGTAGCAAGATGATCATGTTTCTAAAATATGTACTGAGAAGGAATGTAAAAATGTATCTGCTGTATGTAGAATTCATATGGTAAACTTTGTTTATCCCTTTTTTCAGAGGCACTGATGTCCAAAGTACTGTTAGGGTTCTTGAAAGGAGAAGAAAATCACTTAAAACTGCTTGTGAAATACAATGTTTGAAATGCTTCTTTGAGAATGTGCAGATTATGACTTGCATAGGAACTTCTCCCAGCTCTCTGGGAAAATGAGCTGTTGACATTCTTTTGGGTCATCATCCAAGATAGGAGGGCAACCACAAGGATTTAGCAGATAAATTCATCCCCAAAGACCTTTATCCATTCCATTGCAACTTGGAAACATTCATGTTGAATAGTAGCATTAATGTTACCCATTTAGCCCTTCAAAGTGAACCTTATGTTAAAAAAAAAAAAAGAAAGAAAGAAAAAGATGACGATGAAGAAAATCAAATGACTAGAGCAATAACTCATTTAAGTATTCTAACACTTATTCTTTATTTACATAACTCTAAAGCACAAACCACTTTTCATCCTCTATACTATTTTCAAAAATAGTCCTATTATAGTGAGCTATAAGCTTTGAATTTTAACTAGCTGCACATTACTTTAGTTTTTATGACAAAGAACAGAAGATAAATGCATGTTTTAATGTGTTCTGAAATGAATAGCAACATTTTTAAAAGATCGAAAATTATGTCATTTATGTTCTGTTTCTGACTCTTTGGACTTTATGATTCAGGCAAAAGAGAAAAACAAAGCTGTGATAAATGCCTTGAGAGTATGCACTAAGATTCATACACATGTCCTTTCTTACAAATGATGAATAAAACTTTTTGACTCAAACTGAAATGATACTATATAGGGCTGAATGTGCAGGAAAGGTTCCCACAATGCATTGTGCAAACCTAGGGCTAACAAATACCCTGCTGCTTTGAAACCCCCCCAAAAGACAAAAGCACAATGAAATAGAAAGCTTACCACCGGTAGCTTTCAAAACGACAAACTAGGCAAACTATACATCTCCACCACTCCAATTTTGTCAGAATGCTAATGAGCTTGCTCTGATCTTTACTCGGCTTCCCGTGTTTTCTACATCTTCAAGGACCACATGGCGCTAGCAAAATAAAGACAACTAAATGAGAATTTCGAATGCTTTTTGTGTTAGGACCTGGTGCTTTTCAGTGGACGCACTCGTTGAATATTCTCAACTTAAAAGAGTACAACAGGGGGTTGGGTATGAACTTTTTAACAGGAGGAAATTTGTACAAAAGTAAATTAGTGAGATGAGGAAAATATGAGAAAAATTTCTGATTAATTTCCACTCCATAATATCAATGACACCTTCAGCCCCACTCATACCCTTCTAACAAGAGATGCTGATAAAAGATGAATGATTCTGTGTTGTTCACAGTGAATGTTTAGTGGTTTTTTAATAGCAGCATTCTACATAAAAGGCACCAGGAAGTACTCCGCATTAGCAGTTGAGATCACTAGTTAATAGGATGATGTCTTTTAGCTTTTGTCATAAGATTATTAGAAAGGATGGGTTTCTGTTCTCATCGTTGCATAGTTTGGAGTGCCTGTTGAGTACAAGTGCTAAAATACAGGTTTCTCAGTATTGTTTCACATGTAAAGCAAAAAGCCTTTTAATGCAACACCTTTTTCCTTTTTTACCAGGTGATTTTGTTATTGATCTCTAATCTGCCCCTTTAGCTGTATTAAATGCTTGAAGTATTCTGATCTTCACTGTAGTCTTGATGCCAGCTATTTGTGTCTATAAATTCATTAACATTAAAGCAGGGTGTGTATACTGTTTGACTATATGATTTAGAAAATGGGACATTCTGTGGTTTTATGGTTTAGGATATAGATAACATAAAATTAAGATTGGCTGCATAAACACTGTACTTTTATAAAGAACATATTTTTATGAGATTTATATATTTTTAAGGAACATATTTTTCATTAGCTCTCTTTTTTCTCGTAATCACTGTGCACTTAATAGGAGATTAGGAGGCATCAGCTCCATCTCTCACCATACCCATATCTAGAAGGGGAAAATAAAAACCACAGCTGGGTACATTTTTATAATAAAGGTATCTGAATTTACACTGATTCTGTACAATTGATAAATAACAGGAACAAGGTAGGAAGAGGTTCAATAAAGTAACATTTTTCAGGTTTTTGGTGGAGAACATTTTTTGTAATGTTTCTCACATTTAAAAGATATTTCTATATATTCTTTAATTTTTTTTCTTATCCTGGAAAATTATATTTTTGTACATTGTACTTTGTTCACATAACTTAAGATATTGCCTCTTAAGATATTTTAATTTATTCACACTTTTAACAAAATGAAGGTGGGGGGATCTTGTAGTAAAAGAAATTAACTTAAACAACCATAGTTAATGTCAGTGAAAAGTAGAAACTAACGAGTTTTGGAGTTGGGTTTTTTTTTTATGTGATTATTCTACATTCTGTAGGTTATATGCTACAACATAAATATCATTTACCATAATTTTTCTATGCTTCTTGTGTGGATAGGAATTAGTATTTGTGTAATAAAACATCTCCATTTTTGTAGAGATTCTCTCTCATAGACATTATATGTCTGTTTTCATACAAAATACAAGAGACATTCAAAAAATATGCATTAAATTATGTGATATCTCTTGTTATTCTAATTAAAAAACAAAAAAATTAAGAACTGTGGATTTCTCAGTAATGAAAAATTTCTTAACATGTGACATACCATAGTAAAATAAAAATGAATTTTTTATCTCGCTAAAGTAGAATATTTTCATTTTTATCTCTATCAACATAAAATATGAAGTAGACTGACAAGATTACATTTTCTTTGCAAAGGACCTTTCCATAAAGAGAAACAAAAGCAAGGAAGGAAATTTGTTGCTAAAAGTAAATAAAATGATCTCTAAGGTTTTGAAATAGTATAAGCTTAGCCTATCATTCCCCATTAAATTAATCACTACTGTTAATTCACAGGGTATTGAATCTATGTCATAATAAAAAAAACACTAAAAAAAACTGTTTACATCTGAAAATTTTCTACAAAATGTGTGTTTAAAACACAATTTCCAGAATCAGTGAACCACATCCATAGACTAAGAGTTGATAGAATCCATTCCTTTTTGTAAGTAATATATTCGACATACTTTTGGTAAATGTGTTATCGGTCTGTTTTATGTGTCTGTATGTTTTTAGCCATGTCTAGATTTTAGTTACTTTCTGTCACCTAACTCCAAGAATGTAAAATGATATAAAAGCCATTTTCTAATTGCAAGAATATGAATTTCCGCAGTTACATGCTAATCCAATATTCAGAAAAATAAAAAACTTAAAAGAACATATCAAACAATTTATTCTGTCACATCCTTGATTAGCAGAATCATAGCCAGGTGAAAGAATAGTGAGCCAAGACCCAACTCTCCAAGGTCTCCCTGTGAACCTTCTCTCCAGTGCTCCTGTCCATTAGGTATCAAAGCCCATCTGTCTTACATTGTTATTAGAAAAATTATTGAAGAGGCTTTCCTTCAATACTTAATCCTTACTATACTTTCAACTGAAAATAGGCTCTCAGCCCTTCCAGTGGTATGTTTGGGACCCTAATTGTGAGAATGATAGCCAGAAGTCCAGTCTAGTGTTTGCTTTGTTCATTCCTGCTTACTAACTCAGCTTCATCCCCATGGGCTTCAGTTTTATCTAGAATAGTAGAGAATACTATGGCTTTAAAAATAAAATGGGAGGAAAAGAATTCTTATTCCCACAAAGGATGAACTTTATTAATTCAATTGTCTTGTGATTTTTACTAATTCAGCTTTTATTTGAGCCTTGTTGTGCCTAAGGCACCACACCTAGTATATAGAGTATGGTTGGTAAATATTAGTTTAAATTTGGTTACACTGGGGCCTCCCCTGGTGGCGTAGCGGTTGAGCACTGGGCTGCGAAGCTGCCCACAGCCTCTGCAGCCGGTTCGATCCCTGGCCACCGCCAAGGGTCCCACATGGCGCGCAGACCTCTCCTGCCGCCTGCTGCTCCCCTCAGCAGTATATTTCATCAGTCTGCCTGTTCTGTTCCCCACTCTGGCTCTGGTGAATTCTTTCGACCTTCCGCGCTTCTGACTGTACCCAGTGCTTGTATAAATATATAAATAAATCTTTAAAAAAAAAAAAAAACCTAACATTTAAAAAATAAATAAATAAATTTGGTTACACTGAATCAAAATTGATATGTGTGGCAATTAAGACTTTTTTTAAAAATTAGAGACCTGTTATCAAGCATTTGCACAGTTCCTGGTATGCAGGCTTTAATAAATGTCATTATTTATATGATCTCTTTAATACTTAAATTTGTCAAGATCTCCTTTGAAATAGAAAATTACCAAAAGATGAAAAACTAATGCACTAGGATGTTTCTTATCACCATCAAATATGAAATAAAATATAAAAAATTACTATTGTTCTCTGTATATTTATGCATTTCATTATTATATATTACACATACATACTAGAACAGGCCTTTGATTATTGAAGATACTCAGTAATGAACAGAAATATAGCCTTAAGAGAATAATAAAGTTCATTTTAAAAGGAGTGTATATACTTTGAAGTATTTATAGTGTTTTGCTCTTTTTAATATCTTCAGTTTTCAAAATGGGTAATATACCTTTATTCGTTTCTTTCCATTCTTTTTTCCTTATGTATTTACAAGGAAAATTAAAATCATTGTCATACCTTTAGATTCTCTATGTTTTCACAATTTGTCCAGCTAACTCAAACATTTTTAATGTTTATTTCTATCTACATTTTATTATTTGGATAATTTAAACAAGGAAAGTATATAAATCATATCTAAAATTAGTGCTCAAATGTTATCAAATCATTCTAGTTCTTATAATAGATATTGGATCATTGGCTTTTTGGAATGGTATATCTGATTCAGAAAGTAGAGAACTTTCTAAGGTTCTCATTTCTAACATTTGTTTCTTCTCTCCTTGGCACTCTCTGTATGTCTCAGCTTTTTACTATATACAGTCAAGGTGACTTTTTCTCTGCTGACTCATGTTTGTTCATTTACCCAGAAGACCAAATGCATATATAATTTCTAGCAATGATATTTATAAAGTAATTTCTACTAGTAGAAATTTGGGATTGGGAATATAAGATACAATTTTTGAACCTAAAAAAATATCATATCACCATAATTTTTAATTTGGAATATGTCTGTTGCCTAAAATGAGGTACATCCTTATTCTAGACTGCAATAAAATTTTTTAACACTTAAAAAAGTAGAAATTCCAGGAAAATGTGTTTTTCTCAGCAACTATCTATGAAACAAAATTTAGGCATTTGAACTGATTTGGCAGCAACATGTTTTTCTTCTGAATGTGAAATTAAATTTGTGTAATGTCATGCCAATGCAAAAAATAACATCTTATACATGGAATATCACCCTTTCTTTTAAAAAAAAAAAAATCAGTGACTTATTTGTGAAAGGGCTAAGACAATGGCTCTCAAACTTTTGTATGCAATGAAAAACACCTGAGGAGTTTGCTAAAAATACAAATTCTCAGTCCCTACTGAAATCTTCTGATTTAGTGGACTTGGTGTGGGGCCCATCTTCTAAATTCTAATACAGATAAATCCACAGACCACATTTTGAGAAACTAAATTTTGAGAAACTAAGATATGCTAAACTCATAGCGTTACAAGTGCTAAGGGAAGTAGCATAGCATAGAGATTTAAGAGCACAGACTTTAAAATCGTAAGATCCCAGGCAGAATCTGGGTGGTCTTGGACAAATTTTAACCTCTCTAAGCCTCTATTTTCTCAATTTTTTTTTTAAAAAGCTGACTATTTCAGAATGTTATGAGAAACATACATACACCCATACATACATACACAAACATTTATATCAGCATAGTTAAACACAGAGGATAGCAGAGGGTTATCACCTGATATAAAATTAGCTGCTGTCATTAGAGAAATATAGTAGTAGTTGGGCCTCCCTGGTAGCACAAGGGGTTAATTCTCAGCACTATGAAGCAATCCACAGCTCCTGCAGCACAGTTCTATCTGATCCCCTGACCAGAGAGCTACTCCACATGGTGCGCAAACCTCTCCTGTCTCACCCACTGCTCCCCTCAGCAGTGTATTTTAGTAGATCTGCCTGTTCTGCTCCCCACTGTGTCTCTAGTGAATCTTCTCACCACCTCACCCTGGCACCTCTGTCCTACACCCCAGCTCTTGTATGCATAAATAAATAAAACATTTTTTTAAAGAAATATAGTAGTAGTTAGATGATTATTGTTTTTACCTATACTTTAAATTTTCCTTAGCTTCTATGTAATATGCACAAGCCCACCACCCCTACCCACTCCCATCCCATTCTAAAATAACTCTTCTTTTCCCTACACACACACATACATCCCACATGCATGCGCTCTCCCAAGAAATGCCTGAAGAACTGGTTTGGCAATTTGTCCTAAGACTATAAAGTTGTTCTTGTTGGTTTTAACCCTTGGGTTATGTATAACAGTAAATGATAAATGTGTGAACATTTTTTACAACTAAATAGTGAGGAGAAAGTCTTAGGAATTTAGCTACTCTCAATCTACGTAAGTTTCATTGAATTGTTATGTATATGAGGCACATACAGAAACAAACAAGTTAAGCATTGTATTTTGAGAAATTTATTTTAGTACATTCATGTAAGAATCAGTTTTACAAGTTCATTTTCTCCTTGTTTTATGCTGACACTATTCTAACAAGTAGCCAAGATTTCATAATTTGATTTGACAAAGAATCACATCAGAAATGGGTAAGCATGTGTGAAGTGCCTCTTCAGTTTAGGGGTAAAAATCAAGGTAGTTTGTGGAAAGATGGAAGCTCTCTTTCAACACCTTTCTCTCAGGTTCCCTAGATGGAAACACATTTCTTTAAAAATACAGATGTTAATGGACTGAGACATCTGGACACATGCTGACCAGGGCCCTTCACCTTTGAGATAGTCAACTGTCCAATTGAATAGCACTGAATCTTCCTTTTACTGTTGTATAGGCATGCAAAATCCTGCTTTCAATCCTTCATTCCATCGTAAAGATACTGCCAGTTCTTCTAGTTGATTATAAATTATTGTGTTTCTTTAGTTACTGCTTATGTTTTTAACATTTTTCATAGGCCTTTAGGTGGTTTGCATAAGAAAACTAAACATACATTATTATTGTATCTGTTCCCCATCCCCACATATCACTTGTAAGCTGGAATGTGAAAGAAATTCATCCATTCAGCACAGCTATTTCCTTAGGATAAGTATACAAGTTAAGGAAAAGCCACTGAGATGATATCTATTTTTAAAATTAGATATTTGTAAATGCTTAATATTATAGATTATTTTTAATGTTTATTGCTAAATAGTCTCAATAAAGTTTTTTTCTTTTAATGGGGGAATTTGGAGAAATGTTATAGAGGGCCATTAATCAAAATTGTGTGATTATCTTTATATTTGCATAACCTGAAAGGATGAGTTTGGTACAACTATGTGTGTTTATATAGTTATATGTATATACCCTATATACTCCCCAGGAAGTATATTGAATTTTACCATCAAAATATGAGTTTATGAATTTGTTTTCTGTTTTGTTACTGGTAACATTAAGTAGTAGGTGATATGAACATCTGACTTGTGTTATGTGCATTTACTGACTGATTATATACTTTACTCACCCCAAGGTCTCCCAACCTACTGTTCCCCCCCCCCCCCCCCCCGTGCCAGTTCACTCTGAATTAATAGCACCACTTGGTGGCCAAAGCTAGGAATTGTGTAAAGCCCAAAACATGTTCTTCCCCACTAGACACTTCTGAGCTAGAAATTAATCAACCAGTTCAGAGCTGTATTGGTTGTACTTTCAAAGGACCTTGTTCCATAAAGAAAGTTGAAAATTCAATTCAAGGAAGATACTTAGGCTTATTTTTTTTTAATTTAGAAAATGAGTTTGTTATGAATTTCAGTGCTTTAAAAAAATTTTTTTTGTATTTCAGGTATAAATAATTTTCCACCAAAAAATGAATTATTAGAGTTGTCATAAATATTTTTATTTCTCATGAAAATAAAATTGAGGGAACCAAAATTTAAAACTTCTAATACCCCTTGTTTTGACTCAGCTGCTTGTTTTTAATGTAAGTAAAATATTAAATTATACAAACCATGGCAAAGCTGTCACTGTTAACTAGGTAGCTATTTTGCTAAATTCTGGGCTGTATAATTTGATTTGATCATAATGAGTATAGGAAATTAAGTGCTAAAAGGACCATTGTGAGAACCAAGTAGACTTGACTGAATTTGTGAGGGAATATAGTCTAATTGTTTTAAATGTGATTGTTCTGACCCCTTTCGAGTGAGCTGTAGCTTTGGATAGAATGGGGAAGGACAAACAACGAAACAAAAGTATATAAGGCTAATTGCTGGCGATAAGCCCATAAGACTTATACCTGAATCTGAGAGGGGTTTTTGTTTATTTTATTTATTTATTTTTTTTATGGAGGCATGTTTTATTTATTTATTTGTTTTGTTTATACATGCACTGGGCACATTTAGAAGCGCGGGAGGGTGAGAGAATTCACCAGAGCCAGAGCGGGGAGCAGAGCAGGCAGAAGGACCGAAGTACACTGCTGAGGGGAGCAGCGGGCAGCAGGAGAGGTCTGCGCGCCATGTGGGACCCTCCTCCGGTGGCCGGGGAGCAGCCAGGGATCGAACCAGTGCTGCAGAGGCCGCGGGCAGCCCCGCAACCCAGCGCCCAACCGCTGCGCCACCGGGGAGTCCCTGAGAGGGGTTTTTGGAATAGTATGATGTTCTTCAGTCTTAGGGGTAGCTAAAAGTTTATATTATGACAAAAGGGGGAATTAATACATCCTAGAATCCAATTTTAAAAGAAATAGGAACATATCTCTTGTCTAGAGATCTTAGGAGTCATATGTTGGATTGTAATTTTCTCTGGATTTCTGACTAAGTGAAGAAGCTGTTATTTGCAAGAGAACGTTTGGAGTAGAATGTGGTTCCTTACCCTGTGTGTTGGTTGATGGATGTATGCATGGGTGGGTGCATGGATGGAAATTATAACAAACACCATTGCTTTATATAGCGTTTACAATAAATCAGACGCTATTCTATTAACTCATAATTTACACATTACTTCATTTGATCTTCATAAAACCCAGTGAATTTTAACTATTATTTCCATTTTACCAATATAGAAACTGTGATGTGGGAGAGTAAATTATTTACTCAGTATCCCATATCTCTTAAAGAATAGAGCTGGAACTTGAATGCAGCCTAATAATGCAGGCAGAGTATTCTTGTTTGACCAGTTTCTTTGAAAGATGTCTCAAAATCTCAAATTGAATCAGAGTAGTTTGTAGTTAGTTGACTAAGAAGTGGACAGGTTTATCCCTGGAATCCCCTGTTTCTGTAAGACATCGTACATCTGTAACTGAAGGATCATATGGACATATCTGTGTAGGAAGAAAGGCTAACTCCCCTTGACAGCTCTTTTTAAAAAAAAAAAAAAAAAGATTTATTTATTTATGCATACAAGAACTGGGGTACAGGCCAGAGGTGTGGGGGCATGAGAGGATTCACCAGAGACAGAGTGGGGAACAGAACAGGCGGATTGATCGAAGTACGCTGCTGAGGGGAGCAGCAGGCAAGTCAGGAGAGGTCTGCTGCCCCATGTGGGTTTCTCCCTGGCTGGCCGGGGATCGAACTCATGCTACAGTGTTTGCAGATAGCTTCATAGGTTGCGTCTTAACCCCTTGCACGACCAGGGAGGCCCCCTTGACAGTTCTTGATGTGAGGCTCTAAGATCATTGTTAAGTTCCAGTGGCCTAAATGTAAAGAATGAGCAAAATCCCCTCTACTAGTGGAAAAGCTAAGAGAATGGGAGGTGGGGGGTGGTTTATCAGAGGTTTACTGCTTTTTCGGCTTTACTTTTCAAAGTCACTCTGAAAGCTTTCTTAAGGTTGGTATGAATTCTAAAGGAAGGGCCTGTTCTGGTAGACTGGTTACTTATGATTGTCAAGCAGAGTGGCTAAGAGTGGTAGTTCACAAGACAAGTGCATGGATTTGAGGTCTAGTTTCACCACTAACCAGCTCTCTGACTTTAGATAAATTATATGACCTCATTAAATATTTGAAGCTTTTATCATCATCATTATCATGCCAGCCTATGAGTAAGTTATTAGTTTTATTAGTTGTCAGTGATCTGATGAGAGATCTATATGGTATAGAGTAGTCTCTTTGAGATACCCTTTTCCCTGTGAGAAACACAAATCCATCATGATTATCTATTGTATATTGTGGGAAAAGAATAATTCCACTGAGAAGGTTGAGGTGCATTGGATATGAGGTAGTATAGTGCTGACACTCACACTGGTTGCTTGACCAGATCTTGAAAAAAAAAAACAGCATTCATCGCATTTGATTCAAGGTGTTTTATAATTGTTGAAGACTTGTAACTTTAGACTTGTACAGATTAGAAGACTGTTGAAGATGCTTCTACTTTGTCCTGCTTTCATTGGGCTTCTGTGTTTTGAGAATGAGTATGGCCACAGACTGACAAGGGATAGATAAAGATATTTTAAAAGGTACTCTATGATTTTCTTAATGTTACTTGGTTACCTCAACCCAAGCATGATCAAAGAAAGTTTAGAGTGGGTAAACTCATACATTATTGGAAACTGGTGGTTCTTGGGTATATATTTTTTTAAAGATTTACTTTTTTATTTATGCATAGAAGAATTAGGGTTAGGTCAGAGGCATGGGGAGTGAGAGGATTCACCAACGACAAAGTGGGGCACAGAACAGGCAGATCTACTGAAATACACTGCTGAGGGGAGCAGCGGGTGAGACAGGAGAGGTCTGCTGTGCCATGTGGGTCTGCCCCTGGTCCAGATCGAACTCAAACCACAGTGACTGGTAATAGCTTGTTAGTGCTGAGACTTTAACCCCTGCACCACCAGGGAGGCCCCTTGGGTCTATTTTTAAGGCATTTAAAGACTTTAACAGAAGAGGGGCTTACCTACGTGAGTTGCTTACTGATTGCATAATATATCTTTGAAGAAACTCTATTAAAATTTATACATATATATTTAATTTTCCCCACTCTTAACAGAGTCTAATCCCATTCTTGTGTGGCATTTAGTAAATCAGTTATTTCATCTGCTTTGGCAATTTTTAAGCTGATTTTAAAGCTGCTCTGCTTTTATCATCAAAATCTCTTTTTGTATAATGATGAAAACTTTCCCAGTGAAGTTTTTACTTTTTAAATATTTGATTTTTCTTGTTGAGGGCGTTCCCTAAAACTGTGCATCAATTTGTATTCAAATATATCATTTTCAATTTTTTAGTTTTGTAATTAGTGAATTTATAGATGTGTTCTATTAGCCCGTAATTTTAATTCTTAAAATTTACAATTTAGGGTAAAGGATTATAGGTGCTTTGATGGTGAAGTATACTATGGTAACATATCTGAAGAGGTTCACACCCCTAAATTATATATACAGTGTTGTAAACCAATATTACCTCAAAAAAAATTATCTCCCGCCTAACAAATTACCTTTTATGTATTAAGCATTATTTCATGATTTACTTTGTTCTTTAATCTCTAAAATCCATGGCAAGTTACTAAAACAGTCACTACTTGGAGCTACAGCCACATTGATGTGTCAACAGAGCTATGGCTGTCTTTAATATGGAACAATGACACCGATGACCCAGGAGTACATTCACTTTGTTTTTCCAGTTGCAGAGTTCAGTTAGTTCTGATTCATTTACATTTTTCACCTATCCCAGGTATCACCAGTGACATACTAATTATAGTAACCATAGATTTTGTTAGAACTAACAAAGATTTAAAATGTAAATTGTCCATGTCCATTTAGTTTAGTTAGCACCCCAATTGCCTCTGGTTATGTGTCTGTCTCCACATAAGAATATGAACTCATTTGAGGGCAGGGACTGCATCTTGGTTATCTTTGTATTTCTAGTTCCTAGCTCACTGCTGCACACATCATCATTACCTTCTTCCATAATCACCTGCATAATGGATCATGGGTGCTGTGCTAAGGACTTTACATTTGTTCTGTAACAACCATAGGAAGTAATATGATTCCTTATAGATATGGAGAAACTGAAGTTTAAAGAGGTTAATTAGTTTAAGATCAGGAGGTTTGGTTAATTTTTTTAACCAAACTGGAAAAAAGGCACATGGGATGCACATTCACTGTATGTCTTACTTGTATCATATTGGAAATGACAGTTTTAACCAACCACAGAAAATATAGACAGTATTATCTGAATTTATATTCTTACCCACAGGACTTCTATGTAAACATTAATAAAGGTAGTCCTTAATTTATAACATGTATTTATTCCAAAGTGCATTTATAACTCGGGTGGTTTTACATAAAATACTTTAATTATTGGTTGGGCTCCCAGACTATTCCAGAAAAATCTATATTCCCAGATGACCTAAAAAAAAATAAAAGAAGGAACCCCTATCTTCCAGTGAGAGACACTCCCAGAAATTTTTACCTATTTGAATTCAAGTACATTCAAATAAAATTTAATTTAGCTATATATTTATATACAATTAAAATCACATATCTTAAAATACATTAATCTAGAAATCCATACTTTTCTCTACTCCCACTTTTCAAGCAATAATTTTATCCCACTCTTCATGTTCATCTTTATCATTCATGTCTCTGTCTCTTCTGCCACTTTTTTTTTTTAAGATTTATTTATTTTTGCATATAAGAACTGAGGTGTAGGCCAGAGGTTGGGGGTGGGGGACAGGGTGAGAGGATTCACCAGAGACAGAGTGGGGAGCAGAACTGGCAGATCTACTGAAAGGCACTGCTGAGGGAGTGAGGGAGCAGAGGGCAAGACAGGAGAGGTCTGTTGCGCCATGTGGGTCAGCTCGAACTCAAACCATCAAATCGCAGTGGCTGCTGATAGCTTCATAGCACTGAGACTTTAACCCTGAAGCACCAGGGAGGCCCATTACTGCCACTTTCAAAGTTATTTCCATGACATGACTCTGAAGAGACTTTAGGACAAAGGAAATAGAGTCTGCCAGGGGCAGTTCAGACAAAAGGAACTTTGAGGGCCTCCCTGATGGCGCAAGGGGTTAAGTCACAGCAGGATGAAGCTGTCTGCAGCCACTGCAGCAGGAGTTCCATCCCCAGCCAGGGAGCTGACCCATGTGGCACAGCACACCTCTCCTATCTCACCTGCTGCTCCCCTCAGCAGTGTATTTCAGTCAATCTGCCTGTTCTGCTCCCCACTCAGTCTCTGGTGAATCCTCTCACCCCCACACCTCTGGCCTGTACCCGTTATTGTATGTATAAAATAAATCTTTTAAAAAAGGGGACTTTGAGAGGGGAGAACTTGCAAGGGAAGCTGTCCATCTGTAGGCGTGGCTCATAATTCAGGTTTCCCCCTTATTGGAAGATGCCTAATTGGTTCTTCAAGTAGATGGTAGTCTATTTTGGTTGAATAGTCTTTAAAAGTGACTAGCTATATGTTATCCCACTTGAAAAAATATGTTAAATGTACCTTAAAAAGTAAATATAGGGCCTCCCCTGGTGGCTCAGGCGGTTGAGCACAGCGCTGTGAAGCTGTCCGCAGCCTCTGCAGTGCCTGTTCGATCCCAGCCGGCTAGCGAGGGTCCCACATGGTGCGCAGACCTCTCCTGTCTCACCCGCTGCTCCCCTCAGCAGTGTGTTTCGTCAGTCTGCCTGTTCTGTTCCCCACTCTGTCTCTTGTGAATCCTCTCACCTTCCTGTGCATCTAGTCTATACCCCGGTTCTTATATAAAATAAATAAATAAATCTTTAAAAAAATATATTTAAAAAAATGTAAATGTAACTTCAGTTCTATTCTGAAATTTTAATTTTAGCCAAGTTCCTATTTATAGACAGTAATGCATTATCTAAAAATAGTAATACCTTTAAAGACTCAGCATTCAAAGTTATGGATGCAACCCCATAGCACATGTAATTTTTAAAAATATTAACCTGTAAGTAAATATAAGAATTTCATCAGTTATAATTTTTCCCATGATGTCTACTTCCATGCTTTTACATTTATTTTTATTTTAATTTTTTTACCTTCTTAATTTTGTGCTTAGTTTAGAGAAATCTAGCATTAATACTTGACATATAAAAAGACTATTCAGACCCTCTTAAGAAGTTATTATAAAAAGATTGCTGTTAATTTCCAAATTTTTAGTAGCTTCTTATGTGTGATTTTATTGAAGAAGATCTTTGAAGTTGGCTATACCTCCTTCCATAAGAGTTATATGCATAGACAAGTCCGTCAAAAATTGTCTATAGAGAATTGTTGCCTCAATTTCTCCCCTACATTCTGTTTCACCAAATAGATAAATAAAAAGTGTGTTTATTTTGAGAGAATGTTAGTTTTTATTTTACTTCAACAAAAGGAGACAGGATTTTCCCCATTGTTTATATTCTTAATACTGTAACAAGTATATCATGCTGAGTAAATAGTTTTAAGACAATTGCTACCAAAAAATTCAGTAAAGATTGTGAGATAATTCATTGATGGGTATTGCTGTTTAAAGAAACTCTTGGAGTAGAAACATTTATCAGCTATTTTCTTTTATATGAAATTTGTTTTCATAATAAAGCTCTATTCCTAAGTTTAAAATATTTTCTAAAATTGAGACTCTGGAGTCCTACAATAATGTTGGCTTTGGAGTTTATGACACTCTGCAGTACCTAATTCATCTTTCTGATACATTAAATAAATCTAGTAGATTTCATTTCTTTTATTATTGAAATGTTTCTGCGGTACCAGTTAGTTACTGACAACTTCATGTGCCTCCCATTTGTAATATGTCTTTCAAAGGTAATCATATTCATGTAATCATTTCATCAGGACAATTTGTAATGGAACCTTTTTTGTTTATGTATTTGCTTGGTTTTGCTATGTTGTGTCCTTTAAAGGCTAGATGTGATCACTTATCAGCCACTTCTGTTATAAGACAATGGTAAGATTTTAGCCTTCTTGTATTTGTTGATGTGTATAACAGTAACCTACATCTTTGTGTTTCTGTTCTTTCCCATTGAATTCATAATTTTAGATTTTAATATCACTTCTTTTATTCATTAAAAATTTACATTAAAAATGTTCCTTTCTGAAAAAATAAAACTATATACAAATTTGTGAATGAATTAATTAATTCCTGAATAAAATTAAATCTTTAAATAATTTTATTTGGAGAAGGTGGAATATAAAAGTAGTTATCATAGTCAAATAAATTTCTTAAATATTTTACTACATGTAGTGCTGAGCATTATGCTGTCCTCCACTAAGTGTTTTTTGTTAATTATGTGCTAGGAAGAATGAAGTCATATTTACATAGTTACTTTTCCTCCCACGGTCATTATTCTTGATACTTAATAATTTTTACAAGTCATAATTTGGCTACAATATTTGATTAAAAGAAAAAACTGAGTAGTGATTTCAGAAAATATATTGCATTCTTGGGGACTAAATAAAAGCAAAAGTCTTTAAGGAAACAAAGTAGAAAAAAATCAGAGATTGCATTAGTTAATATTTTAAAAGGTTAAATTGATGTTTTCATTAATAATTATAATAAACCTGAGGCACTGTATTTCAAAATACAGTATAACAACTCCACTTTTACATTTTCATAATTGTATACTATAGTATTTTGTCACTTTTTATTTCAAAATGGTCTTCAGTAGTATATGTCTTAAATTTTTCAGTTAATGAAACTGAAAAAAAATAAGATTTTAAAAAGTATCAGTAATGACTCTAAAATGCATGTATCGTTGTAATTACAAATTAAAGATAATTTTGTAAGAGAGGTAGTTAACCAGGTAAGGTTAAACAAGATAAAATGGTTTATAGCCATCTTTAGAAGAATGACAGTCTTCATTTTAAGCTACAATGTAAAGTGCTTTATTCTGAGATTATGTATTGTGGCAGAAGCTAAAACTGCCTTTTTTCTAACAGTGCCAGAATACAACCTCTTTTTCTTTTTGCTCTAACAAGACTGCTTTACCACCGCAGCCCACTCTAAGTAATTAAATCAATCCTTTGTACTTACCGTATTCTCCTCTAGTGACGGTACTAGATCTGATTATATGCTTCATGCATATTCAAAGTACCGCACTGACAGCTCTTTAATGAGCTCTTACTTAATCAGTATGAACAATGTTCATCTTGTTCTTTTTTTCCTCGTGCATTAGAGCTAGGAACAGTTGGGAAAAATGAAACATCCAGCATTCATTTGAAAAATATATTGTACTTTGAAAAGTGTCTAAGCTGAGGAAGTTGCATTCTGCCCTTTAAAAGTCTGATGGACAAATTGGATTACTAGTATTGGATTAAATAACAAATGGTTAGAGGAGAAATGAGAAAAGCTTACTGTGATCACAGGCTTTAATATTTTTTGTTACTTATAAAGCTAAAGGGGTCTTTAACCAGTTATTAAAGTCAGGATTAATTTGTAATGGTTCAACTTACTGGCTTTTAAAAGCTTTTTAAATTAAAAAAAAAAATTTAAATCCCTAAAAAACAATAGTGTAATCATGTCTTAGAAGAAATTTTAAATTTTTAATTACTACGCTAAGTATAGATTACCATCATTGTGTGCTATCTTAGATAAGGAATTAGTGATAGAGAATTGATTTAACCTCAAATATGTTTTTCAGTTAATTTATATAATCTATATGGCAATGTGTAATGTGTCTTTAAATATTGTTATTTGGCTTATGTCCCTTTGAAACAGAAGACTCTTGAATTATTAGGGATTTCCTAATAATTGAGGGAGGGGGTTGTTCTTTAATTCCTACCTAGAAATCATAGGCATGAGTTAAACTGAAAATAACACAATACCACATCAATATTATTATTCTCAAGAAAGCAGTCTTCCATTGAAGAAAATGATGCTAATTTAAGACTAGACTGGTGCTTCTGGTATTGCCTGAAAGCCTCAATTATAGGTTAAATTAAACCCAAAACAAAGTTTTAATATGTCTGTATTTTTAGAAGGCACACAGGTTATGAACACAAGAATTAAGTCTTTAATCAGAAAATAAAATATCATAAAAACTACACCTATTAATATTGCACACATGTGTCATTTCACTGATCAAAAAGGACTTCACCAGGGTACAATTGGCCTTTTTCCAAATTGCAAGCTTTTTCTCAGCTTTTTCTTTTTACTCTTTCTTCTTTTGTCGCTACCCAGGGATTTGTGCCTATCGCAGCCTATATCACATGACCAGTGTCAAGACATCACATGGTCTAAAGTGAATACAAAACTAGCTACCCTAAAAGAGAGATAAAAAATACTGTAAAACAATAAAGACTTTTGTTCATATTCTAAAAGAGTCTGTCCTAAGTCTGCTTCATACCATAAAGTTTTAACAGCTTTTAATGAAGGCATGTATCCTCACTATTTTCTCTAATGATAAACACCAGATATCTGCTTTACAGGGATGCTCTGCAGTACATGTTTAATCTTTTGCACACAGATTAGCTCTTTACTTTCTATTTTCACTCTAAAACTTTCTTCAAACTTCTATTAATCTGTAAGTTATTAAATAAAGCATGGTACATCCATAATTTGTGCAAGTATTAAGAAGCATGAGAAGAGCAAATCACGGGACAATATATAATATGTTCTTGATAATGTTAAAGAAAAGAAACCTGCATGAGTCTATAGATAAGGTGTATGTGTGTGTGGTAGACAAAACTATTTGGTCAGAAAGGAGAATATGCTAAACTGTGAGAGTATTCATTAATACTCTGGAAAAGGAAGAGGTTAAATTGTGGAATTGAGGACAGGGGCTGGTGAACTAGGACTTGACATTTTACTCACTCACAGCTCTATATAGTTTGAATATTTTTGAATTTTTTAAATGAACCTGCTTAAAAAGAAAATGAAACATAGGGAATTACTGGGATATTTAGTTTTAACTGAGATCTTTAATTTTTTATTAGATATAGAATTTAGCCTATGCATCTGTAGAGAAGTTGGGCTGAAGTATCAAATAATGGCCTAGCAAATAATAAACCAACCATGAGTGAAATTCGTTGGGGGGACAGGAGGAGGTCAAAGAATTATACATTTGACTAGGTACAATTTGAAGGGAGCAGGTGGGGAATTAATATTTTTCTTGAGTGTGAGTGTAGCCTACTTTTACATGAACAATACTAAATATATTCTATATATTGTAATCTTTTATATATTGGCATTTGAAGGGGATAGAGGTGAATAGATATTTGGAATGTGATTTCAAATGTGCAATCAATAAATTTATAATCTAAAATTTTAGATCATCTCTCTGCTTAAATGCGTTCTAATTTGTTGAACATTGTTATGGTCATTATAATGTGTTTTTTTCACAGATAGCTCTAGGTGTTTTTTTTGTAGGCTGGTCATTTACAATGTGTTTAAAATAATGTGCAAATGTTTACTCTATTAGGGATGATGAGTTCCAGAATGGTATGTGCACTTATATCTTTAGTTTACTTTTGTTGAGAAAAATAAGTAAAAGCAAGTCATTACAAGTGGAAGCTTTCACAAAATCTCTGGATTTCTCTGATCTTCCTGCTAGTCTTATAATTCTCATAATGATTTTTAAATGTTTTTTATTTTATTTTTTTTTATCATGACCATATGTCTGTCAGCACCATGAATTCCTCATTGAAACATAATACACAAGTCAGCCTCTGGGGAGGATTTAAAAGTTGGAACACTTTTTTTTTTTTTTTAACTGTACTTCATGTTAGTATGATCTGTAGATATGTTCAAGGGACCTGAAATACACATGCTGAATAACATTGGCTTTAGAAGATTGGCTTCTGAATTTTTTAATACTGACTTCTCTTTTCAGAGCTCAGACTTTAATCTTATGTTGTTATAAACAGTTTAGTATGTACTATTGCAATAGCTAAAATATACTTCATGTTTAAAAAAAACATTATGCTAAAATATTACCTAGTTTTTGAAACATCATGTAATGAGAAATAACCTTGAATTATAGGAAGGAACACAGAAGAAGAAGAAGCTATGATGCAGGAATGGTTTATGTTAGTTAATAAGAAAAATGCCTTAATAAGGAGAATGAACCAGCTCTCTCTCCTGTAAGTACTCATGATTATGCTTGTTTTTCCTTAAACATTGATGGACTTTAAAGTTTCATATTTATTAGGCTTAGTGTTTTTCCTTGGAGATTGTATATATTTTATGTAAAAATAAAAAGTCATCATAACTGATTTTCATTGAACAGTAAGAATTTTTAAAAAGTAATAGATACTGAAAAAATGTGTTTATTATACAGAAAATTGAGTTGTGTTTAAGAGTATAGTACTCATGCAAAAAGAGAAGCTTGCTTTATATTAGGGTTAGAAGGGAAGAGAAAAAACTTATATTTAACATCAAATTTTACATTTTAAGATAGAAATAACTGTTAATAAGAACAAAGTGAGAACATTTATGTTCTACAAATGTTGTTACCCTAAATTTGGGGGTAAAAGATTATTAATGACTTAGACAGAAGTGATCTTTTTTTGTGATTGCAAAAATTAAGGAAAATGGAGATTAGACCAAATGTAGCACTTAGTCTTTAGCATTAAGTCACTATAGGATTTAATGCTTGTTCCTTTTTGTTCACAAGCAGTATCCTTATATTATGCCACCTAGTGTGGGAAGGAACAGGGTTTGCATGTTTTATTTTAGTGAAAAACTATTTTTGTCATTTCTGCCATGACTGAACTCGATAAAAAAGTATAAAGAACGCAAAACTTAACTAATTCTGGATCTTTGTCTCAATATTAAATTTGCACTGGTTAGACTTTTGCGTTTCTTACATTCTTTTAATGTGGAATTCGAGAAAAAAGAGTTTAATGTGAACTATGAAAAATATTTTACAAAACATCCTATACCTGGCACTTATTGTAAGCGGCATTGAATGAGACTACTTATCCACAGATTAAAATATATCTCTGTACAACTCAGAGTTGAAGGAGAAAAATAATAGCACTTAGTAAATATTCAGTCTGAGGAAGGTTTTAGGTTTGTGTATCATTTGTTTAGAGTAGCTTAAAGTTAAAGAGAAAAGTCAGTTATGAGTCCTAAAATCAATGTAACCTAAAGGTTCTTTTAAGTGTTTAATGATTTAGTAATTAGCATATTGATGAACTTTTCCAACTTGCCTAGGGAAAAAGAACATGATTTAGAACGAAGGTATGAGCTTCTGAATCGGGAATTGCGGGCAATGCTAGCCATTGAAGGTAAGAAATGCTATGATAAAGTGAGGTATGTGAGGTGTCAGTTGTCAAAGGGATTTAAAGAGTGTAATCAATTTCTGGTCTCACTAGGTGTGGTCTGACTAGGGGCCTACAGAAATTGCAGGTCAAAGCAATAGTCACATAAAATGTAAGGACCCTAATACAGTTAGATAATCATTATGTCTGCTATTAAACACAGATGTGTCTTAACTTTTGTCAGTAAGTTTAAATGTCCATAAAACAGAATATATAAGGAGTTAAATAACTTAATGACATTTTACTTACATGCAATTTAAAGTTGTTTCTACTGAGAAAGGTTTGGAAAAGATTTATTTTGATTTTTCACAGCCAAACTCTAGAGTTTACCTTATTTTATCATCGCTATCAACACTGAAATATGTCATTGTCCTGTCTTTTATAGTTCTTAAGTTTCCAACTCCCTTAAGTGAATGCTCAGGCAAAGATTGGCATAGAGATAAGTGAAACACTTTCACATTTTTCATAAAGGTTCTAAATGAATTATATAGTAATTCTAAGCAGGGTTCACAGTATCAGTAAACATCGCTAGCTTAACTGTGGCATTTACCATATATGATTATATTTTTAAAATTTCTTAGGTGTTTTTTAATAGTATTCTCCTTATACCTCTTAGCTGAAAATGTCTTATAGTTCAAAGATGTCTGCTTGAAAGCTAATCCTTTGGGCTCTGTAAAATGGACCTTTTGTCTAATCAATGCAAATTGATTTTCCTATTCTGTTTTGACCTCTTAACCCATTGACTGTTCATGGTAATTTTTTTTCTTCACCTGATAAGGTACCTGATCTATAATTCTAATTAGTTCAGAAACTAGAAATTTAAGTTTGTAAGGAAAAGCTAAATGAAACCATATGTTTAGAAAATATTTAAGTTAATACTGTTACTAAAATATATGCTATTTAACCAAATGGTATCTTATACATTTATAGAAGTTTTATTTTTAATTACTTTTATATACATAATCTCATTTGATAAAAATGACTGACAACATTTATATCATTTCTATATCCCCATTTAAAAATCAAATTTACTTTATTTAAAAGGCTTCAGATAGCGAATTTCCTTCAAATTGCTATCCAAATATATCAAATTATACCATTAATACTGACAATCAGTTTTGCTAAATTCCTTCAGTTCTGTGAAACTCACCACTTGGAATAAAATGTACATGTGTACGAAGTGTTATTTTCCCTCCATGTAAGTTTTGTAGTCATAGTATAGTCTTTAAAGGAGATTAGAAAGCTCACCAATTAGAAAGTAGGTATAGCAAATATTTATGTAGTATTTATAATATATAGTGTATGTGTATATGTGTAACATATATGATATAAAACTCAGTTTTTTGGTAAATACATTATACACTACACTTAATAGAGTATTGAATTTTTTTTTACCCACTCTTCCATGTGTAGTCAGTTAAATCATCTCTGAAATATAATTTGATACAATATAGTTCACTTGTAAGGCAGATACTGTTTCTATCCCAAAGCCAATATTATTACCATATACCCTTTTGCAAAGAGGGTCTTGATACATCTTAAAAGATCCTAGTTTCATTGACAATATTATTCCTATATAGGAGACTTACAGTATTAAGTAATCTAACATTTTATATACCTGCTCTCCTTTGTTATGTAGATAGAAGACCAATAGAAAGTTGCTTTAGAAAAAGAGGGGGGGAAATGTTTTTCTTTTTTAATACAACTGTTGGTTTTTTGAGATTTTCTTCTCTTTTATTTTTTAATTGAAATCATTGTCCCATGTGACATTTTCTAATGTTTGATGATTTTGTAAGGCTGGTTTTGGGGGGTGGGGGTTAAAAGGAGACTTGAAAAAAGAAGTTGCCTGTTAATTGTAAATAAAAAGTTTCTCAGAGAGAGACCTATCCCATTAGTTTGGGCAGAACATGGGCAGGGCTGTCCTGGAGAGGTACGATAACGGTATTGGTCAGTTCTGTAGAGACTGTGTCCTCTGAGCCAACCCTGGAATGGACGCTCATGCAGTTCATTAGGGTTCAGTAGGGTTTTAACTGTTGAATCACCACAGAAAAACACATGAATAAATTATAATGGTTGGTTTGGCTTTGCTTCCCTTTGTTTTAAAGTTGATTTCTTTTCCTGTCTTTTCTACTTAGCAGCCTTAAGGTGGTTTCAGCAATAAATAAACTTAAAATCTTTTCAAATAAATCAGTTGCTGACATCATTCACCAAGAGGAAAACGCAGAATATTAACAGCCATAGCACATTGAAAGAAATATTAATAGCTTAGTTTGAGAGCAAAAAATATAATAATATATAGTATATCCATTCTTCTGAAAATCCATAATCACTTTGGCCTGTTTTTTACCTTTGTTTCCCTGAGGTGTTTTTCATAGCAGGAGTTTCATTCTACTGAGCTAAGTTGTAGGATCCCTTAAGCTAACAAACATCTTTTAGATACTTTTCCTATAGGTTTTTCATTCCAGATTATTTAATGCCCCCTCAGGAAAGATAAATTCATTTCTGCACACATTGGGGTGGGCTTTTAGAAAGTGGTGTGTTCATTTTCTGCACAAGAAATGGATCTTCTCTAGGATTTTGTACATCTTGATTTGTTCTTGGCTTCGAGTTTGAAGTGGGTGCTCTTCTAAAGGGATTTATGCGTAGGTTCACTATTTTTGTAGTTATGGTTTATATGATAAGCTTTTTATATTTAAAATCAATATGTAATCCTGTGGAGGAGCTTATCCCCTAAAACCCCATTTGTAAATCTATTTTAGCTTTGTTACACAGCACAGCCACAGTCTTCCATAGATTGATTAGGTACAGCAGTAGAATCCTATCAAATGGCCTGCTCTGATGATGATGCAAACTCTTTCAGGATTGCTAGTTGACTGGAACTAAAGATAAGACTTGACTGCAATCCCCCAATGTGCTCTTTACAAAACTAGTGTTAATTTTCATCAAAGTGCCAGGCTTATTTATAGTGGCAAGGTTGAAGGTTTGCTATAAGAACTTTAGGTCCTTTCTATTAAAATGTTTATAGGTATTTCTTTTGCCTTTTTTCCAAGGTAATTATCAACTTCAGCAAATAAACTGAATCAGGAATGAATAATTGGCCCTATATATAAAAAAGTGTTTTTAAAATTAACAAAACAGCTCAGTGCAGATGGACATAAACAGAATCTCTTTATTTCAACACTTTGGCTCAAATGCAGCATCAAAACTTAATCCTATTTGTTGCGAAGAGGATATTGCTTTTGTAGAAAGCACACTCTTGAAATCTTTAAATTAATCAGAACCCGCATTGTAGTGTCCCAAGCCGGCAGTGCATCTACTTAGTTGTGACTGATGTTATAGGTGAGTAATCCTTTATGAAAATGTATAACAGGTAACAACATATAAACTTACATGCACAATTTTAAAACATGACATCTACGTGAAGCTATTTTCAAAAGGATTTGTAAAAATTTAGGCTTGAACATAGAAATGTGATCAGGTTTAATATAGTAATTTTTTAAAATCATTAAAATAGTTTAATTTCATGAATTAGCATTCAAATATGTATGTATAAATTTATTCTCATGAGAAAGCAAATGCAGAGTAAAAGCAGTTTTGCTAGTGTAAATCTAACTGCACTTAACTATTTCTTCTACAATTGACTGATAATTTGTAGATAGACATTAAAGTAATAAACATAGAAGTAATAGGAAATAGTCTCTAAATTTATGCTGGAACATTTTAAATTCTAAACTCAGTTAAATTTGACTGTGAAATGAAAATTACTAAAATATTTGCAACTTAAAATGTTTTTGTTACGATTATGGGAAACGTCATTACTGAGCTAGTAAAAAGTTAAGATTTTTAAAATTATTTAATACTTCAGGGGTTAAAAAATAAGCTACTCTCTTATTCACATTGTGAAACCCTTATTTTTTTGAAAATACATAAATCTTGATATTTTAAACTATTAATTAAAACCTTAAAAGTGACCAGTCAAGTACAGAAGAAGAATGATTTCACTAAGAAAATTACGTGCCTTTTGTTAATATTTATTTTTTCTTGTTTTAAAATATATTGTACTTTTCAATTTCATTATATTTTTAAGTGTATGGTAGAGAAAATTTATTTTCCAGTTGAAAGCTCTTATCAGAATGTCTTGGAAGCAAAGAATTATAAATGAAAGATTATGAACAAAATTATTTCTTGAAGTTGGAAATGGAAAAATCAATATTCATCAAAACATAATCTGAATTATAAAATTTAGTTACAAATCTTTTACAAATTTAGGAGGTTTTTCTGTGAGTTAATATTTCTGGAGCTACAGTTACCTGAAATTAGACTAGATGACCTTTAAGATCTTTCTAACCCAGAATCTATTAATTTATTTGCTGGGTAGAATGAGACTGATTAAGAACAAGCACCAGATTAGGAAAATGTCCAGCATTCCTGACCTCAGTTAAATTTAAATCCTAAGAATAAAATTGTGATAGATACAACTTTAATTTTGCTGTTTTGATATTTTTACATAAATTCTTACATTTAGAAAAAACTTTCTGCAGTAACAGTCTCTTTACTCGTCTCCATGCTTTAGAATATCTGTCTTTAAAAAAAATAAGGGTGTAATGTGACCAGTTATTTAATGTATTACTTGTGTGATGTTTTGTATTAAATGTGGATATTTAATATGACGTGTTTCATATATATATGAAAGTGTGTATGTATTTGAGCTTATAATGAAAGGAATAGTGGTAAAATTGAAGAAACCATTCGAGCTTTTTGCTGCTATTCTAACCTTTATTACATGATGATGCATCTAATTTTTAATTTGTAAATACAAGATAGAATTCCCTCTAGCACCATTTGCTTTCATAAAGCTGCTGAGCAGTTTGCTGTCTTGAATAAATTTTGCTTTGGAGGGGGTCGGGGGGATTTGAACCAGCACATTCTTGTGTGGTTTGTGAAGATTCACATGGTAACCAGCGGTGTGCATTGTTAGGTTTATCTGAATAAGCACCAGCCATGTGAGTTTTAACATGATTGCCCAGGGCAATGGAGAGAGAAGAGAGAAACCCGAAAGGATTGCACTCCTCTCTGTTTTTTGGAAAGTGCATTCGCTGGGGGAGGGGGCTGTATGAGTCAGTGGCCAAGGATTTTTTTTTTTTTTAAAGCTGGTGTCCTGTTTCCCTCTAGGTCCTCATTTGTTCTGCTATCTGCCTCATCATCTACTTCTTCTTTTCATTGTTTACCTTCCTAATGAGGGAGGCGGGGTAGACTGGGGGTTGATTGACAACTACAAGCCCTTACAGTCTGGCCAGAGAGCAGTTGGCTTTGGTTTCAAAAGTGCTTTAAATGTTCGATTTGGTCCTGTTTTTATTAAACGAAACTGCTGCTCATCTTAAGGAAATTATCAGACCAGCAAAGATTAGGAAACATATTATTGGGGACTAAAACCTTTTTTGAAAAAAACTGCCCCTACCCACGGAAAGAGCACTGCCCAACGGATTTTCCAACCTTTAACGTGGAACTTCAAAAAGAAGTATGTAATTTCTCCTTTGCAAAAGTGCTTTGATTTGAAACCACCCAGCAAACCTCTCCAAAAGAAAACTGGCTGTGATGCGATCGAGAGCTGCAGTGTAATATTGCAGAGCAAATTTATTTTTTACTTCAAAGAAAAATGCTAATTAGCCGATTCACTACTTTTAAAGTTATTGTGAAGCATATGGCGCCCAGTGTGAGATACATCCAACTGCTAAAATAGAGCGAAGAGGAAATTAGCGAAGAATAGGCTGTATGGGGTGAGCGTGGGGGTGGGGAGGAGGATAGGTTCTCAGGCAGATTCTCTAGCCTTTCAGAAAGATTTTATCGCCCATCTCTGCTTCCCGCCTCCTCATTTACCCACTCACCCCTCCGCCAGCCCTTCGGCCGACCTCTCCCGGGCCTCCTGCTCTCCCTCCCCCACTTTGGTTGAAATCAGGTGCGCACCTCCAGCTGGCCACAGGCTCACACCTGGTGTGTTTTGCAGGTTCCTGCTCAGCCGTAGCCATCTCTGTCTGCGGGAAATATTTAGAAAGGAGGGTCTTAGGGGTGAAATCCTCAACACAACGACCAGATTGCCCATAAAACATTAGCTAGCGTCTCTAAAATAGGGTTTGCGGAGAAATACAAGGAAACTGGAAAAGGCGGGAAGGGGAGGGAGGGGGGCTTAGTGTGTGCGGAGGCCCTGCGGGTGGGTAACGAGCCTCCCGTCCCCTGCAGACTGGCAGAAGACGGAGGCCCAGAAGCGTCGAGAGCAACTCCTGCTGGATGAGCTGGTGGCCCTGGTGAACAAGCGCGATGCGCTCGTCAGGGACCTGGACGCGCAGGAAAAGCAGTGAGTGGGCGATGGGCTCCGGGTGGAGGCTCTGCCTCCTGCTGAGAGGCTTGAGAAGTTCGCGGAAAGTTCGGGCCAGAGGTCTTCGCAGGGCCCGGCAGCCTTCCGCTGGCCCGGGGTCCCCACCACCGCTGGGACACGGAATGCGTTGCGAGAGCGCGGTGCTGGTCTGTCTTCCACGAAGAAAAATAATTTGTTTCCTATTTGTCTGACTTCCAGGGCCGAAGAAGAAGATGAGCATTTGGAGCGAACTCTGGAGCAAAACAAAGGCAAGATGGCCAAGAAAGAAGAGAAATGTGTTCTCCAATAGCAGCCGATCCAAATCTTTCCCAACATTTTAGAGTCTTTGGTCCCACGACCAGAAAAAAGTCAGACTCCTTGTTGATTTAAAACTTTTTTTTGGCTGGATTGTACTTCTACCACCACCACCAACCACCCCCTTTCCTCCCTCCTTTCCAGATAATATACAGAACTCCAAAATAGCTTTGTTTAAGGATTTTTTTGTGTGAGTTAATCATTTCCTTGAAATCATGTGAAATAGATTTGCACACATACCTTGTGAGTAATTGGTATTGGGAGTGTTCACGAATCTGTTCAGAGCAGAAGGAAAAGAAAACCCTCCATTTCCCTCAGTTTTTGTTGAGAGGAAAATTTGAAGACTTTTTTGTTGTTGTTAATAGAATAATGATGGTGGGAGGGGGGTAAGAGGGAGATAAGAAAATCATCATGATTTTTTCCCAGTCCTGTCATATGTAACACTGACTCTGTTACCTAAATTTTATAGTTAGATCATATTCAATCTACTTATTAAACTGTGTTGTATTTACCAGTGGGATTTTCTGCAGTTGTTTTGCATTTCACTGTAAGGGTAATAGAGTTCCTCTCCTCTGCTTTCCTCAAAAGGATGGCCCTTTAATATAGCCTGAGATAAGTCCCGTGATGGTGATGTAAAGGTGAGCTGTGAGAATGGGACTGACTAATTGACATGCATCAATTTACAAAGACGGTCTTATCATCTGAGAATGCACCATCTTTTTCTCTAGATAATTATTTATTACATCTAGCTTGGTTCCTACATTTTGTTGGGTGTCAACATTGGCTAAAGAATGCTGTTAATATTTATTCTGTAATGATAAAAAGTCTGTCTTGCCATTATGAGTAAATCCCCCAATTAATATTTTCTTCTCTAGCATATCACTGTCGGTTGTTTTTTGTTGGGTTTTTTTGTGTGTGTGAAAATGGTTATGTTTATTTATTACAATACTGAGTCATATAAATTTTCAATAAAAGCAGAAACTTTCTTACCTTAAACACTCCTGCTACTTCCTTGCACTGAAAACTTGACACTGGTTTGAGTGAAAGTTTGTGTATCCATAAGACTTTTCATGTTGAAAAATGGTCCTGTCCTGTGCAGGACAGGATACTGGACTGTATTTGGAGCTAATGAATAAGTTTACACCATGCCACAGGGGCCCTGCTGGTGCATGAATTCGAACTGAAGAGCACAGCATTCAGTCATATTTCCTTAAGCAGTGTAAACTATTATCTTTTGTAAAGGGCTCTTTGTGTCATTAAAGATTTAAGGAAATTCGTGATTCCATAGCACTTAAAAATTGATATCTTTATGAATTTTCCATGTTATTATTTTCACATTGTTACAATTTTAGAGTCATGAGGAAGAACTATGACTTTGGATAACCAGCAAGTCTGTAGGTGCTGAAGTCAAAGGAAAAGGTTTATTGTTTGTAGGGCGGGGGGGTAAGCATATGCAGGTTGTGTGTGTGTGTGTGTGTGTGTGTGTGTGTACACGCAGGGAAGGAGGGGAACTTTTAACAAGTTCCAGCTACTGAAAAAACGAGCAATTTTATGGTAGTTTCCATCACTCCTCTACAGAGCTGTCGGTAACAAAGAAAGCTCTTCAACAAGTCTGAAAACAGAGACGACAGACCACGAGTATTTATACTTTGGCCTAAATCGCACATACACGTAGTCACCCATACAATATATATGCACACGAATATTTATGCATACACACACGAATTCCATTCGAAAAGTATGCAGCCGCATTGGTTTGCCAAGCTTTCACATGATCATTAAAGCTTGCGACTGTAGAATTTCTTCATGACCAGGATTTTTAAAAGTTATTGAAAAGTTATTGGAACTAAATGAAATCAGGCATTTGCCCTCTTTTATTCGAGCCGGACAGGGGAGCGAGCTGCCGCTCTCTGGGGGAAGCTCTCGGGACCTAGCTCCAACGGGGGAATCCTGCTGACGGAAGTCGCCAGCCTAGCTCAGGCTTGGGCGGTCAGCGTCACCCACACCTTTTACGCTGCATTCGGGGAGCCTTCCCTCCGGAGGAACCTCGCTCTCCCAAGAAAGAGGTGGCTTTCCCAAGCGACGTGCGACCCATCTTCCCTCGCCCCAGATTTGCTGCCTCTCTCCCAGCCCCTCCTGCCACAGCCCGGGGCCTCACGGGGTTTCCTTTTGGGCTGCTCTGTGGTGCCCGCACGCCCCGCAGCGGCGGCGGAGCGGGGACACGCGGGGTCAGGCCCCTGGTCGGGGCGCTGCGTCCGGATTGCGTCCGGCAGCACCCACAGCCTGCCTCCCGAGCGCGGGCGCGCCCCCAGATGCAGAGATCCCGGGCGCCGGCGGCCCGCGCGGCGAGAGGAGAAGCTGTGGGCCCCGGGGTCGCGGAGGAGGAGGAGCGCTGGCAGCCGGCTGGCTTGTGGTCACAGCCCGCCGGCCGGCGCAGAGCTTCCGCCCCTGGCCGGGATCCCCTGACCCCGGAGCCAAACCCCTCCCCCTGTCCCAAGTGTCCTCCAGAGCCTGGCCCAGTCTCGAGGTCACCTGGACGCTGGCGACCAGTCCCGGGCCCAGCTCCCCGGCCCCCTCTCAGCCCGGGGACCGAGAGCCCGGTCGACACCCCCTCCCCAGGCGGGCGGTGCCCCTTTTCCCCTCCCTGAAACGGTCGCGACTTCTGGCCCAGCGTCTCCCACCTGGACGTTTGCCTACGAGCGCCGCTCGGTCCCCTACGCCGCGGACCAGAAACTTTCTTCTCTGCCTCTCGCGGTCTCTGTTCTCCTCCCTCTCCCTCTCGCCTCTCTTTTTCTTTTCTTAATCCCGGGGTTTAATGGGTCGAGCATTAAGAAAATTCGCCAGCGATTTGGGATTAGATAAATACTCTCATTAGGGGGGGGAATCTTGCTACTTGACACCTCCCAACTTCCCCGAGACGGCGACCGCATCTGGAAGCCGGAGCGCCGGGCGCCCGCGTGCAGGGCCCTGGGGACAGCCTCGGCGCATTCCAGCGCGCACGGCCGCCCCTCCTCGCCGCGCGGACTCTGCCGGGCCGGCTGCAGCGGGCCAAACAGGGCCGGGCGACCGCAGGAATGCGAACGGTGGCGGGGCTGAGACGAGGGCGCGCGCTCGGGCGCGGGAGGCTAAGCCGGGCGCGGAGGGCGCAGGCCCCGGCTAGAGCCGCGCGGAGCCCGGGATACAGACGCCGTGGAAGCGCCCTTGGAGCGCCCCTACTCCTCCCTCTCCAAATGAGAGCGCTCCGACACGAGCCTTTCCTCAGAACTGGAAGGGGAAGTGTATTTCGTTTCTTTCTTTACACCTCTGCACCTTCTCGCGGGCGCCGAGGCGCGAGCCTCGCGGGCTAATCCCTGCGGGGTCCTGCGCTAGACTAAGGTGCGCCCTGTGCCCGCCCGCGCTGCGCTCTGCGCGGTGTCTTTCCCTGTTAAGCCTTTCTCTTTCTCGTGTTTTTCCTTTTCTCTCTTTCTTTTATTCTGTTTTTTTCCCCTCTCTCTCTCTTTCTCTCTCTCTTTCTCTCTCTCTCTACCCCTTTTGTGAATGAGCTGCGGTGTCTTTGTTGTGAAGAGAAGCACCCGTGTCGCTGACTTTTGTGAACCAGAGAAGGATCTTGTAAAACCTCCTTTCTCCTTCGCACTCCCCCACTCCCACCCTCCTCCTCTGCCCCTTTGATTAGATGTTCCCTCATCGTCCAAAAAAATGTAATTTCGTTGGTCTGGCGGCCACTTTCTTTGAACATTAGCTCGCTTTCAGCTCCAACTTCAATTAGAAGGAGTTGATTTTGAGAGATCAACAAAAGAACCGACCAAAGCCTTATTAAAGGTCCTAAGAAGATCTCCCGGGTTCTTTGAGAAGCAGTTAAGGAAACAGTGCGCCCTCCATCATATTCTGTTACCGTATTTTATTCGGACTCCAAAGGAAAGTGTCTCTTGGGGGAGGGGGAAGCACTTTGATGCACGGCGGCCGCGGCCCCTTTTCACACAGCGGGTCCCCCTTCCTTTTCCTCCTGCTCCACGCCCAGGACCCGGTCCGCTCGCGGCGTCCGACCCGGCGGCCGGGGCAGCACCGGCGCTCCCCACCGCGATGCGCCCGGCGGCTTCTTGACTTGCCCTCACTCTGCTGTTCAAACTTTTCACTCCGCCTGTTGGGGTGGAGGGGAGGGGGGATTAGGAAGAAGGGATAAGAATTCCTCGAAAGGGAGGAAAGTCGAGCTACCATTCAGGAGGAGGTGCCATTTAGAAGAATTGCCTGGCCCAGGGTTGGAGCGAAAACACTTTTTTTTGCGCTTTGAAAAGTGCACCTAGGCGGACGCGTGTGAGAAGTTTGCTCGGCGGGGAAATGGACTTCTCCGGTACGAACAATCCGGGGACATCGCCTCCAGGAGGCTCTTTTTGCGGCATGTGGAAAAGAAATTGAGTGCAGGACTCTGTGGCCACGTTTTCGACCAGGGACAGTCTGGTGGAGGGAGGTCGGGAAGGAGACGGAGTGTGAAAGAGAAAGTTTCCTACAGGATTCTTTCGATTCAGAAGTAGAGTGCGTGTGTGAGTGGGAGGAGACGCTCGGCTCCAACATTTGAGAAGGAGCATTTGGGATCTGCAAACACCCTTCGCGGGGCTGGGAACCTCGGGAGGCGCAGAGGAGCAGGTAAGTGGCGGTGCCTCCCCAGCGGGTTCTCTCCCAGGCGCAGGATCCCGCGGCGCCGAGGCGGGACCAGAGCCCGAGAGCCGCCCGGGCACTCGGCGCGGCAGCCTGTGCCAGCACGAGCCGCCCGCGGCGTCCGTGTGCAGGTGGCGGCGCGGTGGGAGCAGCCGCTGGGGCCCGCGGCACCGCGAGGGGAGTCGAGGGCCGGCTCCCCTCCACTCCGCGGCTCCGGGGTCCTCGCGCTCACCAGCCGGCCCCCGAGCCCCGCGGCGCGCGGCAGAGTTCGGGAACCGGTTCTCCCTGGGGAGCGCGGAAAGGGCGAGGGAAGGGCGGGGGCCCCGGGGCGGCCTCGCGACCGGCGTCTCCCTCCGCGGCCCGGGCTCCGGCGCTGCCTTCTCCTTCCTCGCCCGGCTCTGAGCGGCGTTTGCCAGGCAAACCCCAGAGTTAGCGCGCGACCGGGACGGGGCGGGGCGGGCGGGGGAGGGCGGGGTGCAGGGGGCGGGGGAGGGCGGGGGCGCACGGAGGTAACCCCCGACTCGTGCTGCCATTGCCCGGCTCCCTGTCACTCAGCCCGCGCGGGGCCCGGGATTGGCAGCCCATCCCCGTTACGCACTCGCCTCGCGTTCACATACCCGGGGAGGGCAGGAGAAAGGTGATCAATCTTCATCAGGCTACATTTCCAATCACCTAAACAACCGAGCAAGACAAGCCACTCCGACAAGGTAAATCGCTTGATTTATTTAGTTTGCAAAGTGCCTCTCCAGGACTCCCCAGCCCCCGCAGCCTCCACGTTGTCCCGGGAGTGCAGCGGCCACCGCGAGCCACCTCCCCACTCTGCCTCTCTGGCCCCCACGCCCCCCCCCCTTTCGGCCCCTCGGCGCGGTCCCGGGCGAGGGAGCGTCTCGGGAGCGTGTGGGACTTGGCAAACCAAGTGTGCAATAAAGTGAAACCTGGAGGGACAAGCACAAAGCCCATGGAAAGACAGAGACGGGAGGAGGGAATTTGGGGGAAGAAAGACATGCGGGGGTCCTGGAGCCCCGCCCGGCCCGGCGGGTGATGGCCGCGCGGCTCTGTTTTGCAGGTTGGCTCCCCCGCGGGTCTGCGCGAGGGCGCGAGGTAGATGGTGAGCGGCGCGGCAGCTGAGGGCAGGTAAGGAGACAGCCGCGGGGCCGCCGAGACTGTGCAGGCGCGCGGGGTGCGGCGACCTCCCCCTCCTCAGACGAGCTCGGGCATCCCCAGTCCCAGTCAGGTGGGCGGGGCTGGGAAGCCGCCTGGCGCCCCTCGGGGTGCGGGGAGGACCCCCGAGCGCGGCTGCGGCCCGCGTCCCCTCCCCCGCCTCCGCCGAAGTAAGTGAACTGAAGTGCTAAGTTTGAGGAAAGTCTTGGAAAACTCGCGCTGCAGCCCCACGGAGCCGGCGCGCCTGGAAGCCCAGGCTCCCGCGGCCCGAGAGCCCGGGCGCTTCCCTCCCAGACCCCCGGCTGCCCCCCTCCAGTCTCCTGGCTGGCAAGCTCGGCGCCCCCGCCCAGGCCCGGGTCTCGGAGGGTGGGCGCAGGAGGCTGCAACTTCTCCCCTGAACCCTCTGGCCCCGCGTTCCAGGCCTGCGCTGAGCTCCCGTGAAGCGGGGTGAAGCGTCAGGCCCTCCGGGGCTCCTGTCCCCCTTCCCCAGCTCACTTTCACCTCGGCGAGGAGCGCCCCACGTTTGGGGCGACAGGGAGGGGGAGGCTTCGACCTCCCCACCCGGGTCTGCTCGAGCTGCGCCCGCGAGGCCTAGTGCTGTCGTCCCCAGCGGGTCCGGGCCGCGGGTCCAGCTGGTAGGACAGGCAGGGAGCGCCCGCGACCTGCTGCGCTCAGGCCTCGGAAGTCCACGAGACTGTTTGGGGGCGCTGGGCAGGTCAAATTTCAGCTGCTGCGGGGGCCGCATTGTTCGCAGCCAGGACGGGGCGGAAAGAAGGCCCAGCTAGCGTGCGAGGAAGGGCCTGCGGCTGGGCCCGGTGCTCCCGACCGCGGGCCGGGTCCTGGAACCGCCGTCCTACAGCGGCCCCTCTGTGTCCTCTGGCCGCCTCCCCGGGACCTGGGCCCAGAAATGCGGTTAAGGTGCGGTGGGAATCGGGGCGCAAATCTTGCAACCAGTGGGCACCGGAAGGTCAACTGGAAGCATGACTGTGGGCTGTAGGGCTGGGACCCAGCCGCGAAGACACTTGAGGTAACGAATTGTCCCAAGTGGGCAGCGCGTCCCTGAGAGGCCGAGGTGCGCCTAGCCCTCCACAGTGCCTCCCCTCGGCCCTGGGAGGCTCTCTCTTTCCTTCTGCTTTCAAAAACATGTGAAACAAAACGAAACAATCCCTGGTGCTCTGGGTCACCAGGCGTCCCCGCCGCCGCGCCCAGTGAACCTTTGCTGGTGTCGTGTGAGATCGGCTCCCGCCCGGCTCACAATTTTGCCTAGACTTGGGGTACGTCACGTTTTGCACTTGGAGCTTTGACCTCTCCAGCCTGACCTGGCTTTTAACCTTTTCTCGATCCTAGTGACACCCTACGGTGTCCTCGGCCCTTTCAAGCCAGAAAAGAGGTGAAGACAGTGCCCAAAAGTTTACTTTTCAAAGTGTGGTCTCTGGGCCTTGTGAAGCCAAGTTACTTCCATAGCCTGCACTCTCTCCCCGAGCGCATACATTCCAAATGACGGTTTCCGCGTGTCTCCTGTCTCCGTAGGGCGGCCCCCACACGCAACAGAACTTGAAGTACTGCGCGGTGGGAACCCCGCACTGCGCCCGGCCCCCTGGATCCGTCGGGGCGCCTCCACCCGGCTGTTAGCATGATGTCTTACCTCAAACAACCCCCATACGGCATGAACGGGCTTGGCCTGCCTGGGCCCGCCATGGACCTACTGCACCCCTCTGTGGGCTATCCGGGTGAGCAAGGGACCTCTCCCCCAAGCCTCCATATTTTGGGGACTCCAACCTCCTTCTGGTTGGAGTAAACATTTTGTCACTGAGCAGGCACTGACATTCGATGACCTAGTCTGTTTACAATGCAGGGCACACTGTGGGAGTTCAGAGCAGAGCTGCAGGTCAGTGAGGTGGGTCAAGGCAGCAAAAACATGTAGCTCTGTGCCCTCCTGCCTGGGACACACCCGCAACCTGCCTCCTCTTGTGATCCCACCGCCAGTACAGAGCACATGTACCCACAAAGTCTTTTCCATGGTGACTTTTTTGGGGGAGGGAGGTGCATGTGTGTGGATCTGTTCCTTTACCTCCCGACTCCTAATGAGGAATCTGAGTGCTTGCTAGGCCCCAATGAAGATCCCAGCTTTCCTTTCAGCAGAGCTTTGGTCTGCGCTGAAAAAGTGGGGGGATTCCCCAGCCCTAATTAAATTACCCTCTTTTGCACTGCTTCATCAACTTTTGCATGGCTGATGTGGATGACTTGAGCCGTTTCCTTGCTTTCTTGTTAGCTCCACTCCATCCCCAGCCCCGTGTATTCCTTCCAAAAGTGTTTTCCAGGTGGTGTTTCTTCACACCCCTTCCGCGTCCTGCAACCGGGGAGTGTGTTGAAGGGAGGTAGGCAGGGAAGGAAGGAGATTGTGTAACTGCTTTTCTGTCTTAACCTCTAAGAAGTAGCCACGGGGGGCTGCCCTGGAGTCTAGGACCCTGGCTTTCGAATGCTCTTTTCCCACCTGTGGCCTCTCAGGCTTGGTTTCCCCTGGGAGTTTCATTTGCTCCCAGCTCGGCTTTTTTGTTGTCGCAAGAGTCTGGCTCAAGGCCTACCAAGGGCCTGTCCGCATCCTCTCACGCCGGTCGGTGTGGCCATCGGTGATTTGAGGTGTCCCTGCATGTCCCCTCAGCCACCCCGAGGAAGCAGCGGCGGGAGCGCACCACCTTCACGCGCTCGCAGCTGGACGTGCTCGAGGCGCTCTTCGCCAAGACTCGCTATCCCGACATATTCATGCGTGAGGAGGTGGCGCTCAAGATCAATCTGCCTGAGTCCAGAGTCCAGGTGCGCGCGACTGGGGCTCTAGGGTCAGGGTAGGGGTGCCGGGGCTGACAAGAGAGGGTCTGGAAAGGGAAGTCTGACGTTGGGGGCAGGCTCACAGCCTGGGCAGCCCCTCGCAGACTCCCCCTAGCGCTGGGCCTGGGCCTGGAAGAGAGGCAAAGTTAGAGTCCTGGAACCGGCCCTTGGTCCCTGGCCGCCTTCGGTATCCAAAAGTCCTTTTTAGGATTGTGGGAGGACAAGCAAGTCTCCCGAAGGTAAAGTGCCCTGAGGGCCCAACACTTGCCCCTGCTTCTTCGGCTGCGTCAGGATTTGGCATTTTCCTTCCCGGTCCTGAGTTCTGCCTCCGCCCTTGCGTTCGTCCTGGGAAACCTGGAGAAAGAAGAGCTTGATCCGAGCCTGGAGCGCTGTCTAGGATTGCGCTCCACGGGTGGCGCCTTCTGATCAGATGCTTCATTTGCCTGGAGAGGATGCCGAGCACAAAACCCGGCTACCGGCCTTGCTCTTTGGGTTTTTTTTCCCCCATGGAAGGCCCCCAAAACGCTGCCGGGATTATAACTCAGAACTCTCCTCAAGGGCTTTTCATGTCGCCTTCCCTCCCGGAGGCTGGAGGAAGAACCAGGAGTGTCTTGCCATGTACCCGGGCCTTTCAAGAGGAGTGAGAACTTTATGACTGACTAACATTTGGTTACCCACTTGGAGCCAAGAAGCCAAACGAAATTCTGCCCATGCTTCAGTGCTGAGTCCGCTGAGAGCAGCCTGTGTTCCACCTCCCGACCTTGCTTCTGATCTCACCCAAATTCTCACCCTGCCTAGGGAGGGGTCTCCACTGGCTCCAGCCAGATTTGGTGACAGAGCCGCACTCTGCGGCCTCCACTGTGTCTCTGCGCTGTTTTCTGAGCGCCATTCATGTAAGACAGGGCCTCTAAACACACACCGGGCTGCTGGGAAGCAGCCAACAGCAGCAGTTTAGAGATGGCTGAACTTTTGGCTGGACTGACGCAAATGTTCCACCCTTGGGCAGAGTCGGGCTGGGGGTGGGGAGGTGCAAGTCGCCACTCCGGAGCTGCCAGAGGAGGGTCTTTGAGCAAAAGAAAGGGGGAGAGTGGAGGAACTGGGACAGTAGGGGCAGGGTTTGGCCTGGCCAGAGATGGGGAGGGGCAGAGGCCTGAGTAGGAGAGGGATGCCAGACCCAGGCCGGGTGGTGTATGCAAAGGGCGGGGAAGCAGCAGACTCTACTTGCCCTCTGACACGCTCTCCCCCACCGCCCCGATGCAGGTGTGGTTCAAGAACCGCCGCGCCAAATGCCGCCAGCAACAGCAGAGCGGGAGCGGGACCAAGAGCCGCCCAGCCAAGAAGAAGTCGTCCCCGGTGCGGGAGAGCTCCGGCTCGGAAAGCAGCGGCCAGTTCACGCCACCTGCCGTGTCCAGCTCCGCCTCGTCTTCCAGCTCGGCCTCCAGCGCCTCGGCCAATCCAGCGGCTGCAGCGGCCGCGGGCCTGGGCGGGAACCCGGCGGTGGCAGTTCCGTCGTCCCTGAGTACACCGGCTGCCTCGTCCATCTGGAGTCCAGCCTCCATCTCGCCAGGCTCGGCGCCGGCGTCGGTGTCTGTACCGGAGCCGCTGGCCGCGCCTAGCAACGCCTCGTGTATGCAGCGCTCGGTGGCTGCGGGCGCCGCCTCGGCTGCAGCCTCTTATCCCATGTCCTATGGCCAGGGAGGCAGCTACGGCCAAGGCTACCCCGCGCCATCCTCTTCCTACTTCGGTGGCGTGGACTGCAGTTCCTACCTGGCGCCCATGCACTCGCACCACCACCCGCACCAGCTCAGCCCTATGGCGCCCTCCTCCATGGCGGGCCACCATCACCACCACCCGCACGCGCACCACCCGCTGAGCCAGTCCTCGGGCCACCACCACCACCACCACCACCACCACCACCAGGGCTACGGGGGGTCCGGGCTCGCCTTCAACTCCGCCGACTGCTTGGATTACAAGGAGCCCGGAGCGGCCGCGGCTCCCTCAGCTTGGAAACTCAACTTCAACTCGCCCGATTGCCTGGACTATAAAGACCAAGCCTCTTGGCGGTTCCAGGTCTTGTGAGCCCAGGCGTGGGAGCAAGAGGAGAAGAAACGCAACTACCTGCGCCCTCTGTGGTCCCCGTCCTGTTGCTGCTGCTGCACCTCCTTTGCCTCGGCTTCTCCAGACCTGACTTTCATGCCCCCCAAAAGATGCCCAGCGCCTGCACTGCTGCCCTCATCGTTGTGCCACTCGCTTCGGGGAAGTGCACGCCCCCTCCCCCTGGGACGAGGGGGCCGGGGCTTTGGCTTGGCGCGCAGGTTCTGTGTGGGAGAGCTGCGCGCTCCCCTGCCCAGCCCCTAACGAACTCCTCAGTCACCCTCTTCCCAGTCTTTCTGGACAGTCATTATGCACTTGCCGCCTTCAGAGGCTCTTCGCTCTGACTCGCTGTTTGAGCCCGACACGTTTATTTATTCTTTCTGGACCTTGGAGTCACTCACTGGCGCGTGTCTGCCCTGGGAGTGCACCCACAGCGCTCGGAATCAGGACCACCACCAAGTATTTCTGTTGCTCAGACTGCCGCCCCTTCAGCTGCCCTCGACCCCCGCTCCTGGCCTGCAGGCCAGAGCTCCCCGGCGTCGCCTTCACCCCTGCGGGAGGCGCTGGGGCGAGGCCCGCGGGACGAGCGCCCCTCCCCCAACCTCCCGCGCCCCGCCCCACCCCTGCGTTGAGCGGGCTCGAGCTTCCGCCCTGGCGGGAATGCTGTACATAGTCAGGTCCGTTCCAGGGACCACTTACACTTTCTAGTTGCTGTTGGTTGAACTGAGCATATCTTGTTTTAGCGCCCAGGAAATAGAACTTTAAGATATATACAGCATATATATATAAATATATACACATATATATAAAACAAAAGCAAAAAATATTTTCCCTCTTCCCTCCTCAAACGATGGCGCTTTTCCTTTTTCAGTTGTGGCAAAGCTGCCCTGCCCTCTCACCCCTTCCTCTGTATTTATTAGAGACCCGCAGGTCCCAGGAGGCTCCGCAGAGGAACGGGAGGGCCCGGGGCGCGGGGAGCCCGCCGAGTCAGGGTGCAGGAGGGCTCGCTGGGACTCCGCGGAGGGCGCGGGCGAAGCCCTCCCGCAGGCCGCTCTACGCGCAGGGTCGTAGTTGTGGTTTAGAGACCAAAAAACAAAACAAAAGTGAAAAAATACAATCTTATGAAAAAAACAAAAACAAAACCCAGGCCCCAAACCCCAGGTCCAACTCCTCCGTCGGCTTCTCTCCTTAAACACCCTGTTTTGTCTAGTGAGTTGTTAGTGCACCTGCGTTCCCGAAATCCGCGGAGAGCCCGCACCTGTGTGTTGATTTTGGCTTTGGCCGTTTTGTCCAGTAGGTGGGAAAGTAATTTGTAAATTTGATTTGTCCGATGTGAAGATCACAAATTACTTGTTGAAATGTAAGGCAGCCCCTCTCCCCCCTTTATCTACATTATTTCCCGAAAATAAATGCAAATTAACGAATGGATGGCTTGTCAGTGTTGCTCTTCTGCTTCCAGCCCCAGGTCCCGGTCTCGGGGGGCCTGAAAGGAGGGAAAGTCCCGTGTTGATAACCAGCGTGTTAATGACCTGTGTGGAGCCGGAGGCCAATGGATAGGGCGGGAGGATGTGGCAACAGGAGCCCCTAGAAAGTTTCTCTGAGGGACCTCCCCCCCCCCCCCCCAGTCAGTCCAGTCTCTTCCCCCTGGCGCTCTGACCCCGCATCCCCTCTCGCCCTCCAGGACAGAGACAGGTGTCAGGACTCCATTCCCGCAGCAATTCCTTTCTCTTCAGAGGCAGGAGCCTGGCACTGATTTCTTCACCCTAATTGCCTGCACCAGAAAGAAGAGGGGGAGGGGAGAGGGTCGGGAGGCGGGAAAGGAGAGCTCTGTAAAGCTCCCAGAGCCAAGCCAAAAAGGAAAAGAAAACAAAACGACAAAAAACCCGATCCGTGTCTTGCATGTTGGCAGCAAACAATCTTCCTTTCTGCTGAGCTGTCCCGGGTGGCTTCACGGCGGCTGGGGGAACCGAGTCACTCCTTCCACGTGCTCCGGTGCCCCTCTAAACCCGCAGCCCTCTCTGCCAGAAGTAGCCAGATGATCTTTGTTCGCACTGTGAAGAGTCTTTAAACCGCAAACACAGAATCTAGAAAAATCTACAAGAACCCATTTCACTTTGGCAGGGGACGAAGAGTCACGGTTTGCAGCAGGGCTTGGAAAGGACCCTTCCACCATGCCCGAGGGGAGACCCGGTGGCGGTGGGGATGGGGTGGGATGACCCCCCTCAAAACCCAGAGTCCTGAGTTGTTCGGACTGTTTGGTTTGAAACCTCCTGGGTGTAAGAATGAGAAGCCGCTCGACTCGTCCACGAGCGGGAAGGAAATAAGGGAACAACGAAAAGTTTCCCGCGAAGTGACCAATACACCCCATTTTTCCCAGTCCGTGTGCGTCCCGAGAACACAACGCGAGGCCGGGCTCGGAGAACGACCCTCCTCCCGGGTCCCGCGCCGAGCCAGGTTTCGGGCTGCGAGCCCCGGCTCCGGAAAAGTCTCCTCGCCCGCGTCCTCGCCGCGGGCCGCGCAGGCCTGGCTGGGCGCGCGCCCCTCCAGAGAGCCCGGCTTCCCCCACGCCGCCCAGGCCCGCGGGAGGGCGCAGCCGCGGCTCCTGGCCCGGCGGCGTCGCCTCGGGAGGGAACCCGGGGAGCAAGGCACCCGCGCGGGCTCCTCCCCTGGCGGCGCCTCTAGTGGGGTGCGGGACCGAGGCCGACCCGGCGCGTGCGCTGGGGCCACTCGGGTGCGGGGCCCGCAGGCGCTTGGGAGGCCGGACGGACGGCGGGAGCGCGGGGGCTTGGGCCCGAGCCACACGGGCCGGGGCGGCGCGGCGGCCGGGCCCACCCCCCGCGGACCCTCCGCCCGGCCCGTCCGGGGCCTCCCGGGCCCACGCGAGCACGGCCGGCGCGGCTCGAGGCCCAGGTGTTAGGCCGCGCGCCCGCAGCTCCCCGAGCCGGGTTCGGCGGGGCCCAGCCGTCCCCTCGGCTGCTGGGCCGGGCGGGCCAGAACGCTCGGCCTCCCGCCCCTCGGACAAGCGCGTAGCCCCGGGCCAGGCGCCGGGGCCGGGCGCGCAGACTCGGCGCCGTGGCGGGCAGACGGCGCGGGCCCGGGACGTTCCGGAGCGTGAGACTCCGGCCCGGCTGCGGGCGGTGGGGGCCGACGCCTCCCCCCCGGGAGCGCCCGCTCGGAGCGGCGGCTTCTAGAAGCTTCGGCGCCTGCGTACTCGGGCGGACGGGGACCGACGGCCCCGCGGGAGTTCCCGCCCCGGGGACGAGGCTTCGAGGAGAGGCACGTGCTCCTCGCAGGGGCCCCCGCCCGCGCCGGGCGCCCGCTCCGGGCGGCTCGCGGGCGCTGGAAGGCGCTGGGCCCCGGGACGCCGGCGCCTGGAGAGTGGGGGCGCGGGGTGAGTGCGCGGCCGCTGCGACGGCGGCGGGGGAGCCAGTCGGGCCGGGGAGGGCGCTCATCCTGTTAGTATTTACGGGAGGCGGCGGCGGGGCCGCGAAAGGCGCCTTGCGGCCCCGCCACCTGTTAACTGGCGGCTTCTCCGAGCGCCGGCCTCAGCCCGCCCCGTTCCCCAGGGAAGAGGTGCTGCTGTTTGGCTTTGGGGTTCGTGCACCATCGAGGCGCTCGGAGTTGGAGCCACTTCACCTGAGCCCACTCGAGGAGATGCAGCGCGTTAAGACAGCAGCACGTTGCTTCCCTTGGGTGCCCAACGAAATCTTCATGTTTTCTGCTCCTGACCGGCGTTCTCTGGCCGTACTCCGGGGGCAGAAATGTTTACCTTTAGGTGAAGGTGTGTGTGGGGGGAAAGCACAGGTCACAGCTGTGGTTCCAAAAAAAAATTAAAAATTCTTAAATCCATGTCAGGGGCACTGCATTAATTTTTCGGCAAAATAACCTTATTCATTGCACAGCTTTTCAGTACTTTGTAGTAGCTGCTGAGGGTACATGGAGATGACATTTCTCTAAGTTGTGACTTTAAAAAAAAATCCTTAAAACTGTAGGGTATTAAATGTGAGCGGAAATACAGGTAAATAGACCCCGAATGTCAGCAGATTTATGTTGGGTTACGTTAGAGACCAAAAAACTGAGTGATTTCATGTGTCAGAAGAAAATTACTAGTTTTTTAATGTATTTTGTTCAGAGTAGAAGTTTCCACAGCGAGTGATGTTTTTCAGTTGTGAAAATGGTAAATTCAATGCTTACTCTGGCCAAAAAAATGAATTAATGTTGATGTTAAGTACTGACAGGCACTGAAGTTTTAGGGATATAGAAATTAAATGTATCTGATGTATGCATGTAGTTAATATGTACATTATTGGTAAAGAAAGTCTGTATCATTACTATTCAAGACAAAAAAATCACTTGGCTTCTGATGCAGAATTAATTTAAGAACAGCAGCAAGATATCTTTATAAAATCTTCAGTTGAAAACTGAACAAGTTCTGAAGTTATTCTATATTTTCCACAATTTAGCTCCCTTCCCCCATACATTTTAATGTGTAAAATGAAAATGAAGAGAGTTCATTAAGTTTAAGGGATTTTTATAATTAACAACTCAATACTTTAAAAAACACGAACTGAAAAATGAAAAATAATAATGCATTGCTCATTTGACAACAAACATCTGTTATCTTTAAGAAAGAATATGTTTAATTAAATGTTTGGGTTTGTAGAATATACTCTTTTGAAAAGAAGGAGTTGGACTGTGTGTGGCTCTGTGTGGTTCTTGGAAAAGGCAATTATACTTGGTCATCCTGTTAGTATTTACTAATATCTGAAAAAAAGAATTGGATTTTTTGGGGGGAGAGGAACAGGGAGCATGCTCTTTTGATGCTTTAAGGTTGAGTTGGATTTTACTTAAAACAGGTTAGCTTAGCCCTTTAAAAGTATTTTAAATTGAGAAATATTTTCCTTCAAACCTTTAGTAGCTTAGGTGAAATGCAGTTACATAAAATAGCCAAAGTAGAAACTGCTTTAAATATATATTTTTTTCTTAAAAAAAATAAAATAAAAAAACAGCATAGACGTGTATGGTGTGCTCACAACTAAAATGCATACCCCTCTAATTATGAAACTGTACATTCATGTTTCTAGGACTTCAATGATATTTTGGAATTCTTCCAGTCAAATGGGACTTAGGCTTAATTTAAGCAATGATGATCCATCAGAAGTTAAATACTAGAATTCTATTGTCTATCTAAAAATTGTACTCCTCCTGCCCCTTTTGGATAGTTTACTTGATGGCTAATGTTAGCTCACAATTTTTAGGTTTGAAATGGAGTATAAATCATAACAAATCTTGACCTGGGGAGGGGGGGGGTTTAAAATTAACATGCCAAATAAACGGCCTCTTGTCTTCAGAGGTTATAACTTTTTTAAAAATTGTGGTAACTTTGGTTGCTTGTAACATATTTTTAATACAGATATTCTTATATATGTTTAAAGCTCTGAACGTTTATAAGACATACCATCATCTGTCATAGCTATTTCAACATAAGAATCTTTTTTTTTAATTCTTTTTAAAAATTTAGTGTGAAATACAGTACTAAAGAAAATATAAAACAGATGAATACACTTTAAAAAGAAAGTAAAATATACATGGAGCAACAAGTTTTTAACAGATACTTGGAAAAGTAGATTTGGAGTTATGTGTAATATCTGTTTGAATTTGATGTTAGATAAATTTTAGCTGTTTATGTTTTCGGGATTTTGTTCACTCCTTTAGAGTAGTGGCTATTAATATATAGGAACACCTTTTTAAAGCAGAAAAAAAAACAATTAAAATCAGAGAATATTAAAGTTCTCTGGACCTTTGAAAACCTATAGGGTTTCTTTTTGATGAAAGGATTGTGCTTCATGTCTATTTATTTTGCTAATGAAAGAGCACCAAAAGAATTTATCTTCTTGTTCTTCAAGCATGGATATTTGACTTCATCTAAAGTTATACCTTCAACTCTTGATTTTATTACTGGTGACCCTCAGATGTGTATTTCTAGCTTAGACACCTCTGTTGGATTTCATACACCTGTACATGATTGAAAAGAGGTCATTAGATTTTAGCCCTTAGAAAGTTGGTGATATGATGTCTGAGACTTGCTTCAAAATAATAGTGGGAGAGAGAGAATGGGTGGGATATAGATGAAACAAGATTAGCCATGAGTTGAAAATTGTTGATAATTGTGAAGCTGAATGAGAATACATATAACTTCATTATACTGTGCTTTCATATATTTAATTTTTTCCACAATAAAAATATTTGTTTGCAGAAATTAAATTTTGCAGTATGTTGAGGGAATTTAGCTTGCTGTGCTTTGGAGCACATACAGTATGGTTCACCAATATTATTTTCTTGGCTCTCTAGTTTTACGAGATTGGTTGGGATAAGGCTCAGAGTGGTTTGGTTATCTCCTCAAGGTTACATAGTTGGTAGATGGCAGAACTTGGTATTTAGTTTTCAGATTCCATGTTCTTTTGGCTATAAGAGCTAGTGAAATTTTTCAGTGTATTAACAAATATTAATTAAAAACAACACCTTATCACTTGAGAATCAGATTACCAGATTGATATCAACAAACATGCTTTATCTAAATTAAACTTGTAAATTTTGAATTTTTGTAATTAAAAATTATTTCCTGGGTTATTATTACCTTTATGTTTCTGGACATGACTTCATTTTATGACTGTTCAGAGAGAGAGCAGTACAGCATTCAATGAGACCTGTTAGTCTCTGGTATTAGATATTTCTTCCTCCTTTGAAAATTCCTTATTGCTTTTAACTTTCTAATTTTTAAGAAATTAAAAAAATTCCTTACTAATTGATTCATGTTTATGAGTAAATGGTGTTTTCTGTTCTTGATTGAACGCTTTTTGCTTCTTTGAACGTTGCTTTGCTATGTTAGAGGAGTTCTAGTCCAGGGAACCAGGTATGGTTTTGAGATTAGATTAATGGCTTTGTTTTTGAGGCTTAATTTATTTGTAAAACATCCAGAACCTTTTTTTTTTCTAACTGAAAACTTAGAAACTTCCCTTTTCAAGTTTTGGAGTTGTAACTTAATTTGTAAATCTCACTGATAGCAAATCCTTGTTTTAGGGGGCCAAATTTTACTGTTCAGAGTTCAGTCTGGAAATTAAAAATGAGTTAACAATTTGGGTAGTAGAGATCACATTACTTCATAGATACAGGTTTCTGTTATAAAGAAGCAAACAGCAGAAGTCTTTTTAAAATTATGTCTTTATTTCTTCAGTTTTTAAAAACTCTGTTATGTTTTCATTCAACTCACCTCTTCAGTTTTCCTTTTCCCTAATGTGAAAAATAAAGGTCTGTTCGTGTTTATTAATGTTTGTAGAAAACAGCATTAACGTCTATTTTCTCCCTTTACTCACTCGGACATACAATTTATCGTATATTTAGAACAGCACCTGCTATTCCCACAAGTCTTTTTATCTGTTATATTTTTGGAGCTGATAGTCCCTCCACACCCCAAGATTGTATTCCAATCAATAAATCAGCTAAATCTTTTATCCCAAGAGATTAGAAGTCACTGGAGATTTTAGTGCTGAGAGAAGTCTAAGAGATAGGACTAAGTTTTTGTGCCAGACACAAGGTAGATCTCAACAGTATAGTCATCAGACTTTGAAATAGATTTAAATGTAATTCATCTCATGTGCAGAATTGTCTTTTTGTGTGTGTGGTTTTCAAAGTTCATTTTGAATTCAGTAACATATTTTAATTTAGTTTTTAAAGTAACAGCATCATTACAGTATATAAATTTCAGGTGTGCATCATTACAAACCAACATCTGTATATAGTACATATGTCCAACTCTAAAAGTCCAGGTCTCTCCTTCACTGTAGAGTTATCCTCTTTTATCCAATTCACCCACCTATCACTCCCCCTTCTCATCTGGTAACCACTAGTTTGTTTTATAGTTTAAAAGTTTACTTTTGCTTTGTTTAGTTTATTAGTTTGGTTTCTCTAGGAATGAAATTATATGGTGTTTGTCTTTCTCCATCTGACTTACTGCACTAAGCTTAATAGTCTCTAGGTCTGTCTATGTTGTTATAGATGGCAGGATTTCAGCTTTTTTTTTAATAGTCCAGCAGTATTCCATTGTGTATATATACCTTATTTACTTCGTCCAGTTATCTGTTGATGGTCACTTAGGGTAGTTCCAGCTCTTGGCTATTATGAATAATTGATAGCATATTTTCTTTATCTCTGTTGATCATCCTTAGAATTCAGAACTTTTGGGTTACTTTTCACTGTGACTTCTCTTGTTCAACATAAATTCATTTCAAAATTTAATTCCTTAAAATTTTAAGCTATGAAATATACTTAAAAGTTTACATTACATTTTATCAAGCAGTCATCAACTTAACACCATGTAATCACTACTACCTGACAAAGAATAGAGCATTGTTGGAACTCCAGAATTTCCTCAGTCTCCCTTGCCCATTGCTATTTTTTTCTGTCTATCCAGAGGTAACCAATTTTCTGTCATTTATTCTAATTATTTTGTTGCATTTATCTTTTAATGCATATGCATTTCTAAACAATAATTTTTTGCCTATTTTGAATTTTATGTGGAAAGAATTATATTGTTTTGCTTTTGTGACTTGCTTTTTTCATTTAACATTGTGTTTATAAGATTCATCCATGTCATTTGTGTGTCTGTAGCTTGCTCATTTTCATTGCTATGTGGTATGGTATTCAATTGTGTGAATATACCACAATTTATTGATCTGTTCTACTGTTGATAAACATTTGGAATGTTTCCAGTTTGGGACAATTATAACAATTCTCTTCTGAACATTCTTTTATCTGTTGCTTTGTGCACGCAAAGATACAAATATGTAGGGTGTATCCTAGAAGTGAATTTTCTTAGCTGCAGGAGTGCTTATTTTCAACCTGACTTGGCACAATTTTCCAAATCGGTTCTGTTTATATTAGCAAATATTTTATGAGAATTCCAGCTACTCTGTATCTTTGCCACAGCTTAGTATTGTTAGACTTTTAAAATTTTGTGTATTTGTTAGGTGTGTAATAATATCACACTGTAGTTTTAGTTTGTATTTTCTTGATCACTTGTGAGGCTGAGCCCTTTATGTTTCTTTTGTATTTGAATTGCTCCCTTTGTGAAGTGCCTATTCCTAAATATTTCCTTTTCTTTTAGACTCTCTGCCTTTTCTCTTTGATTTGTAAGAGTCTATATATTCTGCTTACTCACGCTTTGTCACTTACATGTATTGCAGAGATTATTCCCACTTTGTGAATTGTCCTTTTTGCCTTTCTTACAGTGTTTTAAAATAACTGGTCATTTTCCTTTATGACTCTGTGCGTGTGTGTGTGTATGTGTGTGCGTGCGTGTATCTGTTTAGGATATTCTTTCTTCATGATCATGAAAGTATTTCCCCATATTTTCTTATAAAAGATTTATTTTAAGAAATTTTTCTTAAAATATTTAGCATCTGCCTTTTTTGTAGCATGCAATACTTGGCAATTGTTTGTTTTCCTTCTTGAAATTTCATGTGTTCATATGACTGAAAATATCATCTTTATGTTGCTAATTTGAAAAATTTTATTTTTGGTATTGAGTTTACTTCTTAGGTGAGATACTCATTTCTAGTTGCCTCCTGGATCCCTCCATTTAAATGTCTTGCAAATATCTGCAAATCTGATCTCATTATAAAAAAACTTTATTACTTTCTGTTTAGATTAAATCATCATATAAACACATATAAACAAAAATATATGGTGGGATCTTTACTCTTCTTTGCTTATCTTTTCCATCCAAATAGCCATCATAGAAAAATGATTCTGTTTCTGAAAGGCATGTCTAATCCGTTCTCTCCCTTCTCTCCAGTGCCACAGTTACTGCTCAGAGTTCCATGTAGCTGGGTACAATAACTTTCTAATTGGTTTTCCTGCCTTCTTATCCTCCGTTCTCTTGTCAGTCATTCACAACTGCCAGTTTTCTTTCTACACAAATCCCATCTCCTTCCTGTTTATATGCTTTTCATTGCCTTAATTATAACAAAAAGTTCAAATTCCTTCACATGGCTTCTACATTACTCTGCAGGAATCTCATGTTTTAGCCATACCAGGTTGCTTATCATTTCCCAAAGGAGCTCATACATTCGTTGTGACCTTTTTCGTCTTGTTACCTCTGCTTGGAATAGTCTTCCACCCACCTCTTCCCACTGGGGAAATCCTATTCCTTCCACCACCATTCCCAGAAAGCATTAATCCTTCCTGCTTCTGGGCTTCCCATGGCACCTTTATTGCCATATTTATCATGTTGGTTTATATTTGTTAGCTTATGTATCTGTCTCATGCTGAATATGAGGTTTTCAAAGACAAAGTATTCTAACTAATCTTTTTATTCTTAAAATCCAGCAGAGTCTGGCACAAAATAGAACTCAGAGTTTAAGAATTTTACTAACCTTAAAATATAAAATAGAGGGCCTCCCTGGTGGCTCAAGGGGTTAAGCACCGCACTATGAAGCAATCTTCAGCCTCTGGAGCTCAAGTTCGATCTCCGGCCGGCCAGGGAGAAACCACATGGCCTAGCAGACCTCACCTGTTTCACCTGCTGCTCCCCTCAGCAGTGTATTTCAGTCAGTCTACCTGTTCTGTTCCCTACTCTGTCTCTGGTGAGTCCTCTCACATCCCTGGCCTTTACCCCAGCTCTTGTATGCATAAATAAATCTTTTAAAAATATATATAAAATAGAAATGTATGCATTGAACTAAAAGTTGTGAGCAAGGAAAAATGTTGAATGATGAAAGAATGCAATGGGTTGCCCTCTATGAGTGGGTTCTAGCTGAAGAGATTAGAACAAGCTGCTCTGTCCCAATGAGAACTGAAGGGACAAAAATAATCTTAAGAGATTAAATAAAATTGATTGGGCCTTCCTTATTTTTAAAACTTAAATTTCAGGGCCTCCCCGGTGGCGCAGCTGTTGAGCGCTGGGCTGCGAAGCTGCCCACAGCCTCTGCAGCGTGGGTTCGTTCCCAGGCCACCTGGGAGGGTCCCATATGGTGCGCAGACCTCTCCTGCCACACCTGCCGCTCCCCTCAGCAGTGTACTTCGTCAGTCTGCCTGTTCTGCTCCCTGCTCTGTCTCTGGTGAATTTTCTCACCTTCCCGCGCTTCTGACTGTACCCAGTGCTTGTATAAATAATCTTTAAAAAAATAAAAAAACAAAAAAACCCTTAAATTTCAAGCAGACGTACAATGTAAATAGAAAACTCATCTTGAAAGACAATGTAAAAAATGTAATTTTTGTATTAGTTTGTTGAAATATTTTGAATATATTGTGTTGAATCAAATATATGCATTTTAAATATTCACCTGTTTCTTTTTACTTTTCTAATCTGGAGACTAGACAATTTAAGTTATATATGTGACTTTTTTGGTTTAAAAAAGGCAAACTTATTATCTTAGAATTTTGTATGCTTGAAGTTTGATATAGGTCTTCTTAGGCTGAAATTCAGGTGTCATCATGATGTATTCTGTAGCATCTGGAGGAAGATGTTTCTGTGCTCATTTGTGGTATTGGTAGAATTCAGTTCCTTGTAGCTGGATGATCTGGGTCTCTATTCTTGGTTGACTGTAATCAAAGGGCCATTTCTAGCTTCTTAAAGCTGCCAAGTTCCAGGGCTCCTGGCCCTTTTCCTCCATCACCAAAACCAATAAAGGCTGGTCAGGTCCTAGTAGTTTGGCATCCCTCTGATTCTTCTCTCAGGGTCATATATCTCAGGCTGGAAAGTTTTCTTTTTTTAAAAAAAAAAAGATTTATTTATTTATGCATACAAGAATTGGGGTACAGGCCAGGGAGTGGGGGGATGAGAGGATTCACCATAGACAGAGTGGGGAATGGAACAGACAGATTGACTGAAATACACTGCTGAGGGGAGCAATGGGCGAGTCTGATCTGTCTCTTATAGGAGCAACCAAAAAAGAAAGTATAGTAGATCTTCCAGTAACATAGTTTTGTTCAATGTCATTTCATTATAACATTGATAAGAAAAAAAATTATTCAGGGCTGTGTTTTCCTCATGTATTCCTGGATTTCCTCCCATATCCCAAAAATGTGCACATTAGTTTAACTGGAGTGTCTCAGTTCTCCCAGTCTGCATGAAGATAGCTGTGTGTGCCTGTGCACGTGCTGCTGTGATGGCATCCAGTCCATGGTTGGTACTGCCTGGGGAGGTAAACTGCTAGGATAGGCTCCAGTCCCCCTGGTTGGGAAAATGAATAAAGGCAAATTATTACTTAATATTGGTGATATTTTTGTGATCAAAAATAGGTGTAAGAATTTAACACTTGTTTGTGTCAATTAGCCTATAGTAAAATTGGTTTCATTACATGCTGTTGCCCTTAAAGTTTTACTTCCCAGGAACCCACGGAAGATGCTAAGTAAGGAATTACAATCTTGTCCATGAGGACCTCCTTTATACAGTGCAGCACCTCCGTATGGTTTGGGTCAAACCACAAAATCAGTCACATGGAGTCTGTTTATTGAATAAAAGGGAATAGTATAAATTTATTAATAGACATCTTGCAAAAATTTGTACTTGTTATACATCCACCATGCCAGTTCAGCACAACTCATTCCTTGAATCTATAAAACTTACTTTCTAGATTACTGAATTCTTTAAGAGGAAACTGCACAGTCATGCCTTATGAGAATATCATAGTCTTGATTCCCAACCTGGCCTTGTGTTATCAAGCTTTCTAACAATATTTCTGTGTTTTCCTAATCATCTCTTTAACATAGCCTTCATAGTTGCCACCTCATACTTCTCTCACTCCTCTCAAACCTTCTCTATCCTTGTTCTCAGCAGATGACCTTATTTACCTGAGAAAATACTGTTGAGAGTATCAGAGAATGCTCTTGACATTTAAACTTACCATGTCTACACTCTAGCCTGTACTCATTGTCATTCTCTTACTCCTGTCAAGTGCTCGGCACAGTGACTCTACGGTGTCTGGTAGTAATCTCTGTTTCTGTCTCCTGCATCTTTGTCCCTTCCGCTTCCTCAGAGACCTGTCTTTTGGCATTTTTTATTTCCAAAGATTTTTTTTTTAAATTTATACATATAAGAACTAGGATATAGGCCAGAGATGCAGGAGGTGAGAGGCTTCACCAGAGACAACGGGGAGCAGAGCAGGAGGATCTACTGAAATACACTGCTAAGGGGAGCAGTGGGCGAGACAGGAGAGGTCTGCTGCACCATGTGGGTTAGCTCCCGGCTGGGGAGTTGAACTCATGCTGCAGTGGCTGGAGATAGCTTGATAGTGCTGAGATTTTAACCCCTGCACCACCAGAGAGGCCTCTCTTTTGGCATTTTCTTTCTCCTTTCCTGTTGACTTCATTCCAACAGTGCTTAAATGTGCTCTAATTTCTTTTTCTATTTTTTAATATTTTATTTTATATAATTCTTACATCATTTTTCATTTTTGTACAATGTATGCATTTTCATTTTGGTTATATTCCCCATACAATTGCACCCCCCTAATTTTGACCCTAATCCTTCCTCTCCTCGCCCCCCCCCATCATAGTGTGTCTCTAGTTTATAGTTGCTTGTTGATTTTGATTTTTACTTTGTATTAATTAGTCTTTTTCCTGGTCCCTTATTTAGGTTTTCTAAATTCCTGCCATGAGTGAGACCATCCTGTATTTTTCTTTTTATTTCTGACTTATTTTGCTGAGCATGATCCCTTCTAACTCCATCCATGTTGCTGCAAACTGCATGAGTTTATCTTTTTTTGATTGCTGAGTAATATTCCATGGTGTATATGTACCACATCTTCTTGATCCAGTCATCTATTTTTGGGCATTTGGGTTGCTCTCATAGCTTAGCTATTGTAAACAGTGCTGCTATAAACATAGGGATGCAGGTGCCCTTTGGAATTAATGTTTCTGTGTCATTTGGGTAAATACCTAGGAGTGGAATTGCTGGATCATATGGAAGCTCCATCTTTAGCAGGTTGAGGGATCTTTGCTCTAATTTCTATTATGTTAAAAAAATCCTCTCTTGACCTCTTCTTCTCTTAGACCTGCCACTAGCTCTTTCTGTGTTTAACAGTTGAGCATCTTGGGAAAAAAATGACCTGTTGGTGTTTCCACATTCTCACTGTCTATTCACTTTTTAATTCACTACAATAAACTTTCCATCCCTGAGACCGCTTATATGTTTGTGATCCAAGGGGACAATTTCCAGTCTTTACCACAGTTAATATCTCTGTAGTATTTGACACTAGTAATCATTTTCTCTTATAGGAGATGCTTTTTCCCCATTGGTTTTTGTGATACTCTTTTTTTTTTTTTTAATTCTCAACTCTTCCTTCTTATTCTCCTCTGTGACTCCTTTGCTGTGTTAAGTATTGATGTTCTTCAAGACTCCCACCCTGTGGTATTTTCTCGCTTGACATGCCATCGTGGGTCATTCATCCACTCCCATGTTTTCAGTTACTCTAGACCCAATTTCTAGTTGTTTGCTGGACATTGCATAGTATCTCTGCTACCGAATCTATTCTTTATCTCAGTGAGTAACAATTAAATCAGCCCTTGAGCACAAGGAAACAAGAGATCCATTTACATTCTATCCATTTTGGTCATTCCTCAACTTCATCAGTTACTCACCAAGGGCTTTAGTCCATTTCATCACTTAGTAGCTCCTAATTATATTAACTTGTCTACACCCCAAATACAAATATGAAATGTCATTATTTTCTAGTTCAGTGGTTTTAACTGATTGCTCTTTTCTCCAGTCTTGCTACAGTGTGAGATCTAGCTTCCAAAGATGGTCCCTATGAGCCACATCTCCTAGGATTCATGCTCTTGTTTAGTGCCCTCTCAGTGACCTTGTACTCACTGTTAGTAATGGAGTGTGACAGAAGTGACCCTATGCCAGTTCCAGGCTCATCCTTTAAAATACCACATAGCTTACACCTTTGCACTAGAGTGCTTCATAATTAGTATATCCATCCTGTTGGAGGACTACATGGAGAGAGTACCTGGAATTACATGGAGTTAGAGAGAGACCCAGGCATCCCAGCATCCCAGGTGAGTCCAGACTTCTAATGTACCCAACCGAGATTCCAGACCTATGAGAGAACATCTTACATGTTCCATACCTGGAAAACTCCCAGAAACTTTCAGCCCTAGGTGACATCACATGGAGCTATAGAGCTGCCTGAGCCCAATCAATCCACAGAATAATGAGAGCTAACAAAATGGTCGTTGTTTTAAGCTACTAAACTTTGTGGTGGTTTATTTCACAATAGATAAAACTAAAACAAAACTTCTCTCTATTCTGCTTACTATGTGTCTCTGGCAATTCACCTTTGACACCTTAAGCTCCACCTTCACTAAGCTGCTTGAAGTTTCCTGAATGAACTCTGCTTTTACTTATAGACTTTTTGCTCCTGCTGTTAGAAACATTTTCTTTTTAAAATATATCCTCCCCCCTACCAAATTCCTACTCAGCCTTCAGGTCTGTACTTAGATATCCCTAAAGCCCTGGGGTGACAAAGTTAATTGCCTTGCTTATGTCCTCTCATAGTGGCAAATATTCTTAACTGGCAGAATAATGATTGAAAGTATAGAGTGAAGCATTGCCATATTTTTCAAGTTACTGATTCTAAGCTTCAGTAGCAGTTACCTCATAAAGTTACCTCTGTAGGGAGCCTACAGAATAACCAAAAATGTCAATTATTACCTCACTAATATTAAATATTACCTATATTATTAACATTATTGTAAATGCCTGTTCATCACTTATCCCTAAAGTCTGGCAAAGTGCCTGGCACATAATATGTGCTATGTAAAATTTCATTGAATGATTGAATGAATGAATTCAGATTATTGAATTTTATCATGTATCAATCCAATTAAAGCCTGATTTCAAGTTTGTTTGTTTGTTTTTTGGCAAATATATATGTAAATAACTTTGCCACTCTAACCCTGTTTTAGTACAGAATTCAGTGGCTTTAATCATATTCAGTATTGTGCAATCATTACCACTTTCTACTTCAATTTTTTTTTTCTTTACCCCAGAGAGAAACTCTGTTCCATTAAACAGTAACGTCCTATTTCTTCCTACCTCCAGTATCTGGTAGCCTCTAATCTCTTTTCTGTTTCTAAGAATTGACCTGTTGTAGATATCCCATATAAATAGAAACACAGAATATTTGTCCTTTTGTGTCCAGCTTATTTCACTTAGCATAATATCATCAAGGTTCATCCATATTGTCGCACATGGATGTTTTCTATAGTGGCTGCACCATCTTACATTGCCATCAGCAATACACAGGTGTTTCAATTTCTCCACACTTTTTTTTTTTTTTTAAATAACAGTCATCCTAATGTGTATGAAGTGGTATCTCATGGTTTTGACTTGTATTTTCCTAATGATTAGTGATATTGAGCAACTTTTCATGTGCTTATTGGTCACTTGCATATCTTCTTTAAAAAAATATTCAAGTCCTTTGTCAAATTGTTTTGTTGTTGTAGCATTAATAAAGAAACCTCCATACTGCTTTCCACAGGGACTGGACCAGTCTACAGTCCCACCAACAGTGTAGGAGGGTTTTCATTTCTCTACATCCTTACTAGCACTTGTTATTTTTGATAATGGGTCATTCTCACAGGTGTGAGGTGCCATCTCTCTGTGGTTTTGATTTGCATTTCCTTCATGATAAGTGATGATGAACATTTTTTCATATCGACCATCAGTTTGCCATCTTTGGAGATTGGTCTGTTTAGCTCTTGGGCCCATTTTTTTTAATTGAGTTTTTTTGTTTTCTTTTTGTTGAATTGTGCTCTTTATAGATCTTCAATATAAATCCCTTATCATATATAGGATATGCAGATATTTTTTCCATTTAGTAGAGTGTCTGTTTTGGTGATACTAGTTTGATCAAGTCCAGTTATTTATTATCTCCTTTGTTTTCCTTGCTGCTGGAGGTGAATTTGCAAAGATATTTCTGAGATTTATGTCATGGAATGTTTTGCTTATGTTTTCTTCTGTGTATTTTATGGTTTCAGGTCTTACATCCAAGTCTTTTATATATCTTGGAGTGGCTTTCTTGTATGGTGTGAGATTATGGTCTAGTTTCATTTATTTTGCATGTGACAGTCCAGTTTTCCAGGCACCATTTATTGAAGTGACTTTCCTTGTTCCAGTATATATTTTGCTCCTTTGTTGTATATTAGTTGTCCATAAGTGTGTAATTTTATTTCAGGGCTCTCAAGTCTATTCCATTGGTCTTTGTGTCCATTTCTTTTCTTTCCAATACCATGCTGTTTTAATTATGGCTTTATACTATAATTTGAAGTCCAGAAATGTGACACCTCTATTTTTCTCCTTTTCAGTCAGGAGAGCTTTGGCTATTCCACTTTATTTTTTGTGATTCCATATGAATTTCACCAATCTTTGTTCTGTCTCTTCAAAGAATGCCATTGGGGTCTTTATTGGGATTGCATTGAATCTATAAATTGCTTTGGGTAGGATAGCCATTTTGACAATGTTGGTTCTTCCTATCCTTTAGCAGGGAATATCTTTCCACTTCTTTGTGTCTTCTATTTCTTTTAACAATGTTTATAGTTTTACATGTAAAGGTCTTTCACCTTGTTTGTTAGGTTTATTCCCACGTATTTACTTATTTATTTTGGTGAGAAAGCAAATGGGATAGCTTTCTTTAATTTCTTCTTCTAGTTCATTATTTGTATCTAGGAGATAGTATTAGAAATCCTACCTAGAGCAACTAGGCAAGAGAAAGCAGTAAAAGGAATGCAAATTGGGAAAGAAGTAGTAAATCTATCATTGTTTGCAGATGATATGATAATATACATAGAAAACCCCAAAGAGTCTGTGAGCAAACTAATTGAAACAATAAACCATTTCAGCAAAATGGCAGGACACAAAATCAACATAAAAAGTCAGTTGCCTATTAATTTTGTATATTACAAGTTTGCTGAATTTATTTCTTTTTTTTAAAGATTATTTATACAAGAACTGGGGTATAGGCCAGATGTGCGGGAGAGTGAGAGGATTCACCAGAGACAGAGTGGGGAACAGAACAGGCAGACTGATGAAATACACTGCTGAGGGGAGCAGCAGGCGAGACAGGAGAGGTCTGCTGCGCCATGGGGGACCCTCGCGGCATGCTGGGATTGAACTGTCACTGTAGAGGCTGCAGACAGCTTCACAGTGCGGTGCTCAACTGCCTGCGCCACCAGGGGAGGCCCTGCTGAATTTATTTCATCACTCTAATAGGTTTTTTTTTTGTGGATTTTCTACATAGAAGATCATGTCATCTGCAAATTCTACTTCTTTTCCAATATGGATACCTTTTGTTTTTCTTGCTAATTACTCTATCTGGAGCTTCCAGTTTTGTGATGACTAGAACTGGTAAAAGTGGGAAATCCTTGTCTTGTTCCTGATTTTAGAGGAAACCAAACCTTTTTTGCAATAACCTCCACATATGGAGAGTGGTCTTTCATAGTTGGGATGTTTTTCTCATTATCTTGGTTTAAATGAACTTATTAAAACCATTGGGAAAAAAGTAAGGGATGGAAAGGGCTGGGCTGCTATGAGAGAAGAACATCAGCTTGTTTGAGATTTTGAAACAGAGGTGGGGTCAGGGACATCCAAGAATCACCCAACCACTAGGAGGCAGTCCCTAGCTATCTCAAGGCTACATCCTGCATGAACAGAACTTTACATGTTTTTGGCAACTATGATGGATGTTCATCAGATGTGACAGGTGTTTTTTTTTAATTAGCAATAAACCTGAGTGAAAAATAGGTGTAGTTCATAAGTTTCCTGTGTGCTTGGCTTCACTGGTGTGCTACTAATGACCCTCCATGAAAACAGGTGTAAAATAACTGCCCCAAGCAAAATGGGACATAGGTTATCTTATTTATAGAGTGCTTCATGTTCATAGATTGCAACTGTAGTTAGCATTTAATCTTGGTAATATTTAGTCATGATGGTGTAATGATTACTTTCTGTAAAGAATTGACAGCTTAAACAATCTAGAGGTGGGGTCATAAGGTTGAGAAATTTAGTGTAAATAGCTTCAGATTACAAATGAACAGATAATTAAGGATAATTCATGAAAAATACAGAGATCTGCTATTACTTTTATTGTATATAACTAAATTTGTGCTCTAAGTTGGACTGCCCTTTAGGCAACTTTTTTGTCTATTAACATGGAGTTAGAGTAATCTTTATGGTGTTGCAATGTTCTGTGATGATTGATGATGAGTTTATGGTTCATTTATGCTTACTGTTATTTTCTGAAAGCTTATAATAGCATCTATAAATCAATTGACTCACCTATATATGTGACTGGACCCATTTTCTGTATTATGTCTGTCTTTTGGAAAAGCCTTCTTTATGGAAGGATGTTTATGCCACATGCATAGAGGGCTATAATTTTTGATAGCACCTTAAAAGTTTAGGGATTTATGTCATAACATTTTCGTATCTGTACAGGCAATAATTTTTGGTTGGGTTGCCAGGCATTCTGGTCCTATAACCTGTGGGTGTTTGTTGCTCAGGGCCCTGCCTTCTACCTCTAACTTTTTCGATATTCGATATTCGTTCTCTGTGTGAGCTCATTCATTCTGGTGATGAGCTATTCAGCTGTTATCTCTATGTTAACGTATTATGTTAATGCTTAAAGTATCTATTCAAACCAATGGTCTCAGTTTCATCAAATCTAAAACTTAGCTCCCCTTTGAGCTTCGCACCTCCTTCCCAGGTTCCTGAGGCCATTTATGTATGTCTTTTTCTCCGTTAAGTCAGCTTGCCCTATATGTTACTATTAGTCTTACCATCCTAAATAATTAATCTTTATTATTCTTTTTTTTAATATAAATCTTTTTTTTTTTATAGAGGCATGCTTTTATTTATTTGTTTGCTGGTTTGTTTGTTTGTTTTGTTTATACATGCACTGGGTACAGTCAGAAGCGCGGGAGGGTGAGAGAATTCACCAGAGCCAGAGCGGGGAGCAGAGCAGGCAGAAGGACCGAAGTACACTGCTGAGGGGAGCAGCGGGCGGCAGGAGAGGTCTGCACGCCATGTGGGACCTTCCTCTGGTGGCTGGGGGGCAGCCGGGGATCGAACCGGCGCCGCAGAGGTCGCGCGCAGTCTCGCAACCCAGCGCTCAACCGCTGCGCCACCGGGGAGGCCCAATCTTTATTATTCTTTCTTGGTATCTGTAAGGACTTTGAGTATGGCCTTAAATTCAGGCTGATGTGCCTTTCAAGATTTTTCATCATCTAGTTCCACCATCTCTCTTTTACTGGTCTCAGGATTTACTTTGGTCTTCTTCCTCTACCCTTGGCATTTAGACAGGTCTGTTCTTTGTCATGGTAAACACACCTTGCTAATGCTGTGTGGTTGATTTTGGCTTATACAACAGATGGTCTACCTTATCTTGAGCCTTTCCTAACCACCCCAGGCTTCTGAGATGATTGCTTAAACATGTACAGTTGTTTCACAAGTATTTAGAAGGTAACTAGTTTTTAAAGTGTTTATACTGCTGCTTTGTTTTACTTTGCTATTTGTTGTTGAGTTTCATAAAGGCAGACAGATATGTGTTATATGCCTTTTTGTGCTTCAGTGTATCCAAATGCTAGGCCCATACCACTCTCTGATAAATTATTCCAATATCTGCCTTTACCACACTTATTTTTGGTTTAACTTTATTCAGTCATTTTTTTTTAAGATTTAGTGATTGATTGATTGATTTATACATACATACATACAAGCACTGGGTACAGTCAGAAGCGCGGGAGGGTGAGAGAATTCACCAGAGCCAGAGCGGGGAGCAGAGCAGGCAGAAGGACCGAAGCACACTGCTGAGGGGAGCAGCGGGTGGCAGGAGAGGTCTGCACGCCATGTGGGACCCTCCTCCGGTGGCCGGGGAGCAGCCGGGGATCCAACCGGCGCTCAACCGCTGCGCCATCAGGGAGGCCCTCATTTTTTTTTTTTTTTTTTGTCAATTTTAAGTTGTCTTAATTGAAATCTCATCTTAGAGAACCATAGATTAGTGGTTCTCAATTTCTTCAGACCGAACAACTCCTTTAAAAAAAAGATGCTTTCAGGGGCCTCCCTGGTGGCACAAGGGGTTGATACGCAGCCTATGAGGCTGTTTGCAGCCACTGCAGCACAAGTTCCCAGCAGGGGAGATGCCCACATGGCAGACCTCTCCTGGCTTACCCGCTGCTCCCCTCAGCAGTGTATTTCGATCAGTCTGCTTGTTCTGTTCCCCATTCTGTCTCTGGTGAATCCTCTTGCCCCCCCCACAATGCCTCTGGCCTGTGCCCCGATTCTTGTATATGTAAATAAACCAATCTTAAAAAAAATTAGATGCTATCTAACATCTAGTTATTATCTTGAAATAAAATTTGTACATGATATAATCTATACATTTAAGAAGATAATATAACTTTTGAAATCATATTAAGAAGCAATAAAGGAAACTTACTTATAATTAAATATCGGGTATTTCAGTAAGTCAATACCCAGATGTAACTATAGCAGAAATCACAAGAAAATAATCAGGTGCTTGTAACTTGTAACAAAATCATTATGAAATATGGAAACTGACAGAGCCTCCATGGTGGTGCAGCGGGTTGAGCTGTGAAGCTATCCTACAGCCTCTGTAGCATGGGTTTGATTCCCGGCCGGCCAGGGAGATACCCACATGGCGCAGCAGACCTCTCCTGACTCGCCACTGCTCCCCTCAGCAGTGCTTTTGGCCCATCTGCCTGTTTTGCTCCCCGCTTTGTCTCTGGTGAATCTTCTCACATCCCGCGCCTCTGGCCTGTACCCCAGTTCTTGTATAATAAATAAATCTTAAAAATAATATTTTATTAGGGCCTCCCCTGGTGGCGCAGTGGTTGAGCGCTGGGCCGCGAAGCTGCCCACAGCCTCTGCAGCACCGGTTTGATCCCCGGCTGCCGGCAAGGGTTCCACATGGTGCGACAGACCTCTCTGCCGTGCCCACTGCTCCCCTCAGCAGTGTATTTCATCCGTCTGCCTGTTCTGTTTCCCGCTCTGGCTCTGGTAGATTCTCTCGCCCTCCCGTGCTTCTGACTGTACCCAGTGCTTGTATAAATGAATAAATAAATCTTTAAAAAATATGTTTTATTGGATGTTTAAACATGTCATCAGTAGTGTTTCTTTTAGTAGTATGATTTTCTGAAATGGTGAATTACTCTTGAAAAAAGTGCCAAACTTTGTGTTTTTGAAAAGTTCAGCACATAGTGATTTAGTGCAAGAATATATTGTGTTTGAAAATAAGGTGGAGTTAGAGTCTAGGTTAAGTGAAAAATAAATTTTTCCTTATACAAGTATCAGGAATTTAGAACCTATAAGACAATTCTTTGTTCTTTGGAGCTGTCCTACTTTCTGCTCACTTGCTTCTTGCCCAGTAACTATCACTAGCACCTTTCCTTTTTTTTTTTTTATTAAATAATAAATTTTATTTTTATATTCCCCCATACAACTGCACATGCCCCATTCTGACCCCAATCCCTCCCCTCCCGCCCTCCAGCCCCCAAAAAGTGTCTCTGGTTCATAGTTTTTTGTTGATTTTGATTTTCACTTTCTTATAGTTATTCTTTTTCCTGATCCCTTATTTAAGTTTTCTAGATTCCTGCTATGAGTGAGACCATCCGGTATTTTTCTTTTTCTTTTTGGCTTATTTCGGTGAGCATGATCCCTTCCAGCGCCATCCATGTTGCTGCAAATTGCATGTGTTTATCTTTTTTGAATGCTGAGTAATATTCCATGGTATATATGTACCACATCTTCTTGATCCAGTCGTCTATTTTTGGGCATTTGGGCTGTTTCCAAAGCTTAGCTATTGTAAATAGTGTTGCTATAAACATAGGGGTGCAGGTGTTCTTTGGAATTGATATTTCTGTGTCCTTTGGGTAAATACCACTAGCACCTTTCCTATCCCAATAATTGTGATAACCAAAATGCCCCCCCAAATCCAAAAATGTGTTTAAATATAAATTCCTGCACGTTGGAAAAGTTTTCCTTTTCTTAGGGGAGTCTGCCCCATTGAGAATAATGTTGAAAGTGATTTTCAAATGAAGTGTCTCTTAAACTGTGTTATGTGATAAACTAGTTTTTGACATGTTAATCAAATGTCCATGATGGAGAAAATACTTCATGGTCAAAGCAAAATGGTATTTTTTCCTCCTCTGAACTGCTTGAATTTTCATAGCTTTTAATATATTAATAAATATCATCTATTTAGCTAAAAGAAGATGCAGTTTTTCCCCAAACTATTCTGCTGTGGAGTTTTATTTCCAAATTGCTAAATTAGCTTGCTTAAAAGTACTTTCAGGAATGTCTGTAATGTGCTCCATTTATAGTGGAATCTAGGCAGTCATGAGTCCCCTTGAGAACTTTTAGGTTGCATATGTCTTGCAATATCAGAGCAATTGTATTTCATCAGAATATATGAAACTGTTCAAGACTGGGCTGTGAAATTTAATAAACCTGCTAGGACTTACCAAAATTATGAAAAACTGTTACTACACAATTGAATTTTGATGGCCAAAGTTGGTGAAATGGGTCAATACCAGGTCTCCTGTGTTGAACTAACTGGTTTCATAGCTGGTGTGGATTGTTGAAAATTTCCTTTCGTTAATTGATTACAAAATTTCATGAGTAAATCACATGCAAATTGGAGAAGTCCAAACTCAAAGTAAACTATAGGAATGTATCTCTAAAAGCATACCAACTAAACAAAGAAATTCTTTGGTAAAATCTCAAGCAAAGTGGGTCTCCCCGGTGGCGCAGCGGTTGAGTGCTGGGTTGCAAAGCTGCCCACAGCCTCTGCAGCTCCGGTTCAATCCCCAGCCACTGGGCGGGGGTCCCACATGGCGCGCAGACCTCTCCTGCTGCCCACTGCTCTCCTGTCTTACTGCTCTAGCTAGGACTTCCAGTATTATTTATTTATACAATCACTAGGTACAGTCAGAAGCGCGGGAGTGTGAGAGAATTCATCAGAGTCAGAGCAGGGAGCAGAACAGGCAGAAGGACCGAAGTACACTGCTGAGGGGAGCAGCGGGCGGCAGGAGAGGTCTGCGCGCCATGTGGGACCCTCCTCCAGTGGCCAGGAAGCAGCCCGGGATAGAATCGGCGCTGCAGAGTCTGTCGGCATCTTTGCAACCTAGCGCTCAACCGCTGCGCCACCGGAGAGGCCCTTTTCTCTACATTCTTGCCAACATTTGTTGTTCCCTGTTTTTTTAATATGTGCCATTGTCGCTGGTGTAAGGTGGTATCTCATTGTGTTTTGATTTGTATTTCCCTGATTACAAGTGATTTTGAACATTTTTTCATCTACCTGTTGGCCATTTGCATTTCCTCTTTAGAGAAATGTCTTTTTTTAACTCTCTTCCCATTTTTGACTGGATTGTTTACTTTGTTTTTGTTGAGTGTGTGAGCTCTTTGTAGATCTTTGTGATCAGTCCCTTATCAGTAGTATTGTGTGCAAAAATTTTTTCCCAATCGTTAGGGTGTCTCTTTGTTTTGGTTAATGTCTCTTTTGCTGTACAGAAGCTCTTTAATTTGATGTATGCCCAGCCGTTAATCTTTTCCTTCACTTTCTTTGCTTTGGAGGATGTGTCTTTAAAGATGCTACTGAGATGTATGTCATGTAGTGTTTTGCCTGTATTTTCTTCTATATACTTTATGGTTTCAGCTCTTTTGTCTAAGTCTTTTTTTTGTTTTTAAAGATTTATTTATATATTTATACAAGCACTGGGTACAGTCAGAAGCATGGGAGGGCGAGAGAATTCACCAGAGCCAGAGCGGGGAACATAACAGGCAGAGTGACAAAATATACTGCTGAGGGGAGCAGCGGGTGGCAGGAGAGGTCTGCATGCCATGTGGGATCCTCGCCTGGCGGCTGGGGATCAAACCAGTGCTGCAGAGACTGTGGGCAGCTTTGAAACCCAGTACTCAATCGCTGCACCACTGGGGAGGCCCTTGTCTAAGTCTTTTATCCATTTTGAGTTGGTTTATGTGCATGGTGTGAGGTAGTAGTCTAGTTTCTTTTTTTTTTTTTCATGTAGCAGTCCAGTTTTCCTAGCACCATTTATCGAACAAACTGACTTGTTTAATTTCATATTCTTTGCACCCTTGTCAAATATTAGTTGTCCATAAATATGTGGGTTTATTTCTGGGTTTTCTATTCAATTTCATTGGTTTTTGTGTCTGTTTTTGTTCCAGTACCATACAGTTTTAATTATCATGGCTTTGTAGTATAGTTATGAGTCTGGGAGTGTGATATGCCAGTCTCCTTGTATTTTGGTCAGGAGAGCTTTGGCTATTCAAGAGTTTTTGTGTTTCTATATGAATTTAATCATTATTTATTCTACTTGAATAGCATTGAAATTTTTATTGGAATAGCATTGACTATTTAAATTGCTTTCAGTAGGATGGCTATTTTGATAATTTCTTCTAATCCATGAGCAGGGAATGTCTTTCCATTTCTTTGTGTCTTCTATTTCTTTTAACAAAGTTTAATAATTTTCTTTGTATGGGTCTTTCACCTCTTTTGTTAGGTTTATTCCCAGGTATTTGATTTCTTTTTGTTTTGGTTATAAAAAGGATGGTTTTCTTGATTTCTTCTTCATAGTCATTGTTTGCATATAGGAAGGCTACTGATTTTTGTGTGTTGATTTTGTATCCTGCTACTTTACTAAACTGGTTGATTATTTTGGTTAGTTTTTCTGTGGAGTTTTTAGGGTTCTCTATGTATATTATCATGTTGTCTGCAAATAGTGATCATTTTACTTTTTCTTTCCCTATTTGGATTCCATGTACATCTTTCTCCTGTCTTACTGCTCTAGCTAGGACTTCCAGTATTATATTGAAAAGCAGTGGTGAGAGTGGATATCCTTGTCTTGTTTCAGATCTTAAGGGGAAGGCTTTCAGCTTTTCACCATTGAGACTGATATTGGCTAAGGTTTTGTCATATATGGCCTTTATTATGTTAAGGTATTTCCTTCCATCCCAAGAATTTTGAGGGCCTTCATCATAAATGGATGTTGAACTTTGTCAAATGCTTTCTCAGCATCTATTGATGTGATCATATGTTTTTATTTTTCTTTTTGCTGATGTGTTGCATTACATTGATTGATTTTTGGATGTTGAACCATCCTTGTGCCCCTGGGATAAATCCCACTTGGTCATGGTGAAATATCTTGTGGATGCATTGTTGGATTCTGTTAGCTAGGATTTTATTGAGGATTTTTGCATAAGTGTTCATTAGAGAGATTGGCCTGTAGTTTCCCTTTTTGTGTGCTGTCCCCTTGTTCGGTTTTGATATTAATGTTGGCTTCATAAAACACGTTTGGTAATATTCCTTCCTTCCCAATTTTTTGAAAGAGTTTGTATAGGATAGGCACTAATTTTTTTCTGAACATTTGGAAGAATTCATTTGTGAAGACATCTGCTTCTGGGCTTTTGTTTTTGAGGAGTGCTCTAATTACTGTTTCAATTTTATTGCTTGTAATTGGTCTGTTTAGGTGTTCTATTTCTTCTTTATCTAGCTTTGGAATGATTATATCATTCTAGGAATTTGTCCATCTCTTCAAGATTATGGAACTTGTTTTCATATAACTGTTCGTAGTAATCTGATTATTCTTTTGAATTCTGCTGTGTCTGTTGTAATTTCTCCTCTTTCATTTATGATCCTATTTATTTGTGCTTTCTCCTGTTTTTTTTTTTTCTTTGTGAGCCTGGTTAGAAGTTTGTTTTATTTTTATTTTGTTTTATTTTTTCAAAGAACCAACTTTTGGTTTCATTGGACTTTTTTTTTTAAACTTCTATTTCATTTATTTCTGCTTTGATATTGATTCTTTCCTTTTTTCTACTGGCTTTTGGTTTTTTTTGTTGTTCTTTTTCCAGTTCTTTAAGGTGGGAGATTAGGTTGTTTCTTTGAGCTCTTTCTTGTTTCTTGATGTGAGCCTGTACTGCCATATATCTTCCTCTTATAACTGCTTTTGCTATGTCCCATACATTCTGAAGAGTTGTATCCTCATTGTCATTCATCTCAAGGTATTTTTTAATTTCTTCTTTGATTTCCTCATTGATCCAATGATCTTCCAGTAGTGTGGATTTCAGTCTCCATGAGGTAGGAGGGTTACTTGCTTTCTTTCATGGTTTATTCCTACTTTGATGCTTGTATGGTCAGAGAAGATGGTTGGTAATTTTTTTTTTTTTAATAGAGGCATGCTTTATTTATTTGTTTGCTGGTTTGTTTGTTTTGTTTATACACGCACTGGGTACAGTCAGAAGCGCGGGAGGGTGAGAGAATTCACCAGAGCCAGAGCGGGGAGCAGAGCAGGCAGAAGGACCGAGGTACACTGCTGAGGGGAGCAGCGGGCGGCAGGAGAGGTCTGCGCGCCATGTGGGACCCTCCTCCGGTGGCCGGGGAGCAGCCGGGGATCGAACCGGCGCCACAGAGGCCGTGCGCAGTTTCGCAACCCAGCGCTCAACCGCTGCGCCACCGGGGAGGCCCAAGGTTGGTAATATTTTGACCTTTGTGTATCTGTTGATGTTTGTCTTATGGCCCAGTATGTGATCAATCCTGGATAATGATCCATGTGCACTTGAGAAAAATGTGTACTCAGACTTGTTTGGGTGCAGTGTCCTATAGATGTCTGTTAAACCCATGAGGTCTAGATCCTTATTTAGGGCTCTAGTGTCCTTACTTATTTTTTGTCTTATCGATCTGTCCATTAGTGACAGTGGTGTGTAGCAATTTCCTACTATATATGTATTTTCTGTAATGTCTGTTTTCAGAGATGCTAATAATTGATATATTTTGATACTCCTTCATTTGGTGAGCATATGTTGAAGAGGTGCTATGTCTTCCTGATGTATTGTGCTCTTAATCATAATGTCATGACCATCTATGTCTCTCATAGACCTCATCTTTATCTCTGACCAATAAAACAAACACACACAGACAGATGGGGGGAGAATTGCTTCTCAAGACTCCCATGGTTCCCAGTGAGCTAGTGGTTGTTGCTTTAGTCTGGTCTGCTGGAGACTGCCAGTGGTATCTACCCAGGGAGTGCAGATAAAGAAGGGGAAAAAAACAAGCACAAAAGGACAGTGGAATGAACTGCAGCTCTGTGTGTGTGAGAATTGGCACACCTTCTGGGCCCATGAGGTAGTTGGGTGGGTGATGGGGTTCCTGCTGCCTCCCTCACCTGAGGGCTTGGGGTACCAAGAGTCCCCCACGATAACGACCAACCCTATTAGGCTCTCCCCTGATATCCTTCCTGTTTAAGTGTGACCAACCAGTTAAATCATCTTGCTGGTCTCCTGGAGAGGGGTGGAGGGAGGCACCACAATGAAGGGGCTGCTCCCAGCACTGTATGTCTGTGGGGAGGCCCTGCTTGCCCACCTTTCATTGTCCGGTCACCTCAGATGTCTCAGGATTCTCCTGACTTCTTGTCTTCAAGCTTTTCCTCCCTTACTTCTAGATGTAGTGGGCCAGCTTTCTGGGTGGAGGAGGGGAGAAGGGTTTCGATGATTTTCTCTCTTCCCTTCCCCCCCACTGTCTTTCCAAATTTGCTTGGCAGTCTGGGCAAATTACAGGTGCCGCCAAGTCTGTCTAACGCGTCATGGTCCTGCCAGGATCTAGCTCTTATTTCTCCCTATCAGATGTTTTTATGAGAGAATTTGATCCCAGTGTCCCTTTGCTGCCATGGTGTGCTTTCCACTTTCTAGACTTCAATTTTTACCCCAATATCGTCAACTTTCACTAATGATAGAAACACGATTAGATCAAAAAGTAGGCAGCACACTTGAGTCCTTTCTGCCTCTTCATCTAAAATGCCCCTAGCTCCTTTAGCCAGAACATATACCAATCCATTGATATGTTTTTCAGTATGAGTAATCCCAGAGAATTGAAAAAGGATAATCAACAAATACTTCAGATGATCCCAGTTAACAAGTGATTGGTTTCTTTTTTTTTTTTTTAAAGATTTATTTATTTATTTATTTATACAAGCACTGGGTACAGTCAGAAGCGCGGGAGGGTGAGAGAATTCACCAGAGCCAGAGCGGGGAGCAGAGCAAGCAGACTGACGAAGTACACTGCTGAGGGGAGCAGCAGGCGCGGCAGGAGAGGTCTGCACGCCATGTGGGACCCTCCTCCGGTAGCCTGGGAGCAGCTGGGGATCGAACCGGCGCTGCAGAGGCTGCGGGCAGCTTCACAACCCAGCGCTTAACCGCTGCGCCACCGGGGAGGCCGTGATTGGTTTCTTTTTAAAAACAAAACAACACTTTTTAAATTTTCTTACATTGTCATTCATTTTTGTACAGTATTTGAATTTTCCCCCAGGTGTAAAACCCATAAATTTCCCACCGCCACAGCACCCGTGAGACATCACATGGTCCCTTGTGCTCTTCCCTCCCACTTTGACCCCTCTTCTTCCTCTTCCTGGTTACATGCCTCAGATATATAGTTTGTCTGTGATTGGTTTCTTTTGTACCTGTACTGAACATGTTGAGAAAAAACAAATTCAAAACTTTTAGCACTGATAAGATCTAACTGAGTTTGATTTAGGGAGATGTTATCACATGGTTACCACTCTGAGAAAATAGAGGTTGACTTTATGGAGAAGTATGACACCAAGGAGTTGATTAGTATGGGCATATACAAATTTGCTGAAAGAAAATGGAAAGGAAATAGTAACTAAGGCAACTGCATCCCTCCACCCAGAATGAAAATCAGCATAGTGAATTTATCTAAGAAAAATTGTGTCATTTACTTCAACAAAGTTTTTAAAATAGATTTTTTATTACTTATTTTGAAGTGAGGTATCTTTGGGGTGTCCCCATCAGGTGTTATGTTTATCCCTAAGAACAGCTATGGATAAGATAGTAGATATTCCAAAAGTGCTTTCACTTTCAAAGCATCAGAGTCCAAACCAGAAATTGTATTCCCTAATGATGTAAGTTAAGCAAAATTGCCTTTTCTAAGTGAAGAAAATCTTTTTGTTATTGTGAAGCTTTGAAAATCAGTGACACATGGTCCACAGGACCAATAATATGATTTTTTAAAGTCCTTGAAATTCATAAAGATCAAATGTAACCAAAGCAGTGTGTAAACTCTTCAGGCTGTTGGTCCCAGATGTCTTCCTTGCTAGTTTCAGGAAGGCCACAGTACTTACCTGGCAGGGGAGATAACCATGATCAGGAAGGAAAGTCACAGCTTGTCTCTCTTCTGATGGCAAAGCAGGCTACTCTACCAAATATCAATGATACCATATAGAATTATTGCTACTCCACAACGTGCAAAGGGGAGCACAAGGTTTGAATCATCTTAAATGCAGTTAAGGGGCACTACTTATTTTGAAGGGAGGTGCTCCAGCCAGGAAAGAAAATGCAAGCACTTTAAATGGCACCTTCTTTTTCTTACCATGAAGGAATTGGGGCATCTTTGCTTAACCTAAGAGGAGTCCAGAAGGAAACATATGATTAGCATGAAGATGCCCAAGTAGTTAAAAGAATCTTTGAAAACCCTTACTCTGTCTGCGTAGGACTGGAACTGGAGACAAGAAACTGGCATGCTCTCCCATCAGGTCAGATGACCCTCTCTCCCATAGCAAGACAATACTTTCCTTCACCTCCCTTGGACAAAAGGGAACAAGTGGTCAATCAGAGTAGATGGAGTTTATAGTTACACAGAGGCCCCAGGCAATTCACAGTGAACTATTGCCTGAAAAATTAGTCTCTGCCCCTCCCTCAGCAACAAGCTTTCTCCATTTAAGGAGATCCAGGAGAATTCTGCATCACTGCATTTACAATTTTTGCAGTGAATGGCAAAGGATTGATATTTACTTGCAATGTAAAATTCAAAGAAAAAATTTCTAAGAGGGGAAGAAGATCAAAGATAACATTCATCACTTATAAAGGCAAGTAAATAAATATGCATTTTTTTTGTAGTCACTCTCATATATTCTCCCAGGTTAACTAAGGTACATAAGAAGAAGGAACAAGAGGCAAATAGTAATAATTACTAAATTTCTTGTGTATCTATAAAATCAAAGAGGTGGCAACTGAAATATAGTGAGATGGTTTTAAAATATTTCTTTCATTACTGGTACATAAGTCTTTACTTACAATTAGGACAGGAAAGAACTTTAGCATCTTTCCCCTATAAGGAAATTCTAATAAAGTGATAAAATTGAGGTTTGGGGCCTTCCCGGTGGCACAGCGGGTTGAGCACAGTGCTGTGAAGCTGTCCGCAGCCTCTGCAGCATGGGTTTGATTCCCAGCCGGCCAGGGAGATACCCATATGGCGTGGCAGACCTCTCCTGTCTTGCCCGCTGCTCCCCTCAGCAGTGTTTTCAGTCGTCTGCCAGTTCTGCTCTCCGCTCTGTCTCCGGTGAGACCTGTCACCCTCCCGTGCCTCTGGCCTGTACTCCAGTTCTTGTATAACTAAATAAAAATCTTTTTTAAAAAATTGAGGTTTCGATCTTTTTATCTTTTGAGAATTTTAGTGAAAGACATATATGTTCCTATCACTTATGTTCATATTATGTGCAGAAAGCCATTTGGGAAACTTAATTGCAAAGCTTCCTTTTAAAGCATCAAAATTTAAAAATACATGTATAGTCCCTTTAATGTAGTGCTAATATATTTATCCTTTTTTTCCTGTTTGTATTGTTTGAATCCATGTCAGATGTAGTTTACAAAGAGAATTGACACATACTTTTTTATAAAAAATACAGACACAGTATCACATCATAGAGCCCATGAAAGTGACTGGAAAAACATTTTTCCCTGGGAACAGCAACACTAATCCCAGGTGCCTTTCCATAAAAGGTAATCCAGAGTATAGATATCTTCTTAAAGTGCTGCTACACAGTAGCCTCAATTATGAAACTGTAAACAATAAATCATTATCACTTAAGCTAGTGTGACCTTTTCTCCCTTCCCCCCATCTCTAGGTGGGCTACTGGGATTGTGTTCTCAAGTATATGCAAAAAGTGCTCTTAGGTCTTAAGTAGTGTATCTAACACTATTAATTGTTCTATTAACTAGAATAGTTTTTCATTTAATTTACTTTATCTTCACAAAAGTTTTTCCTTTTTTTTTTTAATAAAGAAGAATTGAGAGCAAGAACAATTAAATAACTTGCCCAAGATTAGTCAGCTATTAAGTATTTGAGCTTAGATTAAAAAATTTTTTTTAAAGATTTATTTATTGATGCATACAAGAGCTGGGGTGTAGGCCAGAGGTTTGGGGAGGTGAGAGGATTCACCAAAGACAGAGTGAGGAACAGAATAAGCAGATTGACTGAAAGACACTGCTGAGGGGAGCAGCGGGCTAGTGAGGAGAGGTCTGCTGCGGCCATGTAGGTCACCTCCCTGGCTGGGGATCAAACTGTGCTGCAGTGGCTGCTGATAGCTTCATAGTGCACCACCAGGGAGGTCCCTTGAGCTTAGATTTTAATTATGATCAGTTATGATAACCAATTATTTTGGCATTTTGTATAATCTAAAAGCTTATATTGATGCAAATTATTTCTACTTGTGAAAAGAAAACATTTTTTTTTAATTGGATAGATCATCTTTTGGAAGTCATACTATATCCCATTCCTGTAGGTGAAGAGCTTTTCTAGGAATAGTAAATATAGATTGGAGACCCTCTCTGGCAGTCACTGACAGTGAGTGGACTCTCAGATCATGAGTGCTAACAGAAAGCAACCACTTGGCTGACTGGAAGACTAGAACCCCAGAATCAAAATTATTCAGAAAAGGGCTCATCTTTGCTCAAAATCCTTCATTTTGGCATTCCTTTTCACTGGCTGTAAAGCCAGTTTTTGTATTGATGTACAAAACTATCTGTGTCCCACCATTTCCCCTCTTGTCTTCCTGACTTCCTCTTTTACTGTTTTTCTTTTTGCTTGTTATGCTCTAGCCATTTTGGCATTCCTACTATTTTTGGTTTGGCTTTTTTTTTTTTTTTTTTTTTAAATCAGGCATGCCTCTGCTTCAGGACCATTTTATTGTCTCTTCTGTATTCTAGACCATTGTCTAGATACCCAAAACTTCTTTTTAATTTTTTCTTCAAGTCTTTGCTCAAATGAGATCTTCTTTTCAGGCCCATCCTGATGACCCTACATAAAACTGCCTCATCTACTGTCTCTATGCTCTCTTATCTTGCTAAACATTTTCCTTAGCACTTATCACTTTCCAACATACTATATAATTTACTCTTTATACTTATTGTCTGTCCACTCCCTCCCTATTAGAGTGTAAACTTTTAGATTTTCTAAATTTGCTTTATTTATTGATGTAACCATGGTGCCTAGAGCAGGGTTTGGCACAAAATAAGTGCTTAATAAGTACTTGTTAAGAGATTGAATGTGAATGAAGGGGTTCTTCCTTATCAGAGGTTTTCCTGACAGCTGCACCAAGTAGTTTGAAGACTCTTTTAGCATAGTCATCAGACAGTTGCCCTTGTGAATGGTGGCTAGGTTGTGGTCCCTTTGATTCTTGAGTTAACATATATGAAAAACAAGCCTTGATTTTTTGGTTTCAGCTTGTGTATCTTAGATTTTTTTGGTACAGTTTTTTTTTCTTTCCTTCTCGTTTTGGAAAATTTTAGATATAAACTAAGAAATGCAGTGAAACCTTGTGTATCCGTCAGTCATTAACAAAAGGATAGCCTTATTTAGCCTTACTTACTGCCCCTTCCTCAAAATTATTTTGAAGTAAAATACAGTAACTGAAAAGCAACATATCATTTAATTTGTAAATTATCTAAAAGATTTTTGATAAAGGGACTTAACATTGCAGCTCATGGTTTGTTTTAAAATATAATTAAATCACTGCTAAATCAAGTCACTTGTATTCTTGAGTTTTTACTATATTTGTAATTTTACTGCTAAGATCTGCTGAACAAGCTTTTCAACTTATATTTGATTTGAATGTGACTACTTAGCTATTAACTATATAACTCAACGTATATTTTAAAAATCTTCCCCTTATGATACCTGATTATTATATAACTGGCCTCGTTTACTAATACTATTATTATTATTATTATTTTTTTGTAATTGAGGGCTTCCTACTTACATGCAGAATATGAGATGACCAGATTAGTGATGCATGAGAAGGCCAAGTTTGTTGTGCAAGTGGCTGAAGACAAGCTGGATAAAAATGCTGTTCAGAGCAAACGAGCTGTGATTTTTTTATCTGAAAGCTTATCTTTTGAAGTATAAATTCTCTCTGTGCTATGTCGGTTACTTCAGATAGTCTCAAAGCATGGACAAAGTCAAAGTGATTAATTTGCTGAAAATTGTTACAGGTCCCTTATGATCTGTGGATATCTTTTTAGATAGGTAGCAGAAGGGAAAGCAAGCATTTTATAGAACACAATTTGTGCATTATTTTATTTATTTTTTATTTTTTATTTATTTATTTTTAAAAGATTTATTTATTTATTCATTCTTTTTTTTTATTCATTTATTTAATTATACAAGCACTGGGTACAGTCAGAAGCGCGGGAGGGTGAGAGAATTCTCCAGAGCCAGAGCGGGGAGCAGAGCAGGCAGAAGGACCGAAGTACACTGCTGAGGGGAGCAGCGGGCGGCAGGAGAGGTCTGCGCACCATGTGGGACCCTCCTCTGGTGGCCAGGGAGCAGCTGGGGATCGAACCGGCGCTGCAGAGGCTGCGGGCAACTTCGCAACCCAGCGCTCAACCGCTGCGCCACCGGGGAGGCCCTGTGCATTATTTTAAAATAAAATTTCCTAAATAAAACAATACACCTCATATAAATGTTAATATCTTATTAAACCCTCGAATATACTCTTAAATAACATTACTGGCTTACCAGTTGTGAAGGCATAGTAAAAAAAAATAGCCATTTGTTATTAGTAAGGTATAGTCCATGTTAAGGAACATATTCTACTTAAAACAATTTGAAAGTTTTAAGTGCTGACTAGGACATTTTTAAATGTTATATTATTTTTAAAAGATTTTCTTGACAGACAAATCAGTACATCTGCCAGTTTTTGCATCATTATTTTTGGCAGGATAGTAAGCTGTAATGCCAGGATTCAGATATAGGGTAGTTGAAATTATAGATGATCCAAAAATTCATTCTGGAACTGTGATATATCTCACACCCATAGGAAGTAGGGTGTGGATAACAAATAACTAGGTGTATACATAATTTTAAAGCCAACCCAATAAAGATAAGTAGTTTCTAGTAAGGGGATGAGAACTCTTGAACTACTATAAGTGTGTATTTAAGTTAATAAAACATTCAAAGCCTTACCATTATGTTGGGCTTTGGCAGCACGTAATGGTAGATATACAATAATACTCGGCATTACTTAAGGGGAAAGGCCTAACTTTAAACAGTTTCTGACATCTATGTACTTTATTTATGAGGGAGCAGTTGAAGTTACAGTATAGAAGGGTTGATACAGTACAATTTCTGAGGCATTGGTTGGTAAGGTCATGTTGAATGGTTATTCATAAAGATGCTGAGCCAAGTGGTGAGGATGAGCTGAAATCTTGTGCTTTGACTGCTAAATTTATGTCCTGGTACAGGGGTTGGGTAGCTAGAGGAGTCATTTTTCTATTTCATTGTGTACACATAAACTCTCGGAGGCTCTAGTGGACAGTGATGAGCTCCATTTCTGAGAATGTTTCTATTCTATAATGAAAGGAAGAAAATAGAAAAGTAAGATCTAAACTGACACCCCTTCAAATGTTTGTCCAATATTTATTTTACTGAGAGTAAGGAGATGCTGACTTTCTAGTTAAAAAAATTACATCATTTGGGCCTCCCTCGTGGTGCAAGGGGTTAAGACGCAGCCTATGAAGCTATCTGCAGCCACCGAAGCATGATTTCGATCCCCAGCCAGGGAGGAGACCAACATGGCTCAGCAGACCCCTCCAGTCTCGCTCGCTGCTCCTCTCAGCAGTGTATTTCAGTCAGTCAGTCTGCCTGTTCTGTTCTCCACTCTGTCTTTGGTGAATCCTTTCACTCCCCACACTTCTGGCCTGTACCCCTGTATTTATTTATGCATAAATATGCATAAGTGCATGTATTTATTTATTTATTTATTTATGCATAAATAAATAAATAAATCTTTTTAAAAAATTACATCATTTACTTCATAGTAAAAGATTTACCAGATACAGAGAACATAGCTTAACATTTTACCTAATATTTAAAAGTTTACTGTTTTCCTATCACTTTATTCATTTGTTAATTTATTCATACTAATTAAAAATTAAGTGGCCCTTAAAACCCTGCTTGAGGGCCTCCTCTGGTGGCACAGCCATTGAGTGCTGGGCTGCGAAGCTGCCCGCAGCCTCTGCAGTGCCTGTTCGATCCCTGGCCGCTGGCGAGGGTCCCACAAGGGTCACGGACCAATCCTGCTGTGCCCGCTGCTCCCCTCAGCAGTGTATTTCGTCAGTCTGCCTGTTCTGTTCCCTGCTCTGGCTCTGGTGAATTCTCTCGCCCTCCTGCCCTTTTGACTGTACCCTGTGCTTGTATAAATAAATAAATAAATCTTAAAAAAAAAAAACCCTACTTGATCTGACTTCTTTCCACCATCATCTCCTATAATTTATTTCCTTGCTCTTTATATTCCACCCTTGGAGAAGTCATTTATCTATTTTAATAGGTCAAATTTGTTTTCATTTTGGGACTTGCTAGTCTATTTAGAGTGTTCTATTCCCCCCCTTGACCCTATCTTGCATGATTTCTTCTCATCTTTTTAGGTCTGTTGCACTTCAGTGTGACTGTCCTTTAATTTCAATCTGTATTATCCTTATATATTACATCATCCATTGACTAATAAAACAGTATTTGTTCCTATATGTTATCTTCACTTGTTTCTTATAGGCTCCTTTTAGAGTACAAGTACCCCAAGAGAAGGGACCTCCTGTGTACTATTCAAGAGCAGGGAACTTGTTCATCTTATTTCCCAGATCATTACCTAGCCCATAGCTTTTGCTCGGTAATATTATTGAACAAGTTATTAACTTAAGTCGAGATAATAATGTCCCATATTATCAGTGAATTAGGAGGCAGGGTTATTTGCTGAGGAGGAGAAATGGCAGGATGGGAGGTCAGAAAAAAGCAGTGATGATTGGGAGGGAATTAAATAGGGAAGTGAAGATGGGTGATTGAATAGAGCTGAGGATCAATCTGAGCTAGGTAACAACTCTTGTCACAGTATTGATCTCCTTATCTTTGTGAATAACTGGAATGGTGAATTGTTTGGTAAATAGATGATTTTTGTATTTTAGTTCTGTAGTATATGTTTGATAGTTGACATACATTGATGAAATCATTTGATAATTTTTTTATGTTGTAATATGGTAGATAACATAAAGGGGGGAAGTACGGGGATCTATATGGTGGTATTGTTTCTGCATTCCACTTGACTTGCTAAAACAGTGATTCTAAGAAGACCTTGAAAAATTAAGTAACTTTATTGTAACGTCAAGAGCAGCCACCAAAAAGATAGACATAATAAAAATCACAGTAAATTAAAATTAAATAGTAAAAATATTCAAATAATTGAGGGAATAGAGGGATGAAAATAGAAGGATAAACTGAAGAAAAAGTAAAATAACCAATATTTACATTAAATACAAATGGTCTAAAATACAATAAATAAGAAATAGTGACTGTCATATTCAACTATGCAGAAAAACCACTTAAATTATAATGATGCAGACAGTTTAAAAGAAAAGGATAGAAAAAGATATACCAAGAAAATATAATAAAATATTTGGAGTGGCTGTATTAACATTAAAGTAGACTTTTATATAAGAAAAAAATGCCAGGAATATTATGTAATGATAAAGAACCAAGAATACTTTCAATTTTAAATATCTATGTATCTAAGAACAGAGATTTAAAATATATGACACAAAAATTGTTAGAACTGAAAGGAGAAATGGGCAAGTACACTTAGACCAGAATATTTTAAAACTCTTCTCAGTAAGCAATAAAACAAGTGGAGAACAAATCAACAAACATGTAGAACAACAGAACAATACCATCAACCAACTGGATCTAATTTAATTTATAGGATATAACACCCAACATAACAAGATATATTCTTGTTTTTCTTTTGAAGTTTATTTACTTTATTAATAATGATTTGTGACACTATATGAGATCAAGATATATAAGATCACACTTTCAAATGTATATGCCACACACCACCACCACCACCACCAAGGCATCCATAATTCACTATGTACCGTCTACGCCTCGCTGTCCATACTCCTCCTTTGGTAGCCTCGATTCTGTTGTCACATTTCTAGGATTTGTTATAACGTTGGTTTTGTCTAATCCTTTCTTTTTCTTTTTCTATATTCCATATAAAGGTAAAACCATTTGGAATTTCTTTTTCTCTCTCATTTTGCTTAGCTTATCACCTCCAGTTCCATCCATGTTGTCATAAGTGACAAAAGTTCATTTATTTTTTTAATCATTGAAAAGTATTCCATTGTATATATGTACACACCACATCTTTTTTTTTTTTTTAGATTTATTTATTTTTATGCAAGAGCTGGGGTACAGGCCAGAGGTGCAGGAGGGTGAGAAGATTCACCAGAGACAGAGCAGGTAGCGGAACAGGCAGAAGGACTGAAATGCACTGCTGAGGGGAGCAGTGGGCAGGGCAGGAGAGGTCTGCCATACCATGTGGGAATCTCCCTGGCCGGCCAGGAATTGAACCCGTGCTGCAGAGGCTGCGGACAGCTTCACAGCACAGCACTCAACCCGCTGCGCCACCGGGGAGGCCCACACCTTTTCTTATAAATTCAGTGCTCTCTCTTTGGGCACTTAGTTTGTTTAGTTAACTTGGTTTTTTAAAGTAGTGCTGCAATGAACATAGAAGTGCATCTATTCCTTTAAATTAGTGTTTTTGCATTATTTGGGTATATACCTAGGAATGGAATTTCTGGAGCATATGGAAGATCAATTTTGAATGTTTTGAGAAACCTCTATATTGTTTTCCACAGAGGCTAGATGAGGCTGCATTCCCACCAGTAGTCTTTAAGGGTTCCTTATATTCTTCATTTGTTGTTTCTAGTTTTGATACAGGCCATTTTCACAGGTGTGAGATGTAGCTCTCTGGGTTTGATTTGCATTTCAGTGATAAGTGTTCAACATTTTTTAATGTGCTTGTTGGTTGTATGTATGTCTTCCCTAGAGAAGTCTGTTTAGCTCTTGTGTCCATTTTTTGATTGGTTTTCTTTTTGTTGAGGTGTATGACTTCTTTGTAGATCTTTGGTATCTACACCCTTGATGGATGTATGATATGCAGTTATTTTCTCCCAATCAGTAGGGTGTTTTACTGTTTTAGTGATAGTTTCTTTTACATGCAGAACATTTTTATTCATATATTCCCATCTGTTTATATTTTCTATTGGTTCTCTTGTTGCAGATGAATCTTCAAAGACATCACTGAAACCAATGTCATGGAGTATTTTGCCTGTGTTTTCTTCTACGTATTTTATAGTTTCAGGTTTTGCAGCTAAGTCTTTTATCCATTTTGAATTGATTTTTGTGTATTGTATATGATAGTGGTCTAATTTTATTCTTTTGTATACAACTGTCCAGCTTTCCCATTACTGATTATTAAAAAGACTTTCCTTCCTCTCATGTATACTTTTGGCTCATTTCTTGTATATTAACTGTCCGTGTAAGTGTGGGTTTATTTCTGGGCTCCCAGGTCTATTCCATTGGACTGTGTGTGTGTGTGTTTATTCCAGTATCATACTGTTTTTTTTTTTTTCTTTAAAGATTTATTTATTTTTATATAAGAACTGGAGTACAGGCCAGAGGCACAGGAGGGTGAGAGGATTCACCAGAGACAGAGCGGGGAGCAGAACAGGCAAATGGACCGAAACACAGTGCTGAAGGGAGCAGCGGGTGAGACAGGAGAGGTCTGCCACGTCACGTGGGTAGCTCCCTGGCTGGCCGGGAATCAAACTGGCGCTGCAGAGGCTGCAGATAGCTTCACAGCGCTGCGTTCAACCCGCTGCACCACAGCAGAGGCCCCTATACTGTATTGATTACTGTATATTTCTGGTATAGTTTGAAGTCCGGAAGTGTGATACAACCATTCTTCTTTATTTTTGTCAGAACTGCTTTGGCAATTTGGGGGTTTCTTGCGGTCTCATATGAATTTCAATAGTTTGTTTTATTTCTTTGATGAATTCCATTGAAAAATTGATAGGGAGGGCCTCCCCTGGCGGCACAGCTGTTGAGTGCTGGGTCACGAAGCTGCCCGCAGCCTCTGCAGCACCAGTTTGATCCCCCAGCTGCTGGGCGAGGGTCCCACATGGTGCGCAGACCTCTCCTGTCGCTCGCTGCTCCCCTCAGCAGTGTACTTTGTCAGTCTGCCTGATCTGCTCCCTGCTCCGGCTCTGGTGAATTCTCTCACCCTCCCGCGCTTCTGACTGTACCCTGTGCTTGTATAAATAAATAAATAAATCTTAAAAAAAAAAAAAAAAGAAAAATTGATGGGGAGTGACTCCCTGGTGGTGCAGGCGTTAAAGTCTCAGTGCTATCAAGCTATTGCCAGCTACTGCAGCTTGAGTTTGATCCCCAGCCAGGGAGCTAACCCTCATGGTGCAGCAGACCTCTCCTGTCTCACCCACTGCTCCTCTTAGCAATGTATTTCAGTAGATCCACCTGGTCTGCTCCACATTCTGTCTCTGGTGAATCCTCTCACTCCCCACACCTCTGGCATACACTCCAGTTCTTGTATGCATAAATAAATAAAAATAAATCTTTAAAAAATGATAGGGATTATATTCAATCTGTATATTGCTTTGGGTAATATGGCCATTTTAACAATATTAATTCTTCCAATCCATAAAAAGGGAATACTTTTCCTTGTGTTTTCTTTTTCCTTAAACAATGTCTTTTAGTGTTCATTGTGCAAATTCTTCTTTTTCTATCAAGTCTACATGAAATTAGAAAATATTAATTTAAAAAGCACATCACTAAAGTATGTAGTTGTGTTATCTCAGTTTTGTAAAAAAAATACATTTACAGAAAAGGAAATGTGAAAGAAAATAGTGGTTTTAAATTATATTCTTTACAACTTTCATGTATTTTAAAATAGTTTATAATGAATATATAGTTAAAAATTAGAGAAAAGTAAGCAATGTTTAGATATAGCTAGTCTGGATGAAATAAATATAGAGAAAACACTTGAATGCAAATTATGAAGTATTGAATATTCAAGGGGATAAAAAGGTTTAAAGTGATAAGATAGCCAAAATATTAATATAGTGTATATAAGCTAATAGCAACCAATATATTTTACCAGAAAGGTAAAGGCTGAATAATAAAATCATAAAACTTGTTCAAATGATAAAAAGAATGAATTGAGATTAGAGGTTTAAAAGATGAAGTCACACCAAAATGAAGGGGGTAGGTAGAGTCTCAAATTAAATCTTGTAAGAATCAGAGTAAACTGTGCCATGTGGCTGAATAAATTTCAAGTTTTGATTTATTTATTGTAGATTGTTGAGGGATAGGGGACACAATTCAGTGGTGCCACTTCTCTCATGCTTCTCATATTTGAAAAAGCTAGCAGTTCTCAGATATTTTATTGTTTTTTAAAAGATTTATTTATGCATACAAGAGCTGAGGTCTTGGCCAGAAGTATGGGGGGTGAGGGGATTCACCAGAGACAGAGTGGGGAGCAGAACAGGAGGATCTACTGAAATACACTGCTGAGGGGAGCAGCGGGCAAGACAGGAGAGGTCTGCTGCACTATGTGGGTCACCTCCCTTGCTTGGGATCAAACTTGTGCTGCAGTGGCTGCTGATAGCTTCCTAGTGCTGAGACTTAACCCCTTGTACCACCTGGGAGGTCCTCAAATATTTTAAAGGAAATTTGAAATTTTGTTTCTCCATTCTAGCATGTTTCTAGAAATCCTTAATTATTTCTTAAAACTCTGGGTATGAAGCATTTTTTTGTTTTTGTTTTTGTTTTTTTGGTGAATCATTGACCTAATCAAGAATCATTTGGTTGAGGGGGCGGAGCAACATGGCGGCGAGGAGACGCTGCGAGTAAGATCTCCCATTAAAAAAAGTTAATAGGGAGGAAAAGCGGCAGGTCCCAGTGAGAACTGGGACACGGAAGATAAACGGGTGACTCCAGCAAACTACCCGAAGAAGAAAGTGGCCATAAAAGAGGACCAGAAGGGAGGGAAGCGCAGAACCCTGCTCCCCTCCCCCGCCCACAGAGGTGGCACTCTCCTACCAGCAGAGAGGAGGAAAACAACAAACCAAAACGGCCAACAAGAACAAACGACACAGCAAGCGGGACTGTGAGTGGAAAGGAACTATTGCAGCCACCAAATCCCGTGAACGGGAGCTGAGGCGAACCCTGCAGGATTCGCCGCGGCGGTGAGCGAATGGCTCCGGGCGCCATTAGAGAAGAACAAAGACCCCGGGAGACGCGCACACAGCCCGGGCTGCCGGTAAGCCTGCGTGCTTGAAAAGCAAGTGCAGACCGGGATCGTGGCTGCCCAGGTCCCCGCGCCTGCGACCTAGGCTTGCGGGGAGACGACCTAGGCTTGCGGGGAGACGCGCGGAGGTCCTCACTGAGGTGAAGGTCCCTCCCTGAGTAAGCAGGAACCAGGCACCCAGGCACGGGAGCGGTGCAAAAGGCGCCATTCCTGCGCCACTGAACTGGGCTACAGCCCGCGTCCTGGAATTGAGGGCTTTGAACTGAGACCCGGGGCACGAAAATTCGGGGCGTGGGTTCTCCACGATGGTGGGGCATAAGGCAGACACAGCACCCCAAAGCTGTTGAGGTGTACCCTACCATTCCCGCTCTGTTCCCTGTCCCACGGGTGGGGGGAGGCGAAAAACAGCCCCCCAAGGACAATAGGAGAGATCTCTGGCGCCACCTAGCGACCAGGAAAAAAAAAGTCACTAACACCCCATAGAACAGGAAATTTCTTAAGACTGCTTGAAAAGGGCAGAAGGCTTCTAGAGGACCCAGTGGCCAGCCGGGAAGTTAGCCCACGCCAGGCCCCTTCCGACCAGCAGTCTGAGCCCACAGAGGGAGCAGGCACCCACGTCCGGGGCAGACCGGGTGCGCAGAAGAGTGTGCCTGAAACCGGAGGCGCAGGGACTGCATCCCGCTTCGCCATTTGAGAACAGGGACATTTCTTCAGTAAAAACTGCCTAAAACCAGCAGAAAGCTCCCCCAGAAGACAGAGATGGCTCCTGGAAGAGCCAGAGGGGAGCGGAGAAGTTCACCCAAGATGCCAGTCAGTCCGAGCAACACAGTGTCCCAACGCATACGACAAATTAGAAAACAGACGGTAGGGAGTAGAAGAACCACACGCAACCTAACAACTCCTCAGGAAAGAAGCACACCACAAAAAGAAAACCACTCCCCAGATTGCAACGACAGCAACTTGGAAGAACTTCTGAGCCTTCCAGAAAGAGAATTTAAAATTGCCATGATTAAAAAGTGATAGATCAGAAGAAGGAAATTGAGTCCCTAAAGAGGGAAAACAATGGCCAGAAGAATGAAATTGAGTCCCTAAAGAGGGAAGTAAAAGAAATGCAGGAGATCAAAGAATTAATGGAGGAACTAAAGAACTCCGGGAAAAGCAAGGAAAGCAGAATAGATGAAATGGAAGAACGAATAAGTTCTCTTGAAGACACAGAAATAAAAAGAATCAAAACAGAAAAGGAAAGAGAAGTACGAAGGAAAAAGAATGAAGAAAGACTTCGGGAACTATCTGACTCCATGAGGAAAGGAAATATAAGAGTTATAGGAATTCCAGAAGGAGAGGAGAGAGATGTAGGAACAGAGAAAATATTCCAGGAGATAATTGAAGAGAACTTCCCAAATGCGAAGAAGGAGCTGAAAATTGATATACAAGAAGCAAGAAGAACACCAAACTTCCACGACGAAAGGAAAAAATACAGCAAGACACATAATAGTAAAGCTCCCAAGAATCCAGGACAAGGAAAAAATAATGAAGCTGACAAGAGGGAAGAAACAGATAACATTCAAAGGAAAACCAATCAGGCTGACATCAGACTTCTCTGAAGAAACACTACGGGCAAGGAGAGAGTGGAGGGACATAGTCAACAGACTCCAAGAAAACAGATGCCAACCAAGAATACTCTATCCCGCAAAGCTCTCTTTCCTCCATGAAGAAAGAATATGGACCTTCCCAGACAAAGAGAAACTCCGGAATTTCATTACGAATAAACCCCCACTCCAAAAAATACTACAAGGAATCTGAAAACCAGAACCTCAGAGGGACAAATAACAACGAAAGAAGACCAAAAAAAAAAAAAAAAGTTATTAAGAGAATAAATAAAATCAAAGGAAAGACAAACATAATGGCAAATACAGATGCTAACATATCAATATTAACTCTAAATGTAAATGGACTAAACTCTTCAATAAAAAGACACAGAGTTGCAGCCTGGATTAAGAAACAAAACCCAACCTTTTGCTGTCTCCAGGAAACACATTTAGCTACAAAAGATAAAAATAGGCTCAAAGTCAAAGGATGGAAAACAATCCTACAAGCAAATGGGCCAAAAAAGAAAGCAGGAACAGCTATACTTATATCAGATAAAACAGACTTCAAACTCAAAAAAATAAAAAGAGACCCCAGTGCTCACTACATTATGATTAAGGGGACAATACTTCAAGAAGAAATAACACTCATTAACATATACTCACCAAACGAAAGAGCACCAAAATATATCAGACAACTGTTGTCCTCTCGGAAAACAGACATCAGAGAAAACACATACGTAGTGGGAGACTTCAACACACCACTATCAACAATGGATAGATCAACAAGACAAAAAATAAGTAAAGAAACTAAAGCTCTAAATAAGGACCTAGAGCATTTGCGCTTAACAGACATCTATAGAACACTAAACCCAAAAAAAACGGAGTACACATTTTTCTCAAGCGCACACGGATCATTCTCCAGGATTGATCACATACTGGGGCACAAGACAAACATCAACAGATACACCAAGATTGAAATCATGCCAACCATCTTTTCTGACCACGAAGGCATCAAACTAGAAATAAATCATAAAAAGAAGGCAAGGAACTATCCTACCTCATGGAGATTAAAAGCCACACTACTGGAAGACCACTGGGCTAACGAGGAGATCAAAGAAGAAATTAAAAAATTCTTTGAATTGAATGACAAGGAGGACACCAATATCCTAAATGTATGGGATGCAGGAAAAGCAGTAATAAGAGGAAAATATATAGCAATAGAAGCTCACATCAAAAAACAAGAAAGAACTCAAAGAAACAACCTAATCTCGAAGCTCAAAGATCTAGAAAAAGAACAACAAAAAAACCCCAAAACCAGTAGAAGAAAAGAAATAATAAAAACCAAAGCAGAAATAAATGAAATTGAAACTAAAAAAACAATCCAAAAGATCAATGAAACCAAGAGCTGGTTCTTTGAAAAAATCAATAAAATAGACAAACCCCTAGCCAGGCTCACAAAGGAAAAAAGGGAGAAAGCACAAATACACAGCATCATAAATGAAAGAGGAGAAATTACAACGGACACAGCAGAAATCAAAAGAATAATCAGTAACTACTATGAACAGTTATATGGAAACAAGTTCAACAATCTAGAGGAGATGGACAAATTCCTACAACTCTACAATCACCCAAAGCTAGATAAAGAAGAAATAGAACACCTAAACAGACCAATTACAAGCAGCGAAATTGAAATGGTAATCAGAAACCTCCCCAAAAACAAAAGCCTAGGACCTGATGGATTTACAAATGAATTCTACCAAACATTCAGAGACGAATTAGTGCCTATCCTTCACAAACTCTTCCAAAAAATTGAGAAGGAAGGGACAATACCAAACACGTTCTATGAAGCCAATATTACACCAATACCAAAACCAAATAAGGACAACACAAAAAAGGAAAACTATAGGCCAATCTCCCTAATGAACACTGATGCAAAAATCCTCAATAAAATTTTAGCTATCAGAATCCAACAATGTATCCATAAGATAATTCACCACGACCAAGTTGGATTTATTCCAGGGGCACAAGGATGGTTTAACATCCGAAAATCAATCAACGTTATCCAACACATCAACAAAAAGAAATATAAAAACCATATGATAATATCAATAGATGCTGAGAAAGCTTTCGACAAAGTGCAACACCCATTCATGATAAAAGCCCTTGAAATTCTTGGGATACAAGGAACATACCTCAACATCATAAAGGCCATCTATGACAAGCCAACAGCCAGTATCATTCTCAATGGTGAAAAGCTGAAAGCAATTCCATTAAGATCTGGAACAAGACAAGGATGTCCACTCTCACCACTGCTTTTCAATATAATACTGGAAGTCCTAGCCAGAGCAATAAGACAAGAGAAAGACATCCAAGGAATCCAAATAGGAAAAGAAGAAGTCAAACTATCACTATTTGCAGATGATATGATAATATACATAGAGAACCCCAAAATCTCCACAGAAAAACTAATTCAACTCATCAATCAATTCAGTAAAGTGGCAGGATACAAAATCAACACGCAAAAGTCAGTAGCCTTCCTATACACAAACAATAAATCTGAAGAAGAAGAAATAAAAAAAACCACCCCTTTTATTATCGAAACAAAAAAAATCAAATATTTGGGAATAAATCTAACAAAAGAGGTAAAGGACCTATACAAAGAAAACTATAAAACACTGTTAAAAGAAATAGAAGAAGACACAAAGAAATGGAAAGACATCCCCTGCTCATGGATTGGAAGAATAAACATTATTAAAATGGCCATCCTACCAAAAGCAATATACAGATTCAATGCTATTCCAATCAAAATCTCAATGGCATTCTTCAAAGAAATAGAACAATTATTGATGAAATTCATATGGAATCACCAAAAACCCCGAATAGCCAAAGCTCTACTGAAAAAAAAAGAAGGAAATGGAGGCATCACACTCCCAGACTTCAAACTATACTACAAAGCCATAATCATCAAAACTGCATGGTATTGGAACAAGAACAGATATACAGACCAATGGAATTGAATAGAAAATCCAGAAATAAACCCACAGATTTATGGTCAACTAATCTTTGACAAAGGAGCAAAGACTATGCATTGGAGCAAAGAAAGTTTGTTCAATAAATGGTGCTGGGAAAACTGGGTCGCTACATGCAAAAGAATGAAGCTTGACCCACTACCTCACACCATACACAAAAATCAACTCAAAATGGATTAAAGAACTAGACATAAGACCTGAAACCATAAAATACATAGAAGGAAATATAGGCGAAACACTACGGGATTTGCACATCAAAGACATCTTTACAGACACATCACCCAAAGCAGTGATAATGAAGACAAAGATAAACAGCTGGGACTACATCAAATTAAAGAGCTTCTGCACAGCAAAAGAGACAATAACAAAAACAAAGAGAAACCCCACCAACTGGGAGAACATTTTTGTACCCAACACTAATGATAAAGGACTGATCACAAAAATCTGCAAAGAGCTGATGAGACTCAGCAACAACAAAGAAAATAATCCAGTCAAAAAATGGGCAGAAGAGCTAAAAAGAAACTTCTCTGAAGAGGAAATGCAAATGGCCAACAGACATATGAAAAAATGTTCAACATCACTTGTAATCAGGGAAATGCAAATCAAAACTACCATGAGATACCATCTCACACCAGTGAGAATGGCACATATTAAAAAAACTAGCAACGGGCCTCCCAGGTGGCGCAGCGGTTAAGCGCTGGGTTGAGAAGCTGCCCACAGCCTCTGTGGCGCCGGTTCGATCCCCTGCTGCTCCCCAGCCACCGGAGGAGGGTCCCACATGGCGCGCAGACCTCTCCTGCCGCCCGCTGCTCCCCTCAGCAGTGTACTTCGGTCCTTCTGCCTGCTCTGCTCCCCACTCTGGCTCTGGTGAATTCTCTCACCCTCCTGTGCTTCTGACTGTACCCAGTGCATGTATGTATAAACAAACAAACAAACAAATAAATAATACATAAAAAAAAAATAAAAAAACTAGCAACAACAAATGTTGGCAAGGGTGTGGAGAAAAAGGAACTCTTCTGCACTGTTGGTGGGAGTGCAAACTGGTCCAACCACTATGGAGAGCTGTGTGGAGATTTCTGGACCTACTAAACATAGAGCTTCCATATGATCCAGCAATTCCACTCCTAGGTATTTACCCAAAGGACACAGAAACATCAATTCCAAAGAGCACCTGCACCCCTATGTTTATAGCAGCACTGTTTACAGTAGCTAAGCTTTGGAAACAGCCCAAATGCCCAAAAATAGATGACTGGATCAAGAAGATGTGGTACATATATACCATGGAATATTACTCAGCATTCAAAAAAGATAAACACATGCCATTTGCAGCAACATGGATGGCGCTGGAAGGGATCATGCTCAGCGAAATAAGCCAGAAAGAAAAAGAAAAATACCGGATGGTCTCACTAATAGCAGGAATCTAGAAAACTTAAATAAGGGACCAGGAAAATGAATATAAGAAAGTGAAAATCAAAATCAACAAAAAACTATGAACCAGAGACACTTTTTGGGGGGTGGGGGGCGGGAGGGGAAGGATTGGGGTCAGAATGGGGCGTTTGCAATTGTATGGGGGAATATAAAAATAAATTTTAATATTAAAAAAAAAAGAATCATTTGGTTGTAAAAGCAGAAAGGCATTCAAAATGAGCTACAAATGGGTGGGGAAAGTTGACATCTTAAAATACTGAATATTCTATTGTATGTATATGCCACATTTTGTTTATCCATTCGTCCTTGTTTAGGCAGTGGGTCGCTTTCACCTTTTGACCATTGCAAATAATGTTGTTATGAACACGGGTGTACAGATATTAGAGTTCCCCACTTTCCACTTTATTCATTCAATGTCAGGCAGCCTCAAGAAAACAGCTTTCTGCAACATCCTGGTTTGTTGACATTTTTCTGCATGTTTGCTTTTCTCTTATTCATTATAAACTAACTTTCCAGATCATCCATTCACTTGCACATGTTTTTATTTTGGTCTCAAAATGATGGTCTAGGACCTAGAGTCTATGTAACTTCTGGCTTCTCTTCTGTCCCAGGAGAGAGTATCTAATGGCTACAACTAGTTGTATACTGGAGGAAGGTTTGGGAGTGAAGGGATAGAGTCAAATAGCAGAAAGGTTATTAAAAAGGCAAAGGAGAAATTACGGGCATCTCATGAATAATTTTATTTTTTATATACAGTGTGTATAAGAGTAAAACAAGGGATCTTCTTATTAGTCTGACTGTGTCTCACTCGTGAATTATGTGAGCACATCTATCCTCTTTTGATAATGGTAACTTCGTTAAATGGTCACAAATGAAAACCTGCTGACTTCCAGATAGAACCCCTTAAATGAATCTCTGCATTTAAGATTTATTTCTTATATAAAATTTTATCTAATGAATACATCAATCCCACCTCTTAAGGATTAAATATCATGTTAATTTGACATTTTAAAGTAAAGAAGTCCATTCATGTTACATAAACATTTTGATATTTTTTAACATTTTAAAATAAAGAAGTCCATTCTTACAGCACAGACATTAAAAGCTAACATTTTAGGAACTCATTCTTGTACTGTGTACATTTCTAGCATCACTTCCTGTATAATTTTAAAATCTGAAATCCTCTTAGCATGCCGAATAAATAGATTATGATATACTGAAGGATTAAGCTTCACTATCTGTGTCAGATTAATCCTTCATATATAGATCATCACTGAAATGACAGAAATATGGCTGCAATTCAGCAGAAAAGCTCAATGGCTAGGTTATTTCATGTAAGGTGAATGCTGTGCTTCTTGACTGTTTGTATAATTCTCCAAATTAAATTTAAATAAAACCTTACAAATATGTTGTTTTCAGACTTTCACAAGCATTAGTGGAAAAGGTATATCTCTGCTAGTTTATATAATAAAAGTGCCATTAAATATTCTGTGTAGATTCTTCCCATTTTATTGGGGTAACTCATTCAATAAGGATAAATTTTATTTTTATATAATACTTTACATTATTGAAAACTTTAATTTTCTTATACAAGTACAGATAAACTTTTTACATTTAAACAAAATAGTTAATATTTTGAGAACTGCTCTACTTGCTTATGTATATATTTTTTAATGAAATGGGTAAAAATTATTATTATTTTTTTGCAGTCTAGTGATATTTTCTTTTTTTTTTTAAATAAATTTCATTTTTATATTCCCCATACAATTGCAACCCCCTTATTTTGACCCGAATCCCTCCCCTCCCCCCATCCCCCATAGAGTGTCTCTGGTTCATAGTTGTTTGTTGATTTTGATTTTCACTTTCTTATAGTTATTCATTTTCCTGGTCCCTTATTTAAGTTTTCTAGATTCCTGCTATGAGTGAGACCATCCGGTATTTTTCTTTTTCTTTCTGGCTTATTTCGCTGAGCATGATCCCTTCCAGTGCCATCCATGTTGCTGCAAATTGCATGTGTTTATCTTTTTTGAAATGGGTAAAAATTAAATGAATATTGTGAATGTTAAAATGGAGCATGAAAAATGAGGAATATGGAGATTATGGTTTGAAATGCATATATAAGAAATATTTAAAGTAAATGTAAATAAACTAAAATATAGGATATTTTTTTCCTGATAAGAGGTTATATGAAAACAATTTCAGTGTATCATTTTAGCTGAAAACTTGAGAGAGCAGGAATAGTGACTTAATTTTTTAAAATAAAGTTAAAAAATTTTTATAAAACTTTTATATAATTCATAAAAATATTCTAATATAAACTACACTAATATTTTTGAATTTACCTAATAATTAGTAATATTTAGTATTTTTTCATTAGTTTTATTCTCCATTTGTATGTCACCATTGGAGACATATCTATCTAAGTCCTTTGCTCATCTTTGAATCGGGTTATTTAATTTCTTGAAGAAATTTTTATCAGATACATGATTTAGAAATATTTTCTCCTATTCCATTGGTTGCTCTTTCATTGTTTATGCACAAGTTTTCAGTTTTGATGTAGTCCAGTTTTATCTTTTTTTTCATTTTTGTCGACTATACTTTTTGTGTCATACTCAAGAAATTATTGCTGAATTCAATGTAATAAGCCTTTCCTTTATGTTTCCTTTGTAGAGTTTTAAATATGTTAATGTTTAGGTCCTTGATCTATTTTTTTTAATATTTTTTAAATTATTTATTTATGCATACAAGAACTGGTTACAAGCCAGAGATGCAGGGGTTGAGAAGATTCACCAGAGACAGAGTGGGGAACAGAACAGGTAGATTGACCAAAGTACACTGCTGAGGGGAGCAGCAGGTGAGTCAGGAGAGGTCTGCTGTGACATGTGGGTTTCTCCCTGGCTGGCCAGTGGTGGAACTCGTACTGCAGAGACTGCGGATTGCTTCATAGTGTGGTGCTTAACCCCTTGTTCCACCAGGGAGGCCCAGGTCCTTGATCTGTTTTGAGTTAATTTTTGTAATACTGTGAGTGTCCAGCTTTATTCTTTGGCATTCTAATATCCAGTTTTGTTTTGTTAAATATTTATTTATTTTTATACAAGAACCAGGGTACAGGCCAGATGCGCGGGAGGGTGAGAGGATTCACTGGAGACAGAGCGGGGAACAGAACAGGCAGAACAGGAATATCAGTTTATTGAAATATTTAATTAATACATGCTTCCAGGTTCACAAGATTTGGAATATATTGTGCTTATAAGTCATGGACATTGTCAAAGATCTCACGCATAATATATTCTTACTAGAATCTAAACTTGGTTTTCTGCATATCTAAATTTTCCCAGAGTTATGTGAAGTAAGAAAAATAGGTAATTTATCTTAGAATCAAGTTCTATTTAGTTTTCACCTAAATAACTGGTAAACTTATCATCATACCATAATGCAGAACAAAATAGTTTTGTTGCATATTTTGTCCATATTTTGTTCCATATTTTGTCTTACCATCTAATTTGAAGTTTTACTTTTTAGTACACATAGGACCAAAAAATAATACTGAACATCTACCAATTTCTCACCAAGTTGTAAAAGACAGGTAGTCAAATGAGCAAAAGTATATGTAAATCAGAAAATGTGGTTTGTATTTTTGTCTAATGATGATTTATTACAAAATCTGGAGAAAATGTTATAGTCTTGACAAAACCGTATGTTAATGTGTTCTTTCTTTAAAAAATAGTTAATTTTTGATTATTGTTATATGAAAATTTCTCTGTCTCTTTTAGCATGGTTTACTATTTACTTTTCCAGGCACTAGCAAATAGAAAAATCTGAGAATCACCTCCTTTCTTTGTCATATCCTTTGGTTAGAGGAACAGATGAATAGGAAGTTGGGAGAAAAAATGAAGTAGAAAAACCTTTAATCTAACTTTTAACTATAAGATTTAAACATATAATTTACCCCGTGTACAATATTTGAAAAAGATGTTGATTATTATAGACATCTACAATTATAAAATGTATGCTATCCACTAATGAACTGAGGGATCTGAGATTTTTACCTTGCTTGTGAGCTAACAAATTATGTAGTTTTATCCTGGTACAAGGCATGCAACTCCTGGGTCAGATACAAAAGGACACTTTATTACTCATACCAGTAGTAGCTACATTTATCAACTCTTGTGTGGGGCATTGCTTCTGCAAACATTCCCACAGGGTGATGTGAATTGGGCTAGGTGACACTTGTACATTCAGTGGGATAGGAACCCTCAGTTTAGGAAACTCACTCTTTAATTAATTTAATTTTATTTTTAAAATTTTCTTATGTCATTGTTTGATTTTTTATATTTGGTTTCTTCCCTCGTGTAATCCTCATAATGCTGCCACCACAGCACCTGTGACCATCACCATAGTCCCTTGTGCTCTTCCCTACCTGTTTTGACCCCTCTCTCTCCCAACCCTGTTGTATGCCTCAGATCTATGGTTTGCCTGCAAGTTTTGTCTTTTTCCTGATTCTGTGTTCAGTTTCCCTATAGTCTCCCTACAAGTGAGACCATGCAATATATTTTTCTTCCTCTCTCTGACTTATTTTGCTTAGCATTATCCTTCCAGCTCAATCCATGTTGCTGCAAATGGCATGAGTTTATCTTTTGATCGCTGAGTAGTATTCCATTGTGTATATATACTACATCTTCTTGACCCATTCATCTGTTTTGGGGCTTTCAGGTTGGGAAACACAATCTTTCATATGGGCTATAAGCATTGCCTTCCTTTTTACAGAGGGAAATAGTATCTGTGTTCCTTAAAACAGTCAGTGGTGTTCAGCAGTCAATGGTGCTTCATAACAATAATTCTAGAGACCCATGGAAAACTGTCTTTCAAAAGTGGGTGAAGGCTGAAATTTTTGCTTAATAAATATTTTATTCATAATGGGATTGGTATTGTAAAGAACATTGCAATAGGAAATGTTTAAAGTAATTGGAAGAACCCAGATTAATATTCTACTTTGGAAGGAACTAATGTACAAGTAAGAAACTTCCGAAATTGTACATTATTGAAAATAAGTAAGTAAAATAAGAACTCTTACTTTGTATCTTTGACATTATGCTGCATGTTTTTTGAAACTGAAAAAAATTTACTTTGAAAATACTCTGAATTAAAACTCTTAACTATTTCACTATTTTATAATGTTTGTCTTATTTTTAATCCATACAGGGAGAGTTCAATCTCTATAAAGCTATGAAAATGTAAAAAAGGTAGGTTCCTTTTTGAAGTAATAAAAAATTTATTATTTATACCAAGCCAAAGTGAACCATTCTGAGAGAACTACCATCTCCGAGTTCCTAAAAGTAAATAAATAAAAATAATTAAAATAATGTTCAAGCAGAGTAAAAAAAGAATTGATTTAATATTTATATCTTTAATATTTTTAATCTAATTATTTAAGCCAGTGAAGTTATTTTAAATGCATTTTTTTATAAAAGTTTTTAAATAATGAAATAGTTTAAAATCCATTATAGATATGTAAACATGAGGCTATCTTACTCTTACAATTTTGATAGAGTGTTCATAAAAATCAAAAAATAGTATGTGAAGCATAAACAGAGGAAGGACAGATGTTTGTTGAAATTTAGAGGTAACTGAAGGCTTTTGGAATGAAAAATTGCAAGCTGTGGGTTATTTATGATTCTACATCCTTGATTTTACAATAGTGTCTATTCTAAAAGACACTATAGCATATGTTTCTTAATATATGCCTTTGAGGTTATGGTTCAAGGAAAGATCATGGCTTTATACATCCTTTATAAGATTTTATGGTGCTGCAAAGAAATGCAAACAAGAACTTCATCCATTTCCCATTTCTTATTCTTTCTTTTACGCCTTACCTCCAGTCCCATCAAGTGTAGAAAAACAAAGGCTTTTTTTTTTTAAAGATTTATTTTATTTATTTATACAAGCACTGGGTACAGTCAGAAGCGCGGGAGGGTGAGTGAATCCACCAGAGCCAGAGCGGGGAGCAGAGCAGGCAGACTGAAGTACACTGCTGAGGGGAGTAAAAGGTGGCAGGAGAGGGCTGCGCGCCATGTGGGACCCTCCTCTGGTGGCCGGAGAGCAGCCGGAGATCGAACCGGTGCTGCAGAGGCTGCAGGCAGCTTCGCAACCCAGCGCTCAACCGCTGCGCCACCGGGGAGGCCCAAAACAAAGGCTTTTATGAAAGAGTCTGTAAGATGCTTAAAGGTATGACTAAAGGTGAGTGATATTTCAAAAATAATATGGTGAGGACATATTTTAAAGCTTAGAGATAACCTACTTAAAGTTGAAATGGCAAAGGGGTAAAGTAAAGCATAGAGGTAGTGGTTAATACTATAATGTCATAATTGGAGACATTTATTTAAAAATTATTTTAAAGCTATTCTTTAAATTATGTCTTGAAATTTCTTTTTAATGAGAGAAGCATTTTAGAAAGTCATTGCATTATATTATTTCAAATAGACCTCAAGGAAAATAGATGTGCGGTTAGCAAGTAAGGGAAACGTGTATTTCTCTGCCTGTGGCACAACATGTGCTTGTGGATCCTTATATACACAAAATTAAAAAAAAAAAAAAAGAAAAGAAAAGAAAAAACAACCTGGAAGAACAGGTAACAAGAAGAATGAGTAATTTAAGCCTGGGGCTTGTTTGTGTGTACTGGCAAGTTCAGGGGTTTTAGTAGCTTTCAGTTTAAAAACAAAAAGCATCATAAGCGCTGGTATTTTAAAAATCATAAGCTCTAACTTTTGGCTTACAAACTACTATATCAAATTGTATTTTCTGTATCACTAGAATGGTCATCAAGAAATCTGGATTTAGACTTGGTCTTATTCAATAACTGGTAGAGAGTCTGGGTACACAATTTTATTTTCCTATTATCTGGATATGATTTTTGCTTGAAGGCCAGCCAGATTTTGCATACCTAAGAAATATCATGTGATTCAGCCATATTCTTGATATTCTGTACTACCTTCTATCCAGGCTTTAATACCACTCTTAGGTTAGGAATTACATTTTAAAAAGAAGGAATCATAGAATTAACTTTACAGGAATCTCCCAGGAATTAAAGAAAATCTTTCCTTTGAAGGATTTCCTTTAAAATCTATTTTATTTTTAAAAGACTTCAGGGCATTTCTAAGGTTTTCATGATAGCGTGTTCCATGGTAAATAACCTTGACTTATACCCTGTTTACCTTAGAAAAATATTTTGATAAATGAAATAATCTATTTTGTATGCTGAGTTATTGAATCATTATTGAAAATAAAGTATATTCATTAACCAAAATTTGGAACACAGAAAAGTATAAAAATTTACTCATAATCCCATCAGACATATAAAATGATGGCTTAATATATATTTGCTTCTAGTCTTTTTTCCCACGTTTTATTTTTTAAATGAAACTGGAATTATATGTTCAATTTTACGTATTTTTGTTTGGGGGATATTTTCTTTGGCTTCACTTGAGACACTTTTCACATTCCCACCTAGTCTGGAATTTTTTTTTTAAGTTCATTAATGAAATGTTTTTTAACCTGTGAAAATTCAGAAGAGTACAAAGACTCCCATGAAAGTACATTTCAAATTCTTAAAAGAAAAATTTGGGTCTTCTAGTTCTGCTGCTAGTACCACTGAAGTCTTTCAGTTCTCAATCCCCATGTGTTTCATCTACGTATCTAATAAAGATGTCAGTTACTCCATTACTACAGCTTTACTTAACCATTCCTTTTTTGGTTAATTTTGTTCCCGTATCTTTTTTTTTTTTTTTAATTTAACAGCTTTGTGATAAACATTATTAGGCATGAAGTTTTTTCTGGGCTTAGGATTATTTATTTGGTATTAAGCTGTAGAAATGGAATTATTGGACAAAAGTTTATGAAATTTTAGACCTCTAGATACACACTGTAGAATTATTAGTTTTGTTGAATTTGCTAGTTTGGGAGGAGGTGATTTTGTTTAGTAACAGGAAGTCATAGCTTCAAAAGAGGTTGATCTTTATTTATGTGCTATGTAATTGTGCTCACCGGTGACTGAATGAAGCTGCATGTTAATTCCTGTAATAGTCTACTGCAACAAAAGGGTTTTCCCCAGCCCCTCATTTGATTTCTACATACGGTTAAGTGCATTTTTTGAGACACACCCTATTGCTGTTACCTAATGTTGGGTGATACAAGGTCACTTTCTTTTAAATGCACTCAAACTTTCGTAAGCAAATTCTGCAGACAAGTTAAGGTTTGCTTTACTACAGACTGGATTTTTGACCTATTGCTTACTCAATTAGTACAGATATCTTTTTAATAGTCTAAGTGATCATCTCATTATTTTATGTTGTTTCCCCTGGGGTAACTAATGGTCTCTCATAAAGTTTCTGATTTGGTTTAATAAGAATTAAATCCCAGAAATAGTAGTGTTTCAGAGGTAGAAGAAATCTTTAAATTTACTAATGTGAAATTATTTCATATTACAAGTTAGGAAACTGATGCTCATATGGATTAGCTGTTTTGTTAAAAGTCACTGATTTAGTGGCAGAATTGAGATTCAAATTTAGTTGTTATTTCCCCATGAAGTACTTTTTCTTCACTACAGTTTTTACTGTATTAACAAATAACGTGTATTCCCTTGCTGCTTTATGGTTAACTCCTATTATTATTTAAGGCTTTTGTTTACCGGCATGCCAGTAGCCTCCCTCTGTATAAGATACACTTTTCCTGAGCAGGTTGTCCTGTTACTCAAGTTATACTGTTTTCTATAAACTCCACTACTTGCATATTTGGTATCACACAGGGATTTCTTTCTAATCAGTATTGCAGAGTTATGGTGCTTGATGTTCTTTCTATAAACTGAAATCTCAAATTGACTATAATCTAGTATTTGCCTAAGGTTGACTGGAGGCTTCTGCTACTTATGAGACAGGTAAATAGGTCAGCTCACTAGGTAACTTTCCAACTTCCATTGTGTTAAGTAAACCATGAGAAAGGAGTGTACTAAGAACATGTCATCTCACCTTTTCACAGAACTCTCTTCTCTGAATTATGATAATTCCCTCACTATAGATTTATAATGAAAACATCTATGTGAACAGGATTTCTGTCTTTTTCAAACCCTAACTGAAGACATGTTTAATTTTACAGTTTTCTAGCATATGTGTTCTTGAGTGTGAATTCAGTGCCAGAAAAATATTTTTATCCAGATGAATTTACTTTTTGTGTACTTTAAAAATTAAGTCAGTAAGAACCATAATAATGAAGAGTGTTTTGGAATTTACAAAATGCTTTCACATTACCTAATTTGACATAATGACCCAATGATGTTATTTAATAATTATTCCAATATTACAGATTAGGAAATAGATATAAAAAGATGTGTAGCAGTGGGAAGTGGTGGAACAAAACTGGAACTGAGATAGTTTTCCTATAAATCCTGCATTCTTTCTATTATACCATGTTACATCCTAAAGTAAACCTGTCTATTGCCCTTTTGTGCCATAGTTTCCCCCAATTCAGAACAAAGTCTATTTTGTTTTATTTTATTTTATTTTAAAAGATTTATTTATTTATGCATACAAGGACTGGGGTATAGGCCAGAGGTGTGTGGGGGTGGGGTGGGAGAATTCACCAGAGGTAGAGTGGGGAACAGAACAGGCAGATTGACTGAAATACACTGCTGAGAGGAGCAGTGGGCGAGTCAGGAGAGGTCTGCTGGTCCATGTGGGTCAGCTCCCTGGGTGGGGATCGAACTCATGCTACAGTGACTGCGGATATAGCTTCATAGGTTGCATCTTAACCCCTGTGCCACCAGGGTGGCCCGCAAAGTCTATTTTAATTTGATTAAAGTGGCACAGATAGTCAATATCTCTTACTTTGCAATTTTTAATTGATTTTTGCTTTGTATAATTTTATTCTATGTATTCTACATAGAATAATTTTGTGAACGTCCCTGAATTGTTCAGAAAATGTAGATCATAAATACTAAAATTAATTATTTCAGAATTATGAAGAATGATCACCATATTATGGCTGTGTTGAGAGTTTTGTTTTTACTGTTATGATTTGTCTAACTCTGCTGTTTAGGGAACATTTTGATACATTTAAAAACATTTTTAAAAACCATTTTTTTGAGGAAAGAAGTATGAGAATAATTTTTCATTTATTCCAACTCAACAAATATTGGAAGATGTCATACACTAAGTAGATTAATACATGTTATGATAGAAGTATCAGTGAGTACAAAAACTACTGCTTTAAAAGCCATACTTCTAGATATTGCACATTTCAGTTATATAAGGTCATCTGATAATTTTCAGTATGTACACATTGGGAATAATTACAGATATTAAATATTTCTATTAACATAAAGAAAGATGAAACTAGTTAATATGTTAAAGGGCTGAAGTGGCTAAATGGTTGAGGAGCATGGATGTCTGCAGCTCACTTTGAAATGTGTCAAAATATACAAACACATGGTATACTCTATTTCTACTACTCATTTCTGACTGTTAGCTTATCCCTTCTTGGATGATAGTAGGACAGAATAGCAATTTATGAAGCAGATTGCTATCTCTGTCATAATTATACATTAGAAGAATGAGCTCTCATTCCAAGTGTAAGATTTTGTCTAGACAGCTGATGGGAAATAGTCAAGTGGAGGAATTAGACACCTTTTGACCATTGGTCAGTCATAGCATAACTAAAAGTTGAGGCAACCAAATATGTATGTACTTAATGATACGATGTAGAAAACCACCTACAAGGTAGCACTTGCTGTAACGTGTGACGTTGGTAAATACTAGTATATGGGAAGTAAAAGGGGACAGAAGAACATGTTCAATGGGCAATATGTCAACCAAATCCAAAACCTGGGACATTATATAGAATGATACAGTTTCTCTAAGGAATGATATGTATATATGATAAATATATATTTATATGATATATTAAATATATATAAGGATTCTGTTACAGAATAACTATAATAAATATAAATATAGTATTTATATATTAATATAATATTCTGTTACAGAATAAAATTGTGTTACAGAATTAAAAAAACATAAGTGACATGACAAATGGCAGGTGGAGTTCATATTTGGACTCTAGTTTAAAAAAATGAACTGTTAGTAAAACACACTTTTTGAGAATTCTGATGAAATTCAAATATGGACTCCTTACTTTTCAATTTTCAGTATTAACTATTTCCTGTTACTGACTCAGGATTTTTGCTGAGTGTTAGGACTGAGAATCGTAGCTACCATTATCTTAAACATGCCTATGCAAATTTCAGTATTGCCTGTTTATCTCAAAAATATCTAAAATTGTAAGGAAAAAAACCCCACACCAACCAGCTTAGAATACAAATACAAAACATCTAACTAAAAACAGTACAAAAGTGATGTGTATTTAAAAAGAAATGCTATTCATTATAATCATGCATCGGGATTTTACATTTAAATCTAAAAATGTACAGAAAGAATTATACCTGTATACATATACATATGTATATATGCATGTTTGGTGACTTAGAATTAAACGGACCAGGATTAAGTCTTTTGTCGATTTATGTGTTGAGAATTTAGTTTTGTTGTGTTGTATTTGTGTTGTATCTTAAGAGTGAAACAAATCTGTTCAGTTTATTACAATAATCATTCTAAAGAATCTATCTCTATGGAGCTTGATTGTATAATCAATTTAAATAACTTGGATCATGCCATGTTTGTTTGGCCATTTGTAAGCTTTGCTTATCAAGGTTAGTGTTAAACTCTGATTTAGAATAGTATTATATTATTTCTCTATATGCTTAGAATAACTTCATTTTAATTTTGGGCTGACACGTGCATAATGAACACAAATGGATTAAATATAAACATGAAAGGTTAAAAACTAATAACAGAGGAATTTTTTTTTTAGACAGTAGTGATTTTATTTACATGTGTTTATTTTTAAAAGATTTTATTTATTTTTATACAAGAATCAGGGCACAGGCCAGATGCACAGGAGGGTGAGAGGATTCACCAGAGACAGAGCTGCAAACAGAACAGGCAGACTGGCTGAAATACACTGCTGAGGGGAGCAGCGGGCGAGACAGGAGAGGTCTGCTTTGCCATGTGGGATTCTCGCCTGCCGGCCAGGATCAAACCCACACTGCAAGGCTGTGGACAGCTTCACAATACGGTGCTCAACCACCTGCGCCAACAGGGAGGCCCAACAGAGGAATCTTTAACATTGGGAGTAGGAATGGAAATCTTAAGATATAAAAGCAAATACCATAGGGGAAAAGATGGTGCATTTTTGTCATTAATATAGTTGAATTTCTAATTATCAACCATAAAGTCAAGGAAGAGACAACAAACGGAGAAAATTTGTTAACATGGACAAAGGATTGATTTTCAGGATATATAAAGAATTCCTACAGATCACTAATGGAAAATAAATAATCCAAATGAAAAAATGAATGACTGATACAAATAAAGCATTTCTAGGAAGGAAAAACTAAAATGATCAGAAACATATGAACATGTTGAAACTCAATAATCGGATCAGTGGAAATTAAAACTGCAATGAAAAGTATTTCACAGTACTAGGAATATAAGAGATTTAAAAATATGATTGTTAAATCTAAATGTTAACAAGTTTGTGCAATAGTGGACTCTTATACTTGACAGATAGGAATATAAATTGGTAAAACTACTTTGGAAAAATTTTTGGAATTATTTATTAAAATTAGAGATATGCATTTCCTATGACCAAAAATTATTTTCCAAAGTACATATACCAGAGATATATAAAAAATGTTATGGCAGCATTATTTTTAATAGAAAAAGCTAAAAACCAAGATGTTTATCAACAAAGAATAGCTCAGTGTTCATCTAGTGGAATACAACAGGTATGGAAAATGAATATAATTAACATCTACACAGATCAGCAGGGATGTATTTCAGAGTATCCAGTGGAAAAGCAGGTAGTGTGCAAAAATTCTGAATGAGAAAGATCTTTGCAAGCAATGACAAGCTGTTAGAATCTGTTTCTTATCTGTGCTTATAATAATAATTCCTCAGCAGAAAACCAGGACTGACCCTAAGATGTACATGAATTAGTGTTAACCTGAATTTAACACTGTATCAATATCTGAACTCAAAGATTTATGGCTAATTTGATTACAATAACCATTCTATACTTCAGTATACAAACTAATGTTTCCCATATTTAAAAAAAAAAACGCTTACATAAACATTAAGAGTCAGTTTCTTGATTGTGTTTCATGTATACTCGATATACAAATTGATATGTCTGTACAGTTTTGACAGAATGCAGTCATTTAACAAGTGTGCATAAAATAAGCTATTTAAAAATATATGAGTGGTATAGATAAATTACATTAAACTTAGCAAATTAAACATGATTACTATATATGCAGCTATATATAATATTGAATATTTCCCTCCAAGCAAGAAAAAAATTATTTTCAACATAGATCTGTTCATAAAAATGTTGATTAAAGCAATGATATTGATAATTACTTTCATTAGTATAATTCCAAGTAATTAACAAAATCCTACCACATATGTGGTCACAATAGAGCTTCATAAAAACCCTACGAAGTATAGAGAATTATCGCTATTTTGCAGGTGAGGAAGCTGAGGTTTAGAAAGATGAAATGATTTTTCCAAAGTAATACTGTTATTAATTGTGGAACTATCATTCAAACTGAAGTCCCATGCATCAGTTACTATGGTAATTTACTGTGTATTTACTTTTTAAAATTACATATACTTGTAATAAAAATGAATGAATCAGGTAATGTCATAGTTACTATTAAACATTCATTTTTAAGTTTTTAATTTTGGATGATTTTAAATATACACTAAAGTAGAGAAGACGGTATATGTAAATTGCTATATTGTCATTAAATAGATATCAACTCATTCACCATGGAATCCACCTACTTGACACCTACTGGACAATTCTGAGGCAAATTCCAGATGTATGTAATTTCATTTGTACATATTTGATTATGTACAATTTTATAAGGATTAACTTTTAATAATTACAACTTTGAAAGACTGAAAAGCTGAAGTTTTCTAGAAAGATGTTTCTAGTTAGTATATACCAAAAGGCAGCATTTCCTGAGTTCAAAATAATCAGATATGGTGTGCATTTCTCTTGGAATTTAAATGTCTAATAATAAATAGTAAGAAAAGTGTTTTACCTGTCCTGTGCAGTCTTCTCTTTTTTCTCCTACTAAAACAAAGGAGTACAATATTATCTTCAAATCTAATCAAAGACCTTAATATTGTTACCAAACCTTTTACTATCCTCACTAAAAAGTTAAATACTCATAACTTAAATAAGAATGCTGAAAACTAGAGAATAACCAAACTTCAAAATAGTATGTAAAAGTACCAGTTATTCTTATAATGCACGTGTGGCTAGTATATGTACTAAAATCAAATGAGTAAACTCTGCCTGTATGATTCCTTTTGTTTTTAAAGTGATATCTTAACATTTGTATGGTTAAATAAATTTACTCTAAGTGCCAATTCTGATTGTTTAGTGGTGGTTACCTGGGGATTTGTGTTGAGAAGTTTTATGCAACTTCTATGTTTGATGAAATTCAAGAAATTGTTGATGGTTAAATCCACAAGAGTGACTAAGGTTCACCTTTGACCACACTGGTTCAGTAACACATCATAGAATCAATTGCTTTCTGCTAGTTATCTGCTGATGATTAATAAATTCAGGGAATAATCATAAGATTTAAACAGCTTAAATATTTACAAACTTTGTAAATTTGTCTTTTTGTCCTCTGCATGCCATCAGTTGTAATACATTTTGTAGAATCCACTTTAGGTTGTGCTGAATTAGTGTTTTTCTTAATTTCTTTGAAAATATTCTTGCCTGAAGCTGTTTCACACAAACTATTTGTAGAGACTAATTCTGTAGACACTTCATTTGGCACTGATTCCTCAAATAGAGTCAGCAGTTGAACAGTATCATAGTATCTGTTGACCAAAGAAAGCTACTTGAATTCATTTTCCTTGACTTTTAAAATCTATTCATGTTACTGTCAATGCCCTCAACTTTTTAAGCAACTGTACTGGCCATTGACCAATAGTCTGAGAAAGGTTTATTTTCTCTGGGCACATTTTTTTCAGGTTCTATAATCAAACATGATTTCATTTTATTGATAATTAGCTCAGCTTCAGTAAAAGGCTGTCCTTGCTTGGCTAACAAACAAGACACAACCTCATGTCAGTTTTTATTTTTATGAAGAGATTTGATTATGAGACTCCATTTAAAAAATTCCAGTTTTTATGACCGCTGTTTGCTTATGATAGGTCCTTTGTCTGTCTGGTATTATATATATTGGCGTCTTTTGAGCTTAGCTAATGTATCATTGCATAACAACACAAAACTTTGCTATCTAATTTGATAGCAAAGCAAACCACTTTCACCGTGCCTTAAAAATGTGAAATTTGAAGTGCAATTTTATTTTATTTTGATATCATGAGCATGCACTGGTAATAAAAATAAAATAAATATTGTGGTCAGGTATTAACGCGTGGCTCCTGAGATGCTGTGGATTTATACTTGTCACTGGAATTTCAGCTCTGACCTTTGTTAATTCCTTCATTATACTAACAGTGGTTTCATTTGTTCTGTTTTCTATTTTCTGGAAGTTTAAAGTTAAGTTGTTTTAGATATTTTTGTTTGTTAGTTTCTTGATGTAGGCATTCATTCACTAGGAACATTTCTCTTAGAATGGCTTTTATTGCATCCCATAGTTTTTTTTTTTTAAAGTGTTTTTTTTTTTTAAAAGAGGCATTTATTTATTTATTTATTTGTTTGTTTGTTTGTTTGCTTGTTTATACATGCGCTGGGTACAGTCAGAAGCGCGGGAGGGTGAGAGAATTCACCAGAGCCAGAGCGGGGAGCAGAGCAGGCAGAAGGACCGAAGTACACTGCTGAGGGGAGCAGCGGGCGGCAGGAGAGGTCTGCGCGCCATGTGGGACCCTCCTCCGGTGGCCGGGGAGCAGCCGGGGATCGAACCGGCGCTGCAGAGGCTGCGGACAGCTTTGCAACCCAGCGCTCAACCGCTGCGCCACCGGGGAAGCCCCCATAGTTTTTTTTTACTATTTATTTTTTCCCTGACCCCTTGTTCAGTTTCCCTATATTCCTCCAATAAGTGAAAACAATAATATTTTTCTTTTTCCTTCTGACTTATTTCACTGAGCATAATTCCTTCCAGCTTCATCTGTGTTGCTGTGAATGGCATGAGTTTATCTTTTTGATTGCTGAATAGTATTCCATTGTGATACCACATCTTCTTGATCCAGTCATCTATTTTTGGGCATTTGGGTTGTTTCCATAGCTTAGCTATTATAAATAGTGCTGCAATGAACACAGGGGTGCAGGGTTCATTTTGAATTAATGTATTTGTGCCATTTGGGTAGATTCCTAGGAGTGAAATTGCTGGGTCATATGGAAGCTCCATTTTTAGTGCTTTGAGGAACCTCCACACAGCTTTTCATAGTGGTTGGACAGGTTTGCATTCCCACCAGCAACGTAAAAGCGTTCCTTTTTCTCTACATCATCACCAGCATTTGTTGTCAGTTTTTTTAATGTGGGCCATTCTTACTGGTATGAGGTGGTTTTTCATTGTGGTTTTGATTTGCATTTCCCTGATTATATATGACAATTGAGCATTTTTTCATGTGGCTATTGTTCATCTGCATTTCTTCTTTGGAGAAGTGTCTTTTTAGCTTTTCTGCCCAATGTTTGACTGGATTCTTTATTTTTGTTGAGTTGTGTAAGCTCTTTGATATAAGTTGCTTATCAGTTGTGTGGAGTGTAAATATTTTTTCCCAATCTGTAGGGTGTCTCTTCACTTTGGTTATTGTCTCTTGCTGTACAGAAGTTTTTAGTTTGACATAGTTCCAGCTGTCTATCTTTTCCTTCATTTTCTTTGCTTCCAGGGATGAGTCTTAAAAGATGTTTCTGAGATGTATCTCATGCATTCTATAGTTTTTGGTATGTTGTATTTCTATTTTCATTTGTGTCAAGGTACTTTTTGATTTCTCTTTGACTGTTTTTTACTGTTGTTTACTCTTCATATATTTGTGAAGTTTCCAGTTTTCTTCTTGTAATTGATTACTAGTTTCATATCTTTGTGTTAGGAAAATATACTTTATATGAGTTCAGTCTTTTTTTTTTAAAGATTTATTTATTTATGCATACAAGAACTGGGGTACAGGCCAGAAGTGTGGGTGGGGATAAGAGGATTCACTAGAGACAGAGCAGGGAAGAGAACAGGTGGATTGACTGAAATACATTGCTGAGGGGAGCAGTGGGCGAGTCAGGAGAGGTCTGCTGCGCCATGTGGATAGCTCCCTGGTCAGGGATCGAAGTCATGCTGCAGTGGCTATGGATAGCTTCATAGATTGTGTCTTAACCCCTTGTGCCATCAGGGAGTCCCGAGTTCAGTCTCCTTAAATTTATTAAGGCTCGTTTTGTGGCCTAACATATGATCAACCCTAGAGAATGGCTCATATACACTAGGGAGGAATGTGTTTTTGAATGGAATGTTCTTTATATATCTGTTAAAATCATCTGGTCTAGTGTGTCATTTACAATCAATTTTATTTTTTGTCAGAGTGATCTGCCCATTGATGTCAGTGGGGCATTAAAGTTCCCTACTGTTATTGTACTGCTGTTTGTTTTACTCTTTAGGTCTGTTAATATTTGCTTTATATATTCAGTTTTAGGTTGGGTGCTAAAATATTTACAAATGTTATATTCTTTTGTTGAATTCACCCCTTTGTCATTCTGGAATGCCCTTCTTTGTCTCTTATTGCAGTCTTTGTTTTAAAGTCAATTTTGTCTGATATAAATATAGATTTCCACAACTTTCCATAAACTTGCTAACAGATATCTTTTGGTTTCCATTTTCGTTAATGTATTTTTCCATCCTTTCACTTTCAGTCTGTTGATGCTTGCATTTGAACTGAGGTTTTTTTTTTTAAAGATTTATTCATGCATGCATACAAGAACTGGGGCACAGGCCAGAGATGTAGGGGGGTGAGAGGATCCACCAGCAACAGAGTGAGGAGCAGAACAGGTGGATTGACTGAAATACACTGCTGAGGGGAGCAGAGGGCGAGTCAGAAGAGGTCTGTTGTGCATGTGGGTAGCTCCCTGGGCAGGGATCAAACTCATGCTGTGGCAGCTGCAGATAGCTTTACACATTGTGGCTTAACCCTCTGCACCACCAGGGAGTCCCTGAACTGAGTTTCTTATAAGCAAAATTTAGATGGGTCTTTTTAACTGATTCAGAATTTAGTTAATTTATATTTAAGATAAATACTGATATGACCTTATTGCTATTTTGGTAATTGTTCTCAGTTTTGTAGTTCCTTGGTTCCTTTTTTTCTTCACCTGTTCTCTTTATGGGTTGATGACTTTCTTTAGCGGTGTGTTTGTTTCTTTCTCTTTTTCTTTTATGTATGTACTGAGTTTTTGATTTATAGTTACCATGAGACTATAATAGTCTACTTTTAATTAATAAAAATTTGAATGCATTCTAACGCTCTACGTATTTTATTCTCCTCTCCATGTTTTATTGTTTTTATGTCATAGTTCTATATCTTTTTATCTTATGTATCCCATAACTATAGTAACAATAGTTTTTACTTTCATCTTTAACCTTCATACTAGCTTTGTAAATGATCTGTCCACTTTTTTTTATATATTAGTGCAGTTTATACTTGCACATTTTCTTGTTATTAATTTGCACCATCTCATTTCAGCTTCAAGTGGTCCCTTAACAATTTGTTTAACACTGATTTAGTGGTGACAAATTCCTTTAGCTTTTGCCTATCTGGAAATGGCTTCCCAGAGTTTGAGTTTCCTTTAGTTCTGTATGATAACTTTGCTGGGTAGTGTTTTCTTGTTTGGAAATGGTTTTCTCTGAGCACTTTGAATATATCATGCCACTCACTTCTGGCTTATAAATTTATGCTGAAAAATCTCTGATAGTCTGATGGGAATTCCTTTTTACATAGCAAATTATTTTCTTCCTTGCTGCTTATTTAAGATTCTTTCTTTGTAACTTTTGACATTTTAATTATAGTGTATTTTGGTGTGACAGTAGATGTAAAAACTGGGGCACCAGACACATGTAAGAGCTCTCCCCTCTGGGAGATACTGGTGTTGTGGAGTACAGCAGAGGGAGAGTATGTAGATAGTGCCTGCCATCCAAAATCTCTAGAAAGGATTACAGTCATCTTTTAGATGTGTGTTTAATTAAATTTTTGCCCCTCAGGTTGTGGCTATAATGATAAGCTAATAGGCCTGTTTCACAGAAGTACTGGGTCTGATGTCTCTTGCTTGCCTTGTAGATGGTAGCTCTTTAAGGACTGGTTTTTTACTGGTTACAGTACTGTGGGAACCACAAGCTTAAGCTTGCTGCATACTAGAACCAGGTGATATAAAGGTGTCCCTTGGTGGCAACTGCAAAAACAGGCTACCATACAAGAATATAAACTCTTTCTGGTTTATATTCTGGTCAGGGAGCAACCCACATGGTACAGCAGACTTCTTCTCACTTGCTCCCCTCAGCAGTGTATTTCAGTCAGTTTGCCTGTTCTGTTCCCCACTCTCTCTGGTGTGTCCTCTTACTGCCTGCGCCTCTGGCCTGTACCCTGTTCTTGAATGCATAATTAAATAAATCTTTTAAAAAAAAAGAAGAAGAAGAAAAAGGGTGGTGCCTGCTGGCCGGAGCAGGGGATTGCCTGCCAGTCTTTGTCCCTAGACAGTATTCCATCATGCCCCTAGATCTAAGTTAAATGAAGTGTCTGCCCATCAGCACAACATTGTAAAATTAGCAAATAAGCCTCTTTCACATAAAGTCTGGTATGAATCCGCTACTTCTGCATTTGCCCCTGGGATGGGTGAGTTTGTGAGAATGTGCACTTTCAGTTTGCTACAGCCTTATGGATTTTGTCAACACAAGCCCCAACACAAAGATCAAAACTAGATCTTTTTTGTGGGGGGTCACCTCTTAGGTGCAGATCTTGAGGTTGGAGTGCCTTACATGAGGTTTTTTTACAAACTTTTGTGACTGGCATCTGTCACTAAGTATAATCATCTTTGATATTGATCCAAGATATTATGTGTATCAGTAGTTTACTTTTCATTGCTGAGTAGTATCCCATTGTATAGATGTGCTACTTTGTTTAGTCGTCTATTGAAGGATTATCCCCACAGCCCCTCCTAATAATGGATAACCATGCTGGGGATGGGTTTTATGGTAAGATTGTGTCTCAGCCTCTCCTTCCTGCTTCATTGTGGTTTTTTCCTCATTTGTCCAATGTGTTAGAGTTGCTCAGCTATTTTAAAGTTGTTTTTTTTCCCCAGAGGGAATTGTTCCATATATATCTGTAGAGCTGGTATGTCCAAAGAAGGAGGTGCGTTTAGTATCCTCTTACTTCACCATTTTGAAATGGAACCTCCTTGGATTTTTTTTCCAAAAGATTCATTTATTTATGCATACAAGAACTGGGGTACAGGCCAGAGGTTGGGGGCCGGTGGGAGAGGATTCACCAGAGACAGAGTGGGGAACAAAACAGGCAGACTGACTGAAATACACACTGAGGAGCAGCGGGTGAGACAGGAGAGGTTTGCTGTGCCATGTGGGTAGCTCCCTGGCTGGCTTGGGATCGAACTCATGCTGCAGAGGCTGTGGATAGCTTCATAGTGCTGTGCTTAACCACAGCACTACGCACCACCAGGGAGGCCCTGGATAATTATGTTTTATTTTTTTCACTTAAATTTTTGTTTTTAATTCATTTTTACAATGGTATTGATCCATGTTGGATTGTAAATTTTAAAAATGAACCAAAGCAAGATAGTCTACGGAGAGACAGATACCTTGATTCCTGGTATCATACCATAGTGTGATTTCTATAAAGAAAGAAGGGAAGAACCATTAAAAGTTTCTCTTTTTTATTAATTTATTTTTATTGAGATAACTATGTGTTTTAGCATATACATTGCACATATATGTGTTGTAGCACCATATACATTTAGCATATATATGCTCATTAAAATTAATCCTTTGTTACAATCAGGTGACTTGGTATTTTACATTATACCAATCAGAGCAGTCTAATAATACACCAACTAGAAATGTCCTGGGTTTTCTTTTTTTAATTCATTTTTTTCATTTATGAAAAGCTCTTGTCAGCCATAAAATTGTTTTATGTTATACCTTGGATATTTTGGGTATCACCGTGGATATCGTTGCCTTCTTCATTGTAGGTCTTAGCCATCAAAGGTGCAGTAGAAATGTTTTTTCCAAGTTCACTCTTTCTGTCAAATACTTGCCTATAATTGTTGTATTTTTTTTTTTATGGAAAAAGGGATTGAAAAGAAAGGTATAGGGTTAAGTTATAAGTTACATATTTTAAAGTTTTGAATATTTTCAAAGTTTGAGGTTTTAAAAAATGTAATTAATTCCTCTGGAACCTTTCAGTAATATAATCAAATACCATAATGTTAATAAAAACATTGACAACTACTTTTACTTTTCTAGCATTAAATGTTGACATTTTAAAGAGCAGTTAAATTCACTTTAATATACAAATATCTTACATGTACAGTTTTCAAAAGAAGTAATCATGCAAATAAAATGTGATGCTTTAGTTACCTATGAATTATAAAAATTACAATGTAAGGTAGAAATTTTCCATTCAGTAAACTTTATTTTCCTAATTTTAAATATAAACCCTATTAGTGCAGAAAAACTCGGAATACACACAAAAAGGATATTAAACCTAACTAAAATATCCAAAGTTCTCATCTGGTTAGTTAGCTCTTATACTTATTTTATGCATCTTAAAAAAAAAATAAAGCTGAGGTAATAGTGCCTTATAAAGTTTTACATAATTCTCTTTCACTGTGATAACATTTTTTAGTTTTAAAATTTTTACTATATTAGTTATTATATGTTAAAATGGTCTTTTAAGCTATAGGTTCTATGAATTATGACAAGTAAATAGAGTCATGTAATTACTACCACAATCAGAATATAAAATATTTCATCATGCCAACAAACTCACTCATACTTGTCACAGCCCCCCCTTCTAGTAACTCATGGCAACCACTAATTGACTCTCCATAGTACAGTTTTGACTTCAAGAATGCCATTTAATGGGAATCATACAATACAAACTTTTGTGACTGGCATCTGTCACTAAGTATAATCATCTTTGATATTGATCCAAGATATTATGTGCATCAGTGGTTTACTTTTCATTGCTGAGTAGTATCCCATTGTACAGATGTGCCACTTTGTTGAGTCATCTATTGAAGGATTATCCCCACAGACCCTAGGTTTTTGCAGTTATAAATAAAACAGCTGTAAACATTCATGTACAAATTTGTATGTAAACGTAAGTTTTCATTTGTTGTAAATAGGATTGCTGACTCATAGTTGGTATACAACTGTAATTACTGCTGAACTGCTTTCCCAGGGTGGTTGTACCATTTTGTAGTCTCACCAGAAATGTATGAAAATTGCAATTGAATTTTATTTATTTGTTTATTTTTAAAGATTTTATTTATGCATACAAGAACTGGGGTACAGGCAAGAGATGTGGGGGTGAGGGGATTCATCAGAGACAGAGTGGGGAGCAGAACAGGCAGATCTACTGAAGTAGAGGGAGCAGCAGGTGAGACAGGAGCAGTCCGCTGCGCCATGTGGGTAGCTCCCTGGCCAGGGATCGAACTCATGCCAATTGCTTGATAGCGCTATTTTTTTTTAAGATTTATTTATTTATGCATACAAGAGCTGGGGTGCAGGCCAGAGATGCGGGGGGTGGGTGAGAGGATTCACCAGAGACAGAGTGGGGAGCAGAACAGGCAGACAGACCAAAATACACTGCCGAGGGGAGCAGTGGGCTCACACACAGGAGCTGTCTGCCTCGCCATGTGGGTTTCTTTCTGGCCGGCTGGGGATCGAACTCGTGCTGCAGAGGCTGCAGATTGCTTCATAGTGCAGTGCCCAACCCCTTGCGCCACCAGGGAGGCCCTTCATAGCACTCTTTAACCCCTGTGCCACCAAGGAAGCCCTGTAATCAAGTTTAAAAAGTGCTTTATACGTTCTTGGTACAAATCTTTTGTCTGTTATGTGATTTGCAAATATTTTCTCGTAAGGAAAAATATTGAAGAACAAAAGGTGATGAAGTCTAATTTATCAGTTTTTTTTTTATTTTGTGGATTATGTATTTTTAGTGTAAGATTTAAGCATTCTTTGATTAATCCAAGATCATGAAGGTTTACTTTTGAGGTTTTTCTCCTAAATGCTTTATAGTTTTACATTTAGATCTATGATCCATTTTGAGTTAATTTTAGAAAAGTTTGAAGGTTTAGTTTGGATCACTTTGTTTTTACACATAGATATCCAGTCATTCCAATATTATTTGTTGAAAAGACTACTCTTTTCCCATTGAATTATCTTTTGTCAGAAATCAGTTGGGCATATTTGCATGGATCTATTTCTGGGGTCTCTATCTGCTTCATTAATCTATATCTTTTTGCTAATACATAATTTCTTGTTTAGTATTACTTTAGAGCAGGAAATGGCAGGCCACAATCCACAGGTCATGCCTGCGCTATGTCATTTTTTTTAAAAGATTGATTTTTATTTATGCATATTTAAACTGGGGTGTAGGTCAGAGGTGCGGGGGGTGAGAGGATTTACCAGAGACAGAGTGGGGAGAAGAACAGGAGGATCTACTGAAATGCACTGCTGAGGGGAGCAGGAGGCAAGACAGGAGAGGCCTGCTGTGCCACGTGGGTCACCTCCCTGGCCGAGGATTGAACTCAGGCCTCAGTGGCTGGCAATAGCTTGATACTGCTGAGACTTTAACCCCTGTACCACCAAAGAGACCCCATGTCAATTTTTGTAAATAAGTTTTTATTGGCACATACCCACATTTAATTACATACATGTTGCCAATGGCTGCTTTTTTGCTACAGTGGCAGACTTAAGTAGCTATGAGAGCGACTGTAGGACCTGCAAAACCTAACCAGTAGGCTCTTCACAAAAAATATTTGCCAACTCCTGCTTTAGTAAAAAATCTTAGATCACATGTAATTCCTCCCAACAATTTTTTCCTTTTTCCAAAATTGTTTTTGCTATTCTAGTTTCTTGCATTTTGAAACAGCTTGTCTATATCTATAAGTCTTTTGTGTTTTTGATTAGAATTGTATGAAATTTTTAAAAATATTTTATTTTATATAATTCTTACATCATTTTTCTTTTTTGCACAATGTATGCATTTTCATTTTGGTTATATTCCCCATACAATTGCAACCCCCCCCTTATTTTGACCCTAATCCTTCCTCTCCCCCCCGCCCAGTGTGTCTCTGGTTTATAGTTGCTTGTTGATTTTGATTTTTACTTTGTATTAATTAGTCTTTTTCCTGGTCCCTTATTTAGGTTTTCTAAATTCCTGCTATGAGTGAGACCATCCGGTATTTTTCTTTTTCTTTTTGACTTATTTCGCTGAGCATGATCCCTTCTAGCTCCATCCATGTTGCTGCAAACTGCATGTGTTTATCTTTTTTGATTGCTGAGTAATATCCATTGTGTATATGTACCACGTCTCGATCCAGTCATCTATTTTTGGGCATTTGGGTTGTTTCCATAGCTTAGCTATTGTATATCATGTAAAATCAGAAGACAGTAGATATTGCCACTGGAGACTAGATTAAGCTGGTAAAAAAAAAAAAAAGGGAAATATTCTTTTTGTTGTTTTCCCATTATCTTGGTCAGCTCTCTTAAACAGATTCATCAAAAATCTGTAGAGTTACCAAATTGGTGATATTTTTTCATTTTTATGTTTTAAGTGTTTATGATTGTCTGTCTTTGGAAACATTTAAAATTGGCCAGTCTTCATCATATACTGAAACTTAAAAAAAGATGTCTCTATGTAGTTTCTAATTTTATAGGCAACAGCATAAAAAGTCTAGTGGGAATAATATGAATTTAACCAGATTTATTTAATATACATCAAGCTATCTTAAAGTGCTCAGTATATTCTTCATTTACTTCAGTTTAAGATGCAGAAATGGACTTCCTAGACATATGCCATATGTTCTCCTTTTATGCCAAGTTAGCAAGAATTAAAAGACTGAGATGAATAAACAAGGTCAACTTAGACTGAGCCAAATTAGACAACAGAATAATTGTCAGATTTTCTGTTGGCAGGGCCAGTTTATTTTGAGCCAATCTTCATGAATTGTAGACTGTAGTTTTTTTCTTTTTGGTAAGTCTACTACCAGACATTCTGTTGACATTTTTATTTGTTTTGTAAACACTGAAAAATTTCATCAGTTATATTGTTTATAGGCACACATAAGGATTCTGAATAGATTTTGTTTTTGTTGTTCCATCTTAAAGGAAATTACCTAGCTATAAATCAAATAAAATCAAGCCAAAACTCAGTATTTCCTGAAAGGGTGGTATTTCATTTGGAGTTTCTTAGGTATGAACTCAGATATAATAAATTTCAGAAAACTAAACAGTATTGCAACTAATTTATAATAGTATCAAGTAGATAAATTTGCTGTACAATATTTGCTCTATAATAGTGTTAGATCTCAAAGGGGGGGGAATAATCTAATTTGAGTAGTAAAATTAAGGCAACCAGAGAAGTTGACTTATTTGAGATATATTTAGTATAAGGAAGTACAAAGTCTAAAGTTAAGCATTTTTTAGTTTAGTCCTAAGATCATTTATTTAATTTATCATTGCCCTTCTCACTGTGTCGGATTCCCACCCCCCATCTGCACTGTTTTTCTTTGAGTTGTGTAATTTTTTAATTGCCAGTTCAAAAAATATGAAAAACCAACCATTTAAATCATGGTCATCTTAGCCACTTCAAAAGTATGAAAACTAACTATTTGAATACTAGTATTAATGACATGTAAAGTGTCACTCAATTCACGTAGTGGTGATTTTTATAAAACTTATTTATAACCTAGTAGTAGTAACTGTTTAAATTTGGAATTGCTTGATTCCTTTGTGTTTCTAAAATGTCTACACTTACTACTAGATATTTTTGTATTATAAAAATATTTATTCAATAAATGTTTATTAAGCAACAGTTATATGCCAGGCACTCTGCTAAGTCCTGGATGATGCATCAGTCAATAACAAAAGAGAAAAGATGTAAACATCTCTACCTTCCTACAGTTTACATGCTAATTAATAAATTTATGAACTCTGGCCTATAAATTTTTTTTCTATTTACAGTTGGTTTCTGCATTATATTTAAACAAATCCAGTTTATTAATTTTCCCAAAGGCTATCCAGAAATTAAAATTGTGTTTAATGACCTGAAAGTGTGTGAAGGATGTAAATAGTGATGAAGAGGATTAAAATTAGGAGGCTGATATTTTGTGGATCGTTCATTTATTCATGGATGGAATATATGTTAAATATTGACTGTGTGGCTGGTACTGGGTTGGATATTGTGGATACAATAATAAGCAAAAGCAGGCACATTTGTAGTGAGCCTCAGCCATGGGCTACATTGTCATCTTAGTGTCTCTCCCTTTCTGTTTCCTATTATTGAAACTATTATTGAAAGACTTTCTCTTTGCTCTTGTCTTTGATTAAATTTGCCGTGTCCATTGAATGAGAATTAAAACAAAAACTTTAAGTATCTTTTAGTAACTAAACTCCCCCCAAATGAAATTCTGATGTTTCAGATTTAGTCTTAAGCCCCAGCATTCAGTTGGTGAAATGCAAAAAGAGAATACGCATCATAACTTTCCAATGTCAAATTAGACTGTCAAGTTAGACTGATCAAAGTGATCTATCAGTATTGAAAATGAACTTCTAAAACTTTGTGTCAATTTTTCCTTGCTGTTGTAACAAATTAGTGAATTAAACAAGTTACATTCCTTTCTGGAGGGTCTGTTTCCTTACCTTTTTGAGATTCTAGAAGCCACATGTATTCCTTGGATCACCCACCCCGCTCCCTTTCCATTTTCAAAGTTAGCAATGGCAGGTTGAGTCCTTCTCACAGTAGAACACTCTGACTCTTCTGCTTCTCCCTTCCATCCACATTTTTTTTTAAATAATAAATTTTATTTTTATATTCCCCCATACAATTGCAAATCCCCATTCTGACCCCAATCCTTCCCCTCCCGGCCCCCACCCCCCAAAAAGTGTCTCTGGTTCATAGTTTTTTGTTGCTTTTGATTTTCACTTTCTTATAGTTATTCATTTTCCTAGTCCCTTATTTAAGTTTTCTAGATTCCTGCTATGAGTGAGACCATCCGGTATTTTTCTTTTTCTTTTTGGCTTATTTCGCTGAGCATGATCCCTTCCAGCGCCATCCATGTTGCTGCAAATTGCATGTGTTTATCTTTTTTGAATGCTGAGTAATATTCCATGGACATTTAACGACTCTTCCCCACATTTAAGAAGTACATTAAGTCTCTCTTAGTAATGCATAATTACCCTATTTTAAAGTCAGATGATTTAGCAACCTTAATCCCATCTGAAACTTAATTACACACACACACACTATATATATATACACACACACACATGTGCAAATTCCAGGGATTTGGATGTGGACATCTTTGGGAGACAATTATTCTGCCTACTGTGTATTCTAATATCCTATAATGGTTTCTCATTGCAATTAGAACAAGGAACATACACCTTAGAATGCCTGTAAAGGCCCTAAATACTATTATCCTCAGTCCCCTTTTACAATTTAGCTATATTTGCTTTGTTATTCAAACCACTCAAACTTGGTTCCACTATAGGGCCTTTGCATGTGCAGTTTCCTTTCCCTCAAATGCTGTTATTGCATATATCACATAGATGATTCCTTGTCATTGATGTTTTCTTGTCATCTGGGTTTTAACTCAAATACTGCCTTCTCAGTGAGGATTATTCTGATCAACAGTTTTTGGTAATATTCCTAGTATTTACTGTTAATTAAATGGCTTTGATTATATAATTTTCCTTGTTTCTTATCTATGTGATTCTTATTTTCCAATACAAACCTGAATGATTTACCCACAAATTACTCACAAACCAAAATTAAGCTATGTACCATAATATACTAGAGATACATTTAAAATAAGTTAATTCTCAGGAGAGCAGTGACCTACTGTGTGCAACTCTGCACATTTGCATTGCTATCGGGCTTCTTGGTAGTAGTTTTTTCTTAAGAAGTTTAGTGATATCTTTTTGTCACTTAACACATGCTCAATTTTTGTGAATATACCCAGGGTTCTTGGGAAGAAATTTTATTCTCTGTTATGATAGTATAGAATAAATATCCATAATGTCACTATTACCGATTATCTTATTTTAGGTATCCTTTTCCCTTATGTTTCGCTTACTTAATTTACTTTGTAATAAGAATAATTAAAGTTTCCTATTATTAGTTGGCTATGTTTTCTTGCATTTCTTTTAGATTTTTCCTATATAGAGATGGTTTCTGTGTTATTTGATACACATATATGTTTAATTTTTGTAAAATTGGAATGTTAGCATTTCTGGTCATATATAAAACTTTGAACATGAATTCTATTCTCTCTTCAGTCAAGATTTCTACTATTGGTTTCTTATTTTCATTTGCTTAGAATATCTTTTCCCATCTCTTTATTTTTAGCTATTCTGAATTAACTTATTTTAAATGTATCTCTCATATATTATGGTACATAGCTTGATTTTGGTTTGTGAGTAAATTGACATTCTTTTTCTTTTAACAGATGAGGTATTTATATTAATAGATAATGACAAATATTCTAGGTTTCAAGGCTGAATATTTATAATTATGTGTATTTGGTTACATTTATTATATTTCTTTCTGAGGTATGTATATGCTACTTTTGCGCTCTTTTTTTAACGGTATATAGAAAGGTTTTAAAGATTTATTTATTTATTTATACAAGCACTGGGTACAGTCAGAAGCCGGGAGGGTGAGAGAATTCACCAGAGCTACCGTGGGGAGCAGAGCAGGCAGAAGGACCGAAGTACACTGCTGAGGGGAGCAGCGGGCAGCAGGAGAGGTCTGCGCGCCATGTGGGACCCTTGCCCTGGTGGCTGCGGATTGAACCGGCGCTGCAGAAGCTGCTGGCAGCTTCGCAACCCAGTGCTCAACTGCTGCTCCGCCAGGGAGGCCCTATAGGAAGGTTTTAGTTTATTTTAGTGGCTACCTTTGTATTCTGATATCTTTTCTAACACCTTTATTGTCATCTTAGTAAATTATTCTCTTCTCAGTGAATTATTATTTGATCCCTTATTGCTTGTATGCATCAGTGAGCTTATTCTATTTCTTTTACTCTGTTCTCCCATCTTTAGTTGTACCACTCCTACTTAATCACAGAATAAAATATTTGTATACAAGTCTTCCATATTTGTTTCACCACACCCCACTTTTGTCCTCTCTATATGAATTAAAACATTCAAAATCAGTACATTTGCTGTAGTTCTGAGTCATCTCGTGGTCGGATGAAATGAAACAGTTTACTTCCCTCAAGAGGGGTTCATGAAAACCAGTTATTTTTAGTGTGGGTGCTTGAAGAAGCACTTACTTAGATATAAAATCATTGGTTCATAATTTATTTCACTAAATTTTAAAAAACTACAGTTGCACTTCTGCCTTGCCTTGCCTTGTATTTTATTTTTGAAAAGGCAGATTTAAGTTTAATTCTTTTGCATTTGTAAGTTATTTGCTCTTTTTACCAGGAGGTCTTGAAGATTTAAAAATTAATTATTGAAATCTGAGTTTTGTTAGGGATATGGTTTAGGGCCCAATTGTTTCCTCAGGTGTGTGGCATGACCTTTCAATATACACTCCCGAGCCTTTTTTCTAAGAAACTTATTTCTAAAACATTTTACTGGATTGTAAATATTAATATTTTAAATATGAATGCCATTCCACTGTTTTTTTCTTCTAAAAAATCAAACTGTACAAATAAATTTGCTTCATTGCCTTATCTCCCAATCCATTTCTTCTGACTTTAAAAAATTCTTTATTTCTTTTTATTTTATTTTATTTTTTTAAATTTAAATTTTATTTTTATATTCCCCATACAATTGCAACCCCCTTATTTTGACCCCAATCCCTCCCTTCCCCACCCTCCACCCCCCATAGAGTGTCTCTGGTTCATAGTTTGTTGATTTTGATTTTTACTTTCTTACAGTTATTCTTTTTCCTGGTCTCTTATTTAAGTTTTCTAGATTCCTGCTATGAGTGAGACCATCTGGTATTTTTCTTTTTCTTTCTGGCTTATTACGCTGAGCATGATCCCTTCCAGCGCCATCCATGTTGCTGCAATATTTACAATAGCTAAGCTTTGGAAACAACCCAAATGCCCAAAAATAGATGACTGGATCAAGAAGATGTGGTCCACATACACAATGGAATATTACTCAGCATTCAAAAAAGATAAACATGCAATTTGCAAAAAATTCTTTATTTCGGGCCTCCCCCGTGGCGCAGCAGTTGAGTACTGGGTTGCAAAGCTGCCCGCAGCTTCTGCAGCGCTGGTTCGATCCCCGGCTGCTCCCCGGCCACCGGAGGAGGGTCCCACATGGTGCGCAGACCTCTCCTGGCGCCCGCTGCTCCCGTCAGCGGTGAACCTCGTCAGTCTGCCTGTTCTGCTCCCTGCTCTGGCTCTGGTGAATTCTCTCACCCTCCTGCACTTCTGACTGTACCCAGTGCTTGTATAAATAAATAATCTTTAAAAAAAATTATTTCTTTTTTATTTTCTTGTTTTCTACCATTTTAATGCCTTTTGTTATATTTTAAATTTGAGTTTATTTTCATTTGGGAACTTTCTAATTTATTTTTCATTTCTGAGTTAATACCATCTTTTTCTTCCTTTTTGTTCTTTAGTTTACGGAACTCCAACCTCCCCCTTTTGTTTTTTTCTTTCTAATTTTGAGTGACTTTCCATGTACCTATTGTTTGTATTTGATCTTGCTTGGAGTATTGTTACATAGACTGTTTCTACCTCATGGTTGCTTTTGGTTGGGGATGAATTTTCCTAAATTCCTGTGTTTTGTTTTTCTTTGAATTAGCTCTGTGGAACTGTTCATCTTTTTCCTGCTATGTTTATGATATTGTGATCTATTATGTAAATAGTGGCATCCTAGACACTTGGTGGTAAGAATAGATATATAGATCAATGAAACTGAAAGACAAATCTACATTTATTGCTAATTGATTTTGACAAAGGTGCAGAGGGAATTCAATGGTAGTGGGTGGGAATAGCATGTTCCCCTAGTGGTGCCAGGAAAATTATATTTCCATATACAAAATAATGCACTAACCTCATAAATAAAAGCTAACACAAAATGGACTTAATATGTCTAGGAAAAAACATAATTGAAAATTTTTTGTTAGAAAAAGATGTCTTATGTATATAACCAGAAAGCACAATCAATAGAAGAAAAAAAAATCAGCTAAATTGGGCTTCATCAAAATTTAAAATTTTAACACTTTTAAAAGATACTGTCTTTGGAAAATGGAAGGGCAAGCCACATACTAGGAGAAAATATTCATAAATCATACATTTGATAAAGGACTTACATTTAGAATATATAAATGCATCGTTAATTCAGTAATAGTGAAACAATCCAATTAAAAAATGGGCAGAAGTTTTGAATAGCTATTTCACCAAGGGAAAAATACAAATTGCTAATGATCAGATAAAACTGTTTAGCATCATTAGTCATTTGGGAAACACAAATTAAAATCACAATAAGGGGGCCTCCCTGGTGGCGCAAGGGGTTAAGATGCAACCTATGAAGCTATCCGGGCCAGGGAGCAACCCACATGACGCAGCAGACCTCTCCTGACTCGCCCTCTGCTCCCCTCAGCATTGTATTTCAGTCAGTCTGCCTGTTCTGTTCCCCCACTCTGTCTGTGGTGAATCCTCTCACCGCCCCCCCACACCTCTGACCTGTACCCCGGCTATTGTATGCATAAATAAGTAAATCTTTGGAAAAAAATCAAAGTAAGATACTTAGTAGAATGGTTATAATCAAAATCACTGACAGTACCAGCCATGGGTGAGGATATGCTGGTAGGTATGTAAAATATTAGTCTCTTTTTTTTTTTTTATAGAGGCATGTTTATTTATTTATTTGTTTGTTTGTTTTGTTTATACATGCACTGGGTACAGTCAGAATCGCGGGAGGGTGAGAGAATTCACCAGAGCCAGAGTGGGGAGCAGAGCAGGCAGAAGGACCGAAGCACACTGCTGAGGGGAGCAGCGGGTGGCAGGAGAGGTCTGCGCGCCATGTGGGACCCTCCTCCAGTGGCTAGGGAGCAGCCGGGGATCGAACCAGCACTGCAGAGGCCGCGGGCAGCTTCGCAACCCAGCGCTCAACCACTGCGCCACCGGGGAGGCCCAATATTAGTCTCTTTTTAGAAAAACAATTTGGTACTTTTTAAAAACTAATACATAAACCTACAACATGGACCAGTAATTTGACTCCTAGGTATCTGCCTAAAGGAAATGAAAACATGTCCATTTAAAGACTTACACGTGATGTTTCAGCAACATTAGTCATAATCACCAAAAGTTAGAAATAATTCAATAATCCATTAGTTGGTGATTATATAAACAAATTAGAGTATATGAATGCAAGGAAATACTATTTGGAAAATAAAAAGGAATAAACTGTGCTACAACATGTGTGAATTTCATAAACATAATGCTAAGTGAAAGAAGCTCAACATATTGTGTGACTCCATTTATATGAAATTTCCAGATTGTATGATTGCATTTATATATAATTTCTCCAGAGACAGAAAGTAGACTAATGGATTGGCTCAGGCTGGAAGTAGAAATGAGAATGCCATGTAAAGAGGCACAAAGGAACTATTTGGGGTGTTGGAAATATTCCAAAACCATACTTGGTGACAGTTGCACAACTTTGTAGATTTACCAAATATCATTGAATTGCAGTGGGTGAATTTTATGTTACATGTTGATTATACCTCAGTAAAACTGATTTTTAAAAAAGTAAACAAGGAGAAAGGATTTCAAGGTAGCCTAGATGATAATGACAGTCTTACACCTCCCAGTATTTCCTCTATAAACCATACAGAACAAGATAGGGGAGAAACAAAACTACATGAAAACAACACCTTCAGTAAGATTTGACAACAGAGAATGTCCAAACTTCAAAATAATTATGAATAAAATGGGAAAAAACCCTCAATTCTCAGTTCATGACCATTCTGATTTCTATTGTAGTACATTGCAGCATAAATTACAAGGAAAGGAGTTAAAAGTACTGTGTAATTTGAAGGGGCAGGTTTTTTTTTTTTTTTTTTTTTTTTTGGGGATGATTTTATTCCCCAGCCCCACACCCTTTTTGTTTGTGAAGGAAAAAGACAAATACTGGAGGGGCAATTTCTTCTCTCTTTCTTCCTTACCTAAGAGGTTTGTTTTGTTTTGTTTTTCCATTGAGGGACATGGATTTATAATATTGTATATATGATTGAGGGGAGCAGGTTTATACTTTCCCAGATGGGGCAGTTTTTTTAAATAGTTTCTGAGATGGGATATGGGTGAGTGATAAAAGGCAAAGAGGAAGAGACATTTTTTGGCCATTAAATGTGAAAGTAAAGCAGCACATGGGGAAAACAGCATTCTGAAGACGAAAGAAAGCTAAAAATGAGAGGGCATAGCATTTCACCAGGAATGTGTAAAACAACTTAATTAGGCCCTCTTTAGTTCATTTAGCATCTCCCTGTTAGTCTTCCCATTCTGTCTTGACATAAGCAGGCTATCAGAACTGTGAATTTGCTTATGAATTCCCTATCAAGTTTGTTGCTTTTTCTGACAATGAGTCTGTCATTTTTATTGACAATGTTACTGCGTAGGTTTTGTCCACACTTAAGCGTCCAAATCAAGTCAGCAGTTGGTTTTCACAGCCAGTCCTACTTTGGTAGAACTACAAGGATCAGTTGGCTTGGGGGTAGTAGGAAGATGGAAGCAGTCCCAGAACATCACAGATTCCCACTTTATTACTGGAAATTCATTAGTTTTCCATGAATAAATGCTTCTCATCTTATGTGCCTCTACTTGATTTCCAGAGCCCTAAAATGGTGGTGGTTGTCCAGTTTCATAATTGTTTCTAGGGAGATTTTCTGACTTCTAAACTCTTGTCATACCTGGAATATGACAGAATAAAATTGATACCCACACATAGATATATTAATAGATGTATATTCATATATATACATTATTTGTGTGTATATACATTATTTGTGTGTATATGTGTACACACACACACAAGACAATATCAAAATGTGACCTCCTCACAACTGCATATAGTTGGGTTCCTCTTGAACAGGTATGTAAACTACAAATCAATGGTGAAATCTGATCCAGTGCCTGTATTTATAAATAAAGTGTAATTATAATACAGCTATTCATTTATATATTGTCAATGACTGTTTTCATATTACAACAGCAGAGTTAAATAGTTGCAGTAGAACCTGTATGGTACAAAAGCCTAATAACCAACCCTTTACACAAAATGTTTCCTAACCTTTGCCTCGGAACACTATCATCAATTAATATAATTGCCATTATACATACACTGTGACTTTGGCTAGTGCTTTTATAATTTACTTTTAAATTAAATTATTTTTTATAGAGGTAACCTTGGTTTACATTGTTGTTTGTATTTTGGAAGTATAGGGTACCCCACTTCAGGTGAATAACACTGACTTGTGTTTTCAGTTTCACCTATATCCTTGCTGTTTATTTTCTCAGTAACACAATGACAAACTGGATAGATTTCATCATTTATCAGAGTTCAGAAACTAGTGACAGTTTATGTAAAGTATGCTCATGTAAATTATTCAAAGTACATATTCTTAAAATTGATACTAAGTCTAATACTTAAATATTAAATATAATATTTAAGATAATCTAACAATTCTAAAATTTAATAACAATATACAATTCAATGTTATAATTTTATTTTTACTTATAGCATTCATTCCAACAATGTTACATTTATATTAAATTTTGCCTTCATTATGCCTGCTCTTTCATGATGAAACTACTGCAAAGTTCTACCCGTGAGGAAACACACATTTTTTACTTGACATTTTGAAATATTTTTGCTTACTATATTTTTACTTTTACACAGGAATATTTAAGTTGCTAGAACTGAAAACTTTTTCTTTAATGGAGCAGATTTCTCCATTCAAAATATCTTACCTGTTGGAAGAGACTTTTAGTGCTCTTTGCTGAATTTGTCTGTGGATTGAACCTGAGGGAGGGAGGTTACCTGGAAATTTGTCTTCTTGAGGTGCTAAAGATAGGCCAACAAAAGTTTCATTTAACATATCATCTTTGTCCAAAGGCCCCAGGAATTCTGTTAAAAAATGATTAAGATATGAGTCAAATACAGTTTTTGTTAATTCCCTCATAGGCATGATTATAGGAAAGCTTTCACATAGTCCAATGGAATATTATTTGTCTGTTTACTATGTAGCACATACTAGAAATGTTGTAGTTACAGTCCCTATGATTTCTCTTATACTTAGTTTACTCAGGGTAGATTGGCAATTGAGTAATGAATTATTTTCAAGTTCACATTTTAAAAAATTATAATTTTCCCATTCATAATTTAAAAAAACTTTAAGATTTAATATAAGATTTGTCTTAAAAATTTTTTATTGTTTTTTATTGAGGTAACATTGGTTAACAACTGTATAGGATTTAGAAGGGGTGTGAACCACCAACGAAAGCAACATTCATAGTTTTCAAAGATTTATTTTTATTTATTTATACATATAAGAGCTGGGGTGTAGGCCAGAGGTGTGGGGGCAGTGGTGTATGTGAGAGGATTCACCAGAGACAGAATAAGGAGCATAACAGGTGGATCTACTGAAATACACTGCTGAAGAGAGCAGTGAGAGACTGGAGAGGTCTGCTGCACCATGTGGGTCAGCCACATGGCTGGGGATCGAATTCATAACACAAAGGCTGGCAATATCTTGATAGTAATGAGACTTTAACCCCTGCACCACCAGGGAGGCCCAACATTCATAGTTTTTATTTATTTATTTATTTTTTTACTCTACCTGGAAGTAGAAATGAGAATGCCATGTAAAGAGGCACAAAGTCATCAATATAGTAAAAGGAAAATGTATCATGACCAAGGGAAGTTTATCCTAGGAAATGAAAATAGGTTTGCCATTTGAAAAATCAGTATAATTCACCATGTTAACAGGTAAAAGAGAAATATGTATCATTATCTCAACAGATGGATATAAAACTGACAGAATCCAACATTCATTATTGATAAAAAATTCTCAGTGAATTAGAAAGGGAGGGATATTTCCTCAACATGATAAAAGGGATCTATGAAAAGCCCACAGCTACTCAAAGACCCTCTAAGATGAGAAACAAGATAAGCATGTCCACTCCCCACTCTTGTTTAGCTTTTTTTTTTTTTTTTATAAATTTTATTGTTATATTCCCCATACAATTGCAGCCCCCCCATTCTGACCCCAATCCCTCCCCTCCCGCCCCCGCCCCCCTAAAAGTGTCTCTGGTTCATAGTTTTTTGTTGATTTTGATTTTCACTTTCTTATAGTTATTCATTTTCCTGGTCCCTTATTTAAGTTTTCTAGATTCCTGCTATGAGTGAGACCATCCGGTATTTTTCTTTTTCTTTTTGGCTTATTTCGCTGAGCATGATCCCTTCCAGCGCCATCCATGTTGCTGCAAATTGCATGTGTTTATCTTTTTTGAATGCTGAGTAATATTCCATGGTATATATGTACCATATCTTCTTGATCCAGTCATCTATTTTTGGGCATTTGGGTTGTTTCCAAAGCTTAGCTATTGTAAACAGTGCTGCTATAAACATAGGGGTGCAGGTGTTCTTTGGAATTGATGTTTCTGTGTCCTTTGGGTAAATACCTAGGAGTGGAATTGCTGGATCATATGGAAGCTCTATGTTTAGTAGGTCCAGAAATCTCCACACAGCTCTCCACAGTGGTTGGACCAGTTTGCACTCCCACCAACAGTGCAGAAGAGTTCCTTTTTCTCCACACCCTCGCCAACATTTGTTGTTGCTAGTTTTTTTAATATGTGCCATTCTCACTGGTGTAAGATGGTATCTCATGGTAGTTTTGATTTGCATTTCCCTGATTATAAGTGATGTTGAACATTTTTTCATATGCCTGTTGGCCATTTGCATTTCCTCTTCAGAGAAGTTTCTTTTTAGCTCTTCTGCCCATTTTTTGACTGGATTATTTTCTTTGTTGTTGTTGAGTCTCATCAGCTCTTTGCAGATTTTTGTGATCAGTCCTTTATCATTAGTGTTGGGTGCAAAAATGTTCTCCCAGTCGGTGGGGTTTCTCTTTGTTTTTGTTATTGTCTCTTTTGCTGTGCAAAAGCTCTTTAATTTGATGTAGTCCCAGCTGTTTATCTTTGCCTTCACTATCACTGCTTTGGGTGATGTGTCTGTAAAGATGTCTTTGATGTGCAAATCACGTAGTGTTTTGCCTATATTTCCTTCTATATATTTTATGGTTTCAGGTCTTATGTCTAGTTCTTTAATCCATTTTGAGTTGATTTTTGTGTATGGTGTGAGGTAGTGGTCAAGCTTCATTCTTTTGCATGTAGTGATCCAGTTTTCCCAGCACCATTTATTGAACAAACTTTCTTTGCTCCAATGCATATTCTTTGCTCCTTTGTCAAAGATTAGTTGACCATAAATCCGTGGGTTTATTTCTGGATTTTCTATTCGATTCCATTGGTCTGTATGTCTGTTCTTGTTCCAATACCATGCAGTTTTGATGATTATGGCTTTGTAGTATAGTTTGAAGTCTGGGAGTCTGATGCCTCCATTCCCTTCTTTTTTTTTCAGGAGAGCTTTGGCTATTCGGGGTTTTTTGTGATTCCATATGAATTTCATCAATAATTGTTCTATTTCTTTGAAGAATGACATTGAAATTTTGATTGGAATAGCATTGAATCTGTATATTGCTTTTGGAAGGATGGCCATTTTAATAATGTTTATTCTTCCAATCCATGAGCAGGGGATGTCTCTCCATTTCTTTGTGTCTTCTTCTATTTCTTTTAACAGTGTTTTATAGTTTTCTTTGTATAGGTCCTTTACCTCTTTTGTTAGATTTATTCCCAAATATTTGATTTTTTTTGTTTCAATAACAAAAGGGATGGTTTTTTTGATTTCGTCTTCTTCAGATTTATTGTTTGTGTATAGGAAGGCTACTGACTTTTGCGTGTTGATTTTGTATCCTGCCACTTTACTGAACTGATTGATGAGTTGAATTAGCTTTTCTGTGGAGATTTTGGGGTTCTCTATGTATAATATCATATCGTCTGCAAATAGTGATAGTTTGACTTCTTCTTTTCCTATTTGGATTCCTTGGATGTCTTTCTCTTGTCTTATTGCCCTGGCTAGGACTTCCAGTATTATATTGAAAAGCAGTGGTGAGAGTGGACATCCTTGTCTTGTTCCAGATCTTAATGGAATTGCTTTCAGCTTTTCACCATTGAGAATGATACTGGCTGTTGGCTTGTCATAGATGGCCTTTATGATGTTGAGGTATGTTCCTTGTATCCCAAGAATTTCAAGGGCTTTTATCATGATTGGGTGTTGCACTTTGTCGAAAGCTTTCTCGGCATCTATTGATATTAACATATGGTTTTTATATTTCTTTTTGTTGATGTGTTGGATAACGTTGATTGATTTTCGGATGTTAAACCATCCTTGTGCCCCTGGAATGAATCCTACTTGGTCGTGGTGAATTATCTTATGGATACATTGTTGGATTCTGATAGCTAAAATTTTATTGAGGATTTTTGCATCAGTGTTCATTAAGGAGATTGGCCTGTAGTTTTCCTTTTTTGTGTTGTCCTTGTTCGGTTTTGGTATTAGTGTAATGTTGGCTTCATAAAACGTGTTTGGTATTGTCCCTTCCTTCTCAATTTTTTGGAAGAGTTTGTGAAGGATAGGCACTAATTCGTCTCTGAGTGTTTGGTAGAATTCATTTGTAAATCCATCAGGTCCTGGGCTTTTGTTTTTGGGGAGGTTTTTGATTACCATTTCAATTTCGCTAATTGTAATTGGTCTGTTTAGGTGTTCTATTTCTTCTTTATCTAGCTTTGGGTGATTGTAGAGTTGTAGGAATTTGTCCATCTCCTCTAGATTGTTGAACTTGTTTCCATATAACTGTTCATAGTAGTTACTGATTATTCTTTTGATTTCTGCTGTGTCCGTTGTGATGTCTCCTCTTTCATTGATGATCCTGTTTATTTGTGCTTTCTCCCTTTTTTCCTTTGTGAGCCTGGCTAGGGGTTTGTCTATTTTATTTATTTTTTCAAAGAACCAGCTCTTGGTTTCATTGATCTTTTGGATTGTTTTTTTAGTTTCAATTTCATTTATTTCTGCTTTGGTTTTTATTATTTCTTTTCTTCTACTGGTTTTGGGGTTTTTTTGTTGTTCTTTTTCTAGATCTTTGAGCTTCGAGATTAGGTTGTTTCTTTGCGTTCTTTCTTGTTTCTTGATGTGAGCTTCTATTGCTATATATTTTCCTCTTATTACTGCTTTTGCTGCATCCCATACATTTAGGATATTGGTGTCCTCCTTGTCGTTCAATTCAAAAAATTTTTTAATTTCTTCTTTGATCTCCTCATTAGTCCAATGGTCTTCCAGTAGTGTGGTTTTTAATCTCCATGAGGTAGGAAAGTTCCTTGCCTTCTTTTTATGGTTTATTTCTAGTTTGATGCCTTCATGGTCAGAAAAGATGGTTGATATGATTTCAATCTTGGTGTATCTGTTGATGTTTGTCTTGTGCCCCAGTATGTGATCGATCCTGGAGAATGATCCGTGTGCGCTTGAGAAAAATGTGTACTCCGTTTTTTTGGGGTTTAGTGTTCTATAGATGTCTGTTAAGCCCAATTGCTCTACGTCCTTATTTAGAGCTTTGGTTTCTTTACTTATTTTTTGTCTTGTTGATCTATCCATTGTTGATAGTGGTGTGTTGAAGTCTCCCACTACGTATGTGTTTTCTCTGATGTCTGTTTTCAGAGATGACAACAGTTGTCTGATATATTTTGTTGCTCCTTCGTTTGGTGAGTATATGTTAATGAGTGTTATTTCTTCTTGAAGTATTGTCCCCTTGATCATAATGTAGTGACCATTGGGGTCTCTTTTTATCTTTTTGAGTTTGAAATCTGTTTTATCTGATATAAGTATAGCTGTTCCTGCTTTCTTTTTTGGTCCATTTGCTTGTAGGATTGTTTTCCATCCTTTAACTTTGAGCCTATTTTTATCTTTTGTAGCTAAATGTGTTTCCTGGAGACAGCAAAAGGTTGGGTTTTGTTTCTTAATCCAGGCTGCAACTCTGTGTCTTTTTATTGAAGAGTTTAGTCCATTTACATTTAGAGTTAATATTGATATGTTAACATCTGTATTTGCCATTGTGTTTGTCTTTCCTTTGATTTTATTTATTTATTCTTTTAATAACTTTTTTTTTTTGGCCTTCTTTCATTGTTATTCGTCCCTCTGAGGTTCTGGCTTTAGGACTCCTTGTAGTATTTTTTGGAGTGGGGGTTTAGTTGCAATGAAATTCCGGAGTTTCTGTTTGTCTGGGAAGGTCCATATTCTTTCTTCAAAGAGGAAGGAGAGCTTTGCGGGCTAGAGTATTCTTGGTTGGCATCTGTTTTCTTGGAGTCTGTTGACTATGTCCCTCCACTCTCTCCTTGCCCGTAGTGTTTCTTCGGAGAAGTCTGATGTCAGCCTGATTGGTTTTCCTTTGAATGTTATCTGTTTCTTCCCTCTTGCCACCTTCATTATTTTTTCCTTCTCCTGGATTCTTGGGAGCTTTACTATTATGTGTCTTGCTGTATTTTTCCTTTTGTCGTGGAAGTTTGGTGTTCTTCTTGCTTCTTGTATATCAATTTTTAGCTCCTTCTTCACATTTGGGAAGTTCTCTTCAATTATCTCTTTGAATATTTTCTCTGTTCCTACATCTCTCTCCTCTCCTTCTGGTATTCCTATAACTCTTATATTTCCTTTCCTCATGGAGTCAGATAGTTCCCAAAGTCTTTCCTCGTTCTTTTTCCTTTGTACTTCTCTTTCCTTTTCTGTTTTGGTTCTTTTTATTTCTGTGTCTTCAAGATTACTTATTCGTTCTTCCATTTCATCTATTCTGCTTTCATTGCTTTTCCCAGAATTCTTTAGTTCTTCAATTAATTCTTTGATCTCCTGCATTTCTTTTACTTCCCTCTTTAGGGACTCAATTTCTTTCTTCTGACCATTGTTTTCCCTCTCTAGGGACTCAATTGCATTCTTCTGATCGTTGATTATTTTTCCCTTATCATTGTTTTCCTTTATGACTTCCGTCAGTTTTTTAATCACGGCAATTTTAAATTCTCTTTCTGGAAGGCTAGAAATTCTTCCAAGTTATTGTCGTTGCAATCTGGGGGCTGGTTTTCTTTTTGTGGTGTGCTTTTTCTCTGGAGAGTTGCTAGGTTGCGTGTGGTTCTTCTCCTCCCTACTGTCTGTTTTCTAATTTGCCGTATGCGTTGGGACACTGTGTTGTTGGGACTGGCCGGCATCTTGGGTGGGCTTCTCTGCTCCCCTCTGGTTCCTCCAGGAGTCATCTGTCAGTTTCAAGCAGTCTTTACTGGAGAAAGGTCCCTGTTCTAAAATGCCGATGTGGGGACACACTCCCCTGTGCGCCTGGTCTGCCCCGGCGGTGGGTTCCTGCTCCCCCTCTGGGCTTGGACTGCAGGCCAGAGGGGGTCTGGTGTGGGCAAACTTCCCCCGCTCACCTCTGGCTCCTGAGGAAGCCTTCTGCAGGTAGTCTTTACTGAAGAAATGTCCCTGTTCTAAAATGGTGATGTGGGACACACTCCCTGCGCGTCTGGTCTCAGGCTCACTCTTCTGCGCGCCTGGACTGCCCCGGCTGTGGGTGCTCGCTCTCCCTGTGGGCTCAGACTACTTGTTTGGAAGGGGCCCGGTGTGGGCTAACTCCCCAGCTGGCCACTAGCTCCTTCAGGAGCCTCTGCTGGCTTCAAGTCGCTAGGTGGCGCCAGAGATCTCTCCTAGAGCCCTTGGGGAGCTGATTTTCCACCCCGTGGGACAGGGAGCAGAGCGGGGATGGTAGGGTACACCTCAACGGCTTTGGGGTGCTGTGTCTGCCTTGTGCCCCACCGTCGTGGGGAACCCATGCCCCTAATTTCGTGCCCCGGGTCTCAGTTCCAAAGCCCTCAGTTCCAGGACGTGGGCTGTAGCCCAGATCAGTGGCGCGGGAATGGCGCCTTTTGAATCCAGCTTCCCTGCCTGGGCGCCTTGTTCCTGCTCACTCAGGGAGGGCCTCCGCGGTCTCCCCGCAAGCCTAGGTCCCAGGCGCGGGGACCTGGCAGCTGCGATCCGATCTGGATCAGCGCGCAGCTTTCTGCGCAAGCTTACCGGGCGGCCGGGGCTGTGTGCAGGTGCTGGCCTCCTCCTGGGGGGCGGGGCTCTCTTTAATGGCGCCTGGAGCTCACCTCCGTGGCGTATCCTGCAGGGCTCTCCACAGCTCCCGTTCACGGGGTGTGGTGGCTGAAATAGTTCCTTTCCACTCACAGTCCCACTTGCTGCGTCCGTTTTTCTTGTTGGCCGTTTTGGTTTGTTGTTTCCCTCCTCTCTGCCGGTCGGAGAGTGCCGACTTTGTGGGCGGGGGAGGGGAGCAGGGTTCTGTGCTTCCCTCCCTTCTGATCCTCTTTTATGGCAACTTTCTTCTTTGGGCAGTTTGCTGGAGTCGTCCGTTTATCTTCCGTGTCCCAGTTCTCACTGGGACCTGCCGCTTTTCCTCCCTATTAACTTTTTTTAATGGGAGATCTTACTCGCAGCGTCTCCTCGCCGCCATGTTGCCAACATTCATAGTTTTTAAATAGCATTTTATTATGCAAATCAAAACTACAATGAGATACCATCTTACACCAGTGAGAATGGCATATATTAAAAAACTAGCAACAAATGTTGGCAAGGATGTGGAGAAAAAGGAACTCTCCTACACCGCTGGTGGGAATGCCAACTGGTCCAATCACTAAGGAAAGCTGTGTGGAGGTTCCTCAAACTACTAAAGATAGAGCTTCCATATGATCCAGCAATTCCACTCCTAAGTATTTACCCAAAGGACACAGAAACATCAATTCCAAAGAGCACCTGCACCCCTATGTTTATAGCAGCACTATTTACAATAGCTAAGCTTTGGAAACAACCCAAATGCCCAAAAATAGATGTCTGGATCAAGAAGATGTGGTACATATACACAATGGAATATTACTCAGCAATCAAAAAAGATAAACTCATGCAATTTGCAGCAACATGGATGGAGCTGGAAGGGATCATGTTCAGCGAAATAATCCAGAAAGAAAAAGAAAAATATTGGATGGTCTCACTCATAGCAGGAATCTAGAAAACCTAAATAAGGGACCAGAAAAAAAGAATAACTATAAGAAAGAAAAAACCAAAATCAACAAACAACTATAAGGCAGAGACACACTATGGGGGGGCCGGGGAAAGGAGGGATTGTGGTCAAAATAAGGGGGGTGCAATTGTATGGGGAATATAAAAATAAAAAAAAATAAAGATGCACCTACTGAAGGTATTCAAAACTCTGAAGGTCCTAGGTATTTACCCAAAGGACACAGAAACATTAATTCCAAAGGGCACCTGCACTCCTATGTTTATAGCAGCACTATTTACAATAGCTAAGCTATAGAAACAACCCAAATGCCCAAAAATAGATGACTGGATCAAGAAGATGTGGTAAATATACGCAATGGAATATTACTCAGCAATCGAAAGAGATAAACTCATGCCATTTGCAGCAACATGGATGGTGCTGGAAGGGATCATGCTCAGCAAAATAATCCAGAAAGAAAAAGAAAAATATTGGATGATCTCACTCATAGCAGGAATTTAGAAAACCTAAATAAGGGACCAGGAAGAAGACTAATTATAATAAAGAAAAATCAAAATCAACAAGCAATTATAAACCAGAGCCACACTAAGGGTGGGGGGTAGGGATCAGAGCCAAAATAAGGGGGGGTGAGAATTGTATGGGGAATATAACCAAGATGAAAATAATTACACTGTGCAAAAATGGAAAATGATGTAAGAATTATGTAAAATAAAATATTAAAAAAGAAAAAATAAATAGCATTTTATTAATAAAATATTCTTTTGTTAATCAATTTTCAAAATATATTAAAAATTTTAAATAGGTGACGCTCACATGTACCATACAATTTGAAAACAAAAATATCTTTTCCAATATTTTCTTTGAATAGAATTTTAAAGTATATAGGAAGAGTTGACTATTCTCACATCATACAGATGTACAGAGAAAACTATAATATTGGCAACTTTGATAGAACATTGTTTTAGCAAATTTTTTGAACCAAAATGAAATTGTAAAAATACATACTTAAAAAACACAAACCTTACTAAAAATAAAATTCTCAGACAATATCAAGTATATTCACATTATTGTACAACATATCTCCAGAACTTTATCTCACAAAACTGAAACTGTATACTCATTAACCAGCTCCTCCATTTCACCTGCCCCCAGCTCCAATAATCACCATTTTTACTTTATTTTTCTATAAATTTGACTACTTTAGATACTTCATGTAACTGGTATCATACAGTATGTGCATTTTTGTAACTGGCTTATTCACTGGCACAATGTTCTCATGGTTCATCCATGTTGTAGCACATGACAAGTATTTCCTTCCTGTTTTAAGGTGGAATGATATTCTTCTGTGAGTCTATACCACATTTTTTTTTTCAGCCATTTATCCATCCATGGAGGTTTGGGTTGCTTCCACCTCCTAGCTGTTGTGAACAATGCCACTATAAACATGGATGTGCAGATGTTTTTGATACCCTGATAACATTTCTTTGGCTATACATCTATAAGTTGGATTACTGGATCACATGTAGGTTATTTTTAGATTTTTTTGAGGAACCACCATATTGTTTTCATTGTGACAGCACCATTTTACAATCCTACTAGCAGTGTACAAGGATTCCAATTTCTCCACATTCTTGTCAACTCTTGTTATTTTCTTTTTTTTAAGTAGCTATCTTACTGGCTATGAGGCGCTATCTCATAATTTTGATTTGCATTTCCATATTTTCGGTGATGTTGAAGTAGATTTTGAAAATCTACAAGGATGGAATTAGAGAATAAAGTTTCTTGGGAGATACTAATAGGATTATTTTGAGTCCTTTATACTTATGAATATGTTTAAATTATACCTTTTTAAAAAAAGATTTTATTTTTACTTATGCATATAAGAGCTGGGGTGTGTGTGTGTGTGTGTGTGTGTGTGTGTGTGTATGTATGTAAGAGAAAGAGAGAGAGAGAGAGGATTTGCCAGAGACAGTGGGGAGCAGAACAGGTGGATCTACTGAAAAACACTGCTGAGGGTCGCAGTGGGTGAGACAGGAGAGGTCTGCTGTACCATGTGGGTCAGCTCCCTGGCCGGGGATTGAACTTATGCTGCAGTGACTGCCAATAGCTTCATAGTGCTGTGACTTAATCCCTTGTGCCATTAGAGAGACCCTAAATTATACCATTTTGAATATACGATTTTCTGTGGTTACAATTAGGAGAAATGGCTGAAGGGAAGAATGGTTAGAAAAGATTAATAGTCTCTTCTATATTTGTTTTTTTTTTTTTTTAAATAGAGGCATGTTTTATTTATTTATTTATTTGTCTGTTTGTTTTGTTTATACGAGCACTGGGTACAGTCAGAAGCGCGGGAGGGTGAGAGAATTCACCAGAGCCAGAGCGGGGAGCAGAGCAGGCAGAAGGACTGAAGTACACTGCTGAGGGGAGCAGCGGGCGGCAGGAAAGGTCTGTGCGCCATGTGGGACCCTCCTCCGGTGGCCGGGGAGCAGCCGGGGAGCAGCCGGGGATCGAACCCGCGCCGCAGAGGCCGCGGGCAGCTTCTCAACCCAGCGCTCAACCGCTGCGCCACCGGGGAGGCCCCCTTCTATATTTGTTAATGTTTAAGTTAGGCAGTCTTAAACCATAGTTATGATATTATGTTTTAATTTTTAAAATACAGCATTGTATTAACTGAATTCCAGGGAAGGTAGTAGGCATGACTAATACTTTTATCTACTAAACAAAGAATAAAGTCTTAAACTATGAAAAGGCTGAATTTTGTTGGAGCTGGAACAGAGGATCAGGTAGGGAAAGTTTATAGTCTTAGTAATCGATTACTTTAAAATCATATTCTTGTGTTCTGTTGGTAGACTAAGAATTTGGGCTGAAAGATTCTGAATTTGATAACTTTAGGTGCTTGCCAGAAAGCAAATTATGAAGAATTTTGTTTTGCTAGAACAAAAGTTTTAAACTGGTAGTCCAGGTACCAACAGATGTTTAACCTGCAATATTTGAAAAATTATTTTGAATAATAATTCAATTAAAAATTGAGAAATTTAAGAATCTAGAGTTAGGCCTTTTTTTTTTTTTTTTTTTTTCAAAAATCAGATTTGTCAATATCTGGCTTCCATTTCCTAAGAGTTGCAGTCATTTGAACCAGAATGATTATGGCACACTACAGTTTATCCCAGTCCTTATGAAACCCCATTACAGCTACAACACCAAAGCTGAGAATGTTCTCCTATTTATCATTAGACTTATACCCTCATTGGCATTGAAGTTTGGTTTAGGACAAGGTCATCAAACTACAGCCCTTAGAGCAAATATGACCTCAACCTGGTTTTGTATGGTCCAAGATAGAAGAATGGTTTTTACAGTTAATGATTGAAAAAATTCAAAGCAGCATAATGGTATGAGGCATGTGAAAATTTGTGAAATTCAAATTTCAGTGTCCACATAAAATTTCATTGGAACACAGCCATGCGTTTTTGTTTAAATATCAACCATGACTGTTTTGTACTGCCATGTTCGAGTTGTGTAGCGAGAGATCATATGTCTTGCTAAGCCTAAAAGATTACTATTGGACCTTTACAAAACAGTTTGCTAAACTCTGCTCTAGAACAAAAGGGGAAAGCTATCTCCATCTCTTTTTTAGTCCTTTTATTTTTCTGTTCTCTTGCACTATTTTGTTCACTCTCATATCTTAACACATACTCCCTCAGACCCAGGATAGAATTGCCTTATCAAATTCCATTTAATAGAAAGGACAAAAACCATAAAAAATCTAGGAGACCAGGGTTTGATCTGTGGAACTTGGATAAATCTCTTAATCTTGGAAAAATCATCTTGGACACATTATTTAATCTCTCTGAGCATTTATTTCCTCATTTGTTCAATTAAAGTGTTAAATTCAGTCATCTCCGAAATATTTTCTCATTTTAAGAAAAGTGGTCTACTCCCCATGAGGTAGACAAAAAAGGAAGAAAGGAAGAGGTACGGTGGGTGAATAAAAATGTAAAAGACAAAGACTAAAGAATGATTGGGAGACTCCTGATTGATTAGGAGGAAGGACAGAATAATAATTACTACATTTAATGAGTTGGGTCCTTTACACATATTATCTAATTCTCATGACTGTGTAAGGTAGGTATCACTACCTCATTTTCAGGTACAGAAACTAGGTGTCATAGAGGTTAATTGGCCTGCTCTAAACAAAATCTATTAAGTGGCAAAAGAATTGAGGTTCATACCTGGAATGTCTGGCTCCAAAGCCAGTGCTATTCCATTACAACAAACCACCTGAGTCAAAAAAGGGAAAGTGAGCAAAGGGAACTTATTGCTGTTACACATTTGTCTTCTAAAACAAATGACACTACTTCCCTGGTGATGTTACACATTATTCTTTAAATCTACCTATTCTTTTGTTGGCTTTGTGCCTTCAAAGTGATATGCTTTCCAATCTAAAATCTCCAAAGGATTTTCAGGGTAAAACACATTTCAAGATGTGCAATCACATGGAAGAATGAAAATCTTTTATAATATTGTTTGTTAAACTGACAGCTCTACTTAACAGAAGCCATTAAAATATTTACAAAGTAGCAGCTGCTCTTGTAAAAAAATACAGCTTCTTGGAGGCATAAAAATAAACAAGTTGATAAGTACAAGATAAGCCATTTGACGGCTTCTCTGTGTACACTGCACAGCGTATAGAAAATTTTGATATTTACAGAGCAATTATAATATAAAGCCTTCTAAGTTAAAAGGACACATACCCTGTAAGAACTTTGTACAAGAATTTTTCGTACTGATCTTTAAACAGTTTAGGAAGCCCCCAAACATTCTTTAAAGTTTTGGTGTGGCTTTTTAAAATAATGTTTGTTATTAGAAGGTAGTAATTTATACATAGCTATATGTATAAAAATACCTATTGTCTCAATACAGTTCAAAATTGCACTATGATTTTAGCCAGTGATATAATGAAAATTATTGTAATTCAAGGTAATAGATCACAAGCGAATAATGTCAACAAAAATGTTGAAAAGTAACTGAACATTTGCATTTTTATGCCATAATCTACTATTTTGACATGATAGATATAAGCTGAGTGATTTATTCTTTTTTATTTTATTTTTTTGATTTAGTCTTTTTTAAAAAACAAACTTTTGAAATGCGGTCCTTGAAAATCTGCATTATTGGTAAATTTTTAGTTTTCAAAAAAAGGGCAATGATACACAGTTTTTACAATTCAAGATTATTTATGAAGAGGGAAAAATAAGGTGACATTTGGGAAAATCTTGACAATTAACATGGAATAATGACACTGGTGATGCTCCTGTGATAAGAACTTGCTAATTTTATTTAATGACTTCTGCTTAATGGTAAGAGCTCTAGACTGGAAGGAAAAATTTCTTGGTAGTGGTTTCTAAATCTGTGATGTGTTGATAGCTTGCTCAAACCACCACGAATTATTTAATTATTAAATACTCATATGTTATGAAATTATCCCAGATCTTTAGGAATATTTTTCCTACCTTCAATTTCCTTTTCTTGTCCCTCCAACTATGTTTTCCATTCTATTCTTAAGGAAAATAATATTTTTTTTAGGCCTAGAAAATGGCCAGAAACTGAGATGATAATGGGGGGAAGTGTAGTATGCTCAGTAGTGTCATCAGTTTATCAAAAGTAGGAAAGAGCTGGAAAGATAAAAGGATAAAAGAGGTGAGCACAGGCCACTTATCTTTTAGGGCTAATGTTATGAGGTCCTCCTACTTGTTGGTCTCTGCTACTTAAAAGTGTTGATGTGTGGGCCTCCCCGTGGCGCAGCGGTTGAGTGCTGGGTTGCGAAGCTGCCCACAGCCTCTGCAGCACCAGTTCGATCCCCGGCTGCTCCCCGGCCACCAGAGGAGGGTCCCACATGGCGCACAGACCTCTCCTGCCGCCCGCTGCTCCCCTCAGCAGTGTACTTCGGTCCTTCTGCCTGCTCTGCTCCCCGCTCTGGCTCTGGTGAATTCTCTCACCCTCCCGCGCTTCTGACTGTACCCAGTGCTTGTATAAATAAATAAATAAATAAATAAATAAATAAATAAATAAATAAATCTTAAAAAAAAAAGTGTTGATGTGATATCTGTGAAAGTCATATACTCCCCCCCCCAAGAAGTACAGCATATATTTTGTTGAATAGCTCTGCTTTCTTCAGAAAAATATGTAAGCATAAACAGGAAAAACAGGCATATAATTAATGATAATGTTATCATAGTAATTTATGAAATTAAAGTTTGTCTTTTTTTCCTATAAAATGTATTTTTATTAGTGTTTACATAACCCAAGACTACTAGATTAAAACCAGATGTGGGAGGGTATTCATTTTTTTTTTAATTTAAATTTTATTTTTATATTCCCATACAATTACAACCCCTTTATTTTGACCCCAATCCCTCCTTTCCCTGCCCCCCACCCCCCATAGAGTGTCTCTGGTTCATAGTTGTTTGTTGATTTGGATATTTTCTTTCTTATAGTTATTCTTTCTCCTGGTCCCTTATTTAAGTTTTCTAGATTCCTGCTATGAGTGAGACCATCCGGTATTTTTCTTTTTCTTTCTGGCTTATTTCGCTGAGCATGATCCCTTCCAACGCCATCCATGTTGCTGCAAATTGCATGTGTTTATCTTTTTTGAATGCTGAGTAATATTGTTTTTTTCTTGTCATCTTTAGAGACCTTTGCTATAAGTTGATGTGCCTAAATGGAAATAAATAATAGTAATTCTTTCCTTGGAGAGATGAGTCAAGGTTAGGGTATATTATAAGAATTTCAATTCTTGTTATCATAACTGTGTGTTAATATATTGAGCTTTCGTGTACATATGTTATCAGTACATCATAGGGAAAGCATTTACCTGAAATAGTCTACTCCAGAGCAGACTGGTAGAAAAAGAAGTCTAAACAAACAAAATCAAATTTCATTTCCAAATGATTATCATTGAAATACAATGAACAAATTTAGTGATTTGAAATATTTACCACATTGTCTCACCTGAGAAAAATGAAATTTATATTGTTGATTGTATATTATCGATAGTAAAGCAATATTTTTTAAAGGGGAATTGGGCAAAATTGTAAAATTTTTATACTTCTTTTTTGGCCTAGAAATTCTCTGTCTTAAAATTTATCCTGTACAAATACTAGCATATAATGTGCATAGAGGTATTTACAGTGGTATTTATGTCAGCATTATTAAACACATACACATTTTATTATGGCAATTTCAACATGTGTGAAACTCGGGAGAACAATATAATGAACCCCTTGTAAGTTGCCCATCATCAGCTTCAAAAATTACCAGTTTATCAGCTGGGACTACATCAAATTAAAGAGCTTCTGCACAGCAAAAGAGACAATAACAAAAACAAAGAGAGACCCCACCAACTGGAGAACATTTTTGCACACAACACTAATGATAAAGGACTGATCGCAAAAATCTGCAAAGAGCTGATGAGACTCAACAACAACAACAAAAAAATCCAGTCAAAAAATGGGCAGAAGAGCTAAAAAGAAACTTCTCTGAAGAGGAAATGCAAATGGCCAACAGGCATATGAAAAAATGTTCAACATCACTTGTCATCAGGGAAATGCAAATCAAAACTACCATGAGATACCATCCTACACCAGTGAGAATGGCACATATTAAAAAAACTAGCAACAACAAATGTTGGCGAGGATGTGGAGAAAAAGGAACTCTCCTGCACTGCTGGTGGGAGTGCAAACTGGTCCAACCACTATGGAGAGCTGTGTGGAGATTTCTGGACCTACTAAACATAGAGCTTCCGTAGGATCCAGCAATTCCACTGCTAGGTATTTACCCAAAGGACTGCTAGGTATTTACCCAAAGGACACAGAAACATCAATTCCAAAGAGCACCTGCACCCCTATGTTTATAGCAGCACTATTTACAATAGCTAAGCTGTGGAAACAACCCAAATGCCCAAAAATAGATGACTGGATCAAGAAGATGTGGTACATATACACCATGGAATATTACTCAGCAATCAAAAAAGATAAACACATGCAATTTGCAGCAACATGGATGGAGCTGGAAGGGATCATGCTCAGCGAAATAAGCCAGAAAGAAAAAGAAAAATACCGGATGGTCTCACTCATAGCAGGAATCTAGAAAACTTAAATAAGGGACCAGGAAAATTAATAACTATAAGAAAGTGAAAATCAAAATCAACAAACAACTATGAACCAGAGACACTCTATGGGGAGTAGGGGGCGGGGAGGGGAGGGATTGGGGTCAAAATAAGGGGGTTGCAATTGTATGGGGAATATAAAAATAAAATTTATTAAAAAAATTACCAGTTTATGATTAACCTTATTTCCTCTATATTCACTAACACTTCCCTACCCTGTCCACTGTACTATTTTGAAGCAAATCCCACATAGATAATTTTATTTCAAATATAATGTATCTCTTATAAGAATTTGCCCCTTTTAAACATAACACGGTACCATCCTAACACCCCTCCAGAAATAAAATCATTAGATATTCTAGAAATAAAATCATCAGATATTCCAGAAATAAAATCATCAGATATTCAGTCAGTATGTCATTTCCCTGATTATCTGACCTTTCCCTCTCTCCCCCCATATATATAAAATGAAGTTTGTGTGTTTGAATTAAGATTCCGTATATTGAATTTGGTTAGTTTCTGAAGGACTCTTTTAATCTATAGATTGTTTAATCCCCCTTCTTACATAACTTATTTTTAAGAATTTTGTCTTACTATTTGCATTGTGCCAAAAAATTCTGATTCCTTTTAGTGGAAAAATAATGGACCATAATTGGAGTACTAGGAATGTCCTTTAAGCTGGGGAAGGTAGGATGAAGATCTTGTTTGGTTTTCAAATAAAAAAATATAAACATCATCATTCATTTGTATTGGTATTGTCAATTCAAATTCAGGTGTGTGGTGATTTTTCCCCCATCAGTGTTACTATACTTTTATCTCCATTTATCTACATTGAAAAATCCCAGTTCTGAATATTAATATAACTGTTCATTGTTTGCTTTATCCTATACTACAGTGTGACTCTCAGAAAATCACTACCAACATAACTGCCACTGATATGATTACTATAAACACAAGATTTTTTTGACAGGTTCTTCTGGTCCTTAGGGTATACCCATTTGGGATGTACAGTTATAAATACTGTATTTTAAAATAACTGGGAATAATTTCTGTGTAGTTATGGCAGCAGTTGGATCCATAGCTGGCTTTGTTTCATTTTTAGGATGGCTTTTATTTTAAAGCAAATTTTGTTTTATAGTTATGTAAAATTATTTGGTTCCAAAGTCCAATCCATAAAACGGCATACTAAAAGCAGTTTTAAGTTCTATACTTCTTCCTTTCTCCCTAGTTCTTTTCTCTACATTATAACTACTATAAAAATTAGTGATTTATCCTTTTATTAAAATTTAAACAAAATATATTTAGATAAATGGCAGCATACTGTTTGCTCACTTAGTTTTTTTTCTCCTGATCCTGTAAATCATGTACATGCATGCATGTGTGTGTGTGTGTGTTTATTAATTTTTCCCCCCTCTCCTTAGTGGCTGTCAGCTAAGCCATCTTTGTATTCGTGTCATATTTTTCTGTTTACTTCTCCAGCTAAAGAAAGCCAAGTGTCTCTCACACTTTAAATCTTTCTAAACTCTCCTTTTACCACATATTTCTGACTCTAGACAGAAAAAGTTCTCCAGCTCATTTGAATAGCTTGGTAATCTCCTGGAGTTGTGAACATACTTGTTAGTCCCTTTTGTTTTGTGAAAGAATATTAAGAGGTTCTTGTAGTTTAGATATGGGCATCTTTGGAAGATCCATTTGCCTACACTCATTTTCAGCAAATTTTCTCACTTTTCCATCTTATATTGAACATTACGCATGTTTTCCTCTAGTACTTATATGGTTTACCTTTAAATTCCTCATCCTTCTGGAATTTATTATGGTGTGAGGAATGAATCTGAATTTATCACTGGAACATCTAATACATTCTTCAGTTCTAGAGATTCCATGTATTCAAAAACTGAAGTTCAACTTTTCTTCACTAATTTGAACTGTTTTTATCACATGTATTTCCATAGTTGTCTATTCTTTTCCATTGAGGTATCGACATTAAACTTTTAATTACAGTCTTTTTAGTGTGTTTAGATGTCTGTATGGCCAGCTCCTTCTCATTGTTATTTTATAGGATTTTCCTGGCTTTTTTCTACTATTTATCTTTCCAAATGAATTTTATAATTAACATGTTGACCTCAGGGGGAAATCATCTGGTGGTATTTTATAGGCATAGTGTTAATAACTGATTTTGTCAAATGCCTTTCTGTCTCTATGGGGATGATCATATGGTTTTATTCCTTAACTCTGTGAATATGACTTTGTTTTTGCAAATTTTTTTAATTGAATTTTTTTCTTACATCATTGGAGTTCCAATGTTCTCCCACCACCTTACCACCTGTGACCCACCACCATATTCCTTTGTGTGCTTGCTGGTTTTGACTTTTTTTAACCTTTCGCTTTGTTTCTCTCTATTACACATATAAGTGAGACCATGAATGTGAGGACTTAGTGGAGTTCTTAAAATAACTGTGTTTCTTCTTTTTTTTTTTTTAAGATTTATGTATTTATTTATACAAGCACTGGGTACACTCAGAAGCACAGGAGGGTGAGAGAATTCACCAGAGCCAGAGCAGAGAGCAGAACAGGCAGACTGACGAAGTACACTGCTGAGGGGAGCAGCGAGCGACAGGAGAGGTCTGCGCACCATGTGGGACCCTCGCCGGCAGCTGGGGATCGAACGGGCGCTGCAGAGGCTGCAGGCAGTTTTGCAACCCAGGGCTCAACCGCTGTGCCACCGGGGAGGCCCAAAATAACTGTTCTTACAAATGAAAATAAACCACATCTGATTATGATACATTATTTCTTAATTTTGTTATTGGATTCTATTTAGTAATACTCATTTAATGATTGTTAGTTCATTAGTGAGAATGATCTCAGTAGTTCATTTGATAGGTTTATGATCAATGTTTTACTACCCTGATAACATGAATTTTGAAGTTTCCCTCTTTAATGCTCTGGAAAAATTCAAGAACTTTTGTAATGATCTGATTTTTAGAAAGAATTTTCCTATTAAAATACCTAGGCCATGAATTTCACTGTGGAGGCGGGGTACTTGCCGCAATTCTAGTAACTTCCAGTTACTGCTATTTATATTGATACTAATCTGGCAAATTACAGTTTTCTTATCAATTATTCTTTCCATTAAATCCTTCAAATTTATTTGTATAGAATTGTGTAAAAGTCTCTTATGCTACTTTAAGTTCCCTGTTTTGATCATTACTCACTTTCTGTCCTGTCTAATCTCATGTATTTTGTGTTTTTTTCTGTCTTCTTGATTAGGTTAGCTAATGATTTATGTTAATTATTTTTCAAATGAACAAATTTTGCATTCCATTATTCTAGTTTCTGTTATTTTTGTCTTCTATCTCAGAATTTAAATTATAGAAATTCTAGCATTAATTTGTTCTTACTTTTCTTCCAGTACTTCCCTCTGCTTACTTTTTGGAGGGGGTGGGGGACACAATAGACTTGCTTTGTTGTTTTGTAGCTTTTAAAGTTGTAGAGATTTTTAAATTTCATTTAAATTTTTAAATATTTATTTTCTTACATCTTTATTGTGTTTGGGTAGTATTTTATCTCTCTTCAGGTGTAGTTCCCATGGTTCGCCCACAGCCGTAGCACACATGATCCGGCACCACAGTCCATTGTGCTTTTCCCTCCCATTTTGATACCTCTTCCTCCCTCTCCCTTCCTGTTTGCCTCAGATCTGTGGTCAACTTGCAAATTTTGTCTTTTTTCCTGCCTTTGTTTTGTTTCTCTAGGTTCCACATATAAGTGAAACTATCTGGTATTTATCTTTCTCCTTCTGGCTCAATTCACTTAGAATAATCCTTTGCAGCTCCATCCATGTTACCTCAAATGGTGTGAGTTTATCTTTTTTGATTGCCATTGTGTATATGTACCACATCTTCTTGATTCAGTCATCTGTTTTGGGGGCACTTAGGTTGTTTCTATAGCTTGGCTATTTTAAAGAGTGCTACAATAAACATAGGTTTATTGCTGGTTTCCTTTCAAATTAGTGTTTTTGTGTCCTTTGGGTAGATTCCTAGGAGTGGAATCATTGAGTCATGTAGTAGACCCATTTTTAGTATTTTGAGGAACCTTACAGCTGTCCATGGTAGCTGTACCAATCTGCATTCCCACCAGCTTTGTAGTATAGTTTTAAGTCTGGGAGTGTAATGCTTCCCTTTTTAGTCAGAACTTTGGCTATTTGGGGGGGGGGCTTGTGATTACATATGAATTCCAGCAATATTGTTCCATTTCTTTGAAGAATGTTATTCAGATTTTTATTGGAATTGTATTGAGTCTGTAAATTGCTTTGGGTAGGATGTCCATGCCCAAAAATAGATGACTGGATCAAGAAGATGTGGTACATATACACCATGGAATATTACTCAGCAATCAAAAAAGATAAACACATGCAATTTGCAGCAACATGGATGGTGCTGGAAGGGATCATGCTCAGCGAAATAAGCCAGAAAGAAAAAGAAAAATACCGGATGGTCTCACTCATAGCAGGAATCTAGAAAACTTAAATAAGGGACCAGGAAAATGAATAACTATAAGAAAGAAAATATCAAAATCAACAAACAACTATGAACCAGAGACACTCTATGAGGGGGTGGGGGGCGGGGAAAGGAGAGATAGGGGTCAAAATAAGGGGGTTGTAATTGTATGGGGAATATAAAAATAAAATTTATATAAAAAATAAAGATGATGATTCTTCTAACACATGAGCAGGGAATCTTTCCATTTCTTTATGTCTTCTGTTTCCTTTAACAGTGTTTTATAAATTTCTTGTTATAGGTCTTTCACCTCCTTTGTTAGGTTTAATTCCAGGTATTTAATTTTTTTGATGCAATTGTAGATGGGATGGTTCTTTAGATCTCTTTCTCTTCAGACTGATTGTTGTGTATTGATTTTGTAATCCATTACTTTACTGAACTGGTTTATTGTTTTAATTGTTTTTTCCATGGATTTTTAAGGGTTCTCTCTACATATTATCATATCATCTGCAAATAATGATAATTTAGCTGCTTCTTTCCTTTTTTGTCTTTTTCTTGCCTAATTGCTCTAGGTAGGACTTCCAGTATTATATTGAAAAGCAGTGGTGAGAATGGACATCCTTGTCTTGTTACAGATCTTGATGGAAAAGCTTTCAGTTTTCACACTGAGAATGATGTTTACTCTGCGTTTCCGTGTATGGCTTTTATTATGTTAAGATATGTTCCCTTTACCCCAAGTTTTACAAGAACCTTCTTCATAAATGGACATCAAACTTTATCAAATGCATTTGGTATCTATATGATCATATGGTTTTTACTTTTTTGTTTATGTAGTGAATTGTGTTAATTGATTTTTGGATGTTGAACCACCCTATGTTCCTGGGATAAATCCCACTTGGTCATGTTATATAATCCTTTTGATGCCTTGTTGGATTTAGTTTGCTAAGGTTTTATTGAGGATTTTAGCGTCTGTTTCCTTAGGGACATTGGTCTGTAGTTTTCTTTTTGTGCGTTGTTTTTGTTTGGTTTGTGCATTAGTGTGATATTAGCCTCATAAAATATATTTGGTAGTATTTCTTCTTCCTCAATTTTTGAAAGAGTTTTAGCAGGATAGGAGTTAGTTGATCTTTGAATGTTTGGTAGAAATTGGTCATGAAACCATCTGGACCCAGGCTTTTGTTTTGAGGGAGGGTTTTGATTATTGTTTCAGTTTCCTTGATTTTAATTCATTTAAGTTTTCTATTTCTTCTGTGTTCAGCCTTAGGTTATTGTGTAATTTTAAGAATTTGTCCATCTCTCCAAACACTCCTTTCCCCGCCCCCGCCATAGTGTGTCTCTGTTTTATAATTGTTTGTTGAGTTTGATTTTTTCTTTCTTATAGTTATTCTTTTTTCTGGTCCCTTATTTAGGCTTTCTAGATTCCTGCTATGAGTGATACCATCCAGTATTTTTCTTTTTCTTTCTGGATTATTTCGCTGAGCATGATCCCTTCTAGCTCCATTCATGTTGCTGCAAATTGCATGAGTTTATCTTTTTTGATTGCTGAGTAATCTTCCATGGTGTATATGTACCACATCTTCTTGATCCAGTCATCTATTTTTGGGCATTTGGGTTGTTTCCAAAGCTTAGCTATTGTAAATAGTGCTGCTATAAACATAGGGGTGCAGGTGCCCTTTGGAATTAATGTTTCTGTGTCCTTTGGGTAAATACCTAGGAGGGGTGCACTGGTGCATTGGTGATAGAAACTCTATGGGGACTGAGGGGGGGAACCAAATATTGTTTAAAAATGAAAAGTGATGTAAAAAATAAAAATAATAAAAATAAAAATAAAGAATTTGTCCATCTCATCTAGATTGTTGAGATTGCTTGCATATAACTATTTGTAGTCATCTCTAATTATCTTCTAGATTTCTGCTGTCTGTTGTAATTTCTTCTCTTTCACTTATGTTCATATTTATCTGAGTTTTTTTCTCCTTTTCCTTGTGAACCTGGCAAGAAGCTTGTCTATTTTATTTTTCAAAAAAAAAAAACAAACAAACCAGCTTTTGGTTTCATTGATCTTTTGGGCTATCTTTATGTCTATTTCATTTATTCTGCTTTAATTTTTATTATTTCCTTTCTTATACTGACCTTTGGGTTGTTTGTTCTTTTTTCAGTTCCTTGAGATGGGAGAGATAAGTTGTTCCTTTGGGTTCTTTCCTATTTTTTTGATGAAGCCTTTATTTCTGTATAATTTCCTCTTTATACTGCTTTTGCTGTGTCCTATATTTTCTGAAGTTTGTGTCCTCATTATCAGTCATCTCCAGGTATTTAAAAAATTTTTTCATTGATTTTTCATTAATCCAGTAGTCCTTCAGTAGTGCGGTGTTCAGTCTCCAATTCATTCTCAGTAATGGGGGAATCTATTTGATGCCTTATGCTCAGAGAAGATACTTGCTGTGATTTCAACCTTCATATACTTGTTGATGTTTATTTTGTGATCCAGTATGATGTGCACTTGAGAACAATGTGTATTCAGTTTTTTGGGAGTTCAGTGTCCTATAAATGTCTGTTAGGTCGATGTGGTCTAGATCTTTGTTTAGGGTTATTGTGTCCTTATTTATTTTCTGTTTCATTCATCTGTGTCTATTCTTGAGAATGGGGTTTTGAAGTCTCTTACCACATGTGTATTTTCTCCCATAAGTTTTTTCAAGGACAACAGTAATTGTCGAGTGTATTTTCGTGCTACCTCATTTGGTGAATATATATTGATGAGTGTTATGTGCTCCTCGTGTATTGTCCCCTTGATCATTATATAGTGTCCATCCATGTCTCTTGTCGCCTTATTTTAGCTGGAACTCTATTATTTGATATGAATGGCCACCCTGCCTTCTTTTGGGTGCCATTTTGAACTCTTTACTTTTTTTTTTTTAAAAGATTTATTTTTTATTTATATAATAGCTTGGGGTACAGGCCAGAAGCGTGGGAGGGTGAGAGAATTCACCAGAGACAGAGCAGGGAGCAGAACAGGCAGAATGACCGAAATACACTGTTGAGGGAAGCAGCGGACGAGACAGGAGAGGTCTGCCGCGCCATGTGGGAATCTCCCTGGCTGGCTGGGAATGGAACCCATGCTGCAGAGGCTGCGGACAGCTTCACAGCACTGTGCTCAACCCGCTGTGCCACCGGGGAGGCCCTGAACCCTTTACTTTTAATGTTTATCTCTGGAACTGGAGACAGAAGTTTGGGTTCTGTTTTGTAATCCATCCTGCGGCTTTGTGTCTTTTCATTGGTGAGTTGTTTAGTCCATTAATGTTTAGGGTGAGTATTGATACATGGGAGTCTGTTACTGTTGTTTTTTCATCATTTTGTGGTTCTATTTAATTCCTTGTTCAGTTCTTTGTATTCATTTCTTGGTTGGTTTATATCCTAAGACTCCTTCTAATTTACTTGGTGTAGGGGTTAGTTGTAGCGAATTCCAAAGATTTTGTTTGTCTTAGAAGGTCCTTATTTTCCTCTTGTAGGAAGGAGAGATTTGCAGGATAGTATTCCTGGATGGCATTTTTTTGTCTTGGAGTTTTTTGAATATGTCATTCCATTTCTTTCTGCCCATAATGTTTCTTTAGAGAAGTCTATTGTTAGCCTAATTGGTTTTCCTTTATATTGGTTTGTTGAAAAGGTCATGATGCATTTTTGTTTGAAAAACATAGGAAAAAAAGTTATGACTTTTCTGACAACCCAAAGGTTGTCTGTTCTTTCCCCTTGTCAGCTTCATTATTTTTTCTTTGTCTTGGACTTTTGGAAGCTTTACTATTATGTGTCTTGCTGTAGATTTCCTTTCATTAAAATAGTCTGGTGTCCTTTGAGTTTCCTGTATGTCTATTTTCATTTCCTTCTTCAAATTTGGGAAGTTTTCTTCAATTATTTCCCTGAATAGCTTTTCAGTTTCCTTCTCTCTCTCTCTCTCTCTCTCTCACTACCCTCCCTTCTTTTAACCCCCTCCCCCCAATTCCTTTGACTTTAATATTTCCTTTACTCCTGGTGTTAGGTACTTCTCAAAGTGTTTCTTCATTCTTTTTCCTTGGTCTCTCTCTCTCAGTTCTTTTCATATTTGTGTCTTTGAGATTACTAATTTGTTTTTCCATATTGTTTATTCTATTTCCCTGGCCTTTCCCAGAATTTTTACCTCCTTCATTGATCTTTTTACATCCTGCAATTTATTTTCTTATTTAAAGTTTCAACCTTGATCTTCTGTTTGTTAATTATATTTCTCATAGCATTCTTTATCTTTTCTGCTGCTTTTTTGTTTTTCTCTGATCTATTTTTCTGAGTTTTGTTTGTGCTGTTTGAGTTCTTTGACTTTCTTAATTGTGAAGAATTTGAATTCTTCATCTGATAAGAAGAAAAATTCTTCCATGTAATTGCTGTTGAGTTTTATAGATTGATTTTCTTTCTGTGATGTAGTATTTCCTAGAGGGCTTGATTGACCATTTGCAATTTTCTTTCTCCCCATTGTCTCCTTTGGACTTTGTTCCTGGGGTGGGTAGTACAGGCAGGTGTCTGTACTGCTAAGATTGGTGGGACCTCCTGTGGCTCACCCCTAGGTTTGGGTCATCCAGGTGACTGAGCGGGTGGGCAGGATTTCCAGGTCTCCTCTGAATTTCATTTTAATGTAAATTTCAAATGCGATAAAATTTCCTCTGATAATGCAAAGATTTCAATATATTATCATTGTTTTTTTTATTTTTTTAAAGATTTGTTTATTTATTTATACAAGCACTGGGTACCGTCAGAAGCGCGGGAGGGTGAGAGAATTCACCAGAGCCAGAGCGGGGAGCAGAGCAGGCAGAAGGACCGAAGTACACTGCTGAGGGGAGCAGCGGGCGGCAGGAGAGGTCTGCGCGCCATGCGGGACCCTCCTCCGGTGGCCGGGGAGCAGCCGGGGATCAAACCGGCGCAGCAGAGGCTGCGGGCAGCTTCGCAACCCAGCGCTCAACCACTGCGCCACCGAGGGGGCCCTATCATTGTTTTTATTTTTAAGAAATTCTGCCATTGGGCCTCCCCGGTGGCGCAGTGGTTGAGCGCTGGGTTGTGAAGCTGCCCGCAGCCTCTGCAGCGCCGGTTTGATCCCCGGTCGCCGAGAGGGTACCACATGGTGCACAGACCTCTCCTGCCGCCCGCTGCTCCCCTCAGCAGTGTGCTTCGTCAATCTGCCTGTTCTGCTCTCTGCTCTGTCTCTGGTGAATTCTCTCACCCTCCTGCGCTTCTTACTGTACCCAGTGCTTGTATAAATAAATAAATAAATCTTTAAAAAAAAATGAAAAAATAAAGAAGCTCTTTCTCTTAAAAAAAAAAAAATTCTGCTATTTAACTTGATATAAGAATTATCCAACGGGGCCTCCCCAGTGGCGCAGCGGTTGAGCGCTGGGTTGCGAAGCTGCCCGCAGCCTCTGCGGCGCCAGTTCGATCCCCGGCTGCTCCCCGGCCACCGGAGGAGGGTCCCACATGGCGAGCAGACCTCTCCTGCCGCCCGCTGCTCCCCTCAGCAGTGTACTTCGGTCCTTCTGCCTGCTCTGCTCCCCGCTCTGGCTCTGGTGAATTCTCTCACCCTCCCGCGCTTCTGACTGTACCCAGTGCATGTGTAAACGAACAAACAAACAAACAAATAAATAAATAAAAAATACATGCCTCTTTAAAAAAAAAAAAAAATTATCCAACACTATGTGTTTTTAAGTGTCCAAGTAATAGACCTTATCTTACTACTCATTTCTCATTTCATTGCTTTTAAAATACACATTTCTGTATTATTACTATTCATTTAAATTTATTCATTTACTGAAGTTTTCATTGCAGCCTAAGATACGGCTAGTTTCCTGAATGTTTCCCATGAGCACCAAAAAAAATATATTTTCCATAATTAGAGCTTACACTTTATTATAGATTTAAAGTATCTAGCTCACTCATTATATTGTTTAGGTCTTTTGTATATTTTCTAATTTTTTGTCCATTTGATCTTTCTTAAATTGAGAGAGGTATATTAAGGTTTCCATTGACAGTGTTGTTCTCTTTATTTCACCTTGCATCTCTTGTGATTTCTGCTTAATGAAAATTGCTGCTTTGTTATTTGGAATTTCCATAACTGTTATATCTTCACTGTGAATTATATCTTTACCATTATGAAATGTGCTTAATTTCATTTGGGCTAAAGTCTACCTTATCAGGTATCTAGAATGTCACGTATCATTTCTTTTGTGCTTGTCCACATCTTTGTTCTTTGATGTTAAACCTCTTGGAGTCAGTCTTTCTTCCCCTGTCCCTCACTGAGAAAGAAAAGGAGGGAAGGAGGGAAGAAAGGAGGGAGAGTGGTGGAGAGAGAAGGAAGGAATATATCATGCATGCCATGGGGTGTTGCACTTTGCTTTGTTAGCTAATCTGAAATTTTTCTTTTTATGATTAAGTTCAACTTATTTACATTTACTAGTATCTTTGTGTTTGGCGTATTGTTTCATTGTGTACACAGTCTATGTTCTCTGCCTCATTTAATCTCTATATACAAACTTGTAATACTTGGGAAGGTTTGTATGTATTCCAGTAGTTATATCCGTGTGTTTATGTAATACCCTTGGCACCTATATTTTTTTAGGGGAGCTTTGTCCATTATTGCAAGCAATACTGGAATTTGCTATTAGTCCATTTTCACCTTTATCCTTCTTCTGTAGCGTCAGATTTGAAGTAACATTCCTTTTGCTTCCAGACAGGGCTTAAAAGACTTATTCTTTTCTTGTAGTCTTCTCATTCTCCCATTTTTTAAAAATTGAACATTTTTTAATGATGTACCATTATTTTATATTCTTGTTAATTTTCTGACAGTATTGGATAGTTCCCCTCAGATGTGGTCAGCGAAGCTCTCCCGCCACCGAAGCACCCATCATCTTTCACCATAGTCCATTGTGCTCTCCCCTCCCCTCCAGTTCACCCCTTTACCCTCCTCCCCTCCTTTCTTGGATGCCTCAGATCTGAGATCAGCTTTCAAGGGTTTGTTTTAAAACTTGTCTTTGCTTGACCCTTGTTTGGTTTCTCTATATTCTACATATAAGTGACACTGTCTCGTATTTATCTTTCTCCTGGCTCACTTCATTTCCAATAATCCCCTTCAGTTCCATCCACATTGCAGCCAATGACACGAGTTTATCTTATTTAGTTGCTGAGGACTATTCCATTGTGTATATGTACCACATTTTCTTGACCCGCTCATCTGTTTTTGGGCATTTAGGCCGTTTCCATAGGTAGGCTATTTTAAAGAGTGCAGGTTTCCATTCAAATTTTTTTTTCCTCCCCATTTTTTTGATAGTTCTTTTTGTTGTCATTGCCTTACAACCATCATTAAGGTTTTTTTTTTTATGGTGGTTAAAAAAAGTGACTTAAAATTTGCCATCTTAACTGTTTTTAAGTATGCAGCTCAGTAGTATTTACATTGTTGTGCAACAGATCTCTAGAACTTTTTCATGCAGGTAAGCTGAAACTCTATACCTATAAAACACTATACCCTCCTGCCCCACCCCAACCTCCTGCAACCACCTTTCTATTTTTGTTTCTACACATTTGACTATATTCAATACTTCATATGAGTAGAAGTAGACAGGATTTGTCCTTTTGTGGCTGGCTTCATTAGGTAGACATATTTATAATGGTTACCATTAATCTTATGTAGATGTCTTTAGTCATTTTAGTTGTCTAAATCTTTTCTCTAGAGGATTTCCCATAAAGATTGATTTGACTGAATATAAAAACTTTGGCTCACATTTTCTTTTCTTGAGTACCTTAAATCTACTACAATACTATGTTCTGGCATAAAGTATTACTATCAAAAAGTGATCATAATCTAATTTTATTTCCTTTATTGGCATTTAATTGTTCTATCTGAATGCAAAAATGTTTTTTTCTTTAAAGTCCAAGAGTTTCATTTAAGACTATGTCTCCACAAGAAAAAGGAACTCTCCGGCACTACTGGTGGGAGTGCAAACTGGTCCAACCACTATGGAGAACTATGTGGAGATTCTAAACATAGAACTTCCATATGATCCAGCAATTCCACTCCTAGGTATTTACCCAAAGGACACAGAAACATCAATTCCAAAGAGCACCTGCACCCCTATGTTTACAGCAGCACTGTTTACAATAGCTAAGCTTTGGAAACAACCCAAATGCCCAAAAATAGATGACTGGATCAAGAAGATGTGGTACATATACACCATGGAATATTACTCAGCATTCAAAAAAGATAAACACATGCAATTTGCAGCAACATGGATGGATCTGGAAGGGATCATGCTCAGCGAAATAAGCCAGAAAAAAAAAGAAAAATACCGGATGGTCTCACTCATAGCAGGAATCTAGAAAACTTAAATAAGGGACCAGGAAAAAGAATAACTATAAGAAAGAAAATATCAAAATCAACAAACAACTATGAACCAGAGACACTCTATGAGGGGGTGGGGGTGGGGAAAGGGGGATTGGGGAAAAATAAGGGGGTTGTAATTGTGTGGGGAATATAAAAATAAAATTTAAATAAAAATTAAAAAAAAGACTATTTCTCCACAAACATGGAAATGTTTCACATTGCTTATCATTAATAAAATGCAAATAAAAACCGCAATGAGATTTCACCTCACACAGGCTATTATCAAAAATCAAGAAATGATAGCCACGCCCTAGCAATCCTAGTCAGGAATCATCTGGGTTCCATTCATTTTAAAATGATTTTTAACATCTATTTCTAATTACTTTATTAGTTCTTTCATCTCTAAAAAATTTGTTTCTCTAATTGGCTCCTTTATGAGTTTCTCTAATACTGTTTATATATTTTTTTATAACTCCTATCATATTATTTTATTTAAGCTTATTTTAGAGTATTATGGTCAATTTTCAGGCATGTCTTTCTGGAGTACCTTCAGTACTGGCTGGGAAATTATCCTGATCCTTAGTCTCTATTTTAAAAAGTTATTTTGTATGAGATTTTCATCATAATATTTCACTGTTATTAATTTTTATGAGAAATTGGTTATTTTGTCTTTAAAGAGGGCAGAATTGATAACTTGATAGTTTTTTTTATCTTCTCTTGAGCATCTGAGTCTATGGTTTATCAAATAACCCAAAATATGGTCTCCTCTTGTCTTAGTCCATTCAGGCTGTTAGAAGAAAATACCACAGAGACTGGTAGGTTATGAAAATAAAATTTACAGTTTTGGATTCTGAAAGCCCCAAATCAGGATAGAAACATGGTTATAATCTAATGAAGGCTCTCTTCTGGTTTATAGACTATCCTCTCACGGTGGGGGTAAGTGATCTCACTGGAGTCTCTTTTATGATATTCTAATCTCATGTGTGAGGGCTACACCCTCATAAACTAGTCACTTTCCCAAGCTCCCACTTTCTGATATCATTAACTTAGGTATTAAGATTTTAATGTAGAACTCGGATGGGACACAAACATTTCGACTAGCATCTCTAGTCCTCCATTTTAATTTTTCCATGGCCTTATTGTGCCTGTTATGCTCAAGATGGGCCCTACTCCCAGCCCTACTCCCAACTGTTTCTCCTCAGTTTGGAGATTCATATAGAAAGAGTATTTTCATTTGTTATTTATAGGACCAAAATCTAGACTTTCTCAGCATCTCCATAACTCCACACATGGTTCCCCTGTATCCACAAAATAGAGCCTACATTGTCCCCTCCAGTTTCATCTGCTGATTTGAGTATAACCCTGCAAAAATTTCCAGTTAGTACTTGAGTTACCTATCAGCATAGGGGCCGTAGGAAATCCTCTTACCATCCCTCTGCCTCTCCCATGAAGTGTGTGTGCATCCACAGTCTGCATTTATACTGAAAAATCGAGACAAGTCAGCGTTCGCTCTTAGTTTTCACAGATTTCTGCCCTCCTTGAACTTCTCATAGCAGACCTGCGTTGCTGTTTCACAGATGGACATTCTCAGTCAGCTCCTCATCTGGCACTGTTTTTAAAAAGATCGTGCTAGGCTGTTGTGACTCAGTGCTTAGAATCAGAGGTGAGAGCCCCTTGGCACTCACCCTCTCAGTAGAAGGCTTCCAGCACTTTCAACCCCTTGCAGGGTCGGGGAAAAAAACAGTAAGAGCAGTGTAATTCAAAGGTTGGCCCACAAGGCTGCCCCTGTCCCACCCCATTCACAGGGATGGGCAAGGCACCAGACTCATCATGAAGTCTTTTCAGTGTGCCTGACTACCATTGTACTCTGTAGGGTCTTCTCTCCTGAATAATTCTACCAGGCCTTCTCCATGGGCTGTGGTTTCACTGGCTACTAAGGTAGGGACAGTGGGAATTCTGTTCATCCGTGTTTGCATGCCACTAATTAGATAAGGCATTTGGCTACCTTAAGATAGTCATAGTCAGCATTTAGCTTTGTCTCACTAAATTTCTTCACTCTAATATTCAGAGGAATAGGCGTGAATCACATTTGTTAATACCCACCACAAGACTTCATGAGTCCATCAAGTTTTTAGTGCATCTTGTAGCTATTGATTATTTCCCCCTACAAACTTATACTTTGGGGTTCATAAATAGGTTGTTACTAAATTACTAAATTTTACTGTAGGTGTTGTCTATGAGTTGTCCATGAATGCTCATTATCCTACTGGCTTTTTCTGGTCCTATGATGGGTTTCAAGGAGATTCTTGAGTTCAGATGCTACCTGATGCCATCTTTTCAGAATTCTCTACCAGCACTGACTTTCATAAAAACAGGGCATAACCCAAACATCCAACAATAGGATACTGGTTAAGAAAATTGTATTATATCTATATAATTGAATAATGTAACTGTTAGAAAAGAGAAGGGGTCAATCTATATAAAATAATACAGTTTTCCAAAATGTTAAAAAAATTAAAAGGTAATTTGCAAAATAGAAAGTAATGTATGAACATATTTTATTAAAAATATGAAAATTGGGATGAAAGCTATAAAAATATTTAAGATTCCTTTTCTGCATAAAGAAGCATACATTAAAAAAAAAAAAGAAGCATACATTTAAAATACACTGAAGGGACCTCCCTGGTGGTGCAAGAGGTTAAGATGCAACCCATGAAGCTATCCACAGATGCTGCAGCATGAGTTCGATCCCCGACCAGGTAGCAACCCACATGGTGCAACAGACCTCTCCAGACTCGCCCGCTGCTCCCCTCAGCAGTGTATTTCAGTAGGTCTGTCTATTCTGTTCCCCACTCTGGCTCTGGTGAATCCTCTCACCCCCCCTGACACTTCTGGCCTGTACCCCAGTTCTTGTATGCATAAATAAATAAATCTTAAAAAAATACACTCAAGGTTATACTTAATTGTAAATGTAATAGATATGCTAATATATGTGTAATATATATGTTACCATGTAATGGTAACATTATTTTCCTTTCAAGAGGAAATTGGGCGACTACCAAGCCACTTGAGATAAGCTTATCACTGTGAACTATACATTTTGAATTCTGAACCATGTATGTATTTGTATTCATTTTTCAAGAAATAAATGAACTTTAAGATTCAAAGAATTACATACCATACAGGTAAACTCATCTAAAATAACTTAGGAAATGGCCAAATTTAATCTTTGTCTAAAATTCGTTAGCATTAAAAAAGAAATAAATGAAACCAAAGATTTTATACTTTTCATATTAAAAACCTACCTTCTCAGGATTACTAGAATAATGTGGTCTAAAGACAGTGAACTGATTCATCAAGAAGAAATATTTTCTTTTCTTTTTTTCTTTTTTTTAATAATAAATTTTATTTTTATATTCCCCATACAGTTGCAACCCCCCCTTTCTGATCCCAATCCCTCCCCTCCCGCCCCCCACCCCCCCAAAAGTGTCTCTGTTTCATAGTTTTTTGTTGATTCTGATTTTCACTTAAGAAGAAATATTTTAAATGGTATTACTTCCACTGAATTATTTTGACAAGTCATTGATAAGCTTTTAAAAATCTAATACTCTAAATAAAAATTTTTAAAAATGTCAGTGATGTTTTCACCTTTTTAAAAATGTGAGGTAACATTGGTTCACTACATTGTATGTGATTCAGAGGCATAGGATCACAACTCCTCAGATGTATTTCCTCACACTACACCCCTCACCATGGCATCCAGCAGCCTCCATCATAGTCTGTTACGCTTCCCTCCCCACTCTGCTTTCCCCCTTCCTCTTCTTGTAGTGTATAGTCCATAGTAAATTTTTAGGGTTTGTTATTGGTTTGGTTTTATATGAACCTTTGTTTTTTTTCTCTGTATTACACATACAAGTGACATCAATATATGTCACTGGTATTTGTCTTTCTCCTTCTGACTTCTTTTGCTTAGCATTATCCCCTTCAATTTATCCATATTGTTGCAAGCGGCTGAATAGTAATAGCTGAATAGTATTCCATTGTACATATATACCACATTTTCTAATCTACTCCTCTGTCCTTGGTTGTTTCCATAACTTGGCTACTGTAAATAATGCTGCAATGAACATAAAAGTGCATATATTCTTTTGAATTATTGTTTTTGTATTCTTCAGATAGCTAGCTAGGAGTAGAATTGCTGGATGATATGGTGGATCTATTTTTAGTATTTTGAAAAACCTCCCTACTGTTTTCCATAGGAGCTAGACCAGTCCACATTCCTACCAATAGTGTATGAGGATTCTTTTTTCTCCACCTATTTGACAACACTTGCATCTGGCAAGGAAATGCAAATCACAATGAAATACCATCTCATCCCTGTGAGAATGGCCCATATCAAAAAGACCACAGATATGTTTTTACTTTGACGTACAGAAATAAATTCATAAAATTAAGAACCAGAATAATCTGTTAGAACTAGGGTCACCAACTATGTTGGTCCAAACTATGAATAAATCAAATCTAGCCTGCAGCCTCTTTTCCTACAACCTGTAAGCGAAGAATGATTTTAATTATTTTATTGGTTGGGAAAAAAGCAAAAAAAATATTTTGTGACATGTTAACATTACGTAAAATTTATCTTTCACTGTCCATAAAATTTTATTGTAAGTTGCCTTGATGATTTTTTTTACCTATCATCTATGCTGTTTTTTGCACAGTGGACTGTATGGCCCACACATCTAAAATATTTACCATCTAACTCTTTATAAAAAAATAATGTGCTGACCTCTGCTTTGTAATAATTCATTAGCCTAGAAAAATTGGGCTTATTAGAATAATAGGTTTTTTAAACCTCTCCAATTTTATTTTGGTTTTTAACAGTGATAAAAAATAATTTGTTTCTCAATTATAGTTATTTTCATTTTTATTCATTACAGATAAATTCTTGAGAACAACAAATAAAGTGTTTGAACAAGCTCTGTCCTCCTGATCTAAAATCTTACCTCATAGCTGTCATCCTAGAGGAAAGGGGAAGACTAACATACCATTTTGTGCTGGGCCACATAATTAATGGACCAGTGCACACATTGATGGATTTAAATGAAAAGTGACTGAAATTTGAACTGTTAGTTTTCCCTTTCTTGTTACTTCAAAACTAGTTTGGGCTTTAAACATCAACTTACAGGTGTTTATCTTTTCTTACCTGTCAGATAAATAGACTTCCTGAGACACAGTTTTGTGGTTTGGTCTACCTTAAAAAGAAAAACCCAAGAATCCTACTATTGAATCCACAGATAAAGACTAAACTACTTAATATCCCTTAAGGTTGCCCCCATCCATTGACATATCCTTTGTACCCATTCAGATATGAAAAATTAGAAATGTCACTATTGAATACTAAGTTTCTGAGCAATTACACAGATAGGTCTTTATCTCAAAAATTGAGCACTGACCAGAAACCAAAATTCAATTTAATAATTAATGGCAAAAAGATCAAAAACTTTAATACTTACCTAAAAGCTAAACATTTGAATTACTTATTGAAATTTAGACCACAAAAATTATTTCCTTGTAAGGATTTTGGTTAGGAAGAGGGGATTATGAGGGATTTTCATTTACTATAGTGTACTTTTGTGTGCAATCTGGAGTTTATATTACTATTATTAAGACTCATTAAGATTAAATTATCTGATATTGAGGAAAATTATTTAAAGTATTATTAGTAAGAAGTTAGCTAACATTTATGCTATTAATAGTTATTTCTGCACTTATTTTAATATTTTAATGTAAAATTAGGCATTTTTCATGAGATACAGCATATTTTAAAGCAGATTTTTTCCATAGTTCTTTATAAAGATATTAAAAAGGTCTCCAGTGAAATTTTTTACATTAATAGTAAATTTACTCAGTTTGTATTGTTTTCATGTTTTAAAATACTGGTTCAAGAGTTGCCAACAATTAATAAAATTATTTTTCTTTGTCTTCAATTTGAAATAGTTGCTAAACTATAATGAAGACTGAATCAGCTAATTGTGATATTTAGATGTACAACTTATGTATATGCACAGTGCTATAAATCTTTGGCATTGCTCTTCACTATTTCAGGGTGGTTGTTTTTTTTCTTCCAGATGGATGCTTTTATGAACCAAAACATAGGAGTATTTTCTTAATTTACCTTTAGGCATTAAGACAAAAAAAGTAGAGGTATTATAACCTGACTTATTTCAAACATCACTATACTACTTTGAATGACAGTTTACAATTTACAAGTAAGGTGTGGCTAATAAAGTCACTGAAGCAGACATAAGGATACGTTTTCCCTTATGCACACTCCTGGTGTGTCAGTCACACCTCCCAAATGCTTTGTTGCACAGGTATGCCAATTACTAAACCACATTTAATCATTCTTATACCTAAAGGCTTTTAAAAGGCCATGCAACCATGTCAGTGTTTGAAAACCCTAGATTAAAGTTGAAGTCCTCAAGCAGAGACTTCCATTCTACCTAAACGGGTAGTTTCCTTGCAGTTGATATAATTATTGCAAGAATGACAGGAATTATAATTTAATGTTGTTGAAACTTTGATTTTTAAAAATACTTGTTTTGCCTTCTTACAAGTATTATATAATAACTTTCATACACCCAGAAAATGTTCATATGAATGACACACACACACATATATATATATATATATATTCAGTGGTTACATATTTTATTCATATTAAGGCATAACAAAAACAACAGCAACAAAAAGCCTAAGGTTATGTTGCCTACATCCCTTTACCATGCTACTCCAAACACGGTATCCTTAGTAACTTTTTCTTCTTTATATATGTATTATCTGCCTGTATTCTCTCTTTTATGTGGTAATATGGTACATAGTTTTAACTCATGGATTTGGGTGGTAGAATCAGGCTTTAATCCAGTAAGAATCCTACATGTGTTTTAACAGTTTCTGCTTTTAGAAAATTGATACCCATTATAGATTTCAAAGCTGTAGCGAATAACATAAGAGTGGATGAATTTGACTGACCGTTTCAACTTTCATCTGAACGTGAGATGATTGGTTACAACTTTGATACTGAAAGAGAGTAGGAAATTATTAGCTAAAATTCTTACCTAAATGTACAAAATTTAACAAGAATGTAAGAAAATCGTACTTTATGGAAGGGGGGTAAGAAGGCAGGGATCCTGGAGGAAAATTGGTGTAAGTTTATGACTTCTGATAACTTGTCCACTGCTTGCTACATTAGATGGTTTTCTCTAAGTCTTTTTAGATTTTTTAAAGTTCTTCCTAATTAATGACTGATGAGGAATTGTGACAGTACCTAGCTGTATAAAGAAAAAGCAGGTTTGGAAGTCAAAATTGCTATGAAATGATAGTCTGTAAATAAATTATTTATTGGCTATAATGACTCTTTAATGCAGGATTTATGTCTGAGTTTTTCTTCTAGATATATAGAACTAAATATACTGGCAGATGACTTTCCTACATTGTCTGTATCTTGAGAAGCTTCCCTCTTAAAGCTGGTTAGGGCAGGCATTGCTGTGTGTAGGTGTCCACTCACTTGCTTTTTGCTCCTAGTTGCCTCCGTTAAAACTACGTGGAGAACTTATGATTAGAACTCAGGCAGAACGTTATACTTTTATATTTTTTGAAGGTTTATTAAGCAGGACAATGCAGTTGGAAAATAGGTGATGAAAAAAACCTGTGAATCTCATAAAAGTTTAAATGTCTTTGTTGAGAGATGTGGGTTGTCCATTCTGGGTAGGATCCTTTCCCATAGTTGGATAGAATGTTGATTAGGAGAATCGCCCCCACTTCAACAGGCATTCTGCTTCGCCTGGACAGAGACTCATATGAAGTTGAAATCTAAATTTCATCCATATATGATTACTCCAATTTTCTAATTTTTTTTTGAGTTTTCGGATTTCATCACATAGTCTAGTTATGAGCTCTTTCTCAGAAGTGTGGTTGCATAATATTTTCTCCCAATCTTTAGCTTGTTTTTTCATCTTTTTGAAGAGGGTCTTTCATTGCACAAAAGTTTTAAATTCTGAACAAATCCACTTTATCCATTATTTTATGAATTATGATTTTTGTGTCTTATCTAAGAACTCCTTCACCAAGCCCTAGGTTCCCAAATTTTCCTTCTGAGTCATCTTCTAAAACTTGTATAGTTTTATATTTTATATCTAAGTCTGTAATCCATTTTGAGTTAACTTTTATATAAGGATATATAAACTTTTATATAAGGATAAAGCACTTTTTTTTTTGGCCTATGGCTATCCAGTTGTTCCACATCATTTTTTTGAAATGGTAGCTGTTATCCAATAACTTGTTTTCGCACGTTTGTCAAAAGTAATTTGGGCAATTAGTATGGACCTACCTCTGGGTGATAATTTCTTTAATCTATGTCTTTATTCCCCTACCAATACCACAGTATTGATTATGGTAGCTATATAATGTTTTGAAAATGGGTAGGTATTTTCCCTTTTTATGCTTTAACTCTTCCATATAAATTTTGCCATAATCTTGTTTATAACTACCATTAGTCTCATCAAAATCTACCATTAATCTTGCTGGGATTTTGAAAGGAATTGGGTTAACCTATATATCAATTTAGGGAGAACTGACATCCTTACAATGTTGACACTCCAAATTCATGAATATTCAGTATCATGTCATTTGCAACACAGTTTTACTTTCTTTTTAGTCTGTGTACTTTTAATTTCCTCCTTTCACCTTAGAGAACTGGCTAGAACTACTCTTACTTTGTTGAGTAATAGTGGTGAAGAGAAAACATGGTTTTTATCATTCATGCTGAGTAGATGTTTTATATATTCTCTTTATCAAGTTTGGATAAGTCCCTCTTTTCCTATTATGAATGGGTATTGAATTTTGTGAAATGCTTTTTTGCACTGATATGTGATTTGTCTTCCTTAGTCTGTTCCTATAGTGGATTACACTGATTGAGTTTTGGATATTAGTCTCTCATGCCTGGATACAACATTTAATCACAGTGTATTATTGTCTTTACATATTGCTGAATTCCTTTCACTACTGTTTTGTTCAGGAGTTTTTCATTAATACTTTTGAGAAGAACTGATGGGTAGTTTTTCTTTTTGTACTTTTTGCCTGGCTTTGATATCAAGGTAATACCAACTTCATAAAATGAATTGGAAACTGTTCTCTTCTCTATTTTCTGGAAAGGATTGTGTAGAATTGGTGTTAGTTCTCCTTTAAAAATTTGGTAGACTTCTGTAGGCATCTAAGCCTAAGAGTTTTTTCTGGAGTTCTCATTTTAAATTATGATTTCCTAATAAGAATATTCAGATTACCCATTTCATGTTGGGTGAGTTTTGACAGTGTGCTTTTTGAATTGGTACATTTCACCTAAATCAAATTTAGAGGTAGACGTTTATATTATTACTTTATTATACTCTTAATATCTACAGAATATGTAACAATTTTTCCATTATGATATTTAGTCTTTTCCTTTTAGTATTTTTCATCAGTCTTACTACAAGTGTTTCCTTTCACTGGTCTTTTTTCAAAGAACCAACTTGGGTTTATCTGTTTTAAACTTTATTGATTTTTGCTCTTTTCATTATTTCCTCCCTTCAGGTTACTTTGAGTTTACTTTGCTCTCTTTCTAGTTTCTTGAGATAAGAATTGATTGCTTTTTTTTTTTTTACTGAGCTATAAATGACATATAACATTTTTCCATATATGAGACATGATGATTCAATATTTGCATGCCATGAAATAATCACCAATAAATCTAGTTAATGCAGTTACAAAATTTTCTTTCTTGTGATTTGACTCGTTAATGTTCATAAAATACAGTATTATTACAATATCTACCAGAGGGTAGATTATTTCCCCATGATTTATTTTATAACTGGAAGTTTATGCATTTTGACCCACTTCATCCATTTCCCTGCCCCCCCCATCTACTGTCTCTGACAATACAAATCTGTCCTTTGTATCTGTAAGCTTGTTTTTAATTTCTAGATTCCACATATAAGTGAGATCATATAGTATTTGTCTTTTATGTCTGGTTTATATCACTCAGAGCAATGTTTTTGAAATCCATCCATGTTAATGCAAATGACAGGACTTCATATATATATATATATATTTATATAACCATCAACACATATATACAATTCTTTGTTCATAAATTCATTTAACTGATCCATTCATCCATCAGTGGGTATATTGTGTCCATATCTTAGCTATTATAAGTAATGCTGCAAAGTGCATATATTTTTTTCAAGTTAATATTTTCATTTCCTTTGAAAAAATATCCAGAAGTGAATATATTTTTTTCAAGTTAATATTTTCATTTCCTTTGAAAAAATATCCAGAAGTGAAATTGCTGGATAATATGTAGTTCTATTTTTCAATTTTTTTAGGTCTCCATACTGTTTTCCAAATTCATATCCCCAGTAACAACACAAAACAGCTCTTTTCTCCATGTCCTTGACCACTGCTAATATTTCTAGACTTTAATAGGCATTCCAACAAATGTATCTCATCGTGGTTTTGCTTTCGATTTTCCTTTTTGTTTCTTGATGTGGTACCAAATTGTTATATATGCTCCTTTTAGTATATTTTTGGTGTGTCATATAGGTTCTGGTAGATTGTGTCCTTGTTTTCATTTGTCTTGAGGTATTTTTTATATTTCTTCTTTAATGTCCTTATTAACCCAATAGTCATTCAGTAGTGTGTTGTTTAGTCTCCAATGATCAGAGGATATTTGGTATTTCAGTATTCATAAATTTATTGATACTTGTCTTGTGATCCAATATGTGGTCTGTCCTGGATAATGTCTCATCTACCTTCAAGAAGAACATCTGTTCAGCTTTTTAGGGTGCAGTGCCCTATACATTTCTGTTAAGCCTCTGTGGTCTAATTGTTTAAGTCTAGTGTGTCATTTATTTTCTGTCTGGTTGACCTGACCTTTGGTGAATGTGATGTTGAAGTCCCTGCAGTGAATGTGTTTTTTCCCATGTCTGTTTTCAGGTTTGCTAGCAATTGCCTTATACATTTTGGTGCCCCTTCATTGGGTACATATATACTGATGAGTGTTATATCTTCTTAATGCATTCTTTGCTAATTATATAGTTTCCATCTCAGTCTCTGTTTACCTTTATTAGCTGTAGATCTATGTTATCAGATATGACTGTCTCTGCCTTCATTTGGATCCTGTTTGTAGAAATGTTTTCCAACCCTTTTTATCTGAGCCTCTGTTTATCATTGGAGCTCAGGTGTGTTTCCTGAAGAGAGTAGAATGTTGGATTCTGCTTTGGGTGTGTTGATTTTGTATCCTGCTACTTTACTAAACTGGTTGATTATTTTGAATGGTTTTTCTGTTTAATCCAACCAGATATTCTGTCCTTTAATTGATAAGTTCAGTCCATTTACATTTAGAGTGATTAGTGATATGTGGAGTCCTACAACTACCATTTTGTCATTCTGTTTCTTTGTTCTCCTTTTTTTTTTTGGGTATTCCTCTCCTTGGCTTAGATAGTAGAGCTCTTTTTGATATTGTTTGGAGAATGAGTCTAGTCCTCCAAACTCCTCAAGTTTCTCTGTCTGAAAAGGTCTCTATTTCTCCCTCTATTTCTCTCTGAAGGAGAGCCTTGCAAGATAAAGATAGAAACTGACAGTGAATAAGTTTTTGATCACAGCATTCCAATAGCTTTACTTTCAGTGATTCTTTAGAGAAATTTGAGTTATCCCGGTTGGGATTCCTTTATTCATTATGTTTCTCCCCCCTTACCAACTTCAATATTCTTTGTATTGATGTAGGTCTCTACACTGGTGTTCTTTTATTTTCATGGATTTGTATATTTCCTTCTCCAGGTTGGGGAATTTTTTCTCTTATTTCTCTAAATAAATTCTCTGCTCCTGTGTCTCTGTTCTACTTCTGGGACACCCATTGTTCTTATATTCCCTTTCCTAATGGAGTCATATAGTTCTTGAAGTGTCATTTTTGCTTCCTATTTTTTTTTAAGCTTCTACCTTACTTCTCAAGTCCAATATTTGGGTTATTCTACCCAAATAATTATTTTATACATTAGTACACTACAAGTAAGTATACCTTTTTTTTTTTTTTAAAGATTTATTTGTTTATTTATACAAGCACTGGGTACAGTCAGAAGTGCAGGAGGGTGAGAGAATTCACCAGAGACAGAGCAGGGAGCAGAACAGGCAGACTGACGAAGTACACTGCTGAGGGGAGCAGCGGGTGGCAGGAGAGGTCTGTGAGCCATGTGGGACCCTTGCCTGGTGGCCGGAAATCGAACTGGCACTGCAGAGGCTGTGGGCAGCTTCGCAACCCAGCACTCAACCGCTGCGCCACTGGGGAGGCCCAAGTATACCTGTTTTTACTTTTAGTAAAAGATGTAGGATTCTCTTTTCAGGCTCAGATAAAAATGATTTATATTATTATAAGTCAGGCATATTTTTCCTTTGGAAGTCTAAGAAGGGGTGACAGTGGACTCTCTTCATGATCTGGATGCGCAACATGGATTTGACTACTTATGGTGCACACAGTCCTCTAAATGTATGTGTTAACATTTACTTTAAAAAATATATACTAATTTCCCCATGATAGAAACAAAATTCAGGCCTTTAGAAGCACTCTTGTAATCACAAAAATTGTATTTATTGCAAATGGCCAACAGGCATATGAAAAAATGTTCAACATCACTTGTAATCAGGGAAATGCAAATCAAAACTACAATGAGATACCATCTCACACCAGTGAGAATGGCACATATTAAAAAAATTAGCAACAACAAATGTTGGCGAGGTTGTGGAGAAAAAGGAACTCTCCTGCACTGCTGGTGGGAGTGCAAACTGGTCCAACCACTATGGAGAGCTGTGTGGAGATTTCTGGACCTACTAAACATAGAGCTTCCATATGATCCAGCAATTCCACTGGTAGGTATTTACCCAAAGGACACAGAAACATCAATTCCAAAGAGCACCCGCACCCCTATGTTTATAGCAGCACTATTTACAATAGCTAAGCTATGGAAACAACCCAAATGCCCAAAAATTGATGACTGGATCAAGAAGATGTGGTACATATACACTATGGAATACTACTCAGCAATCAAAAAAGATAAACACATGCAGTTTGCAGCAACATGGATGGAGCTAGAAGGGATCATGCTCAGCGAAATAAGTCAGAAAGAAAAAGAAAAATACCGGATGGTCTCACTCATAGCAGGAATTTAGAAAACCTAAATGAGACCATGAAAAAGACTAATCAATACAAAGTAAAAATCTAAATCAACAAGCAACTATAAACCAGAGACACACGGGGTGGAGGGGGGCGGGGAAAGGAAGGACTAGAGTCAAAATAAGGGGGGAGATGCAATTGTATGGGGAATATAACCAAAATGAAAATGCATACATTGTGCAAAGATGAAAAAAGATGTAAGAATTATATAAAATAAAATATTTAAATTAAAAAAAACCAAAAAAACAAAAAAAAATTGCATTTATTGAATTTCTGTGTTTTGGGGTAAAAGTTTGTAATGATAGCTAAATAATTGTAAAGGCTTTAGATAAATTTTTTCTGTCACCTATTTTGCCTTTTTATCCCTTCAGTTGTTTGGTCAAAAAGTAGATTCAGTATACAACTCTTAACTGTAAGGAAATGTAGATTCCTCCCCTATCTCAATTGCCAGATATTTCCTTTTGTTTTTTCTGAGTAACAGCTTTTTCTAATCAGTTAAGCATGAACTCAATTATTTGCAGGTAATAGGAAAAAACAGTATATATTCTATAGATCTTGAAAATAAAATTTAATCCTTTTTAACTGTATTGTTTTTAGATTTGTTAAAATTTCTGACCTGAATTATTTGTGACAAAAGTGACAAATCAAATCACCTTACATTTAATAAACAATAGCATGCATACTACCTGACTTGAAAATATTTGCCAGCTACTTCTGCTTAAAATAAATGCATTATAAGCATCTAGATTACTAAATTTTTAGTAAATTCTGCATCATTAAAGTACATAGCTTTGAGTATACTTAATTCTAGATAAGCAGAATTATACTAGAAACATACTTCTTTCACATTTTATCTCTGCATATATAGGCAGACAGAGTTGTTTTACCTCCTCCTTAGTCACTCTTACCAGGAACATGGTGTCTATTTATGCAAATGGATTTAGCTAGAAAATAAAGAAAAAGTAATACTGAAATTTAACAGAAATTTTACCCTGAAAGTATTTATGGTACTTAGGTTAGCATGCATGCCTTTTATTATTCAAAAATGCATATGAAGATCTAAAAAGCACTTACTGCTGATTAAAAACTGAAAGTTGAGGGAAATTCAGATAACGTAGAAAGAGTTTATGACAGGAAAAGTGATCACTCTTGATGCACATATTCAATGGTTTCCATCAATATAAAGCAAATTTATCAACTAATGTTTACTCTCATATTTTATTATAAACATAGCATTAAATCAAAATATCCATTGAATGGACCAGCCAGCTTCCTTTCGTTCAATTTAAAATTGCATAAATTTCCCATTTAATAAGCAAAGGAATTATTTAGCTCAAAGTCAACTTCACATTAGTACAACTAATTAGTAGTACAACTTGCTATCTTACCACCCAAAGTATAATAGAAATTGTGTGCGATAGTACTCAAAACTACTTTTCTGTATCATGCTATGGTGTAAATACTCACTTTTGGCAGTATATCATAATATGATATAATAAGATACCAAATGCTATCTTATTTTAACAACAAAACAATAAAACCTAAAACAACTCAAAACATTAACAAGCAATATCAAGCAGCAAGAAATATGGGAAATAGCAGTAAATTTGCAATAGAAATGTAGATTGGAAAAACATTTAAAAGCATGAGATTTGAAGTTACAATGTTTTAATTTTGCCTCTTATTCTTCCTAGTGTTTCTGTATTTATAAATGTTAAAACTGGTACAGAACTGTAGGATTGGTATAAATATGAAATGCAACAGTAGCTGCAGAGCTCAGTCCTATGCCTGCAAATAAATTGTGCTAGAAACGGTTTCATTTGTAATCAAAATAGGTTCTTTTACTCTCAACCTGATATTTCATTTTTAGATTCTGCATAGTAGAGAACGTAGGCCCTATGTGTAATGATGTTTCTGTATCATACCCATTTGTAAAATATATTGAGATTGTTGTGACCATTAAATGAGGTAATGAGCTGTGTTCAACATAATTCACAACATACAGTACACACTTGCTGAATGGTGGCAAAATCATAAGAATTGGAGTCTGGCTCTAGCTTTTGCACTGATCACTATGTAACTTTGAGTAAGTTATCCATTTTTTCCTGAGTTTTCTCCAAAAGGTGGGCATAAGGGCATCCATTCTGTTCAAATTTTAGGGTTATTGAAATAAAGTAATGCAGATAAGCACTTAAGCTGCAAATCTTATAAAAATGGGTGGTATGCTTTTTCTAATGGGAGTTTATAGAGATTAAGTACCATGAAAATGAGATTTAAAAATCTATATAATCAAGAAAGCTATGTTTGACTTAGTATTTCAGGCAACACACAAATAGTGATTTTTTTCTCTGTTGAGATTAGTTATGGTACTCATAGAGAAGTTTCCATTAGAAAAGTTACTTAATATGAATATTTTCTTTTTTATCACTTAAATTCATGTACATTACATTATATAGTGTATTATAACTGATTGAAGGTTTTCTTGTTGAGCCTTGACAACATATCATTCCTATTAAATTATAATTTCTAAAGCCTTTTAAATATGCATAAAACTATAAATGCTTATGATTTATTGCTACGAACATCTAACAAGGCTAAGCTCTTCTTTATTTTATTTTTTTTTTAATGTACACTTCAAGCTTTATTTTTTAACACCACCATCTCAAATGATAATTTGCTGGTGGGGGTGGGAAGGCAACTATTTCTTCTCTTTTTGGAACAGGTAAAAATTATATTGATTCTTTTTTTTTTATAATAAATTTTATTTTTCTATTCCCCATACAATTGCAACCCCCCATTATGACCCCAATTCCTCCCCTCCCACCCCCCACCCCCCAAAAAGTGTCTCTGGTTCATAGTTTTTTGTTGATTTTGATTTTCACTTTCTTATACTTATTCATTTTCCTGGTCCCTTATTTAAGTTTTCTAGATTCCTGCTATGAGTGAGACCATCCGGTATTTTTCTTTTTCTTTCTGGCTTATTTCGCTGAGCATGATCCCTTCCAGCGCCATCCATGTTGCTGCAAATTGCATGTGTTTATCTTTTTTTGAATGCTGAGTAATATTCCATGGTGTATATGTACCACATCTTCTTGATCCAGTCATCTATTTTTGGGCATTTGGGCTGTTTCCAAAGCTTAGCTATTAACAAGGCTAAGCTCTTCTTTAAAATGCGGCTGCTTTAAAGGTTTTGGGGAAAACTTTTGATTCCCCATTCTCCACTTAACTGATGGGATCCACACCATCACAGCAATGTCTATTTTAAACAGACACAAGAGGCTGTCAGCATCCCCAGATGGGCTTGCAGTATGGTTTCTGTGGTGTTACTCTGGTGTTGTATATTCCTTATATCTTCTCTGCCTTGGACAAATGGGATTCTGTTCAATGTAGGTCTCTCCCACTCCTTTGAGTTTTTACTTTAAAATCCTAAATGTTTTACTGCAGACTCAAGCAGACAGGCAATGAGCAGATGAAGAACCAATGCAAAAGTGTTCAAAAACACCTGTGTTAGCTAACAGGCTCTGAATGTATCGCTGTGGTCCATAGAGAAGGCTGGAGAAGGTAGCAAGGAGATGCTGTATCCGCTACTGCAGCCTTAAAACAAAGTTGGTGTCTCTTTGGACTTTAAAATCATTCCTATACAGCTTATTTTATTTTTGTTTAATCAAATAAACAAGAGGGTTTTTCCATGGGGAAAAAAAATAAAAAAAATAAAATGCGGCTACTATGTGAGTTAGTTGTAGAATAACTAATTCAGTGATGTGCCAAAAATAGCAAATGTTATATCCTGTGATTTCATAATTACAGCAGTCATTAGAACTTGTTAGTAATAATCTTAGGAGACAATAATCTTACACTATCTCAGAAAATTGAGGCACTGAAAAGTTGAAGTAATTATGCAGTTCACGTTGGCACAGAATAAGGCACAAATTTCTAGAGAACTAAATCCTCAGTAGTGATGCTGTAGATCTGTACCACCCAATATGGTAACCACTACTATGTGTGGCTGAGGAATTAATTTAAATGTAAAAACCTAAAATATACAGTTTACTAGTTGTAAGATTTTTAGGAATGTATGCACCAACTTGGGTACCTAAAATTGCTTTTCAACTGTATATTTTATGATCTAGATACAGGTAAAGGATTTCCAATGAAAATTTATTTAACATCTAATTTGAGATATATTTTAGTACAAAATTTAAAGCTATTGGACATCTCTGCTGTACAAGTTCAAAGACTTAACAATAAATCATGTTATGATACAGACCCTACAAATGCTTTTAATCCTTCCAATTAAGGTACAGGAAGAGAATATGTGAATATTAATTCAGTTTTGGTTGTTTTAGAATCAGAAACAGAGGTTTTTATTTTGATATAGGAAGACTTGACCTTCCAGATGATATTTGGAAGGCTATCAGAGTCAGCTGTGGTGCATAACCGGAATACTCTGAGTTTCTAACATTTATATTTCATGAAAGTTATTTTTTTTTAAAGATTTATTTATTTATTTATACAAACACTAGGTACAGTCAGAAGCGCGGGAGGGTGAGAGAATTCACCAGAGTCAGAGGGGAGAGCAGAGCAGGCAGACTGATGAAGTACACTGCTGAGGGGAGCAGCAGGCGGCAGGAGAGGTCTGCGTGCCATGTGGGACCCAGTGGCCGGGGATCGAACCGGTGCTGCAGATGCTGCAGGCAGCTTCGCAACCCAGCGTTCAACAGCTGCGCCACAGGGTAGGCCCTATTTCATGAAAGATACTATATATGTTTGTGATGGGGGCTAAAATAGATCAGCTTTAGTATAAGTAAATTCTACTGTATAGCCAGTTATAGGATGATTTGAGCTGGGAATGTAGAACATTTTATTTTCTTTAATAGTCTCTGCAATGTAAGTGAATATAAATATATTGACTCCCCTTGAGAATATAAATTTATGGTTATATGAAGCCATTTTGCAAATGTGAAATGATTAACAGTGGGATAAATGTATTAATTTTGATAAACATGCATTATTTTAACTTTATGGACTACCAGCATATAACATACCAAAGTTTTTTTCTTCTATCAATAGATATTGCCCAGGGGTGTGGTAAGGGATATTGTAGAAGGATTACCTTAGAAATGATGAAATAATGTGACATTTTTCTTTTTAGAGATTCTTATTTCTGTATTAGAGGCTTGACTTGGGCACCCTATACACTTTTGCTACAATGAATTTCAGTATAAAGAATGTCTTTACATACTGCAGGGGAGGAGGCGGGAGAGGGATCAGAGGGAGAGAGGGAAGAGCACAGGGGACTGAGGTGATGGTGCACGGGTGCACTGGTGAAGGAAACTCTATGGGGACCATACCTGAGGGGGCGGGGGGAAGCAAATATTGTTTAAAAATGAACAGTGATGTAAAGAAAATAAATGAGAGATTAAAAATAAATATTACAAAAAAACCAATGTCTTTAAAAGTCACCACTAAGTGGATTTAACTAAAAATATATATTTTGAATAAAACAATTCCTCCTTTAAGAGATGTTCAAACTTTTTAGATGATTATTCTTGGCTATTAGTTAAAATTAGAGCTCAATTGTCCCAAATACCACCTTGATATTCTTAAAGTTTTTAGCATATTATGCATGAATCTGTTTGTCCATTCCCATTTGGAGATTACTGATAAAATATTTTGCTATATTTATACTTAATTTCATGCTTTCATTAGCTACTCAATATTACATACCAATCCTCCAGCAAAATGCTTGCAGAAAAGTTAAATAGCAATAATTCTGTCTTAAACACAATTTACTAGTCTAGTAAACAAAGAAAAATGTTTGAGACAGTTCTCTACTTTCTGAAAAGGAGAAAAATTAGGTTAAACTCCAAATACTTTAATGTTTGTACCTTTCTCCCCAGGAAAAGACTGTTGTCTCCTGCTAAGTAACTGTCAATTTATGAGTAGATAAGTTTTGAAAAGATAACATCTTCTTTCATAATAGTGATCTACTATCTCAGAGTTCAAAGGTATGTTAAGTAATATTTAAATGAGGAGGTTCAACCTAAAAATAAATACCTAATTTAGAAAAAAATCGATAGTTAGAATTGGCATACTTTACTATGTCACATTCTGTGATTGATATAGTATTGTCACAAAGAAAGAAACAAAGGTTGGATAATCATGAATTCTTAGGAATTTTACTGAAAACTATAAATCTCTTTTAAGTTGTCTATACAAGACTGTATTACTTGTATAGACTTCTGCAGCCAAGCAAACCAGTTAGTCTTTGATGTTCTTATAATTATGAAGAGTTTAGGATTATGTCTCTAGGCAAAGATGCCTCGAGGTAGGAAGGTATAGATCAAAACTGACATCATGACACAATAAAGAAGAAAGGTGAAGTGAAGCCAAAAGTAGGTTGGCATGAATATTCCTCCTAAGTCAAACAAGTAATAGAATGTAGCCTCTTAAGTACTATGTAGGTAAACAGTTAACCACAGCTTTATATTGTTTATAGGATTAAATACTTTTTGTAGCTTAAATTCAGAAAGATCACATTAATTTTAAGATAAAGTATATACCTTCATCTATGTGTCATCTACTGGGTATATACTTTTTAGAAAGAAGATAACATTAAAAGCAGGTTATTTGAATAATTTTTAATGATATGGAGTAATGTCATACCATTGGGAAGAAAAAGGAAGATAAATGATACCAATTTTGTTAACTGTATGCATAGTAAAAAAGAGGCCACACTGAATTATCAGTGTGTAATCTTTACACATACAATGAGTAATCTTTATTTTTATATCTTATTCTCTAAAGTCCCTATTAAGCACCAATAAACTTTTTTATCGGAATTCTAAAATATATTTTAAAAGTAGGTGGCAGTTTATAATAGCACCTGAATGATCATATATATATATTGAAGAGTATATTGGGAAATATGCAGTTGGAAGAATTTGGCTTTGTACATATGTACATATTAAGTGGAGTTGGGAATTATTTTGAATAGGGTTTAATTTTTTTCCTATTTATCTGCATGTGAGGATTATTTAGAGGGAGTCATTTCACCTTACACATTTTCTTCTACCATTCATTTTCCATTGAACTACTGTAACAGGGTGGTCCCCAGGAAAGGGGGAGGTTTCAGGTTCCCTGCCCCACCCAAATGGAGGGTGGAGCTGAGCAGGGAGAGAAGAAGCTGCAGAGGAGACTGAGGAAGGAAGGAAGCAGGATGGAGCCAGAAGGAGACGTGGAGGAGGCGCATGGAGCCGAGAGACACGTGAAGAAACTGCACTTGCCTTTTGCTCGTAGACTGGTTGACACAGATGTGGGTGAGACCCGTGGGGAAGTGACAATGGCAGTTTTTATCTTGATTTTGATTTTGCTCTTTTCCTTCCGGGCTTGTCTGGTTATTTCTGACCCTTTTCTGTGGGTCCCCACTGGAAGATGCTTTAGACCTGTGGCAGGCTTTGGGGCCTTGCTCTGGGCCAGTCCCATTTGGATGGAGTTTTACCCACAAGGGGACGGGTAACTTTGGGTGCTTGATTTAGAAACTAGATTCTTTGCCTTTCCTGTATTGTTTCCTAATTGTATTAAAGTTCCTTCCCATTAAAGTCTCCTATGTTTTGTGTTGATGAGGCGGATGGCAGAACCCATTTAGAATAGGCAGGTTTGCAGGGTTTGGGCTGCCCCTCTCCCTGCCCTGTTACACTACTAGATGTTCTTCCCTCCCTGCCATGTGATTATTGCTTTAATAAGTATAGCTTTTATAGGTGTTTTACCAGGTCATGGCCACTCCATCAAAAAAACTTCCCAGACTGTTGTACAGTGAAGTATGGTCTTATGACCACGTTCTCTCTGATGGAATATAAGCCACTCTGGGTTGTTCCCTGAATAAGAAAAGAGTATGCCTTTTTTTTCCCTCATTGTAGGCAGGGATACCAATTTTCAGTAAAGCAGATGAAGTCTAAGCAACACAATAGGAGGAGTCTAATAATCTGATACCAGGACAGGAATACCTGCCAGGATTCTTATAAAATAAAATTCTTTTCTATGTTAAATAATAGTGGCTGGTTATAGACGCCTACATAATATATTTATTGGCATTATACCATCACTAGTGCACCATCAATGAAGCTCATTTAACCCTGGCCAAAGAGGAATTTGCAAATATATGTGAGAACATATTTTACTTCACAGCTTGTACTGTACAATTTGTATCTGACTTACCAGATTTGAACTATAAATAGCACATTTATAAAGTTTTTTTAAACAAAAATATTACTGAATGTCTGTTCCTACTATTTTTCTTACAAAAACAACCTAGTGTGGATTCCAGATTTAATAAACAGTGCTAAAACTTAAACAGGTAAATATTAAATTACAGTATAACTAAGAAACATCAATTCATGTGTCATATCTTACTATACAAGAAATCGTTATTAATCACACTATATTTTGATTGTTTATAAGATTACTTTTATCACACTTTAATATTTATCAGAAACTATTCAAAGTTTTAATTAACTTAATTAGATGATAAGATTATCATCAACTCTTCTAAAACAATGGGGAAACTAAGGCCCCAGGAAGGTAAATATAACTTACCCAGAGTCTACAATTAGTAGTAATCAAACTAGTATTCAAATTCCAAGCAGTGTGGCACAAGATTTTTAACATCTCTGATACTCAGAATTTTATCAATAGAATATTTTTGTAACCCCTCAAACCTGCTATTTTTACTACCCTTTTAAAAAAGTTTATGTGGAGGTGGGTTTAAGTGGCTGCAAAGAAAGAACTATACTCACCTTCTTCCATGGACACAACAAATCTACAACTAAATATGGATTCATCTACTCATATTAGACCTAAAAACCAAATGAACTAAACTACAAAGAATAAAAAGGTAGCATTCAAATAGACAGGAGAGAGGGGCCAGGCCCAGCAGAAGCCCCACCTACCACAGCACCTGAAAAATAATGAGGAAATGGAAAAAAACAAATGGCCACAGGAATCCTTAGGGGGATAATACACTACGAGGAGAGAACAAATCTCCAGAACCCAGTCACAAAGACACAGAAGATATTTCTTTTTACCTGACACAGAATTCACAATTGTCTTAATAAAGAAACTCAAAGAAATGGAACAATACGGACAGCAGCCCCAGGCCTTGCAATCTCCCACAAGACTCTGCCAGCCATCTGCCCGGACGGACGAGGCACTGGACCTATAGTGAGGAGGTGTCAGAACATCCTCAGGCCCTGAGTGACCCCACCAAAGGCCCACTCAGACCACTGAGCCCCTAGCCCTGTGCCAGGGGAGGTGCAGCTGCCTGGCCAGACAGGTGAGACCCATGACCAGTGAGGGGCATGGGGAGCCCCACCCACAGCTTCTGGGCCTCAAAGCAAACAATGGAGAGAAGGAAAAACCAAACAAATGGCTATATAAATCTTCAGGAGAATAATACAACACACAGAAAACATTTCTCCAGAAGCCAACTTCAAAGACATGGACAATACATTCTTCCTATCAGATACAGAGTTTAAAAATGCCATGACAAAGAAATTCAAAGGAATGGCAAACTAGAAAATTCAGAAAAACAAATCAATATCCTTAGAAATAAAATCAACAAACAGCAGACAGAAAATGAAGCCTTCAGAAAGGTAACAGTGGAGATTCAGGATATAAAAAGACACACAGGAGATGAAAAATTCAGAAGAAAGTTATGGAAGAAGAATAGATCAAATGGAAGAATAAGTCAGAGTACTTTAAGATGTGAATAATCAAAAAACTCAGGTAGAAAAGGAACAGAAAAACAAAGTAAAAGAAAAAAAACACTCCAAGAATTATCAACTCCACAAGGAAAGGCAACATAAGAATAATGGGAATACCACAGTGGGAAGAGAGAGCAAAAGGAACAGAAAATGTATTTAAAGAAAAAAATGGAGAAAACATCCTTAACCTAGAAAAGGTAATACTGTACAAATTCAGGAAGCTAAAAGAACCCAGGAGTACCTAATCAACATGAGAACTACATTAAGACAGAGTAGCGAAACTTCCAAGAGTTCAAGACAAAGAATATTGAAGCTGGCAAGGGGAAGGAAGCAAACAACTTATAAAGGTACCCCTATCAGGCTAACATCAGACTTCTATGAAGAAACACTACAGGCAAGAAGATGGAATGATTTGATCCAACCACTTTAAAGATAAAAACTACCAGCCATGAATACTCTTATCTTCTGAGGGAGATATGAAGGAAAAATAAAGGCCTTTCCAAACATGAGAAACTCAAGGAGTTTGCAAATATTAGATCACTCTCCAAGAAATATTGAAAGGAGCATGCATATGCATCTAAACTGAAGAGAAAAACATACACAAAGAACTCAATGAGAAGATAAGCTGAACCATAAAAATTAAGAACAAAATAGCAGTAACAGACTTTCCTGTGTCAATAATCATACAAAATCTACATGGAATAAACTCACCATTAAAAGACAGAGTACCAAGTTGGATCAGGAAACAGAATCTAACCTTCTGCTATCCCCAGGAGACATACCCAAACTCCAAAGACAAACATACGCTGAACTAAAGGGCTGGAAAACAATCCTACAACATAAGGAGACCCAAAAGAGAGCAGAGACAGCCTTACTTACATCAGACAACATAGATTTCCAGTAAAAAAAAAAAGGTAAAAAAAAAAAAGAGAGGAAAGGACACAATGTAACGATTAAGGGAACAGTACAGCAGAAAGACATAACATTTACCACAGCTTATACACCAAATAAAGTGCACCAAAATACATTAGGAAACTACTATCAACTCTGAAAACTGACAATGGGAAAAAAAGATTTGTAGCAGGGGACTTCAATACTCCACTTTCACCAATGGACAGATAAACATAAAATGAGGGACAGAGTAGCTTAAACAAAGAATTAGACTGTATGGGTATATTAGACACTTACAGGGCATTGCAACTGAAAAAAAAGAATGTACACTTTTTCTTAAATGTACATGGGACTGTCTCCTGAATAGATCACATGCTGGGTCATAAAACAAACATCAACAAATTCATGAAGATTGAGATCATACCTAGCATCAGGCCTCCCTGGTGGCGCAAGGGGTTAAGATGAAGCACTATGAAGCTATCTGCAGCCATTGCAGCATGAGTTCAATCCCCAGCCAGGGAGGTGACCCAAATGGTGCAGCAGACCTAACTGGCCTCCTGCTCCCCTCAGGAGTGTATTTCAGTCAGTCTGCCTGTTCTATTCCCACTCTGTCTCTGGTGAATCCTCTCAACCCCTCCCTCCCCATAGCTCTGGCTTGTACCCCAGGTCTTGTATGCATAAATAAATAAATCTTTTAAAAAATAATACCTAGCATCTCAGACCATAAAGGTATCAAACTATAAAAATCAATTCTCAAAAGAAAGCAGGGAAATCCTTTTAATACATATAGACTGAACAACGCTGTACTAAAAGGCCACCGAGTTAATGAAGAAATCAAAGAAGAAAAACATACCTTGAAACAAATGATAATGAAGATACAACTTTTAAAGGCTTATAGAATTCAGCAAAAGCAGCACTCTGAAGATATTATATAGTAATACAGGCCCACATCAAGAAGTAAGAGATCAAAGAAAAGATCTCTCTCATCATGAGGAATTAGAAAAAGAACAAATACAAAAGTCAATAGAAGATCTGAAATAATAAAACCAAACCAGAAATAAAATAAAAGCTGGGTCTTAGAAAAAAATAAACAAAATAGTCAAACCTAGCAAGATTCACTAAAAGGGAGAAATCTCAAATAGGATCAAGTGAAAGAAGAGAAGTGATAAGATGTGGCAAACATTCAGAGGATAGTTAAAGACTACTATGCACATTTATTTGTACTCTAACAAATTCAATAACCCAGAAAAGATGAAAACATTCTTAGAATTATTCAACCACTGAGACTGAATAAACCAGTCACAAACAAGGAAACTGAAACAATAATCACAACTTTCCCTCCAAAGCAAAAGTCTAGTGCAAGATGGTTTCACAAGTGAATTTTACCAACCCTTTATAGACCCATCTACAATCACATCAAAAAATAAATATGTAGGAGTAAACATAACAAAGATCTATACAAAGAAAACTAAGACACTGTTAAAAGAAACAGAAGACACAAAGAAATGGAAAAATATTTCCTGCTCATGGATTAGAAGAATCAACATTATCAAAATGGCTATCTTATTCAAAGCAGTACACAGGTTCAGTGCAATAATAATGAAAACATCAACAATATTCTTCAAGGAACCGGAACAAACTACTAAAAACATGTGGAATAACAAAAAAACCTCGAACAGCCAAAGGAATCCTGACAAAAGTATGAAAGTATCATTACTTCCACACTTCACACTATTGTAAAGCCATAATAATTAAAAGTGCCTGGTGCTGGAACAAAGAGAGACATACAGACCAATGTAATAGAATTGAGAGCCCAGAAATAAACTGACACCTGTATGGACAAGTGAGAAAAGAACATACACTGAAGCAAGGATAGCCTCGTATTTAATAAACGGTGTTGGGAAAACTGAAACAGCTGAATGCAAAAGAATGAAATAAGACCAGTACCTCATACCATCCACAGAAGTCAATTCAAAATGGACAAAAGATCATACAATGTAAGATCTGAAACCATAAAATACATAGAAGAAAACATAGGCAAAACACTTCATGACTTATAGCTTCAGTGATATCTCTGCAGATTTGTTCCCAACAGCAAGGAATACTAAAAGGAATATAAACAACTGGGACTATCTCAAACTAAAAAGATCCTGTAAAAGAAACTATTGCTAAAACAAAGAGATATCCTACTAGATGGGAGAAAATATTTGCACATCATACATCTGACAAGGGATGTATGTAGAAATGAAATATCTACAAAAAACTAAAACTCAGCCAAAAAAACCTAGCCCAATCAAAAAAAGGAGGGGCACAGGGACTATACAGGCACTTTTGCAAAGATGTCCAATAGGCATATGAAAAAAGTTCATCAGTTTTTGTCAGGAAAATGCAATACAAAACCACAATGAGATACCACCTTGTACCTGTGAGAACGGCCTATCTCACAAACATCAAAAACATTAAGTGCTGGCAAAAATGTGGAGAAAAGGGAACCCTTCTACACTGTTGGTGTGTAGACTGGTCCAGTTCCTATGGAAAGTCATGTGGAAGTTTCTCAATAGATTAAAAATGGATCTGCCAGGGCCTCCCCGGTGGCGCAGTGGTTGAGCGCTGGGTTGCGAAGCTGCCCGCGGCCTCTGCAGCGCCAGTTCGATCCCCGGCTGCTCCCCGGCCACCAGAGGAGGGTCCCACATGGCGCGCAGACCTCTCCTGCCGCCCGCTGCTCCCCTCAGTAGTGTACTTCGGTCCCTCTGCCTGCTCTGCTCCCCGCTCTGGCTCTAGTGAATTCTCTCACCCTCCTGCGCTTCTGACTATACCCAGTGCATGTATAAACAAAACAAACAAACAAATAAATAAAACATGCCTCTAAAAAAAAAAAAAAAAAATGGATCTGCCAAATGACCCAGAAATTTCAGTCCTAGGTATCTAACCCCCAAGTTAAAAAAATATTAATTTGAAAGGAAATTTGCAATTCCATGTTTATTGCAGCACTATTTACAATAGCCAAGCTATAGAAACAACCTAAGTACCCTAAAACAGATAATGGATCAAGAAGATGTGGAATGTTACTTAGTGATCAAAAAACATAAACTCTTGCCATATGCAGCAACATGGATGGAACTGGAAGGGATTATGCTAAATGAAGTTAAGGAGAAAGACAAACACTGGATGGCCTCACTGACATGGAAGATAGAGAAGCCAAAAAATCACATAAAGATAGCTTAAAAGTTGACTACTAAAAGCTGACTTAGAACCTAGGCATTAAGAGGGGTAGGACGGGAGGGATGGGCACAATGGACTGTGCTACTTTGGTGGTGGGTGCTATGGTAATTACACCTGAAGTGGAGGCAGTTCTGTACTTGCAAAATACCAACACAGTATAAACCAATGTTATCTTAATATTAAAGAAAAAAAAAAAAAGCCTTGTAGACTTATTCACCCCTGGGACCCAGTGCAGTAACACTGTCTATACAGTGCCAGACCCATAAGTAAATGAAACTCATTTACTTATGAAACCATTTTTACTGTGTCTGCCAGAGAAGCAAGAAACTTTAGGAATGACCCCCAAATTGGAATCACTGGGAGGCACCATCTTAGAACCCACCCTCTATATACTAGACCCTGACAAGGGCTCCAATATATAAACCCAGACAAGGGCTCCAATCACTCCTGCAAAGTTGCCCAAGCTAGCAGAGAGCAAAATTACAGCAACTGAGAAGGCCAACCCTGGGTAAATAAACAGGCCTTGCCCTGTTTAGTCACATTCATAGCAAGCAGGTCCAATATACCATTAAATGAGCACCATAAAAGCATGTGTCAGCAGCTCCATTTGCCTGCCATATATTGCCACATACCACTACAGGGACTGGAGTCATCCCATAATGAACTCATGCCAAAGCCTAATCCACAGCACCATCCACTCAGCACACCATATTTGAGGACCTAGGCCAAGCCCAACTGATATGTCATAGAAAGCTCTGCCCACTGTGTTGCCCCAGTAGAGCAGGCAGGTCGGAATAGCCCACAAAGGAGACACATTGAGTGAGTAGCTCAAGAAAGCAGGAACTGTGCTCCTGGAACTGTAACATCAGACCAACATCACGACTAGGCTGGGTAGTATAGTTTCCTAAAACACACGAATACCACAGAGAGTCAAGCAAAATGTGGAAACAGCAGAAAATGCCCTAAATAAGAGAGCTAGACAAAACTCTGGAAAAGACCCTAAAGAAATGGAAGTAAGCGATCACCTGATACAGAGTTCAGAGTAATGGTTATAAAGATATTCACCAACCATGGGAAAAAAATGAATGAACTAGAAAAGTGATGAAAGATTAATATAGAAAGAAGTCAGAGAGCTAAAGAATGTAGTGATAGAACTTAAAATCAGTAGAGGCATCCAATAGCAGACTGGAATCAGAGGAGCAAATAAGTGAGTTGGTAGAGAAAGCAATACAACTCACTCAGATAGGGTATCAGTATGAAAAAAAGAATTTTAAAAAGTGAGGGAACTCTAAGAGACATCTCGGACAACATTAAGAGGTATTCCTCTTTATTAGCATCATAGGGGTGCCGGAAGAAGAAAGGGCCAGAAAAAAGTATTTGAGAAAATAATCACCAAAAACTTCCATAAGGAAGGAAGGAAGGAAGACAGAAATTCAGATACAGGAATTCAGAGAGTTTCAAATAAAAGGAACCCAAGAGATCCCCATCAAGACACATAATTAAAATGGTAAAAATTAATGATGAGACGATGTTAAAAACAGCAGGAGAAAAACAGTGTGTCACAAATAAGGGAAGCCCCATAAAGCTACCAACAGATTTTTCAATAGAAACTTTACAGGCCACAATAAAATGGGATGAGAAAATCAAATTGCTGAAAGGAAAAAAGTTTCAACCAAAAATTCTGCAACTGGCAAGATTGTGATTAGTGATAGTTTTGTGGAAGAAATCAAGAGCTTTCTAGACAAACTAAAGCTAAAGGAATTCGATACCAAATGGCATTGAAGAAGATATATATATTTTTAAGATTTATTTATTTCTGCATACAAGAACTGGGGTATAAACCAGAGGTGTTGGGGTGGGGGGGTGAGAGGATTCACCAGAGCCAGAGTGGGGACCAGAACAGGCAGACTGACAAAATACACTGCTGAGAGGAGCAGTGGGTGAGACAGGAGAGGCCTGCTGCGCCATGTGGGTTGCTCCCTGGCCGGGGATCAAACTCGTGGTGCAGTGGCTGCAGATAGCTTCATAGGCTGTGTCTTAACCCCTTGCGGATGAAGAAAATATTAAAGGGACGTCTTTAAACTGAAAAGACTGGAAACTAAAACAATAAAACATGAGAAATCATCTTACTGGAAAATATAAATTCACAGTAAAAGTAGTAGAGCAGTCATTTCTAAAACAAGAAAGATATTAAGACAATACTAAAATTAAAGCTACAATTAAGGGAATTATTGGGTTATCAGAAAAGTCATGACACATTTTTGCTTGAAAATCAAAAAATATATCATGACTTTTTTCAGCAAACCAATTTATAGCATAACAATGTAAAGTGAGATATTAATATAAAAAATGGGGAGGGAATAAAGATGAGGTTTAGCTATGTGTTCAGATATAATAACCATCATCTCTAAAAGGAACAATATATACATAAAATGTTACAGCTGAACCTCACAGTAACCATAAAGCAAAAATGTATAGTAAAAACACCACTGAAGAAAGCTATCATACCTCAAGAGAACAGAAAACAGGAAGAAAGGAACAGAAAAGAACTATAAAAGCAACCTGAATTTATTGCCATAATGATATCTTAGTAGTAAAGGCAGGGTATAGGGCAACTAAAGAAAATTTCTATAAAAATTACTATGAATTAACCTCTGACTGTGTTTTCCTAAATGGCAAGAGGGATGGAGATAGAAGACATTTGTATTCCCATAATGTAACCCCATAATTCCTATTAACATGGTTTGGTTTCATCATTTAGTTAAAAGTGACCTCATAACATGAAAATTGTAGCTACCTCACAGAGCTGAGGTAAGGATTAAATGTGTTAATATTTGTAAATTAGATTAGTGCTTGGCCCATAGAAAGCATTCCATAAGAAACTACTATTGTTGTTATTAGAATGTATGTAAATATCCTTCACCAGTAACAAGAGAGTGATAGTTCAACTAAAATTATTCTTATCTAATATATTAATGGTGAATATTAAAAAGAATATACACTAGGAATGGAGCTTTGAAAGTAGCCTATTACTCACTTAGTCTCCATCTATTTGAAACCCTTTGAGGGTGGGGAAAAAGATGGAATCATCTTTGTGGTAAGTAATTGTCACCTCTCTAATCAGACTGAGAGCTGCCCTGATGGTATGGCATTGGAGTCATTTTTAAGATGGGCATCTCTGGTGGTGGTGTTAGAAAGGCGCGCTTAGTGCCTGGTTGCAAATAGTATTACAGAAACGAAGCACAGGATGGGCTATCACTGGAGAGGATTGTATGTTTTTCAGGCAACTTACAAAGTTTGTGTTCCACAAAGAAATGAATTGTTATAATTCTGAAGGTCCTTTAACCCAGGAATAGGAAATACTAGGAAGAATAGGATTGGAGTATCTAGACAGCAATTTTTCCAGGATTAGTCACATTCAATAAACTGAGTTTAGAAAAAGGGTAAGTTTTTTTAAATTATCAATTTCTATATTAAAAAGTTTTAAATAGACCTCAATTTAAGCTTCTGATTTATATTCTATGGAAGACTATACTGTAAATGGTTCTAGTGACTTCTAATTAAAACAGACTACCCATCAAACCTAAGATTTCATGTGAAATATTTTGTCTGATATAGGAGAGAATTTTTTTGAGAAATGACATGTCTGTGTATATGTATAAAGGATTACATGAGTTCCTGTGTTGGTTAATTTTAATAATAGCACTGATGATAAACAAATTTCCTCAAAATCTTATGAAAAGAATGTTCTTTTCATTTTTTACTAAATGGTGATTAATCACTGATTAACAATTTTCATAGTAACATAACTTAAGTATCCATATTATACTATTTACTCAGGCTCAATTCTTATTATTTTTAAAAAGACACTGTCTTTACAAAGAAAACAATTCAAATTAACCAACCGTGCCCTACAAACACAAGTAGAAATGATACTGAATAAGTATTGATTAAAACAAAAAAGCACTTAAAAAAAACAGCTTACCAACTCCAGAGGTTATTGATTCTGCATCAATGTCACTAGCTCTTTTTCTTGCCACTTCAGCTAGTGCCAATTCACCCTTATCTAGTGCAAGGTAATGGATATCCTTTGGAAATAAAGCAAAATAAAAGATTAATCCAAAATGAATCTTGCTCAACTTACAAAGGAGAATTTGAAAGAAAGAAACTTATTGTTCAGATTACAAAACAGACATGGCTGATGAATATTCTTTTTGTGTTTTTACTTTCTCAGTTTTGTTTTCCTAAATTGGAGCTCATAGACGTAACAAATGGACCTAAATAAATTCTATTATATATTTAGGGAAAAGTATAAGTTTTTAATCAAATGTTTGACATACTCAGCTTTATTAGAGAATAAAAACATGAATTGCTATTTTCTGTAGTGAGATTTTAATATTTGAGGAGCTTTTGCGTATTTCTATCATACCTTATATTATGCTAAATATTTTAGAAGGAACATATGACACAGATTTGTCTCTGATATTTATATGCCTGTCACATTATTTTGTTAATATTTTAATGCTATTAATATTTTGATCTTATTCAGCCAACAAATAATCAGTGCCTATTAAGTTCCAGGCACTGTTCTGGATTAGATCGACTGCACTACCATGTCTTAAGAAGCCTTGAGCCCAGTGGGGCTGCTGTAAATTTACAGTTAATTACATACTAGTATGACATAGCTTTTATGGCAGTTATTGCACATAATACTGGGGAGCCGAAGAGGAGCAATTGATCCTTGATCTGAATTTGTTCATACTAAGAATTATGGTTGGAGGGAAAATGTAGAAAAGGTGACAGTATGAGTGATCTCTGATGTGTATATGTAGAGAAGCTTAAGAAAATGTAGTTCTATCAGGCAATGGTAGGTTTTCAAATGGATGGAGCGTTGGCTTTGTGGGAGAAAGCAGTGAAAAATAATATTTAACAAGTAGATAAAGCCACTGGAAAAAAAACACAGAACTCTATGGTAATGCAGAATGACTGTTGGAATGAAAATTTTACTACAATAAAATTGGGAAAAGAACACGAATATTCAATTTATAGTGAAGAAATATCAATGACCCATAACATAAAACATACTTCACTTTATTAATATCCTAATAAATTCAAATTGAAAAAATAATTTCAAATTGGATAAGTTCTTTAAAGTTATTACTAATTACTGGTTACAAAGTTTGGGGGAAACCATGTTCAACCACTGTTATTAAACTCTGAATGAATGGCTTCATTTTAGCTGCAGACCTGAAAATGTTTCAGCCTAAAATTACAAGGCAAACAGTACTTAAATGTGAAACTTATACCATGATAAAGTCATTTCAATGAGAACCATTGTTTGAATTGCTAGTAATGTCAGACAGTGCTATGTACTTCCAGAATAGTCAAAACTTTTTTTAAAAAGAGAAATCTGTTTCTATACAAATTCCAAGCAATATTTTCTAATTTTAATCCACTGCAGCATTTAACTTTGATGCAAATGTAAAGGAAATTACATGTTCCAAAATCTATTTACCTGTACAATTGAGGAACTTTAATTGGAAGTGATTAATTAGCAGCGTAATGACATTCTACTCTTTTAGCTAATGGGATTCTAAAAATGCTCACATAAAACCACATGTACATGAATTAACACCAATATTTGGCAGTTCCTACCTATAAGAAATTTGCAAAGGTGAAATACATCAAATCTCATCATAGATCAGTATTAACATGAACATTTGAAAAAGATGTTGGTAAGGAATATCAACTTTTAACCCTACTTAGTGTCATATTATCTTCCCAAAGAATATTATTTGCATTTGTAAGCCAGTTTTATAAAAACTGTATTCAGTTACATTTTTAATTGTATCACAATAAAGATTTGTGGGAAGATGTTTTCTCTCTTGTTTTATAAAGTACCTTTGTCATAATCTAAATTTTGCCTCTTGGTCCACAAACCTAGAATGTTTTCTATCTAGCCTTTACAGAATGTTTGCTGATCACGTATTTTAACAACTTATCATAATTTAGAATTTGCATATATATTTTTGGGAAATCTTCCTGAGGAAACAGTGTGACAATACATGTCCAAGACTGGTATTGACAACATTGCTTATCACAATGGAAAATTAGAAGCAACTTCAATGTACATCAATTGAAAAAATCTTGGGGTTTTTCTCTCTTGGCCCAAGAGAGACATAATACTTTCTTAAAAGATTCTTATAGTCAATGAAGAAAGTAGTAATAATTTGAAAGCATGCACTACTACATTAAATCTGCTAGGATTTTATTTAAGACTTTTGCATCTGTGTTCTTAAATAAACAAAGTCTATGACATTACTTGGACTTGATAGCTACCAAGCCCCTGACTGCTATCAAATTATATTAGCTTTATAAGTGAGGTGATTTTTCTATTTTCTTTTCTCTAGCAAAGTTTGCATGTAATTCTTCACTGAAAATAACCCCAAAATATGCAATACCACCCATTACTGAAAAACATAAGTAAGCACTAGATTAAAACACAGACTTTTGTGTTTAATTTTTTTTGTAAGATGTATTCAAGTTTTATAGTGTGCTTCAGGCCCTATAAAGCATGTCTCTACCCCTGATATCAACCATCAATGTTCTTACATACTAATGGACTGTGTTACTGCATGTTTGGTTGTTTAGTAAAGTTCTTTTTTGTTTTGTTGGCCTCTTTTTGGAAATTTATTGTATAAGATGAAGATGGAATATAACAAGTCTAAAGAGACAACATAGGTGCCAATAGACTTAAAAAGTGCTATACTCATAAATTCCAGTATTTTTTCCACCCCGCCAGATTTACATATTTGGTGGATGGTTATATTACAAAAATATGACTAACTTGGAAGTTAGTTTTCAGAAAAATGAGCCACTTAGTTTCCATCATTCTTAATGACAATTTTATAAAATATCACTTATCACAATGACATATTAGTATCTTAATTTAGCACTGTTAAGTGAAAAGATAATAAACACTGATAAGTCTTTGGGGATGATCCAGATTTTAAAATGTGTACATATTCTGTCTGCATGTATCATGTAAATTCTAAAATACAAAACTTGCTGTTCTGGGTTCTCATTACCTTTCACAGATGACTTCTAAATGTAGAATGCTAGAATGAATATGCACATTTACAACAAAAAGTATTTAAAACTAAAAAAAATTGAATTATAGATAGTATTCTGTAAATCACACTTTGGATCAGTCATTGACAATAAATATAACTATTGTATATTAATGTTATATAACCTTTTCTAATTTTTATAAAATTTCTGGGAATTGATAGGTTTGTATGACATCATGGAAGCACTTAAAAAGACATGCTATACTTTATACATATTTAGGACAATTATGTCCTCATCCTCTCTCATAATAGTTCAAACAACTGATAATCAAAATTTTAAATTCTTGTCCTATAGCTTTACAAGTTTAAGTCTTGCCCATAATTGCCTTCAGAACATTTAATAACTTCAAGCTGGTTTATTTCAGCTGAAGAGAAAGTATAAAGTGTTAGTACATTTCTTTATCAACTTATTTGAAAATAATATTTACTTTCATAGGAGAAATCTGATAAGAAAATTTAAAAGTTAGGAATAGAAGTGCTTTTTTATAATGTGTTGATATTTTAGACATCTCGTATGTTGTAGATTTCAGGAAAAAAACTTTCAAGAAAAGTATCTTAAGAAATTTATCTCAGTTATACTGAGAGTTTATAAATATAAACCTAAAGTTTATATTTATATACAATTCTTAATATCTATGTTTCACAATCTTATGTAAGTAAGAAAACTGAATAATCATTTTAAAGGTGAAACATAGATAGGGATAATTTAATTTTGTTACCATGTGAAGAATTTCTTTGGAATGATGAATTTTCATGTTTCACTAAGTTTTTGGAAATTTTTTTGTTTTTGAAGTTTTTTGCATAACTGATAAGTAAAACCTAATGTATCCTTTCAGGAGTTATGTTTTTGACTACTGTTCAGATTTTGTACTTGGAGCTACTGAACTATTCATATATTTAGTATGTCTTTTTTTTTAGCAATTGATATATTTTCTAGAAAATTATTCATGTTCACTAATTTTTTGTTTATTGTACAAAGTTGCAGATATTTTCATAATTTACAAAAATCTTCTGATCTTTCCATATACTTCTATGGCGTGAGCCCCAGGATATACTGAGTTTTAAAATATAAAGTTGCAAATGTGTTTAGAATGCCACTAAAACCTAAAATGGGTTTAACCTAAAAAAAAACCCCACAAGTGTATAGATGAATATATATGCATATTCAGTTAGATATTTTCTACAAATGATCGACCAAAAGTGATAACCTAGTGGAAAAGAAGAATATTGTGAAGAAAACAGAGATTGAAAACAACATCTTTGTACCACTTTTTGATATCTGATTTTGGAAATTTTTTTTATAATTCTGATAAAATTTAAATAAAAAACATTCTGCAAGCAGTAAAAGGAAAATGAATGAACTTAGTATATTAAATCGGTGGCATAATTACTTGAAAAATTATTTCAAATTACTTTAAAATATACACAGAATAACTGGAAATGGAAATCTTAGACTGTTTTCATAATTTTATTAGTAGGAATATTTGTATAATTATTCTGTAACCAATTTCTAGGAGAGTATAAAAGAGATGAATAAAATACAAACTGTAAGCCAAATCCTGCCTACAACCAGTTTTTTTTATAAATAGTTTTATCAGACCAGTCACACTCATTTGTTTACATATGCCTATGTCTGCTTTCAAGTTACAATGGCAGAGTTGATTTGTTGGTGTCACAACTGTATGACCTGCAAAGCTATATATATTCTCTCATCCTTGACAGAAAAGTTTTCCAACCATGTCCTAAAGCTTTTGCAATGGAAAAGTATAATAAACTCAGTAGTTAAAAGAAGCACTTTAGCACTCAGTCTGTGAACTCAAGTGACTTTCTATTAAAACAAATTGAGTTGAATCCAAGTTAGAAGACAAGTTTACAAGGAAGCTGTCAGTTCTACTGAAATCATCCTAATAGTACTAGGGTGCCAACTTGAAGGCATTTTCATGACTGAAGATGAGTACAAAAAATTACCATCTGTACACTCTTTAAAGAAATACAATAAAATCTAGCAGTTATCTACACAAATTTAATAAAATCCAGCTTTCAGTAAAAAAAATATGCTAGATAGGAGATGCATTAAGAAAATGCATACTTAGGAAGGAGGAAAATCTAGCTACTTTAAACAGATCCAGAAATGGCAGATTTAATGAAATTAGGAGAAAAGAACTTTAAACAGACATACCTGTCTCCCCCCCCCAGGTTAATATAAAAACAAACATAATAATTGGAAGATATAAAAAAAGAGCCAGATATAACTAGATATTTAAAATACAAACTCTAAAATGAAAAAATATGGAATAGAGTAAGAACAAATTAGACACTGAAGAATGAGTGAACTTAGAACAATCTCAGAAACAATCCAAAATGAAGCTCACATTAAAAAAAGAAGACTGAAAAGGAAATGAACACAGTCTCAGTAACCATTTGACCATATCAAGCGATGTTATCAATACACACACACACACAAAAATGAATAGAGCTTCAGTGGCCAGTGGATAATATTAAGTAGTATAACATCAATGTAGCTGGAAACTTAGAAGAGAGAAGGGTGGGGTATTGATATAGATATCTAAGGGCTGAAAATTTTCCAAATATGATGACAACTATTTTTTTAAATACAAATACACAGGTGCACACATTTATATCCACTTACACATACACGTATACACCCAGGACATACATAGGCCCACATTCTATGTTACAATATAAATATATAATATCGAGTATAAAGGCCCCCTAGTTGTGGTCACATGACCTGACTTAATCTGAATTGTTTATTTTTACTTTTTTCCATTTTTTTTAACATTTATCATTTTTTTAATTTTTTAAAGAATATTTGCTTCCTTCCACCCCCTCAGATTGAATCCCCATAGAATTTCCTTCCTCAAGGCACCCATGCACCATCACCACAGTCCCCTGTGCTCCTCCCTCCCTCCCTCTGATCCCTCTCCCTCCTCCTCCCCTGCAGTATGTCTCTAGTTTATAGTTGTATGGTGACAACTATTAATTAAGTTGATTAACTATTAACTAAAAGATCTATAAACCACAAACAGGATAAACATGCATGTGCAGATACATGCACATACAAAGGTACAACACAAACTAGTAAAAAACAATGACAGAGGAAATCTTGAAAGTAAAGGAAAAAGATACTTAAGGTAAAAATAAGATTCTGAACTACATAATATACCAGAAAATGGAAAATCTTTGTTAAAAGAGGGAAAAAAAAATTCAACTGATCAATTAAGAATTCTACACCACATCCAAATATCTTTCAGAAATGAAGATATAAAAGCCTTTTTAAAAATAAAAGCTGAGAATTTATTATTAAAAGAACCACACAATAACAAAAACTAAACAATATTATTCAGCCAAAAAGGAAGATATACCAGAGGGATATCTGAGATGATACAAAGAAGAGGAGCACCAAAAATGGTGAATCAAGTAAGTCTTCATTTAACATCCTTAGTAGATTCTTGGAAACTGCATGCTATCAAAATAACTCTGGTATATAAATAAGTTAAGTTCCTATGGCATATTTCTGGTTACAGAAACATTACCAAACTAAAGATCAATATTAAATAGTAATTTATATTCATGATTTCACTCATTTTCCAAGTCACTTACTCCAGTTGTTTTGCAAATTTGAAACCTATCCTGGAAGTATGCAACGGTGAAAGCAACCTAAAACTGTACACCATCCCATCACAGGGTATATTCACACACACCACATTCACTCATACTGGGATGTGGAAGAAATGGAAAGTGCTGAGAAAACCCATGCAGACATGTGGAAAATGTGCAAACAACACTGCCAGCAGCACTTGCTGAGTATCAATTTGTTTTTTCCTGTCAGTGTTACAATGAAATTACATTTAACAAAATGTTACTCACGGACCGGCTGTATATAGAAATGTACTTTTTTACATTAAAAATGAAGAGGTAACTAAACTGTTTAAAGGAAAAACAGTTTGATTAAAAAAAAGGACAGAGTATCTGAATAGATATTTTTCCAGAGACAAACAGATGACCAGCAGATGCATGAAAAAGTGCTCAACATTACTAATTACCAGGGATGGCCAAGTCAAAACCACAATTAAATTTCACATCACATATGAAAATTGGCTATTATAACAGAAAAGCAATAACAAATATTAGAAAGGATATGGGGGAAAAAAGATCCTTTGCACACTGCTGGTGGGAATGTAAATTTGTGCGGTCATTATGGAAAGAGAGTATGAAGGTCCTTCAAAAAATTAAAAATAGACCTACAATATGAACCAATAATTCTACTTCTAGGTATTTATCCAAAAGAAATGAAGATACTAACTCAAAAGATATATGCACTCCTGTGTTCATTATAGCTTTATTTACAACAGCCTAAATATCCACTCTTGGATGAATGTATAAAGAGAATGTGACATGACTCTTTCTCTCTCTCTCTCTCTATATATATATATCTTTATCTATGTCTATATATAATGGAATATTCAGTCACTAAAAAGAATGAAATCCTACTATTTGTAACAACATGGATAGACTTCAATGGCATTGCATTAAGTCAAAAAATTCCATATGATTTTATTATATGTAATATCTAAGAAAAACCAAACTCATAAATACTGAGAACAGATTGATGGTTACCAAAAGTATGGGCTGGGGACAAACGGGTGAAGGTGGTTGGAAGGTACAAACTTCCAATTATAGATGAGTAAGTCCTGAGGATGCTATGTATAGCATTGCAATATTATATATTTGAAGGTTGCTTCAGTATTATATATTTGAAGGTTGCATAAAGCATAGATCTTAAAAGTTTTCATCACAAGAGAAAAAGAAAAGCAGTTTATGATGGCGTATAATATATGTAGAAGTAAAGTGAGTAATAGTAGCACAAAAAATAGGAAAGATGAAAATGCAGATGGCCAAACTTAAAGATGCATATTTTAAACCCTAGAGCAAGTGTATATACATGTATACCCCCACACAAACATGCACACATATATAAAGAGGTACAGCTAATATACCAAGACAGGAGATAAATTGAGATGCCAAAAAATTCTCAAATAATTGAAAAGAAGAAGGAAGAGGAGGAGAAAGGGATAAAAAAAAAAAAGAACAAGAATAGATGAGAGAATTAATGACATAATAGATTTATTTATTTTTTTTTTTATCTTTATTATTTTTAAATAATAAATTTTATTTTTATATTCCCCATACAATTGCAACCCCCCCATTCTGACCCCAATCCCTCCCTTCCTGCCCCTCACCCCTCAAAAAGTGTCTCTGGTTCATAGTTTTTTCTTGATTTTGATTTTCGCTTTCTTATTTAAGTTTTCAAGTTTTCCAGATTCCTGCTATGAGTGAGACCATCCGGTATTTTTCTTTTTCTTTTTGGCTTATTTCTCTGAGCATGATCCCTTTCAGTGTCATCCATGTTGCTGCAAATTGCATGTGTTTATCTTTTTTGAATGCTGAGTAATATTCCATGGTATATATGTACCACATCTTCTTGATCCAGTCATCTATTTTTGGGCATTTGGGCTGTTTCCAAAGCTTAGCTATTGTAAATAGTGCTGCTATAAACATAGGGGTGCAGGTGTTCTTTGGAATTGATGTTTCTGTGTCCTTTGGGTAAATACCTAGGAGTGGAATTGCTGGATCATATGGAAGCTCTATCTTTAGTAGGTCCAGAAATCTCCACACAGCTCTCCATAGTGGTTGGACCAGTTTGCACTCCCACCAACAGTGCAGAAGAGTTCCTTTTTCTCCACACCCTTGCCAACACTTGTTGTTGCTAGATTTTTTAATATGTGCCATTGTCACTGGTGTAAGATGGTATCTCATGGTAGTTCTGATTTGCATTTCCCTGATTACAAGTGATGTTGAACATTTTTTCATATGCCTGTTGGCCATTTGCATTTCCTCTTCAGAGAAGTTTCTTTTTAGCTCTTCTGCCCATTTTTTGACAGGATTATTTTCTTTGTTGTTGTTGAGTCTCATCAGCTCTTTGCAGATTTTTGTGATCAGTCATTTATCATTAGTGTTGTGTGCAAAAATGTTCTCCCAGTTGGTGGGGTTTCTCTTTGTTTTCGTTATTGTCTCTTTTGCTGTACAGAAGCTCTTTAATTTGATGTAGTCCCAGCTGTTTATCTTTGCCTTCACTATCACTGCTTTGGGTGATGTGTCTGTAAAGATGTCTTTGATGTGCAAATCACGTAGTGTTTTGCCTATATTTCCTTCTATATATTTTATGGTTTCAGGTCTTATGTCTAGTTCTTTAATCCATTTTGAGTTGATTTTTGTGTATGGTGTGAGGTAGTGGTCAAGCTTCATACTTTAGCAACCCAGTTTTCCCAGCACCATTTATTCAACAAACTTTCTTTGCTCCAATGCATATTCTTTGCTCCTTTGTCAAAGATTAGTTGACCATAAATCTGTGGGTTTATTTCCGGATTTTCTATTCGATTCCATTGGTCTGTATGTCTGTTCTTGTTCCAATACCATGCAGTTTTGATGATTATGGCTTTGTAGTATAGTTTGAAGTCTGGGAGTGTGATGCCTCCATTCCCTTCTTTTTTTTTCAGGAGAGCTTTGGCTATTCGGGGTTTTTTGTGATTCCATATGAATTTCATCAATAATTGTTCTATTTCTTTGAAGAATGACATTGAAATTTTGATTGGAATAGCATTGAATCTGTAGATTGCTTTTGGTAGGATGGCCATTTTAATAATGTTTATTCTTCCAATCCATGAGCAGGGGATGTCTTTCCATTTCTTTGTGTCTTCTTCTATTTCTTTTAACAGTGTTTTATAGTTTTCTTTGTATAGGTCCTTTACCTCTTTTGTTAGATTTATTCCCAAATATTTGAGGAGATGGACAAATTCCTACAACTCTACAATCACCCAAAGCTAGATCAAGAAGAAATAGAACACCTAAACAGACCAATTACAATTAGCGAAATTGAAATGGTAATCAAAAACCTCCCCAAAAACAAAAGCCCAGGACCTGATGGATTTACAAATGAATTCTACCAAACATTCAGAGACGAATTGGTGCCTATCCTTCACAAACTCTTCCAAAAAATTGAGAAGGAAGGTATAATACCTAACACGTTCTATGAAGCCAACATTACACTAACACCAAAACCGAACAAGGACAACACAAAAAAGGAAAACTACAGGCCAATCTCCCTAATGAACACTGATGCAAAAATCCTCAATAAAATTTTAGCTATCAGAATCCAACAATGTATCCATAAGATAATTCACCACGACCAAGTAGGATTCATTCCAGGGACACAAGGATGGTTCAACATCCGAAAATCAATCAACATTATCCAACACATCAACAAAAAGAAATATAAAAACCATATGATAATATCAATAGATGCTGAGAAAGCTTTCGACAAAGTGCAACACCCATTCATGATAAAAGCCCTTGAAATTCTTGGGATACAAGGAACATACCTCAACATCATAAAGGCCATCTATGACAAGCCAACAGCCAGTATCATTCTCAATGGTGAAAAGCTGAAAGCAATTCCATTAAGATCTGGAACAAGACAAGGATGTCCACTCTCACCACTGCTTTTCAATATAATACTGGAAGTCCTAGCCAGAGCAATAAGACAAGAGAAAGACATCCAAGGAATCCAAATAGGAAAAGAAGACGTCAAACTATCACTATTTGCAGATGATATGATAATATACATAGAGAACCCCAAAAACTCCACAGAAAAACTAATTCAACTCATCAATCAGTTCAGTAAAGTGGCAGGATACAAAATCAACACGCAAAAGTCAGTAGCCTTCCCATACACAAACAATAAATCTGAAGAAGAAGAAACAAAAAAACCATCCCTTTTATTATTGAGACATAATAGATTTAAATGGGGCCTCCCCTGCTGGCACAGCGATTGAGTGCTGGGCTGTGAAGCTGCCCGCAGCCTCTGCAGCGCTGGTTTGAGCCCCAGCCGCCAGCAAGAGTCCCACATGGTATGCAGACCTCTCCTGCTGCGCCTGCTGCTCCCCTCAGCAGTGTACTTCGGTCCTTCTGCCTGTTCTGTTCCCCACTCTGGCTCTGGTGAATTCTCTCACGTCCCACGCTTCTGATTGTACCCAGTGCTTGTATAAATAAATAAATCTTAAAAAATATATACTTAAATGTAACCATATCAATAAAATGATCTAGAGAGACCAATGAGTAAAGCAGGCTACACTGAATGAAAAAGCAAGCATCAACTACATTTTATTCATTGGAGACTGGCTTTACTTTTTTTTAAAGATTTATTTATTTATTTATACAATCACTGGGTACAGTCAGAAGCGCGAGCGGGTGAGAGAATTCACCAGAGCTAGAGGGGAGAGCGGAGCGGGCGGGCTGACGAAGAACACTGCTGAGGGGAGCAGCGGGCACAAGCAGGAGAGGTCTGCGTACCATGTGGGACCCTTGCCTGGAGGCCGGGGATCCAACTGGTGCTGCAGAGGCTGCGGGCAGCTTCCCAACCCAGCGCTCAACCGCTGCGCCATCAGGGAGGCCAGGAGACTGGCTTTAAAATCTAAAGACATAGATAGGTTAAAATAAAAAAGATAGAAAAAGACATCCCATGCACTCATCAAAAGCAAACTGGTGTCTATAAAATATGAGTATATCACAGAACAACAACTGCTACTACAGAAAGAGTATTTCAAAATAGTAAATACAGTCAATGTTTCAAAATATGAATCAAATGAAAGAATTGAAAACAGAAATAGTGAATTTTAGCCCAAGATTTTAATGCTTCTAAGTAATTGACAGAACAAATACATAGTGGGTTATAAAAATACTTAACCAACATTATCAACCAGTTGTGCCTAATTATCACTTATGCAATGACATCTTTTCAAGTACACATGAAACATTTAACAAGACAGTTATGTGAGGCCATAAAATAAATCTCATTAAATTTTAAAAAGACTGAAATTTTTTGGAGCATATTTTATTAACAAATAATTGAAATCAGTTTACAAAGATATATGTAAAATCCCTGAATATTTGGATATTAACAATTTTATTTATTTGTTTTTAAAGATTTATTTATTTATACAAGAACTGGGGTACAGGGCAGAAGTGCGGGAGGGTGAGAGGATTCACCAGAGACAGAGTGGGGAACAGAACCGGCAGATCTACTGAAATACACTGCTAAGAGGAGCAGCAGGCGAGACAGGAGAGGTTTGCTGTGCCATGTGGGTTGCTCTGCGGCCGGCGGGATTGAACTGGCACTGCAGAGGCTGCGGACAGCTTCACAGAGCTGTGTTCAACCGCCTGCACCACCAGCGAGGCCCGATATTAACAATTTTAAATAGCTTGTAAATCAAAGAAGAAATTACTAGGGGAAAATTAGAAAAATTTTTGAACTGAAAATGGAAGTGAAAAATGATACATCAAAGTTAGTGAAATTCAGCCACACAATTTATAAATAAATTTCTAGAATTAAATGCTTATACTAATAAGAAAGGTCAAAATCATATAAACTTCCATCATAAGAACCTAAGTAAAAGAACAAAGTATAAGAGATGAAATAAAAATTAACACAGAAATCAATGAAAGCAGAAATCAGCAAACTGCAATTACAACCAAATCCTAACAGACACCTTTAAAAAAGAAATTGATAAGTTGATTAAAATATATGTGGAAATGCAAACAACCTGTAATAGCTTAAATAACTTTTTAAAGAGAAAAAGGAATTATTTGATCTGATTTCATAATAATAAAACAATATGAGACTAGCAATAGTACTGAAGACTATATCAAATTTTAGATCCACTGTCATTTTGGAACATATAATTCTTATGAGGAGTTATCCTGTACATTGTACGATGTTCAGCCGTATCCCTGGCTGTCATCTACAAGATAGCAATAGCACCACAGTTGTAACATTCAAATACATCTTTGGACACTGCCAAAAGTATAGGGCTGTGGGGTATTGAGAAGCAATCACATGTGTTGAAAATACTGGTATAGACATATAAGTCAATGGAACAGAAAAGAGACTTCAGAAAAATACCTACATGTATTTTCCAAACTGATTTCAAATCACTGCAAAGACATTCAGTAGAGAAAGAATGCTTTTTAAAATGGGCATCCATATAAACAAAAAATCCAATGCATAACTCACTACATATTAAAAACTTAACTGAACATAGATCATAGGCCTAAAACATAAAACCTAAGATTATCATATTCAAGATAAATTATTTTGGCATTGGATAGTAAGGCAAAGATATATCATCAAAAGTACAACTTATGCAATAAATTTTGGTTACAAAAATGTATATACTATGTAATAACATTTTAATCCAATTCTTGAAAATCTTACCTATATTAGTGAAAACAGATGGGTTATATTCCTGGATTGGGCAGGAGAGTTATTACAAATACATTTTTTAGGTGATAGAAAAGTTCTAGAAATTTGATTGTGGTAATGATTATGTGACTATATACATTTGTTGAAACTCACTAAAATTGGTGAATTTGATTATATTTTAAATTATTCATCAATATTGTAGATGTTTAATATATGAACAACAATAATACTAAAAGTACAATTGGTAAAACCCTTCTCAAATACTACAGAAAAGCAAAGAATTAAGCATTTAAACTTTTTTTTTTCCTGTAGGAAATGTATCTCAGAATAACCCAACAGCAAGGAAGAAAGTTTTTTAAGAGAAATTCCAACTAATAAATGAAGAATAAATGATAAAATATCACATGTTGCAGCCCTAGTGAAATAATGCAAGCAAGCAATTTTAAAACTAGTATGCAGAAAGCTTAAGGAGAACCTCATAATAATTACCTTAGACAGGTAAGTCATGAACCCAACAGTTAACATCACAAAAAGAACACATTTGTTAGCTGATATACAATACCTATGAAGCACCTTAGGTTTCCTTGCATATACACAAAGATACAAATGAACCTACAGAAATATGAGAGACAAAGGAGCTCATTAAGTACCCTAAAGATATGTAGTTGCCACAGTTTAGAATATGAAAAACTCATTAGGAGAAAGTGGCTCTGTTTATTCAACAGCAAAACTGCATAACAAGTAGGAGAAAGAGAGGTAGCAGAAACTCAGATTAAAATAGGTATGAGACACATCAATCAAATATAACATTGGACCTTATGTATGTCTGAATATCCTACGACCTTTTAGATTTTTTATATATTTCAGGAGATAACTACAGACATTTAAATGTCAATTGGATTAACTGGTGATATTAAGAAACTGAGTTTGTTACATGGCAGTCCTGATATGAAATGGGTGGCCTATGAGTCCTCACCTGCACTCTTAAAAGGGACATACAGTAAGACTCAACTGCAGGCACACACAAAAAGGTTAATAAAGGGCTTATTTACAAAAGAAGGGTTTATTTACAAATGAAAAACTCAAGGAGAAAGAGAGGGAGATAAATCCATGAATGCTTCCAACCAGTTCTGCTGAGCTGGAATCCCAATAGCATGGTGAGAGCTGGCAAAAAACCAAGAGACTCCAAGGCCCACATGTCTGCTTTTATACCAAACCTGGCTGCTTACCTCCACCCTCAGGTCCCAGCAATCCTCCCTTTGGTGATAACATTCTGGGATTTGTAGTTCTTGGTGTCTGGATCTCTTTGGTCTGGAGTGGGGGTGAAGTTCATAAAACCTATTTGTGGAGTTTGCTCAGGACATCCTTTCCCCTAACAAGTTGATATTTTTTGGATTGATATTACTATTATAGTTTTATTTAAATTTTTTTCATTATTTTTAATTTTACATATTTTTTACCTTATTTTTCAATTTTTGCACAATGTATTCATTTTCATCTTGGTTATAGTCCCCATACAATTCCCACGCCCCTCGTTTTGCTCCTACTCCCTCCTCCCCCACCCGGGTAGTGTGTCTCTGATTTATAGTTGCTTGTTGCTTTTGAATTTTACTTTATTATAATTAGTCTTTTTCCTGGTCTCTTATTTAGGTTTTCTAAATTCCTGCTATGAGTGAGACCATCTGGTATTTTTCTTTTTCTTTCTGGCTTATTTCGCTGAGCATTATCCCTTCCAGCTCCATCCATGTTGCTGCAAATGACATGAGTTTATCTTTTTTGATAGCTGAGTAATATTCCATTGTGTATATATACCACATCTTCTTTGATCCAGTCATTTATTTTTGGGCATTTGGGTTGTTTCTAGCTTACTTATTGTAAATAGTGCTGCCATAAACATAGGGGCGCAATACCCTTTTGAATTAATGTTTCTGTGTCCTTTGGGTAAATACCTAGGAGTGGAATTGCTAGATCATATGGAAGCTTCATCTTTAGCAGGTTGAGGAATTTCCACACAGCTTTCCATAGTGGTTGGACCAGTTTGCACTCCCACCAGCAGAGCAGGAGCATTCCTAGTTCTCCACATCCTCGCCAACATTTGCTGTAGCTAGTTTTTTTTAATATGTGCCATTCTCACTGGCGTAAGATGGTATCTCATTGTAGTTTTGATTTGCATTTCCCTGATTATAAGTGATGCTGAACATTTTTTCATATGCCTGTTGGCCATTTGCATTTCCTCTTTGGAGAAGTTTCTTTTTAGCTCTTCTGCCCATTTTTTGACTGGATTATTTACTTTGTTTTTGTTGAGTCTCTTCAGCTCTTTGTAGATTTTTGTGATCAGTCATTTATCATTAGTGTTGTGTGCAAAAATGTTCTCCCAGTTGGTGGGGTTTCTCTTTGTTTTGGTTACTGTCTCTTTTGCTGTGCAGAAGCTCTTTAATTTGATATAGTATGAGCTATTTATCTTTGCCTTCACTATCACTGCTTTGGGTGATGAGTCTTTAAAGATATTGCTGAGGTGTATGTCATGTAGTGTTTCACCTATATTTCCTTCTCTATATTTTATGGTTTCAGGTCATATGTCTAGTTCTTTAATCAATTTTGAGTTGGTTTTTGTGCATGTTGTGAGGTAGTAGTCAAGCTTCATTCTTTTGCATGTTGTGACCCAGTTTTCCCAGCACCATTTATTGAACAAACTTTCTTTGCTCCATTGCGTGTTCTTTTCTCCTTTGTCAAAGATTAGTTGACTGTAAATCTGTGAGTTTATTTCTGGATTTTCTTTTCAGTTCCATTGGTCTGTGTGTCTGTTCTTGGCTCAATACCATGCCATTTTATTATGGCTTTGTAGTACAGTTTGAAATCTGGGAGTGTGATGCTTCCATTCCCTTCTTTTTTTTTTTTTTTTTTTTTCAGGAGAGCTTTGGCTATTCGGGGTTTTTGGTGGCTCCATATGAATTTCACCAATATTTGTTCTGTTTCTTTGAGGAATGTCATTGAAGTTTTTATTGGAATAACACTGAATCTGTAAATTGCTTTTGGTAGGATGGCCATTTTGATAATGTTAATTCTTCCAATCCATGAGCAGGGATGTCTTTCCATTTCTTTGTGTCTTCTTCTGTTTCTTTTAACAGTGTTTTATAGTTTTCTTTGTATAGGTCCTTTACCTCTTCTGTTAGATTTATTCCCAAGTATTTGATTTTTTTTGTGTTTCAATAATAAAAGGGATGGTTTTTTAAATTTTTTTTTAGTTTTTTTTTTAAAGATTTATTTATTTATTTATACAATCACTGGGTACAGTCAGAAGTGTGGGAGGGTGAGAGAATTCACCAGAGCCAGAGCGGGGAGCAGAGCAGGGAGAAGGACCGAAGTACACTGCTGAGGGGAGCAGCGGGCGGCAGGAGAGGTCTGCGTGCCATGTGGGACCCTCCTCCAGTGGCCGGGAAGCAGCCGGGGAGCAGCCGGGGATTGAACTGGCACTGCAGAGGCTGGGGGCAGCTTTGCAACCCAGCGCTCAACCGCTGTGCCACCGGGGAGGCCCGATTTCTTTTTTTTTTAAGATTTATTTATTTATGTATACAAGCACTGGGTACAGTCAGAAGCGTGGGAGAGTAAGGAATTCACCAGAGCCAGAGTGGGGAACAGAACAGGCAGACTGACGAAATAAAATGCTGAGGGAGCAGCGGGCGCAGCAGGAGAGGTCTGCACGCCATGTGGGACCCTCGCTGGTGGCCGGGGATCGAACCGGCACTGCAGAGGCTGCGGGCAGCTTCACAGCCCAGCGCTCAACCGCTGCGCCAGCAGGGAGGCCCCTTTTTTGATTTCTTCTTCATTGGATATATTGTTTGTGTATAGGAAGACTACTGATTTTTGTGTGTTGATTTTGTATCCTGCTACTTTAGTAAATTGATTAGATTTTCTGTGGAGTTTTTGGGTTTTCTACGTGTATTATCATATCATCTGTAAACAGTGATAGTTTGACTTCTTCCATCCCTATTTGGATTCCTTATATGTCTTTCTCTTGTCTTACTGCTCTGACTAGGACTTCCAATATTATATTGAAAAGCAGTGGTGAGAGTGGACATCCTTGTCTTGTTCCAGATATTAATGGAAATGCTTTCAGCTTTTCACTATTGAGAATGATATTGGCTATGGACTTGTCATATATGGCCTTTATAATGTTGAGGTATGGTTCTTGTATCCCAAGAATTTCAAGGGTCTTTATCATAAATGGGTGTTGTATTTTGTCGAACGCTTTCTCAGCAACTATTGATATTATCATATGGTTTTTATATTTCTTTTGGATCCCCCTCTGAGCTCCAACTGACAGCCAGATGGGACCTGGCTTGTGGGTGCTTTTCAGCTCACTTCTGGCTGTGGGGACAGCTCTTTCCCAGTTCCACACAGTCTAGGTGGGTTCAGGACACAGAGATCCCTGTTCTAAAATTGGTTATGTTTCTTTAAAAAGAAAAAGTACTCAACTTTTTAGGGACACATACTGAAGGACTTACAAGCAAAATAGTATGATGTTTTAAAATAATCCAAACCCAGAATGTAAAGTGGTTGGTGATATAAATGTGAAGTATTTGGTCATGTAAAGATAATTGCTGAAGCTAGGAGATTGGTATATAGTGATTCGCTATTTTCTTCACATGATAAAAATTCAAAAAGTATCATCCTATTTAAAAACATTTCCATTGTAGTTATTTTCAATCCTATTTTTGTCATTTTTTCCCCCTATGCGTCTTGATCCCTTTTTCCAAACTATTGTCTTGTATACTGTTTCTAGAAAATTGCTGTGATCTTGAGAAAATCTGTAAATATTTAAAATTTAATCTGTTATCTTCATGAATTTTGTTTTTTTACACTCTGGTTTGTCTCTATACCTACTGAAATGAAAGTATAAGTGTTTTATTTTTGTTTTTGTTTTTAAATTCTGAGTATTATTGCTTTGGTAGCAAGCCACAGATCTTAATATGTAATATTTTCTTTGTCAGTAAGTCAAAGGCTTATAATTTCCACTTTGACATCACCTTTAACCCAAGTTATTAAGAAGTATGCTTTTAAAATATGAGGCATACAATGTTATTTTTAATAGGATAGTATTTTTATAACTTTTACTGCAATGAAGTCACTGAATATGTTCTCCAAAGATAACATTTTTAAAAAGATAAACCTTCAAGGAAAAACTGAAAAATCCACTAAGTACAAAATTTTAACATGCCATTTTCAGAAAACTATACAGAGAAGAAAAAAAAAAGGCAAGATATTGAGGTCCAAAATAACTTAATTAGGAAACTTTGCCTAATTAAGATGTTATATTTAATAAAGGGAATGCAAATTATTAACAAAATCCCAAATCATGATCCTATCTAGGTCACCAAGAAAACCTCAACAAATTAAAAAAAATAATTTTGGCCAGAGCTACTGTCATCTGAAAGATGACTAGGGATGAAGAGCCTGCTTCTAGATGAATTAGTCAGAGGTCTGGAGGCTCCACGCTAACACATCTGTTCCTCACTGCACAGACCTCTGCAAGAGGCTGCTTCAGTGTGGTCATGACATGGCAGCCAGCTTACCACAGAGCAACTGATCGGAGAGAAAGGGGGCAAAAATGCAGTCATAACACATTTTATTACCTAGTTTCAGAAGTTACACATCATAACTGGATTTACTAAATCCAGCTTACATTTGAGAAGAGGAGTATTAAAGAATTTGTGGGTATATTTTAAAAGTACTTCACTCTCTTTTTCCTCTTAATTATTTTACCTTCAGATATTTTGCCTGATACTTGGTTTTGGCAACATTTATCTTTTTCTATTTGAATCTTTCTATGTTTTTGGAGTGTTTATATCTATGCAACATATATCTGGATATTTTAAAAGTCCAGTCTTACCTGATTTTCAATGAATTAAATGAATTTAATTAATTCACACAGTTAATGATGTTTAGACAATCTTGAGGGCTTCTTTTGTATTTTCTGTTTACCATACCTTAAACTATTTCCTTTTGATCATTTTTGTTTGCTTTTTTAGTAATTTATTGTTTTCCTTATTGAGCTTTTCCAATTAATTGATTCTAAAGTCATGCTGTTTGGGCATAACTCTGCTAGGGTTGCCTTAACAAAATACCATAAGCTGAGGAGTTCAAACAACAAAAATGTTTTTTTTTTTTTTCTTTAATAGGGTAAACAGGACTGGAGACTGGAAGTCTACCGTCAAGCTGTCAACAGGCTTGGTTTCCTTTGAGACCTCTTCTCCTTGGTTTGTAGATGGCTAACCTTCTTCCTATGTCCTCACATGGTCTTTCCTCTGTGACTATGCTTCCCTGGTGTTTTTTCCTTTTCTTATAAACACATTGGACATGTGGGATTAAGCTCCATCTCCATAGCCTTATTTAATCTTAATTACAACTTTGAAGGTTTATCTCCAAATGAGGCTTCAACAACTGGATTGGGGAGTCAGGAGGAAGCACAATTCAGCCCATAATATCATCCATTCCTATTTTCCTGGTGAATGTCCTTAACATGGTCATATCAGCGGACCTTCCTAACAATACCTGGGATTTAATCAGCATATATTTTGACTTTTATCTACTCAGCTGTCCTACTCAACTCTGATGATTCACCCTTTTTTGCCCAGGAACATTTTCCCTGATTCCTAGTATCCCTGTCCATGAGGGCATTTTGGATACTTCTCCCAACATTGGGACACTTAGGTTTTCTACTTTCCTTTTTCTATCTGATTTTGTATGTTTTACAGCTTTCAGTGGATTTCTCACAGCTTATGGTCCATCATATATTCTTGTTTTGAATTCCAGTCATAAATTTTAAATACATATACATTCTTGCCATAATTTCTAGAGATTTGGCAGAGGAGAAATAGGTTGACATATACAATGCCATGTCATTAAAAAAGAAGAGATACATTTCACTGTGAAGAGGTACATTTCATTTAGATGCTTCTTCAGAGTGGAGACTTCAGATTGGGAAAAATTTGAACTTGGAAGCCATGATAGATTTGAGATTTCAATAGACGCCAAAGAAGCCAATATTCTTAATATTTATAATTATAATGTATGTAATAAATGGTAATTCTTGCATGCAAAGTTAGCAGGTATAAAACTCCTCTATATAAAAACAGTGCCAAGGAAGCAATTTTATGTCAACTTAATCACCAAGCAAGTGCTTAGGAGTGGCAGATGTAAGCCACACTACAGAAATCATGCCCAATAGAATCATGCCAAGGGAAGGCACAGATGGCTGGAGAGATGTAGCTTTAGGACTTGTTATAGCATTATAAAATGGAACACAGTTGACATTCCAACTGGTCCTGTGCCAATGGTCAAGGTAATTAGGGACATCAAAACAAGACTGTTCAGAAGGCATACTCATTGGATTCATGCAATCCAACATGGGGCATGAGAAGCAATTTTGGATGGTAGATGAGTAGCTTTAATACCACACTACTAATTAAGTTAGGAGGTTACCTAAATTTCCAAAAGCAGAATAAAGTCCCAAGGACACAGAATTAAAAGCATTTCTATGACCAACAGTAACAGAAAGCTTCTACCTAGAGGAAACAAGGAAAATAAGGAATCTAAAGCTTTGCCAATCTTGAAACTTTATATTTTTCCTTTAAATATGTTTAAATAATATGAGTTACAACCTGACAAAAGTTGCCAGTACAAAGATCTTTTTTCCCTAAATCATTTGAGAGTAAGTTGCCAACACACTGAATACTTTAGCATTTATTTCCTAACCACAATCATACAATCAAAATAATGAAATTAATGAATTACCACTTCCACTTAATCACTGAAATTTCACCATTTGTTCTTTCTAGCTCAAAAATCCCTATTTTGATGCATTTTTTTATGTCTCTTTAGTTTCCTTTGGAATAGTTCTCTTCATTTTGCTTCCATGGGATTTATATTTTTGAAGAGTATGACAAGTTACTAGAATGTTCCTCAACTTGCATTCACGTGATAGTTCCTCATGAATAGATTCAGATTATGCACTTTTTACAGGAATGCCACAGTATAGATGATGTGTTCTTACTGTAATATGTGATAGCAAATTATTTTCCATTAATTGATACCATTTTGATCACTCAATTATCATTGTATTTGCCAGCCTTCTCCATGGTACTCTTTTTCCTTTTGTAAATAAATCTCTTGTGGGGAAATATTTCAAGATTTTATAAATATTATGTGTATCATGAAACTTTGTCTCACAGTTCTAACATCCTCAATGACTCTTGTCCCTTACTTATTACTATTATTTGTCAAATTGTCATTTTCTCATTGTATCATTCCTTTTACTTATAATAGTTGTAAAATCATGTAAGTAGTAAATACTTTATTTACTATGTACTACTCTTATGCAATGGATTATAATCATCACACACCTTTTGAATATATTCATTAAAAGTAACTGCAAATACTTCCTAATTTCTCTTGTGATTTTTTTCTTTGACTCAAAGAGACTTTTAGAGTAGTGTTTACTATGCAAATAGTTGGGAACTTTGCAGATATCTGAATGTTACTAACTTGTAATTTAATTTCTCTAATGTCATATTTCAGTCTTCTAAAATGTTCAGTGCTTTATTATATATGAAACAATATAGTCTGCTTAGTGAATATTCTATATGGCTTTGAAAAGAATGTACATTCTAACATTATTGAATATAGGTTCAAAAAATATCAATTAGGTTATGTTGGTTGATAGTGACACATTTTTCTCTTCAGTTTTCATATTTTGGGAGGGCTCAGTTGGTGGGGGAGTCTCCTCCTATGACAGAGACGCTCACATTTTCTTCAGCTGGGACATGTGAGGGTTCAGGGGATGGCTGAACACTTCAGGTATGTTTGCAGCTTGTTGGAGGGCCACTGGATAGTTGTAGGTTGTGAGCTGTTGATCATAATGGTGTACTCAGTATGGGGACTGACAGGAGCAGATTATAGCCTTGGCCAGATCTTGGTCTATTCTATATGGATTTTTCATATATATGTTTTTCATATACTCTATATGAATTACTGCATTTGTCCATTTCTCTTTTTTAATTGTCAGCTTTTGCTTCATGTATTTGAAATGCAGCCATCTTGTACATAAACATAGAATTATTTTATTTTTGTATTATTTTACAATATTGAGCAACATTGTTTATAGCACTATATATTTTATTTATTTATTTTTAATATTCTAGAGGCATGTTTTATTTATTTATTTGTTTGTTTGTTTTTTGTTTATACATGCACTAGGTACAGCCAGAAGTGCGGGAGGGTGAGAGAATCCACCAGAGTCAGAGCGGGGAGCAGAGCAGGCAGAAGGACCGAAGTACACTGCTGAGGGGAGCAGCGGGCGGCAGGAGAGGTCTGCGTGCCATGTGGGACCCTCCTCCGGTGGCCGGGGAGCAGCTGGGAATCGAACCGGCACCGCAGAGGCCACGGGCAGCTTCGCAACCCAGCACTCAACCGCTGCGCCACCGGGGAGGCCCTAAAACTATATATTTTAGAAGTACAGGTTTACACTTCCTCAAATATGTGTTAAAATACTACACCCACCACCAAATTACTAACAACTATCTACTATAGTCCATTGAACGAACTCCCCCTACCCTTTGCTCTCACCTCTCTTCACACTCTGGTAACATTAGTTCTGTTGTCAAAATCCAAGAACTTTTGTTTTGTCTGGTCATTTGCCTTGTTTCTTTATATTCCAAATCGTCTGTTTTTTTTTTTTTTTTTTTTTTTTCTCTTTGGACTTATTTAATTTAGCATAATCCTATCAAGGTCCATCTGTGTTGTCACAAAAAGATTTTTTTTTAACAGCTGAGTATTATTCCACTGTGTACACATACTGCTTCTTATCCACTCATCAGTCCCAGTACACTTAGGTTGTTTCCATAATGACTATTGTAAATAGTACTACAGTGAACATAGGAGTGCATGCGTCATTTCAAATTAGAGCTTTTTTGCATCCTTTGGATAGATATCTAGGAGTGGAACTGCTGGATCATATGTTAGATTTTTAAAAAATTTTTTTTAGTATTTTGAGAAACCTCTGTATTGTTTTCCATAGGAACTAGACCTGTCTATAGAATTGCATGAGGGTTCCTTTTTTCCACATCCTTACCAATGCATGTTTCTGTTCTTTTTGATATAGGCCTTTGTCACAGTGTGAGGTGCCTTTTTATTTTTATTTTTATTTCAATTTCTCTGAATGTAAGGAGTGATAAGCATTTTTCATGTGGCTATTGGCCACCCATCTCTCTGCTGGAGAAGTGTTTATTTAGCTCTTCTGCACATTTTTAAATTGTGTTATTTGCTTTTTGTTGTTGTTGAGTTGTAGGATTTTATTATAGATCTTGCATATTAGCCCCATTCAAATATATAATGAGCAAGTAATTTCTCCCATTCAGTATCTTTTAGTTTTAAGGATAGTTACTTTCACTATGCAAAAATATTTTAATTTGATGTAGTTCTATTTGTTTATGTTTCCCTTGCCATTGAAGTCAAGGCTGTAAAGACATTCCTGAAGCCACTGTCATGGAGTATATTGCCTGTGTTTTCTTCTGTGTAACTTTATGGTTTCAGAGCATATATCCACATCTTTATTCCATTTTGAGTTAATTATTGTGTATGGTAAAAGATAGTGGTCTAGTCTCATTCTTTTGAATGTGACCGTTCAGTTTTCCCAACAGTTGGTTGAAGAGACGTGCCTTTCTCCATTTGTCATAGACAAATTGCCATATAAGTGTGAGTTTATTTATGGACTCTAAAATCTGTTTACATTTGTCTGTGTGTCTGTTTTCATTCCAGTAACTTTTTTTTTCTTTTTTTTTTTTTAAAGATTTACTTATTTATACAAGCACTGGGTACAGTCAGAAGTGCAGGAGGGTGAGAGAATTCACCAGAGCCAGAGCAGGGAACAGAACAGGCAGAAGGACCGAAGTACACTGCTGAGGGGAGCAGCCGGGTGTGACAGGAGAGGTCTGCACGCCATGTGGGACCCTCCTCCGGTGGCCGGGGAGCAGCCAGGGATCGAACCAGCGCTGCAGAGGCTGTGGGCAGCTTTGCAACCCAGCTTCACAACCCAGCAGCGCTCAACCGCTGTGCCACTGAGGAGGCCCCATTTTCTTGATTTATTACTCTTCTAATTCACTTTTTGCATATAGGAATGCAACCAGTTTTTGTATTTTGATTTGGTAGTCTGTGACTTTACTTACTCATTTATTGTTTCTAGAAGGTTTTTTGTTGGATTTTTCAGTGTTTTCTATATATTGGGTTGCTGGAAAAGTCATGACATATTTTTCTTGAAAAACAAAAAAAATTACGCCACGACTTTTCTGATAACCCAATGTATTATATTGTCTGCAAATAACACTAATTTCATTTTTTCACTCCCAATCTGGATATACCTTCTATTTCTTGTTGTTTAATTGCTTAGACTCTAAGACCTCTAATACAAAATAAAATTTTTTTTATTAGTGATGAAAATGACATCCTTGCAGTATTTCTGATCTTTAGGAAAGGACTTTCAGTTTTTCACAAATAAGTATCATATTGGTTGCAGATCTGTAGTATGTAACTTTTATTTTGATGAGGTGTGTTCCTTCTACACCTTTTTGTTAAAGTGATTATTTTTTTAATCATATGGGTGCTGTATCTTTCTTTGTGTCTGCTGATGTGATGTGAATTTTGTCCTGCCTTTTGTTGATGTGGTGCATTATTTACATGTATCCCTGGAATAAATCCCACCTGGTGGTAGTGTATGATCCTTTTAATATATTGTTGAATTTGGTTAGCTAGTATTTTGTTGAGAGTTTTCAAATCTATATTTATCAGTTATTTGTCTATAGGTTTTCTTTTATTGTGATGTTCTTGTCTCATTTTAGTATTAATATAATGTTGGTCTCATGGAATGGTAAGTTTCCCTCCTCTTTTTGAAAAAGTTTGAGTGAAATAATTTATTCTTTGAAGGTTCAATAGAATTTACTTGTAAAGCCATGTGGTCCTGGATTTTTGTTTTTCGAAAGATTTTGAAATGGTTTCAGTTTCAACAATTATGATAAGTCTATATTTATTTTCTGTTTCTTCTTGCTTCAGTTTTGATAAACTTCATCATTCTAAAAAATGTATCCATTTCTTCAAGATTATCAAATTTATTGGAAATTAGTTGTTCATTGTAATCTCGTATGACCCCTCTGTATTCCTGTGGTATCTTTTATAATTTCTCCTCTTTCATTTTTCAATTCTGTTTATTAAAATTTCCTCTTATGAGCCTAGCTAAAGTTTTGTTGATTTTATCTTTTCAAAGAACTAACTCTTGGGTTCTCTGGTCTTTTGTATTATCTTTTTGGTTTCTATTTCATCTATTTTCATTCTAATTTTTGTTATTTCCTTCCTTCTACTAACTTTTGACTTTATTTGTTCATTTTTAGATTATTTTAGGCAAGGTTAAATTGCTTGAAAATGTGTTTTTTTTTTTTTTTTGGTAAGATTTATTTTACTTACACAAGAGCTGGGGTATAGGCCAGAGGTGTGGGAGGGTGACAGGATTCACCAGAGACAGAGCTGGGAGCAGAACAGGCAGACTGATGAAATACACTGCTGAGGGGAGCAGTGGGCAAGACAGGAGAGGTCTGCTTCACCATGTGGCATTCTCGCATGGCTGGCCACGATCGAACCCGTGCTGCAGAAGCTGTGGACAGCTTCACAGTGTGCTGCTCAACCGCCTGCACCACCAGGGAGGCCCAGATTTTGTTTCTTAATGTAGGTCTGAACTGCATTTATAACTTCTCTTTTAGTACTGAGAACTGTTTTAGAGGATATTCATTATTTTTGGAAAGGAAGATTTAAAGCCATTTTTTGCTTTGTTCTTTATATTTTTATGGTGTATATTTCTTTTTATTATAAGATTATTCTTATAATCAAAAATACTCTATTTTCATCTAAGGGTTTGATAAATTATTTTGATTTTGCTTCCAAATTATCCATTCCCTTACATTTATATAATTCAGGCCTTCTTTGAGATCTTCATTTTTTCCCCACTTGCAACAGGCATGTAATTACAATAGTTGCCCTCTCATAATAGCACATTGTACCAAGTTTACAAAATACTTTCATATACATTATTCCCACTGAAAATAAAAAACAACCTAATGAATTTATACTATATTATTATCATTTACACGTTTTAAAATGCCAAATTTACTGACCATGAAGGGGACTTCTGACCCAAATTCCATGTATTTCCTTAAACCAAGATATAGGCTGATTTGAAATAAGAATAAATCCAAACTCCTTAACACAGTCTGGATGGAATAAGGAGTACAGTATATTTCCCAGAACTGTAAGAAAGCAGAGAGATGAGACTGGAAGGGCTTTACATGCTATATTAAGGAATTAGAATTTTTTTTAAGATTTATTTTTTTTTTATCCATATAAGAACTGGGGTGTAGGCCAGAAATGTGGGGAGGTGGGTGAGAGGATTCACCAAAGGCAGAGCAGAACAGGCAGATCTACCGAACTATACTGCTAAGGGGACAAATGGGCAAGACAAGAGAGGTCTATCATGCCATATGTGAGGTAGCTCCCAGCCCAGGGATCAGGCTCATGCTATAGTTTCTGGCAATAGCTTGATATTGTTGAGACTTTAACCCCATCAGAAAGGCCCCCCAGAATTAGAATATATTCCAAAAGCAACAAGAAAGTTTTTTTTTTTTTGAATTTTTTTTGAAGAGTTTTTTTTTTTTTTAAAGATTTATTTATTTTTATTTATACAAGCACTGGGTACAGTCAGAAGCACGGGAGGGTGAGAGAATTCACCAGAGCCAGAGCGGGGAGCAGAGCAGGCAGAAGGACTGAAGTACATTGCTGAGGGGAGCAGCCGGTGGCAGGAGAGTGCTGCAGGGGGTCTTGTTGCCCCAGCCAGATAGGATACTGACAAGCAGCTAAGAGAAAGGGCCTCACACCATGGGGCTGAAGATCTGGCATCCCTTTGCTTTTTGTTCTTGGTCATAGAGAGAGAAAAATTTATCAGAAAGTATATTAGGCAATAAATTATATGTATCAGCATACTGTAAGTAAATGGCACGGAAAACTGTCTGTTTAGAAATTAGTTGTTGGAAAAAACTATGAACCAGAGATACTCTATGGGGGGTAGGGGGTGGAAGGGGAGGGATTGGGGTCAAAATAAGGGGGTTGCAATTGTATGGGGAATATAAAAATAAAATTTATTATAAAAAATGAAAGATATATATAAAAAAAAAAAAAGAAATTAGTTGTTGGGCAGTTTGGCCCACTTGACAATAGAAGATGGTTTGTTGTGCATGCCTGACAGGCAATCCAGCACAACAATTGTAGTGGGTCCTTCTTTTGCCTTCTCTTGAAGTTTCTTGGGAAAGTTTTTAAATGAAGCTATTTGAGTTAGGAGTTTCTAAATAGAAAAAAGTTCTGATAGCTGAGTAGCAGCCGGTCCCCAGCTGAAGGCCATGCGAATAAGAGGAGTCTTTTCTTGCTTAGGCTTTGGCTGATAGGGATGTACTGGCGGCTATCTACTATCTTAGGTTATTGTTTGGCTGAAACAATGAGTTTTAGTGTAAGGCTTAGTTTTTTATTAACCTTGAAGGTTGCCTTCTTACTGAGAGCCCTTTGGTGGCCAAAAGCCTATGGAAAAAGAGATGCACCGATTGTTTCTGCTCTGTTTCTATGCACATGATAATGTAATCTCAACGCTTGCAAAAAATGTATAAATAACCTGCTGAGCCTCTCAGCAGAAGATACTAGCACCTCACCAAGTGTCAGTGTCTCCTCATTCTACCTTGTCCCCTTCCCCTCAGTCCTTTCGTTTTTGGCCAACGACGCTGTCTCATCCTTTCAGGAACCCCTGACACGACATTTTGCCGAGGCTGGTCCCTGGCAGGAGAGGTCTGCGCGACACGTGGGATCCTCCTCTAGTGGCTGGGGAAAAGCCGGGGATCAAACCGGTGCTGCAGAGGCTGCGGGCAGCTTCGCAACCCAGCACTCAACCGCTGCGACACCGGGGAGGCCCAGCAACAAGAAAGTTTTTAAATAGAGTGAATTATAAATTATAGTTACTGTGACTGAATGTCTAATTTTTTGGTTATGGGTCAGACAGTAAATACTCTAGACTATATAAGACATATGGTCTCTTGCAATTACTTAACCCTGTGATTGTAAAGCAAAAGCGGCCACTGTTCATAAACAAATGAGTTCATCTGTATTCCAATAAAACTTCACATGGACACTAAAATTTGAGTTTATATATTGTGTATTTTTAAGTGTGTTATAATAATATTGTTTCTCTTTTGAATTTTTTCAAAGGTTTAAATTGCATAAAGACATTTGGGGGTTGGATTTCTCTGGCAGGCCATAGTGTGCTGAACCCTAGTTGAAATAGTATTTCTTAGGCTGCAGTATAATGTAGATGGTCCTCTTCCTCAGGTGGAGCATCCTCATACTGCATTTTAAATATTCGAAGCCTACTGATGTTATGCTATATGTCTTTCTCTATCACTGATAGATGTAAATATTAAGGACTATTTGCAGATTAATTGATACTTTTTTTATATCTATTCCCCTATGTTCCATATGGTATTATTTTTAGTCTTTTAAGAAGTGGTATGTTGGGAGTAGAAAATAGAGTCATAAATGGGATTAATTCTGTTTATTTTATAAAATTTTCAATTTAAATGAGGTTAATATTTTTCAGTATAGGGTTAGACCTGTAGATCTCTAAATGGCTAATTTAAGTAGTAAGAGTTGCTATATTAGAAAACATTGTATATTCTTTTAAACTATTTCAACATGGTGCTTTGAATCTATATAGTATATTCATGAGCTTAAATGGAAGTTTCTTTTAGGTGTTAATGCTCAAAGATTCAGTGTTCTAAATAATGACTATTGACTTTTGCAAATAAAAAGAAAGTAAAACTTTTCTCATCTTTTATACATAAAAACCATCTAGTTAGGTTCAGTAAAAAAGCTCTTTGCATTAAAAGAAATTTAAACAAACATGGACAATTTCGTTATATTACAGACTGAGACTAAATACTAAAATAGATATGAATTGAAAAACAGTTGAGATCATGGCCTTGATTAGGTAATAGTAACTAATACTTAAAGCAGTAGAAATCAGAGAATAACATAAAACACCAAGAGGAAAAATTTGCCAGACACTAAACATTTAAATACTTTTTATGTCTTTGGTTTTTATCTAGCTAGAAAAAAGATGGACACTACAGATCTAAAAAATAAAGAAATATGGGGAAAAAAAGCAAAAACCTTGATTGGGTAAATGGAAGAGGTGAAGAGATAGAGATAAAAATGGAAAAGTCAATGGGGTCAGAAAAATCTTAAGTGTTGTAATTAAATTTCTGACATTGTGATGTTTGTATGCATAGCTTCTGATGAAAATAGTAACACCTTCCCCTCAATATACTAATGTCTTCAATTAGACATAACAAATACAAATGACAAATAGCAGAAGGTTCATACTTGTGAAAGTAATTAAATTTTTTTTCATGACCAGTGAAAGCACAATTTAAATGAAGGATATGCAGTTAGAATTTAAATAAAGTTATTCCAAAGACAAATGACCTAATGTCACAACCCCATATTAACATTTAAAGCATCAAAGCTTAATTTAAACTACAAAGTATCTTCATTGTGCCTAAGATTCAAGAAAAGAGCCTTCCAGATGTTGTTTTCTAGAAGTTTTTGTTTTATTGTTTGGCAACAATGAAATCTCTGTGAAGTAGAATATGCAAGAAAGAAACCCCATCTTTGTTGATCTAATTTCACTGTGCTTTGTGGTGAAAAATCTTGTAAGAACCTGATACAGAATACAAGTATCTGTATGAACCTGATCAAGTTTTCTCTTCTGTAGCTTCTGTAGCTAATACAAGAGGGTTAATGTGTATGTGATTTTCTAACTCCATAGATCCACTTTGCACCGTGGTTACTTTAAAAACACAAGTGGGAACATTAATGATTTTGTTTTTTCTCACTAAAATGAAGAGCCAAATGAGCATATTAAAGATCTATGGGATCTGTTTTGCCCTATGTCCTGGCTCCTGCAACTATACCTCTTCAGAGAATGGATTAGAAAGACATTTAAGCTTATTAGATAGAAAGATGTCATCCCCTTACATCAAGGTACATGAAGAGAAAAGTTCAAGAATTATAAATTCTTAGAAAAACATAAAAAGTCCTTTGGACCTTGGCAACGAAAAATGTCAACAAGTCAAAAGCAACTAGATGGCTATTGACCAGTTCTATGAAGGCAAAGCTGCAAGCCAAGATGGAATAATGCTTTCCCACAGTGTATCGAAGGCACAAATGACACTAATCCTTTTTAATGGCCACAAAAGCTGACAACTTACTCAGCCTTAGAACTGAATGCACAAAATCATCTCTGAGAATGACTCACCATAAACAGGTCACGAGCACCAATGTCAACAGCTAGTAGAAATGCCTTTTCAAATCTCTGATACCTACAAGGAAGAAATGTTATGTTAGTTGTGAACAAAACTATATAAAAGTAGAACACTGTTTATGTGTTACTGTTTTTGTTGTGATGGGAAAAATATTTTCAAACAGAAGGGATTTAGCCTGCTAGGATCTTCCATATGTGAAGTGTTACTGCACTTTGCAGGAGCTAAGTGAAGCACAGCGCCTGTTGAGGCCATCAGAGCAACTTTCATGGGTAAGTATAACTCAGAGTAGGTAATGCTGAACGTAGGGCAGTGCTTCTCATAGTTTTTTACTTTTTGTGTTTTGTAAGAAAAAAGTTTGGGGATTTGGAGAATATAGGAAGAGTCATTACTACATCATGTAACTATATACTTTTGGGTTTCTTGGGTAAAAGTTAAAAAGTCAACTGTTGCATTATTATAAAAGTCTTATATTTGTGCATTTTGGAAAAATACAATTTAGGCTGCATTTTACATTGTAAAATAACAATATAAATGGTTTCTAAGTATTTTTTTAATATTACCTTTCTACTTACTTTTCATAATCATATGCTTTCCTATAGTTTACTTTTTGAGAATTTTCTTTGTAAAGGCTTAAATTTTGGCTAAGATACATGAAAACAGCAGTGTAAGTTAATCACATTTATAGAAGTTTAAGATCCTGAGAGAAAATCATGTCATGAACATTGCACAAGTTTTTGGAAGGATGGGTCATCTTTATTTGGTCTGAGTGCTGAGATTTATACAGATAAAACTACAATTTTCTGACTTTAAAATCAGCAGTTAACTAAACAACTCTGTGTTTTGTTTTTCATTTTGTATTGGGAACTATGGTAATAAAACATGAGATTTCAAATAAATCTTACCAGAAAAGATTCTAATTATATTATTAACAGATCACATATTAAAGTAGCTAAGATAATTAAAATTCAAACAAGACATTATTACCTATTAGTTGCTAAGTCCAGAACCTGAGATACTTCACAATTTCCAGAGTGTGTTTGATTGCTATTATCCCCATCTCTCAATGATCCTTCTTACTAGTATTTTTACTCAACTATGGAAGATCAGAAGGCAATTGCATTTACTTGAAGAGTGTCTGGTTTCAGATAGGTTACTGATTTATTGCCTAGTTGGTGTAGGTGAGAGCTAATGAGAAGAGGCCAGAGGATAAGCAAATTGTCCTGCTTGCCAGTACATGTACAGCCATTTTGCATTTGTCCCCATTCCACTGCAGTGTTTCAATAGTAGTTATCTATTTTCTAATGATCAAACATAAAGATAAGTTCTCATTTTACGTGCCCTTTTGGCTGTATTTAACCCTTATTAAATCCCACTCTCTTTCTTTGCATTTGGGTTGTCATTTTTTTTTTTCTATTTCATAGACTTCATCTTCTTAGTTTTCTTTCCTAGTTCATTTTTCCACTGAGAGAACATCCCTTGATCACCTGGTTATGCAGGCCAAGGGGTCGGGAGCTTACATTCCTGAGTTTCACGAGACTGTAAAAATTGGAGAGACAGTTCTTGGCAGATTACCATCCTCAGGGCACTGCAGAGACAGCGGACTGAAAAACACCCAAGTCTTTCCATGAAAGAGATCCCTTTACTTGTCCTGACATTTTTAGTCTGAGGGGCAGGCTTCAGGTTTGTAACACATCTAGTGGCCTAAAGAGGTGCTCTCAAGGAACAAAGGCTGGTGGGTGCCTTATTTGCAATCTCCCTCTGCATCACTACATGGAGTCACTCCTAAGACTGGGGAGGTAGCTATTTTATCTAATATATAGGAACACAAACAAACGATCTAGCAAAATAAGGAAATACAGGAATATGTTTCAAATGAAACAACCAGGAAGAAAAAAACTTAGTGAAAGAGAGAGGAGTGATTTACTTGATAAACAGTTCTAAGAAATGGCCATAAAGAGTTTATCTTTTTGATTACTGAGTAGTATTCCACTGTGTATATCTACCACATCTTCTTGATCCACTCATCTGTTTTTTTGGGCATTTAGGTCATTTCCATATCTTAGCTATTGTACATAGTGCTGTGATAAACATAGGAGTGCAGGCTTCCTTTCAAATTAATGTTTTTTTGTGTTCATTGGGTAGATTCCTAAGAGTGGAATTGCTGGGTCATTATGGTAGTTTCATTTTCAGTAATTTGAGGAAACTTCACCCAACTTGCCATGGTGGTTGGACCAGTTTACATTCCCACCAGTAGTGTAGGAGAGTTCCTTTTGCTCCACATCCTCACCAGCATTTGTTGCCAGTTTTTCACTATGTGCCCTTCTCACTGGTGTGAGGTAACATCTCATTGTAGTTTTGATTTATATTTCCCTGATTATAAGTGATGTTGAACATTTTATTATATATTTGTTGTTCATATATTTCCTCTTTGGAGAAGTGTCTTTTTAGCTCTTCTGCCCTTTTTTGACTGGATTGTATACTTTTTGTTGAGTCGTGTGAGTTCTTTGTAGATCTTTGTGATCAGTCCCTTAACAGTTGTATGGAGTGCAAAAATTTTCTCCCAATCAGTAGGATATCTCTTTGTGTTGGCTAATGTCTCTTTTGCTGTACAGAAACTTTTCAGTTTGATGTAACCCCAGCTATTTATCTTTTTCTTAACTTTCTTTGCTTTGGGGGATGTGTCTTTAAAGATGTTACTGAGAGGTATGTCATGTAGTGTTTTACCTATATTTTCTTCCAAATATTTTATGGTTTCAGGTCTTATGTTCAATTCTTTTATACATTTTGAGTTAGTTTTTATGCATGGGATGAGATAGTAGCCAGTTTCATTCTTTTGCACTCATTCATTTTTAAAGGATAGTATTGGAACAAAAACAGATACACACAGACCAGTGGAGTAGAATTGAGGACCCTGAGATAAATCCATTGTCATATGGACAGTTAATCTACAACAAAGGGAATCAAGAACATACACTGGAATATGGATAGCTTCTTCAATAACTGGTGTTGGGAAAACCGGAAAGCCACATGCAAAAGAACGACATTAGACCACTCTCTCACACTATATACAAAAATCAATTCAAAATGGATAAAAGACTTTGGATGTAAGACCTGAAACCATAATATATAAAAACATAGGCAAAATACTTTGCAACAAGATTCAATGATGTCTTGAGGGAGTCTTCTCCAACAGCAAGAAAAATAAGAGAATATAGACAACTGGGGCTACATTAAATTAAAACGCTTCTGCAAGATGAAAGAAATAGTAGCTTAAAAAAAAAGATATCCTTTCTAAATGGGAGAAAATATTTGCACAGCATATATCTGAAAAGGAGCTGATATGGAAGCTCTACCAAGAACTCACACAACTGAAAAAAAGGAAAACAACCCAGTCAAACAAATGGGCATAAGAGCTACTCAGGCACTTCTCCAAAGCAGACATACAGACAGCAAACAGACACATGAAAAAATACTCATCATCACTTATGATCAGGGAAATGCAAATCAAAACTACAGTGAGATACCTCACACCAATGAAAATGACCCATATCAAAAAGACCAAAACCAACAAGTGCTAGCAAGGATGGAGAGATAAGGAAGCCCTCCCACATTGCTGGTGGGACTGTAGACTGGAGCTTTCGCAAAAGAATAAAAGTGTATCTGCCATATTACCCAGAAATTCCACTCCCAGGCATCTACCTTAAAAATTAAAAAACCAATGATTTGAAAGGAATATTGCATAAAAACCATATGATAATATCCATAAATGCTGAGAAAGCATTCAACAAAGTACAACAATCATCTATGATAAAGGCCCTTGAAATTCTCGGGATACAAGGAACATACCTCAACATCATAAAGACCATATATGACAACCCCACAGTCAATATCATTCTCAATGGTGAAAAGCTGAAAGCATTCCCATTAAGATCTGGAACAAGACAAGGATGTCCACTCTCACCACTGCATTTCAACATAATACTGGAAGTCCTAGACAGAGCAATAAGACAAGAGAAAGACATACAAGGAATTCAAATAGGCAAGGAAGAAGTCAAACTATCACTATTTGCAGATGATATGATACTATACATAGAGAACCCCAAAAACTCCACAGAAAAACTAATTAAACTAATGAATCAGTTTAGTAAAGTGGCAGGATACAACATCAATGCACAAAAATCAGTAGCCTTCCTATACGCAAACAATAAATCTGAAGAAGAAGAAATCAAGAAAACCATGCCTTTTATTATTGACACAAAAACAATCAAATACCTGGGAATAAACCTAACAAAAGAAGTAAAGGACCTATACAAAGAAAACTATAAAACACTGTTAAAAGAAATAGAAGTAGACACAAAGAAATGGAAAGACATCCCCTGCTCATGGATTGGAAGAATTAACATTATCAAAATGGCCATCACACCAAAAGCAATTTACAGATCGCAGTGCTGCAATCTACAATCTTCAATGCTATTCCAATTAAAATTTCAATGTCATTCTTCAAAGAAATAGAAAAAATATTGATGAAATTCATATGGAGCCACCAAAAACCCTGAATAGCCAAAACCCTCCTGAAAAAAAAAGAAGGGAATGGAGGCATCACTCTCCCAGATTTCAAACTATATTACAAAGCCATAATAATCAAAACTGCATGGTATTGGAACCAGAACAGACACATGGACCAATGGAACCAAATAGAAAACCCAGAAATAAACCCACAGATTTATGGTCAACTAATCTTTGACAAAGGAGCAAAGAATATGCACTGGAGCAAAGAAAGTTTGTTCAATTAATGGTGCTGGGGGCCTCCCTGGTGGCGCAGCGGTTGAGCGCTGGGTTGCAAAGCTGCCTGCAGCCTCTGTAGCATTGGTTCAATCCCCAGCTGCTCCCCGGCCACCGGAGGAGGATCCCACATGGCACGCAGACCTCTCCTGCCACCCGCTGCTCCCCTCAGCAGTGTACTTCCGTTCTTCTGCCTGCTCTGCTCCCTGCTCTGGCTCTGGTGAATTCTCTCACCTTCTCACGCTTCTGAATGTACTCAGTGCTTGTATAAATAACTAAATGAATCTTTAAAAAAATAAAATAAAATAAATGGTGCTGGGAATACAGGGTCACTACATGCAAAAGAATGAAGCTTGACTACTACCTTACCCCATGCACAAAAACCAACTCAAAATGGATTAAAGAACTAGACATAAGACCTGAAACCATAAAATATATAGAAGAAAATATAGGCGAAACACTACATGACATGCACCTCAAAGACATCTTTACAGACACATCACCCAAAGCAGTGACAGTGAAGGCAAAGATAAACAGCTGGGACTACATCAAATTAAAGAGCTTCTGCACAGCAAAAGAGACAATAACCAAAACAAAGAGAAACCCCACCGACTGGGAGAACATTTTTGCACACAACATTAATGATAAAGAACTGATTACAAAAATCTACAAAGAGCTGAAGAGACTCAACAAAAATAAAGAAAATAATCCAGTCAAAAAACGGGCAGAAGAGCTAAAAAGAAACTTCTCCAAAGAGGAAATACAAATGGCCAACAGGCATATGAAAAAATGTTCTCAGCTTTACGAGGATGTGGTCTTAGGCTCATACCACTCTCCATGAGGTCCTCTTCTTCACTTGAATTTAAAATTTCTTTTTTTTCTTTTATTTATTTATTTATTTTTATAGAGGCATGTTTTTTTATTTATTTGTTTGTTTGTTTGTTTGTTTATACATGCACTGGGTACAGTCAGAAGCGCGGGAGGGTCAGAGAATTCACCAGAGCCAGAGCGGGGAGCAGAGCAGGCAGAAGGACCGAAGTACACTGCTGAGGGGAGCAGCGGGCGGCAGGAGAGGTCTGCGCGCCATGTGGGACCCTCCTCCGGTGGCCGGGGAGCAGCCAGGGATTGAACCGGCGCCGCAGAGGCCGCGGGCAGCTTCGCAACCCAGAGCTCAACCGCTGCGCCACCGGGGAGGCCCAAAATTTCTTTTTTTTTAAAAAAGAGATTTATTTATTTATTTATACAAGCACTGGGTACAGTCAGAAGCGCAGGAGGGTGAGAGAATTCACCAGTGCCAGAGCGGGGAACAGAACAGGCAGACTGATGAACACTGCTGAGGGGAACAGTGAGCAGGGCAGGAGACATCTGTCGCGCCATGTGGGACCCTCACCTGTGGCCGGGGATTGAACTGGTGCTGCAGAGGCTGCGGGCAGCTTTGCAGCCCAGCACTCAACCGCTGCGCCACCAGGGGAGGCCCAAATTTAAAATTTCTTATGATGATCTTTACTTAAAGACTCCATTATCTAGTAACTTTTTTTAGAGTATTAAAATACTAACAAACCAGGGCCTCCCTGGTGGTGCAGTGGGTTGAGCGCAGCACCGTGAAGATGTCTGCTGCCGCAGTACAGGTTCGATCCCAGCGGGCCGGTGAGAATCCCACATGGCGCAGCAGACCTCTCCTGTCACACCTGCTGCTCCCCTCAGCAGTGTATTTTGGTCCTTCTGCCTGTTCTGCTCCCCACTCTGTCTCTGGTGAATCCTCTCACCACCCCCCACGCCTCTGGCCTATACCCCAGCTCTTATATAAAAATAAATAAATCTTAAAAAAAAAATACTAGCAAACCAAAAGAGAGGGAGTACTACAATTCTAGTACTAGACAAATACAGAAAAGTATGTGGCCTGTTTCTCCTTCTCTAGGGAGAATTTCTTAGCAACCAATTAAACAAAATAATGGTTCCAACTGAAGCTAACTCATTTTATGTCTTCTGAAGTTACCATTTTTAAAAATAATGTCATAGATAGCCTATTGTCAAAAGAATTTATGTATACTTACTATATATAACTGAAACAGAAGTAAAATATGCAAAAAAGGAAATATGAAAAGTCTATTATAGAGAGAAAATGTTCAATTCCAGATATAATCACACAAGAAAAGCTAGAGTATAATAATGATGATATTAGTGACCTCATCAAAGTACAGCCAAAGAATAATTATAATGCTGCATCTGCAGAAAACCAATAAAAAATATGTACACTAGTAGTGTTATTATTAGCAGAATGAGCATTTTACAGCCAGCAGCTTATGAAATGCAATGCTTATGCACAGCCAAATGACTGGGTTAAATCTGAGAGGCCAGAGACATTGTGAGGCCACCAAGAATATGCTTCCAAAATGTCTTCTTGATTCATGCTAATCTCTCTGGGATCTTCCAGCAGGAGGTGAATTCGTTCATATTCCCCAGAAACAGAAAACAAAATAGTGGCAAAGAGCAAAAACTAAAGCCCTAAGTTCATATACATGTGCCATCATTGTCAGTATTTTGGGCCATATGTTCATACAGAAAGTACTGCCTCCTTCAGAGTGAAGGGACTCTTCGGAAATGCTAAAGTCATTTAGATAAAAAAGGCAACATTCCTAATTCTTGAAATATATTAACATTTCTCAGTTTAAAAAAAGACTTTTCCAAAGGCTTCACTGCTGGATAGAGATCAAAGTGCCACTTTATAAATAGTTGACTCATTTGTCAAGTGATGATACAATCTTAACAAGAGTGTTCTGAGGAACAAAACATGTGGCTTTATCTGAGATTGCTTGAAAGAGTTAAAAAGAACTAAAAGTTACATTCTAAACAAAAATTGAAAGTCTAAATTCAACTCACTGTAATACTTTCGGTATATGGAGTGAAAATTCTATTACTTTCTGTTATAAAGATATCTATATAAGATATACAAAATAAATATTCAGCTAAAAGAGTAATTTTTAATGGGCCCTGTTATAGACCCCATTCATCTTAAGAAATGGAGTACCTTGGAAACTCCATGTGCCTGTTCCTATCATTTCTTTCTTAATCCACTCCATTCTCTCCTAAAATCTCATGCTAATCACTCTTTGCTTTAGTTTATAATATTGACCCATTGACATATATCTGAATACTGTCAGTCTTTCTATACCTATTCCTCTATTTTTTAAACTTTATGAAATATTCTGTTTGTACTTATCCTTCAACTTCCTAAGTACTTTTCTCAGAATAATTCTTGACATAATTACCTAAATTTTCACATAACCCCTAAGGTTAAAGGAAGCTTACTACCCATTTAAAGCAGAGAAAAGAGGTACAGTGAAGCCAGTTACTTGTCACAGAGGAGAGGACAACAGATAAATCTTTCTATGGTAATTTGAAATAAAAGCAAACCAATGACTGTCTCAGAACTTAACAGCACATTCATATTTTTAGCTTCAATGAAAACTAGGAGCTAACAGCACAATTAAATCATAAATCAGTTTTATATATCTGCAACTTTACATATTTTTAACTTCCATATTAAAAAGGATGTTATATTAATGTACAGTAATGATATAAAAGCCCTAAATAGTACTCAATATATTCGTTGAAAGGAAAATAAGAAATTAAGAATATCAAGAGAAGATTTTTTCCCTTAGTGGATGGGCTATTAGAAACAATCATATTATTTTAATGAAAGACCTTTTCTTAAATAATAACCAGTATAATACTAATCAATTCAAAGATACTATTCACCTGAGCAAGTGATGGAAGAATCGTCTTGCATATTTGCTGATTTGGTCTCTATATTCCAATATAGTTGTATCCAGTAGTGGTCTTGTTGGAGCATAGAAGGTTCCAAGGCTTGCCTCAAGCTGTGCTGTGGATTTCAAACATAGCAGCACTAAACAAGTGAAACTCCTTCAATTACAACAGAATACTCATGTTTGCAGTCAGTCAGGTTTTGCAAACTTGGATGAAATGTGAGCTTGTTGCAGGAAAGATGAAATTAAAATATGACAGCTGGTACAAAAACAAACCTGTATATAAACTTTCACTTGAGGCAAAGCTGACAATGACTCTGAGCAACAAAAAGCTGTCAAAACTGAAGAAATTCATAATGAACCAACCTCTCACCACAAATGGGTAATTAAAACAGTGACTCATCAAAGTAACACAGTTTGAACTAGTATTTCCAGTAAAATCAACTCACAGTGTACTCAACATTTAACTCTCTTCAGCTGAAGGGAAAAAAGGTTCCTGCACTGGGAACTGAAATCAGTATTACGAATGTTTAAAAAAATACAAATAAAAGCAGCTTTATGAAGTAAAATATCTATTAAAACTTTTAAAACTCATGGAAATCCCTAACTGTCTCTAAATCCTTTCCTAAACAACAAGATTCTTGGTTTTGTCTAAGAGTGAAAATTAACACCACTGGGAGGGAAAAACATGATAATTTGAGCTGGGTCAACTGACACCTTCCTAGGAAAGGATTGGAGAATGGTTTTTGATAAACCAGAGATTGGGAGAAAAAGGATTTATTTGCCTGCTTCACAGTTTTACCAAGACATGCCTAAGGGGTTGTGTTTCTGCCCAGAAATACCTGAAAGTTATGTAATTACCAAATGGCAAGAACATGAGTATGTATGAGAACAACACTGTTCACAGTAAGATGCCATTGATTTTTATGCTACTAGCATCGGGTTGAATATTCCTGATTTAGTAAAACTCTTTAGTTTTAGGCATATTTGGGTTTGAAAATATTAAATACCTCATCAAAGTAATTGCTATGGACTTGGCTAAGCTGTTAGTAATTTCTTTTTTTAAATCTCAAATCTAGACAGTAAAGTAAGATGAACTTTAGGGGTATTTTCTTTCAAAGCAGCAGTCAATTCAGATTAAAATTGAATACAGCAATGTTATTATGAAAACAAGCCAGACTCTCTTGCCATTGCTTGTTTTCTTGACAGCATGTTTCGTACATCTGAAACGTTCTAGCCTATGGAATACTTGTAACTCCAAGCACAGTTACAGATTCATTAGATAGCCCAGCTTGATGTTTAAAGCAGAAATGAAGATCTCAAAGATAACACAACATGGTTACAAATAAAAGCTCACTGGGTTCCACTAATAAAAGGAAAACAAATTACCATGTCAAATTTGCTAGATTTAGATAGAATAAATCTCAATAGAAAGGAATTCTGAATGTCTTAGAAATGTGTTTGTAGTTACTTGGCGGGGGTGGGGGGAATGCATGTGTATACATATGTGCACACATACTTAAAATATTCCTATTCTGATAACCAAACATTGAGTTTTATTTTACTAGTATCATACAAGTTTTTATTTCCCTGTCTTCCCAATATGGTTCCTTGAAAATATCCTTTATTAATGCCCATTTGTGAGTTCCTTAAGAGTCTTTCTTATAATACAGCAATCTTACAGCACAAGTTCACTAAGGTGCGAGCAATTTCTCAGTGTTCTGAGATTCAATTTTATATTCTCCATATTTCTTTTCTTTTACAACTGTGAAGTTAGGCTCTTTTGTATAGACGGGGTGTACCTTCATAGGCTTTCTTTACTCTATACCCAGTCCTGATAATGTGCCAATACTAAGAAATAATTACATGAGATATTTCTACAGGCAGAAATGTTATAGTAATACCTGGTAACTTTGAAGTCCCCTAATGAAACTCTGAAGTTAAACTTTTTATTTTTAATTAAAATTCATTGAGTACCTACTGTGGGTCAAACAGGGTGCTAGGCTTTTGTTCACTAGAGAAATACTGGAATTTCCATAGATAGGTTGAATTGTTACCCAAAAGTGAATTTAATTAACATCATTATTTATTGTGAACCTCTTGTGAGCTGAGCGAACCTTCTATGATGAAAGCTTCCTGTTGGAACATGTACTCACTGATTGTTTAAAATTACTAAAATAATGGTTATGTACAGGATTATATCTAAACAACTTCCTGTTTACTTTGAAAATATAATGAAATGGAATAAAAGAATCTGTAAACATGCAAACAAAACAGGAGGGAAAAAAAACCCTCTCCAGTAAATCCTTTCAACAGATTTAGTGCTTTCCTGGATTTAAGTTACCAAATCATGTGGCATGATTTCCCACTATTAATGTCAATATTTATTGCAAAGAATTTGAAATAAAGATGCAAATGAAAAAATGTTTTAATATGGGCCTCCCCTGGTGGCGCAGTGGTTGAGCCTGGGCTGTGAAGCTGCCCACAGCCTCTGTAGCACCGGTTCAATGCCCGGCTGCCAGCAAGGGTCCCACATGGTGCGCAGACCTCTCCTGCCGTGCCCACTGCTCCCCTCAGCAGTGTACTTCGGTCTTTCTGCCTGTTCTGCTCCCTGCTCTGGCACTGGAGAATTTTTTTTTTAAAGATTTATTTATACAAGCATTGGGTACAGTCAGATGCGCCGGAGGGTGAGAGAATTCACCAGAGCCAGAGCAGGGAGCAGAGCAGGAAGAAGGACCGAAGTACACAGCTGAGGGGAGCAGCGGGCGGCAGGAGAGGTCTGCGCGCCATGTGGGACCCTCCTCTGGCGGCCGGGGAGCAGCCGGGGATCGAACCGGCGCTGCAGAGGCCGCGGGCAGCTTCGCAGCCCAGCGCTCAACCGCTGCGCCACAGGGGAGGCCCCGGTGCTTGTATAAATAAAATAAAATAAATAAATCTTAAAAAAAAGTTTAAATATAAAAATGATGAAATCATGTCCTTTGTGACAAGTATGCATGGATTTCCAGGTGATTATGCTAAGTGAAGTAATTCAGAAAGTGAAAGACAACTACCTAGTGATAGCACTCATTTGTAGGATGTACTTAACCACAGAAAACAGTCAAAGTAAAACAAAAATAACTTCTAGACTATGTGAAAAATATGGAAATTACTGGGGACGAAGCGGGGAGAGGAAGAGGATAAAATGGGAAAACATGGTATGTAGTAGCACTAGAAGCTTGGTGGAGAATGAGTGAAGCATGTCACATGTTCGGGTGGGAAGCTGTACCCCACAAATTTTCTAAATGATGATTAATCTAAAAAAATTTGATAATACAAAAAAAAGTAAGTTTAGGTACATTTTACATTAAGTGAATAACTTATATAGTACAATATAAACTGGATAATTGACTATAGAATTTTTTTTTCAGTATTACATGTAATATACTATTGTCTCTCTTTTGACAATAATAATCTGAGATCCTATGGGCAAAATCACTTACTGAAGGAAAGTAGGGAAATTTAAGCAGGAAGAAGGGAGTGAAGACAAGAAAGCAGCCTGTGCTTCAATTCATTCACATTCACACACACACACACACACACACACACACACCACACAGTGATAAGAACTACTGTGTAGACAAAAAAACCCGGGGTGTGAGAGAAATATTGATGTTTAAAGTGAGGGAGAAATAAGGACTTTCGTTTAGTGGCTTTTGTCATACAGACCCTACAGAGCAGTGAAATGCTTGATCCAAGTTTGAAATCTGAGCATATTTTACACATGAACTTAGATTGAAATGGACAAGGACAGCATTGTGAGTTCCAATGTAAGTATATGGAAAGTTGTCAAATTCTATACAGTAAGAATCAATTGATATCTAACCTTGTTTTAAAAAGGCAATAATAATTTTGTCTTTTACTCTCGAATAACTCAAAACATCCTCAAAAATAACTGACTCAATAAAATATGCTTTATGTAAACATAAACCCATTTATAAAGTCTATTTCAAATCTAACCTTCTCTTTCTGGAGTGAGCTTTTGTCTAAGAAGATGGTTGACAATGGCACTCAAACAGATAAAGCACTGGTGGCCAAGAGTGTCCCAGTTCATACTGCTCAGGATGTTGATTGCCTCAGAGATCTCACCACAGTGAATGTACTGGAAGGTAATGTCTACCAGGCCCAACTGTCCTCGTGTGAAGATACCTGTCACAAAAAAAGTAAAGTCAAGTGAAATTTAAAATAGAAAGTAGAACAACAGAAACAGAGTAACTTTTCCATTAAGAAAAAAAACAGCAATCCATCATTTCCTTCATAAATGCTAGGAATGTGTGATTTTGAAGATGAAAACTAATATGGTTCTGTGGTTAAATTTTCATTTTGTATGCCACCTACCAACTCCATCTAGCTTATGTTTATCATTCAGCACATCATCAGCTAACTTTCATTGTATATTAAAATACAATAAACATGAAAATAATTTTTAGGACAACCACAATAGCTAACCCTAAACAGTTGTTTAGGTCTCTTTGGCACATTTAAAAGACAAGGTTTGGGGCGGCTTGGGAGGTGACCGCGGGTGGCTACTGGCAGGCCAGGCCCCAGGGCTCCGCATGCTGCTGCAGTCCTGGGCAAGTCCACCTGGTGCCCTTGCAGCTGGGTGGAGGCATAGCGCAAGGAGAGGCCCAACCCATGCACTTGGCCCTGGAGCTGCCATGGTGAACAGCGGCCCTGGCCCACTGGCTGGACAGAGTGGGCCCAGGTCTCAGAGTCTTCTTGCAGTGCTTTTCTGGGGCTACAGGATAAGGCCCTGGCATCACAGACCACCGCGTTCCTGTGAGGTGCCAAGGGAAGATCATGGTCAAGTATGAACTTAAGGAACTATGGAAGCACCTCAGCCCAGAGGAGTAGATTCTAGAGCCACTCACTCAATCTATTACTGTCAGGCAGAGCTGGAGAAAGGTATGGACAAGCTCCTGAGCATGGAGAGTATTAAAACCTGGGCTCCCAGTGTCAAGGAATTACTTTACTGGTTGACTATTACAAACCCAATGAGGTGTTGCCTCTGGCCTGCTGGACAAAATGGGTTGCATGCAGAAGCTGAGCAAAAAGAAGTGAGGGTCCTCAACCCTGGTGAAAGGTAGCTCCCACAGGACAATTGCTGTCCCCCAACCTCATAGCAACATGTATCAAAAGCAAGGTATGGTGCCATGAGACATAGCCCCCCACACCCCTGGTCAAAGGGCACTTCAATTTTCCACCACTGGGGTTTTTTTGGGGGGCAGGGTGAGGGTTATTAAATTGATGGAACATTTTGTGTTTTTATGACTGTAGTATAGGCCTTTTAATAAAGCTAGGATGTCTCTGATGCAGTTAAAAATATGAAAATAAAAAGAAGGTTTTGATACAAACAAAATTCTTATTGACAACCTTCATAAGCTGTGACCTGCATGTAAGTCCCATGTTTTCAACTGTTAAAATGAAGGGGGAGTGGGCCTCCCAGGTGGCGCAGCGGTTGAGCGCTAGGCTGTGAAGCTGCCCGCAGCCTCTGCAGCGCCAGTTTGATCCCTGGCTGCCGGCAAGGGTCCCACATGGCGCGCAGACTTTTCCTGCTGTGCCCGCTGCTCCCCTCAGCAGTGTATTTCATCGGTCTATCTGTTCTGTTCCCCGCTCTGGCTCTGGTGAATTCTCTCACCCTCCCACGCTTCTGACTGTAACCTGGTTCTTGTATAAATAAATAAATCTTTAAAAAAAAAAAGGGGGGGTATAAATATATGACAGATATAATGTGATTATATAAATGCTTTAAAGTCTGTTTTTATTAATGAGTACTTTAAATTGATTCATCATAGATATCACATATCAATTTTAAATTGACATTTAGAGATTAATCTCTTCTGTTGAAATAAGAAATGATCTCTATTATTCCTGATATTGATCTCTTTCGTTTTTTTAATAATAAATTTTATTTTTATATTCCCCATATAATTGCAACCCCCCCATTTTGACCCCAATCACTCCCCTCCCTCCACCCACCCCCCAAAAGTGTCTCTGGTTCATAGATTTTTGTTGATTTTGATATTCACTTTCTTATAGATATTCATATTCCTGGTCCCTTATTTAAGTTTTCTAGATTCCTGCTATGAGTGAGACCATCCGGTATTTTTCTTTTTCTTTCTGGCTTATTTCGCTGAGCATGATCCCTTCCAGCGCCATCCATGTTGCTGCAAATGGCATGTGTTTATCTTTTTTGAATGCTGAGTAATATTCCATGGTAAATATGTACCACATCTTCTTGATCCAGTCATCTATTTTTGGGTATTTGGGCTGTTTCCAAAGCTTAGCTATTGTAAATAGTGCTGCTATAAACATAGGGGTGCAGGTGTTCTTTGGAATTGATGTTTCTGTGTCCTTTGGGTAAATACCTAGGAGTGGAATTGCTGGATCATATGGAAGCTCTATGTTTAGTAGGTCCAGAAATCTCCACACAGCTCTCCATAGTGGTTGGACCAGTTTGTACACCCACCAACAGTGCAGAAGAGTTCCTTTTTCTCCACTCCCTCGCCAACACTTGTTGTTGCTAGTTTTTTTAATATGTGCCATTGTCACTGGTGTAAGATGGTATCTCATGGTAGTTTTGATTTGCATTTCCCTGATTACAAGTGATGTTGAACATTTTTTCATATGCCTGTTGGCCATTTGCATTTCCTCTTCAGAGAAGTTTCTTTTTAGCTCTTCTGCCCATTTTTTGACAGGATTATTTTCTTTGTTGTTGTTGAGTCTCATCAGCTCTTTGCAGATTTTTGTGATCAGTCCTTTATCATTAGTGTTGTGTGCAAAAATGTTCTCCCAGTTGGTGGGGTTTCTCTTTGTTTTGGTTATTGTCTCTTTTGCTGTGCAGAAGCTCTTTAATTTGATGTAGTCCCAGCTGTTTATCTTTGCCTTCACTATCACTGCTTTGGGTGATGTGTCTGTAAAGGTGTCTTTGATGTGCATATCCCGTAGTGTTTTGCCTAGATTTCCTTCTATGTATTTTATGTTTTCATGTTTTATGTCTAGTTCTTTAATCCATTTTGAGTTGGTTTTTGTGTATGGTGTGAGGTAGTAGTCAAGCTTCATTCTTTTGCATGTAGCGGCCCAGTTTTCCCAGCACCATTTATTGAACAAACTTTCTTTGCTCCAATGCATATTCTTTGCTCCTTTGTCAAATATTAGTTGACCATAAATCTGTGGGTTTATTTCTAGATTTTCTATTTGATTCCATTGGTCTGTGTGTCTGTTCTTGTTCCAATACCATGCAGTTTTGATGATTATGGCTTTGTAGTATAGTTTGAAGTCTGGGCGTGTGATGCCTCCATTTCCTTCTTTTTTTTTTCAGGAGAGCTTTGGCTATTCAGGGTTTTTTGTGATTCCATATGAATTTCATCAATAATTGTTCTATTTCTTTGAAGAATAACATTGAAATTTTTATTGGAATAGCACTGAATCGGTATATTGCTTTTGGTAGGATGGCCATTTTAATAATGTTTATTCTTCCAATCCATGAGCAGGGGATGTATTTCCATTTCTTTGTGTCTTCTTCTATTTCTTTTAACAGTGTTTTATAGTTTTCTTGTAAAGGTCCTTTACCTCTTTTGTTAGATTTATTCCCAAATATTTGATTTTTTTTGTTTCGATAATAAAGGGGATGGTTTTTTTCATTTCTTCTTCTTCAGATTTATTGTTTGTGTATAGGAAGGGTTCTGACTTTTGCATGTTGATTTTGTATCCTGCACTTTGCTGAACTGATTGATGAGTTCAATTAGTTTTTCTGTGGAGTTTTTGGGGTTCTCTATGTATATTATCATATCATCTGTAAATAGTGATAGTTTGACTTCTTCTTTTCCTATTTGGATTCCGTGTATGTCTTTCTCTTGTCTTATTGCTCTGGCTAGGACTTCCAGTATTATATTGAAAAGCAGTGGTGAGAGTGGACATCCTTGTCTTGTTCCAGATCTTAATGGAAATGCTTTCAGCTTTTCACCATTGAGAATGATACTGGCTGTTGGCTTGTTGTATATGGCCTTCATGATGTTGAGGTATGTTCCTTGTATCCCAAGAATTTCAAGGGCTTTTATCATGAATGGGTGTTGCACTTTGTCGAAAGCTTTCTCGGCATCTATTGATATTATCATATGGTTATTATATTTCTTTTGTTGATGTGATGGAGAAGGTTGATTGATTTTCGGATGTTGAACCATCCTTGTGTCCCTGGAATGAATCCTACTTGGTCGTGGTGAATTATCTTATGGATACACTGTTGGATTCTGATAGCTAAAATTTTATTGAGGATTTTTGCATCAGTGTTCATTAGGGAGATTAGCCTATAGTTTTCTTTTTTTGTGTTGTCCTTGTTCGGTTTTGGTATTAGTGTAATGTTGGCTTCATAGAACGTGTTAGGTATTATACCTTCCTTCTCAATTTTTTGGAAGAGTTTGTGAAGGATAGGCACCAATTCGTCTCTGAATGTTTGGTAGAATTCATTTGTAAATCCATCAGGTCCTGGGCTTTTGTTTTGGGGGAGGTTTTTGATTACCATTTCAATTTCGCTGCTTGTAATTGGTCTGTTTAGGTGTTCTATTTCTTCTTTATCTAGCTTTGGGTGATTGTAGAGTTGTAGGAATTTGTCCATCTCCTCTAGATTGTTGAACTTGTTTCCATATAACTGTTCATAGTAGTTATTAATTATTCTTTTGATTTCTGCTGTGTCCGTTGTGATTTCTCCTCTTTCATTTATTATCCTATTTATTTGTGCTTTCTCCCTTTTTGCCCTTGTGAGCCTGGCTAGGGGTTTATCCATTTTATTTATTTTTTCGAAGAACCAGCTCTTGGTTTCATTGATCTTTTGGATTGTTTTTTTAGTTTCGATTTCATTTATTTCTGCTTTGGTTTTTATTATTTCTTTTCTTCTACTGGTTTTGGGGTTTTTTTGTTGTTCTTTTTCTAGATCTTTGAGCTTCAAGATTAGGTTGTTTCTTTGAGTTCTTTCTTGTTTCTTGATGTGAGCATCTATTGCTATATATTTTCCTCTTATTACTGCGTTTGCTGCATCCCATACATTTAGGAAATTGGTGTCCTCCTTGTCATTCAATTCAAAGAATTTTTTAATTTCTTCTTTGATCTCCTCATTAGTCCAGTGGACTTCCAGTAGTGTGGGTTTCAATCTCTATGAGGTAGGGCAGTACCTTGCCTTCTTTTTATGGTTTATTTCTAGTTTGATGCCTTCATGGTCAGAAAAGATGGTTGGTATGATTTCAATCTTGGTGTATGTGTTGATGTTTGTCTTGTGCCCCAGTATATGATCGATCCTGGAGAATGATCCGTGTGCGCTTGAGAAAAATGTATACTCAGATTTTTTGGGGTTTAGTGTTCTATATATGTCTGTTAAGCCCAAATGCTCTAGGTCCTTATTTAGAGCTTTAGTGTCTTTACTTATTTTTTGTCTTGTTGATCTATCCAGTGTTGATAGTGGTGTGTTGAAGTCTTCCACTATGTATGTGTTTTCTCTGATGTCTGTTTTCAGAGATGACAACAGTTGTCTGATATATTTTGGTGCTCCTTCGTTTGGTGAATATATGTTAATGATTGTTATTTCTTCTTGAAGTATTGTCCCCTTGATCATAATGTAATGACCACTGGGGTCTCTTTTTATCTTTTTAAGTTTGAAATCTGTTTTATCTGATATGAGTCTAGTTGTTCCTGCCTTCTTTTTTGGTCCATTTGCTTGTAGAATTGTTTTCCATCCTTTAACTTTGAGTCTATTTTTATCTTTTGTAGCTAAATGTGTTTCCTGGAGACAGCAAAAGGTTTGGTTTTGTTTCTTAATCCAGGCTGTAACTCTGTGTCTTTTTATTGAAGAGTTTAGTCCATTTACATTTAGGGTTAATATTGATATGTTAGCATCTGTATTTGCCATTGTGTTTGTCTTTCCTTTGATTTTATTTATTCTTTTAATATCTTTTTTTTTCCTTGCCTTCTTTCGTTTTTATTCGTCCCTCTGAGGTTCTGGCTTTAGGATTCCTTGTAGTATTTTTTGGAGTGGGGGTTTATTGGTAATGAAGTTCCATAGTTTCTGTTTGTCTGGGAAGATCCTTATTCTTTCTTCATAGAGGAAGGAGAGCTTTGCGGGATAGAGTATTCTTGGTTGGCATCTGTTTTCTTGGAGTCTGTTGACTATGTCCCTCCACTCTCTCCTTGCCCGTAGTGTTTCTTCAGAGAAGTCTGATGTCAATCTGATTGGTTTCCCTTTGAATGTTATCTGTTTCTTCCCTCTTGTCAGTTTCATTATTTTTTCCTTGTCTTGGATGCTTGGGAGCTTTACTATTATGTGTCTTGCTGTATTTTTCCTTTCGTCATGGAAGTTTGGTGTTCTTCTTGCTTCTTGTATATCAATTTTCAGCTCCTTCTTAGCGTTTGGGAAGTTCTCTTCAATTATATCCTTGAATATTTTCTCTGTTCCTACATCTCTCTCCTCTCCTCTGGGATTCCTATAACTCTTCTATTTCCTTTCCTCATGGAGTCAGATAGTTCCTGAAGTCTTTCTTCAGTCTTTTCCCTTCATACTTCTCCTTCCTTTTCTGTTTTAGTTCTTATTATTTCTGTGTCTTCAAGAGTACTTATTCGTTCTTCCATTTCATCTATTCTGCTTTCATTGCTTTTCCCAGAGTTCTTTAGCGTCTCCATTAATTCTTTGATCTCCTGCATTTTTTTTACTTCCCTCTTTAGGGACTCAATTTCATTCTTCTGGTCATTAATTATTTTCCCCTTATCATTGTTTTCCTTTATGACTTCTGTCAGTTTTTTAATCACCGCAATTTTAAATTCTCTATCTGGAAGGCTCAGAAGTTCTTCCAAGTTTCTGTCGTTGCAATCTGGTAGATGGTTTTCTTTTTGCGGTGTGCTTTTTTGCTGAGGAGTTGCTGGGTTGCATGTGGTTTTTCTACTCCCTACTGCCTGTTTTCTAATTTGCCGTATTCCTTGTGACACTGTGTTGCTGGTACTGGCCGGCATCTTGGACGACCTTCCCAGCTCACCTCTGACTCCTCTGGGGAACTTCTGCTGGGTTCACAAGTCTCCAGCAAAGAAAGGTCCCTGCTGCAAAATGGCGATGCGGGAACGTGCTCCCCTGCATGCCCGGTCTGCCCCAGCGGCGGGTGCTGCTCCCCTCTGGGCTGGAACTGCAGGCTAGAAGGCGCCCGGCCTGGGCAAGCCTCCCAGCTTACCTCTGGCTCCTTGGTGAGCCTTCTGCTGGGTTCACACAGTCTCCAGCAAGAAGGTCCCTGCTGCAAAATGCCGGTGACGGGGACGCACTCCCCTGCACGCCCCGTCTGCCCCAGCGGTGGGTGCTGCTCCGATATTGATCTCTTTCACAAGTAGTATTTGTTATAAAATAACTTGGTACAATATAAATTGTTTTCTCCTTTTTAAAATAAAAGAAAATTCATTTCTTAAAATATTAATCTACCATATGATCCAGCAATTCCAGTTACAGGCATCTGAAGATTGCAAAAACACTAAATCTAAGGAATATATGCTCCTGTGTTCACTGTGTCACTATTTACTACAGTCAAGTTATGGAAACAACCTAAGTATTCAAGACAGATGAGTAGATTAAGGAGATGGAGTATGTACACATAACAGAATACTGCTCAGCAATAAGAAAAGATAAACTCTTGCCATTTGTGACAACATGGATGAAACTGGAGGTTAAAATGCTAAGTAAAAGAACTCAGGAGAAAGATAAATAATGCATGATTTCAGTTACAGAGGGACTATAGAAAAATAAAAGGTCAGTCAAAATCAGTTAACAAACACTAGAAATCTGTGTAGATTTCCCCACTACCAGAGGCAGGTGGGGAGGATGGAGAGGAAAGAACAGAGAGGACCCAATGAACTATGGTGGAGGCTAAGGCTATGGGTATCTTAGTGGTGAGTGTGGTGACATATATCTGAAGAGGTATGTCCTATACCTCTGAATCACATTTAGTATTATTAATCAATGTTACCTGAATAAAATCATTATTTTTTAAAGATTTATTTATTTATTTATACAAGCACTGGATACAGTCAGATGTGCGGAAGGGTGAGAGAATTCACCAGAGCCAGAACGGGGAACAGTACAGGCAGACTGATGAAGTACATGGCTGAGGGGATAAGAGGGAGCCATAGGAGAGGTCTGCGCGCCATGTGGGACCCTCACCCGGTGGTCGGGGATCGAACCGGCACTGCAGAGGCTGCAGGCAGCTTCGCAGCCCAGCACTCAATTGCTGTGCCAACAGGGAGGCCCTGAATAAAATTATTTTTAAAATTCATTTAAAAATACTATTGTATAGCCCTATACTCAATGTATATAATTTAAACAACCATATTAATATCAAGATAAATTATTTCTTCCTTCCAAAAAAGAGGAAAAAGAAAATCCACTTCTTAAGGGAACAGAAGACAAAACAAAGATGAGTGGCAATCTATTCTATCACCTTTTAAAATGGATGATCTCATTTGAAACTGACAATTTCTGTGTAATCAAATGACAATAAGTACTAAGTCCTCTAAGCAGTTCTTTAAAATCTTTTAAACAAGGCTGGCTGTGAAATATTTTTTTCTTCAGCCAATATTTACAGATTGAGTGACTACAAAAACTTCTCAGTACAAATAATGATAAAGCTAAACCAAAAAATTATGTAAAATCTTTGTAAACCATAAAATATATAAAATGTTAATGAATTTTTTAATTTTTATTATAATTTAACTGGAATTGTTTATAGGTTTCAGGTTTTTAAAAAATTGATTCATGAGAAAGATGTCAAAATTCTTCATAGTAACTTCAAGTCACATAAAAATGAGAACTTGCACTATATCTAACAGGACTCAACTTGATAGGGAATCTGAGGAATTGCCCTGCCTATACTTAGCAGTAAAATTTTACTATTCTTTTTGTGTTGGTGGAATCAACAAATACTAACAACAAAAGTTTTTCTGCCTGCAGTCAAGCCCTGGAAGTTCTCATAAATCAGGGTGTTTTCTTTGCAGTAGATACTAATGCAGGGAAACTTTGCAAGAAGCCAAAAACATGAAATCTGTTGACTCTATTCCTTAAGCAGCACTTTAAGCAAGAGAAAAAAAAAAAAACTAATATGTAATCAAATTGTTCAAAAGTTGTTAAAGATAAAATCTTAAGAAGAAGCCATAGGAAAAAAGATATAATATACAAAGGTATGAATCACTATAGACTTTGCTTCTGATATAATACATGCCAGAAGACAACAGCAATTCTTTAATAACTGAAATAAAAATAAATTCACTTAAAATTATATACCTTTATAATAAAGAGCTGAAAGAAACATTGCAACCTTCAATGCATATAACAGAACTATAAAATAACAAAAACAGAGAACTAAAAAAAATCAAACCTACAATTATCATTGGAGATTTTAGCCTTCACACTAGTTGAGAGAACATGTAAACAGAAAATCAGTAAAAATTAAAAATACTTAAAAAACTGTAATAATGAATTTGACCTAATTTACATTTCTAAAATACTTCCACCCAACAATAACAGACTATACATTCTTTTAAAGTGCACATATAATAGCAACCAGGATGTTATTCGAGATGATAAAGCAAGTCTCAATAAATGTAAATGTTTTGAAATTATAAACAGTAGTTCTCTGACCACAACAAAATTAAATTAGATAACAATATGGAAAGATATCTGAAAATCACCAAATAAGTAGACATTAATCAATAATCTTGTATGTAAGATCAAAATGTATGAGATGTATAGCAGTATTTATACAGTAATTTCTATCTTTAAAAATATCAATTAGAGAAATGCAAATCAAAACTACAATGTGATACCATCTTACACCAGTGAGAATGGCACATATTTAAAAAAAAACTAGCCATAACAAATGTTGGTGAGGATGTGGAGAAAAAGGAACTCTCCTAAATTGCTGGTGGGAGCACAAACTGGTCCAACCACTATGAAAAGCTGTGTGGAGGTTCCTCAATCTGCTAAAAATGGAGCTTCCGTATAGTCCAGCAATTCCACTCCTAGATGTCTACCCAAAGGACACAAAAACATTAATTCAAAAGGGCACCTGCACCCCTAATGTTTATTTTTTTATTTCTTTTAAAGATTTATTTTATTTATACTAGAGCCGGGGTACAAGCCAGATGCGCGGGAGGGTGAGAGTATTCACCAGAGCGGGGAACAGAACAGGCAGATCAACTGAAGTACACTGCTGAGGGGAGCAGCAGGCGAGACAGGATAGGTCTGCTGCCTTGTGGGTTGCTCTGAGGCTGGCGCGGATCGAACCGGCACTGCAGAAGCTGCGGATAGCTTCACAGTGCTGTGCTCAACCGCCTGCACCATCAGGGAGGCCCCTGCACCCCTATGTTTATTGCAGCACTATTTACAATAGGTAAGCTATGGAAACAACCCAAATGCCCAAAAATAGATGACTGGATCAAGAAGATGTGGTACATATATACCATGGAATATTACTCAGCAATCAAAAGAGATAAACTCATGCCATTTGCAGCAACATGGATGGAGCTGGAAGGGATCATGCTCAGCGAAATAAGCCAGAAAGAAAAAGAAAAATACTGGATGGTCTCACTTATAGCAGGAATATAGAAGACCCAAATGAGGGATCAGGAAAATGACTAATTATGATAAAGTAAAAATCAAAATCAACAGGCAACTATAAACCAAAACCACACTACAGGGGGTGCGGAGGAGAAGGGAGTAGCATCAAAACAAGGGTGGTGTGGATTTTACAGGGACTATAACCAAAATGAAAATGTATACATTGTACAAAGATGAAAAATGATGTAAAATATATAAAATAAAAAAATCAATTAAAAAGAAGGTCTACAATAAAAAAAATCCAGGCTTCCACATTAAGCAACTAAGGAAAGAACAAATTAGACCTAAAGAAGGTGTAAGGAAGGAAACAATTAAGGTAATCAATATAAAATAAAGAACAGTGAAAATAAATGAATTTAAAAGCTGGCTCTCTGAGTGGATCTGTAAAATTGATCTGCTTCTATCTAAATTGAGGAAAAACTGAGGAAGGACACAACTTACCAATATTAAGAGTAATAAGCACTTTAGAACTATATGCATTAAAAACAATAAGTAAGTAACATGAAGAATTTTATCAAATAAACTTAAATGAAGTTAATTCCTTGAAAAAGTCAAACAATCAAGTTCATTGAAGGAACCGATAACCTCAGAATGTATATTATTTAAATCTGAGTTTGTAGTTAAGGAAGTTTTATACTCACATACAACATATATACTCACAAAACCTGCATGTCTAGATGCCTTCATTGATGAATTTTCTCAAACATTAAAGAAAAAGTAATACCATCTTTATACAAAATATAAGAGGAGGGGATATCTCACAACTCTTTTCATGACGTTAGCGTTACCCTGATACCAAGAACTAACCAAGATATTATAAAACTTCAGAACAATATTTCTCATAAACAAGCTCAAAAAATCCCTAATAAAATATGAGCAAATCCAGCAATATATTAAAAATATAATACATTGTGAATAAGAGATTTAGTCAGCAAGTGCAAGGTTACACTTCATTTTCATCTGAAAATGAATCAATATAATTTACCATATAACCAGAAAAACATTTAATCATTACAATAGATGGAAAAAACTTAAAAAATTCAACGTCTATTCAAGATAATGTAGCTCTACATAACAGGGCCAGCAGGGTATTTTCTCAACCTAATAACATGATAATTATAGTGAAAGACTGAATATTTTTTACTTAAGATCAGAAACAAAAAGGGGATGTCCTGTCTTCCCTTTTCTATTGTACTGGAGGTCTGCTTGTCTAGTCAGGGACAAAAACAAAAGACATGGGTTGGAGAATAAGATGTAACACTTTTAAATTACAGATAAACATTTATGAATGAAATCCTAAGGTATATGCCAAAAAATTTACCACAACAAAGAAGTGAATTTACCATGGCTGTATTGATAACATATATGATTAATAACTAAAAAATGTGCTTTCTAAAACTCCAGTGAACAATTAAAAATTTTAATTAAAATATTTTCACTAGCATCTAAGAACACAAACAAAATATATTCAGATCTTTACACTTAAAATTATAAAATACTGATGAGAGAAGTTTAACAAGACCTGAATAAGTGTGGAGAAATTGTGTTCACAATCAGGAAACTCAGCATTGTCGAACTGTCATTCCCTTCCCAAATTGATTTATAGAATCAACATATTCCCAGTCAAAATCTCATTAGGCATTTTTGGTAGAAATGTACAAATTTTAAAATTTATACTGAAACCAGATATTGTAGAGTAGTCAGAACAATTTTGAAAAAGAATAATGACAGAAGACTAATACCTGGTTTTCAGATTTACTGTTGAGTCACAGTAGGACTGTGTTTAGATGTAAATATAAACATATAAGTCACTGTAAGAAAAGAGTATATTCACACACAGCCAAGATTCATATTCAGTGGAGAAAAATTAAGCTTTCTAAAATTAAAAACAAATGAAACCAAACACCAGTAGAAAGAAGCAAATAATAAAAGAGCAGAAATAAGTGAAAAATCAAAAGGGCAGGCCAAAAGATCAATAAAATCAAAATCTTGCTTTTTAAAAAAAGTTAACAAAATAGAAAAACCTATAACTAGACTCATTAATAAGGGAGAAAATGCTAATAAATAGACTCAGAAATGAAAAAGAAGTTACAACAGAGGCTCATTCATAAGAGGTTACTACAAACTGAGTAACTTAGATGAAATGACATATTCTTAGAAATCTGCAACCCCTCAAGGCTGGATGAAGAAGAAATGGAATACCTGAATAGACCAAGTTACAAGGAGGAAATTGAAACAATTATTAAATGTCTCCTTCCAAAACAAAAGCCTCGTGAGTTCTACCAAATCCTTCAGAGAAGAACTAGTACCTATTCTTCCCAAACTCCTCAGAAAAACTGATATAGAGGGAATGCTTCCAAACACATTCTATGAGGCCAGTGTCACTTTTATATCAAAACCAAAGAACTCAACAAAAAAATAAAATACAGACTAATATCCCTGATGAACATAGATACAAAAATCCTCCAAAAAATGTTCACAAAACAAATTCAGCAATACATAAAAAAAAAAAAAAAATTCACACATCATGACCAAATGGGATTCACTCCAGGGACACAAAGATGGTTCAATATCTAAATATCAATCAGTGTAATCACCACATCAACAAAAGGAAAGATAGGGCCTCCCCTGGTGGCACAGCAGTTGAGCACTGGGCTGTGAAGCTGCCCACAGCTTCTGCAGCACCGGTTCAATCCCCGGCCGCCAGCGAGGGTCCCACATGGTGGGACAGACCTCTCCTGTCTCTCCCACTGCTCCCTTCAGCAGTGTATTTTGTCAGTCTGCCTGTTCTGCTCCCCACTCTGGCTCTAGTGAATTCTCTCACTCTCCCAAGCTTCTGACTGTACCCAGTGCTAGTCTGACTGTACCCAGTGCTAGTATAAACAAACAAATAAACAAACAAATAAATAAAAAATAAAATAAAAACAAAAGGAAAGATAAAAATCATATGACCATATCAACAGATTTAGAGAAGGCATTTGATAAAATTCAACATACATTTATGATAAAAATCCTAAAAAAACTGAGGTGAGATGGAACATACCTTAACACAATGATGGTCATATACAACAAACACACAGTTAACATCATACTCAATGTGAAAGAGTGAAAGCTTTTTCTCTAAGATCTGGTATAAGACAAGTGTGTCTGCTTTCACCACTACTATTCAACATAGTATTGGAAGTTCTTGCTAAAGCAAGTAAGCAAGAGAAAGATATAAAAAGAACCCAAACTTAAATAAGGGACCAGGAAAATGAATAACTATAAGAAAGTGAAAATCAAAATCAACAAACAACTATGAACCAGAGACACTCTATGGGGGTAAGGGGGCAGGGAGGGATTGGGGTCAAAATAAGGGGGTTGCAATTGTATGGGGAATATACAAATAAAATTTATTTAAAAAAGAGAGGGGGCGGAGCAACATGGCGGCGAGGAGACGCTGCGAGTAAGATCTCCCATTAAAAAAAAGTTAATAGGGAGGAAAAGCGGCAGGTCCCAGTGAGAACTGGGACACGGAAGATAAATGGGTGACTCCAGCAAACTACCCGAAGAAGAAAGTTGCCAAAAAAGAGGACCAGAAGGGAGGGAAGCGCAGAACCCTGCTCCCCTCCCCTGCCCACAGAGTCGGCACTCTCCGACCTGCAGAGAGGAGGAAAACAACAAACTAAAACGACCAACAAGAACAAACTACGCATCAAGCGGGACTGTGAGTGGAAAGGAACTATTGCAGCCACCACACCCCGTGAACTGGAGCTGTGGAGAACCCTGCAGGATTCGCTGCAGCGGTGAGCAAACGGCTCCGGGCACCATTAGAGAACAGCAGAGACCGCACACAGCCCTGGGCCGGCCAGTAAGCTTGCGCAGAAAAGCGGCGTGCTTGAAAAGCAAACGTGGATCTCGTGGCTACCCAGGTCCCCACGCCTGCGACCTAGGCTTGCGGGGAGATGCGCAGGGACCCTCACTGAGGTGAAAACCCCTCACTGAGTAATCAGGAACCAGGCACCCAGGCACGGGAGTTGGGTGCAAAAGACTCCATTTTTGCGGACACTGAACTGGGCTACAGCCCACGTCCTGGACCTGAGGGCTTTGGAACTGAGACCCGGGGCACGAAATTCGGGGTGTGGGTTCTCCAAAACGGTGGGGCACAAGGCAGACACAGCACCCCAAAGCCGTTGAGGTTTACCCTACCATTCCCGCTCTGTTCCCTGTCCCACTGGGTGGAAAAATCAGCTCCCCAAGGGCTCTAGGAGAGATCTCTGGCGCCACCTAGCGACTTGAAACGAGCAGAAGGCTCCTGGAGGTGACAGTGGCCAGCTGGGAAGTTAGCCCACGCGAGGCCCCTTCCGACCAGCAGTCTGAGCCCACAGGGGGAGCGGGCACCCACGGCTGGGGCAGACCGGGCGCGCAGAAGAGTGTACCTGAGACTGGACGTGAAGGGAGTACGCCCCGCATTGCCATTTTAGAACAGGGACAGTTCTTCAGTAAAGACTGCCTGCAGAAGGCTCCCTCAGGAGCCAGAGATGAGCAGGGAAGCTCACCCACGACAGGCCCCTTCTGGCCTGCAGTCCAAACCCAGGAGGGAGTGGGAACCCACCGCCGGGGCAGACCAGGAGCACAGGGGAGTGTGTCCCCACATCGGCATTTTAGAACAGGGACCTTTCTTCAGTAAAGTCTGCTTGAAACAGACAGATGGCCCCTGGAGGAGCAAGAGGGGAGTGGAGAAGCTCACCCAAGATGCCGGCCAGTCCCAGCAACACAGTGTCCCAATGCATACGACAAATTAGAAAACAGACAGTTGGGAGTAGAAGAACCAAACTCAACCTAACAACTCCTCAGGAAAAAAGCACACCACAAAAAGAAAACCAGCCCCCAGATTGCAATGACAGTAACTTGTAAGAACTTCTGAGCTTTCCAGAAAGAGAATTTAAAATTGCCGTGATTAAAAAAATGACAGAACTCATAAAGGAAAACAATGATCAGAAGAAGGAAATTGAGTCCCTAAAGAGGGAAGCAAAAGAAACGCAGGAGATCAAAGAATTAATGGATACGCTAAAGAACTCTGGGAAAAGCAATGAAAGCAGAATAGATGAAATGGAAGAACGAATAAGTACTTCTGAAGACACAGAAATAAAAAGAACCAAAACAGAAAAGGAAGGAGAAGTACGAAGGAAAAAGAACAAAGAAAGACTTCGGGAATTAACTGACACAATGAGGAAAGGAAATATAAGAGTTATAGGAATACCAGAAGGAGAGGAGAGAGATGTAGGAACAGAGAAAATATTCAAAGAGATAATTGAAGAGAACTTCCCAAATGTGAAGAAGGAGCTAAAAATTGATATACAAGAAGCAAGAAGAACACCAAACTTCCACGATGAAAGGAAAAATACAGCAAGACACATAATAGTAAAGCTCCCAAGAATCCAGGACAAGGAAAAAATAATGAAACTGACAAGAGAGAAGAAAAAGATAACATTCAAAGGAAAACCAATCAGACTGACATCAGACTTCTCTGAAGAAACACTACGGGCAAGGAGAGAGTGGAGGGACATAGTCAACAGACTCCAAGAAAACAGATGCCAACCAAGAATACTCTATCCCGCAAAGCTCTCCTTCCTCTATGAAGAAAGAATAAGGACCTTCCCAGACAAACAGAAACTCCGGAATTTCATTACAACTAAACCCCCACTCCAAAAAATACTACAAGGAATCCTAAAGCCAGAACCTCAGAGGGACGAATAACCACAAAAGAAGGCCAAAAAAAGAAAAAAAGTTATTAAAAGAATAAATAAATAAAATCAAAGGAAAGACAAACACAATGGCAAATACAGATGCTAACATATCAATATTAACTCTAAATGTAAATGGACTAAACTCTTCAATAAAAAGACACAGAGTGGGCCTCCCGGGTGGCTCAGCGGTTGAGCGCTGGGTTGCGAAGCTGCCCGCGTTCTCTGCGGCGCCGGTTCGATCCCCGGCTGCTCCCCGGCCACCGAAGGAGGGTCCCACATGGTGCGCAGACCTCTCCTGCCGCCCGCTGCTCCCCTCAGCAGTGTACTTCGGTCCTTCTGCCTGCTCTGCTCCCTGCACTGGCTCTGGTGAATTCTCTCACCCTCCTGCGCTTCTGACTGTACCCAGTGCATGTATAAACAAAACAAACAAACAAACAAATAAATAAATAAAACATGCCTCTATAAAAAATAAATAAATAAATAAATAAATAAAAAGACACAGAGTTACAGCCTGGATTAAGAAACAAAATCCAACCTTTTGCTGTCTCCAGGAAACACATTTAGCTACAAAAGATAAAAATAGACTCAAAGTTAAAGGTTGGAAAACTATCCTACAAGCAAATGGACCAAAAAAGAAAGTAGGAACAGCTATACTTGTATCAGATAAAATAGATTTCAAACTCAAAAAAATAAAAAGAGACCCCAACGGTCACTACATTATGATCAAGGGGACAATACTTCAAGAAGAAATAATACTCATTAACATATACTCACCAAACGAAGGAGCACCAAAATATATCAGACAACTGTTGTCATCTCTGAAAACAGACATCAGAGAAAACACATACGTAGTGGGAGACTTCAACACACCACTATCAACAATGGATAGATCAACAAGACAAAAAATAAGCAAAGAAACTAAAGCTCTAAATAATGACCTAGAGCATTTGGGCTTAACAGACATCTATAGAACACTAAACCCCCAAAAAAACGGAGGACACATTTTTCTCAAGTGCACACGGATCATTCTCCAGGATCGATCACATACTGGGGCACAATACAAACATCAACAGATACACCAAGAATGAAATTATACCAACCATCTTTTCTGACCATGAAGGCATCAAACTAGAAATAAACCATAAAAAGAAGGCAAGGAAATTTCCTACCTCATGGAGATTAAAAACAACACTACTGGAAGACCACTGGAATAATGAGGAGATCAAAGAAGAAATTAAAAAATTCTTTGAATTGAATGACAAGGAGGATACCAATATCCGAAATGTATGGGACGCAGCAAAAGCAGGAATAAGAGGAAAATATATAGCAATAGAAGCTCACATCAAGAAACAAGAAAGAACTCAAAGAAACAACCTAATCTCGAAGCTCAAAGATCTAGAAAAAGAACAACAAAATAAAACCCAAAACCAGTAGAAGAAAAGAAATAATAAAAACCAAAGCAGAAATAAATGAAATTGAAACTGAAAAAACAATCCAAAAGATCAATGAAACCAAGAGCTGGTTCTTTTAAAAAATCAATAAAATAGACAAATCCCTAGCCAGGCTCACAAAGGAAAAAAGGGAGAAAGCACAAATAAACAGGATCATCAATGAAAGAGGAGAAATCACAATGGACACAGCAGAAATAAAAAGAATAATCAGTAACTACTATGAACAGTTATATGGAAACAAGTTCAACAATCTAGAGGAGATGGACAAATTCCTACAACTCTACAATCACCCAAAGCTAGATCAAGAAGAAATAGAACACCTAAACAGACCAATTACAAGCAGCGAAATTGAAATGGTAATCAAAAACCTCCCCAAAAACAAAAGCCCAGGACCTGATGGATTTACAAATGAATTCTACCAAACATTCAGAGACGAATTAGTGCCTATCCTTCACAAACTCTTCCAAAAAATTGAGAAGGAAGGGACAATACCAAACACGTTCTATGAAGTCAACATTACACTAATACCAAAACCGAACAAGGACAACACAAAAAAGGAAAACTACAGGCCAATCTCCCTAATGAACACTGATGCAAAAATCCTCAATAAAATTTTAGCTATCTGAATCCAACAATGTATCCTTAAGATAACTCACCACAACCAAGTTGGATTCATTCCCGGGCCACAAGGATGGTTCAACATCAGAAAATCAATCTACATTATCCAACACATCAACAAAAAGAAATATAAAAACCATATGATAATATCAATAGATGCTGAGAAAGCTTTCGACAAAGTGCAACACCCATTCATGATAAAAGCCCTTGAAATTCTTGGGATACAAGGAACATACCTCAACATCATAAAGGCCATCTATGACAAGCCAACAGCCAGTATCATTCTCAATGGTGAAAAGCTGAAAGCAATTCCATTAAGATCTGGAACAAGACGAGGATGTCCACTCTCACCACTGCTTTTCAATATAATACTGGAAGTCCTAGCCAGAGCAATAAGACAAGAGAAAGACATACAAGGAATCCAAATAGGCAAGGAAGAAGTCAAATTATCACTATTTGCAGATGATATGATAATATACATAGAGAACCCCAAAAACTCCACAGAAAAACTAATTCAACTCATCAATCAGTTCAGCAAAGTGGCAGGATACAAAATCAACATGCAAAAGTCTGTAGCCTTCCTATACACAAACAATAAATCTGAAGAAGAACAAATAAAAAACCATCCCTTTTATTATCAAAACAAAAAAAATCAAATATTTGGGAATAAATCTAACAAAAGAGGTAAAGGACCTATACAAAGAAAACTATAAAACACTGTTAAAAGAAATAGAAGAAGACACAAAGAAATGGAAAGACATCCCCTGCTCATGGATTGGAAGAATAAACATTATTAAAATGGCCATCCTACTAAAAGCAATCTACAGATTCAATGCTATTCCAATCAAAATTTCAATGTCATTCTTCAAAGAAATAGAACAATTATTGATGAAATTCATATGGAATCACAAAAAACCCCGAATAGCCAAAGCTCTCCTGAAAAAGAAATAAGGGAATGGAGGCATCACACGCCCAGACTTCAAACTATACTACAAAGCCATAATCATCAAAACTGCATGGTATTGGAACAAGAACAGACATACAGACCAATGGAATCGAATAGAAAATCCAGAAATAAACCCACAGATTTATGGTCAACTAATCTTTGACAAAGGAGCAAAGAATATGCATTGGAGCAAAGAAAGTTTGTTCAATAAATGGTGCTGGGAAAACTGGGTTGCTACATGCAAAAGAATGAAGCTTGACCACTACCTCACACCATACACAAAAATCAACTCAAAATGGATTAAAGAACTAGACTTAAGACCTGAAACCATAAAATATATAGAAGGAAATATAGGCGAAACACTACGTGATTTGCACATCAAAGACATCTTTACAGATACATCACCCAAAGCAGTGATAGTGAAGGCAAAGATAAACAGCTGGGACTACATCAAATTAAAGAGCTTCTGCACAGCAAAAGAGACAATAACAAAAACAAAGAGAAACCCCACTGACTGGGAGAACATTTTTGCACCCAACACTAATGATAAAGGACTGATCACAATAATCTGCAAAGAGCTGATGAGACTCAACAACAACAAAGAAAATAACCCAGTCAAAAAATGGGCAGAAGAGCTAAAAAGAAACTTCTCTGAAGAGGAAATGCAAATGGCCAACAGGCATATGAAAAAATGTTCAACATCACTTATAATCAGGGAAATGCAAATCAAAACTACCATGAGATACCATCTTACACCAGTGAGAATGGCACATATTAAAAAAACTAGCAACAACAAATGTTGGCGAGGTTGTGGAGAAAAAGGAACTCTCCTGCACTGTTGGTGGGAGTGCAAACTGGTCCAACCACTATGGAGAGCTGTGTGGAGATTTCTGGACCTACTAAACATAGAGCTTCCATAGGATCCAGCAATTCCACTCCTAGGTATTTACCCAAAGGACACAGAAACATCAATTCCAAAGAGCACCCACACACCTATGTTTATAGCAGCACTGTTTACAATAGCTAAGCTTTGGAAACAGCCCAAATGCCCAAAAATAGATGACTGGATCAAGAAGATGTGGTACATATACACCATGGAATATTACTCAGCATTCAAAAAAGATAAACACATGCAGTTTGCAGCAACATGTGTGGCACTGGAAGGGATCATGCTCAGTGAAATAAGCCAGAAAGAAAAAGAATAGTACCGGATGGTCTCACTCATAGTAGGAATCAAGAAAACTTAAATAAGGGACCAGGAAAATGAATAACTATAAGAAAGTGAAAATCAAAATCAACAAAAAACTATGAACCAGAGACACTCTATGGGGGGTAGGGGGTGGGGAGGGGAGGGTTTGGGGTCAAAATAAGGGGGTTGCAATTGTATGGGGAATATAAAAATAAAATTTATTATAAAAAAGATAAAGATGGATAGAAAAAAGATCTAGTTTTCAAAATTCTAAAAGTTCACTTGCATGTAATCTTAATAAAAAATAAAAAACTGTGAAATTAAAAAAAAAACTGCATGGTATTGTAACAAGAACAGACACACAGCCCAATGGAATCGAATAGAAAATCCAGAAATAAACCCACAGATTTGTCAACTAATATTTGACAAAGGAGCAAAGAATACGCATTGGAGCAAAGAAAGTCTGTTCAATAAATGGTGCTGGGAAAACTGGGCCGCTACATGCAAAAGAATGAAGCTTGACCACTTCCTCACACCATACACAAAAATCAACTCAAAATGGATTAAAGAACTAGACATAAGACCTGAAACCATAAAATATATAGAAGGAAATATAGGCGAAACACTACGTGATTTGCACATCAAAGACATCTTTACAGACACATCACCCAAAGCAGTGATAGTGAAGGCAAAGATAAACAGCTGGGACTACATCAAATTAAAGAGCTTCTGTACAGCAAAAGAGACAATAACGAAAACAAAGAGAAACCCCACCAACTGGGAGAACATTTTTGCACACAACACTAATGATAAAGGACTGATCACAAAAATCTGCAAAGAGCTGATGAGACTCAACAACAACAAAGAAAATAATCCTGTCAAAAAATGGGCAGAAGAGCTAAAAAGAAACTTCTCTGAAGAGGAAATGCAAATGGCCAACAGGCATATGAAAAAATGTTCAACATCACTTGTAATCAGGGAAATGCAAATCAGAACTACCATGAGATACCATCTTACACCAGTGACAATGGCACATATTAAAAAATCTAGCAACAACAAGTGTTGGCAAGGGTGTGGAGAAAAAGGAACTCTTCTGCACTGTTGGTGGGAGTGCAAACTGGTCCAACCACTATGGAGAGCTGTGTGGAGATTTCTGGACCTACTAAACATAGAGCTTCCATATGATCCAGCAATTCCACTCCTAGGTATTTACCCAAAGGACACAGAAACATCAATTCCAAAGAACACCTGCACCCCTATGTTTATAGCAGCACTGTTTACAATAGCTAAGCTTTGGAAACAGCCCAAATGCCCAAAAACAGATGACTGGATCAAGAAGATGTGGTACATATACACCATGGAATATTACTCAGCATTCAAAAAGGATAAACACATGCAATTTGCAGCAACATGGATGGCACTGGAAGGGATCATGCTCAGCAAAATAAGCCAGAAAGAAAAAGAAAAATACCAGATGGTCTCACTCATAGCAGGAATCTAGAAAACTTAAATAAGGGACCAGGAAAATGAATAACTTTAAGAAAGTGAAAATCAAAATCAACAAAAAACTATGAACCAGAGACACTTTTTGGGGGGTGGGGTGCAGGAGGGGAGGGATTGGGGTCAAAATGGGGGGGGGTTGCAATTGTATGGGGAATATAAAAATAAAATTTATTATTTAAAAATATAAAAATAAAAATAAAAAAAGAAAAGAATGAAAAAAAATTATTTTAAAAAAAAGAATCCAAAGTGGGAAAGAAGCAGTAAAACTATCACTATTTGGAGATATGATAATATACATATAAAAACCCTAAAGACTACATTTAAAACCAATTGAAATAATCAACCCTATAACATGGCAGTTTACAGAATAAATTTACAAAAATCAGTTACGTATCTATATGCTAACAACAAACTAGAAGAGAACGAAATCAAGAAAACAATTCCATTTTAAATCACATCAGAAAGAATTAAATACCTAGATATACACTGAATAAATTGAATGACCTATGCAATGAAAATTATAAAGGAACCAAGATTATACATTGGAGAAAGGAAATTCTCTGCAATAATTGGTGCTGGGAAACCTAGACAGCCACATGCAAAACAATGAAACCAGATCATCATCTCATTTCTAACACAAAAATCAATTCAAATGTATTAAATAAAGAGGTGAAATCAAGACAAGAAGCCATAAAATACACTGAAGAAAACACAGGCAAAACATTTCATGATATTGGCTTCAATGATATCTTTGTGGATTTGTCTCCAACAGCAAGAGAATTAAAAGTGAATATAAATAGGACTACATCAAACTAAAAAGCTTCTGCATAAAGTAACTATCACTAAAACAAAAAGACACTGAATGGGAGAAACTATTTGCACAGACACATTTGACAAAGGGCTGATATCCAAGATCTACCAAGAACTCATACAACTGAACAAAAAAGAAAGCAAATAATCCAGTCAAAAAAAAAAAAATGGGCACAAGCTAAACTGACACTTCTCCAACAGGTACATGAAAAATAGCTCATCATTACATCAGGTCAAACCACAATGAGATACCATCTTATTACCTGTGAGAATGGTCTCTATTGAAAAGAACAGTAACATTCTTTCTGGACATTTCTAGCAATAAATTATACTAATAATTACCACCAGTGTAAAGTATAATATTTAAATATATCATTAAAAATAACTACTGAATAACATTTTTCTTACAAAAGTACTAAGAAAAAAATCATACATGTTTTTTTAGAGAGTGACAGACACACACAGCTGTGATTTTCAAAGCCCCCTGAGAGGCAAGAAGTTAGCTTTAGTTGCTTCTTGTTTAATACTATCATTTGAAAACTTAACCTTTTCCCCACTTTGCCTGCTCTATGAGAGCACTGTAGGGACACTCCAGGGGATGGAATATTATCAGCACCGCCATAAGGAAGAAAGGCCTGTGACGGCACATGCCATGATTGGGGACTACTCCAGTGAAGCAAGCAGGAAAGAACCCTGAGAAGCAGGTAAGTGTTTAGTAACCACTGAAGGATTTCAGGTTAGAGACTATAAGACCAAATCTGTGCAATTAGGTAACTCTGCTGGCAGTTTGGGGAACCAACTAGTGATGGGAGGGGAAGATTGAAAAGGTGAAGAATACAGATGGAGGGCACTGCTTGATTGTGGTACAATAGGGAAATTCTAGATTAAGGTAATCACAGCTAACTGAAAAGAATGAGATGATTTTGATAACATTTAGACGGCATTTTTTTTTGTTATATTTTAAAGACTTATTTATTTATGTATACAAGAGCTGGGGTACAGGCCAGAGATGTGGGTGGGGGGGGGCAGTGAGAGGATTCACCAGAGACAGAGAGGGGAACAGAACAAGCAGACTGACTGAAATACACTGCGGAGGGGAGCATTGGGAGAGACAGGAGAGGTCTGCCTTGCTATGTGGGTTGCTCTTTGGCTGGCTGGGGATCGAACTTGTGCTGCAGAGGCTGTAGATTGCTTCAAAGTGTGGTGCTTAACCCCTTGCGCCATCAGGGAGGCCCCAAGATGGCAATTATTTGGATATGGCAATAGGGGTGATGCAAGATTCTAGGATGACTTTTTTTTTATATTAGGTGGTGTCATTTATTTAAATTTTTTTATTTTATATATTTTTATATCATTTTTCATTTTTGCACAAATATGTATTTTCATCTTGGTTATATTCCCCATACAATCCCCACCCTTCTTGTTTTGACCCTAATCCTTCCTTCCCTCCCCCTCCCCACCGTAGTAGTGTGTCTCTGGTTTATATTTGCTTGTTTTGATTTTTACTTTATTATAATTAGTCTTTTTCCTAGTCCCTTATTTAGGTTTTCTAAATTCCTGCTATGAGTGAGACCATCCGGTATTTTTCTTTTTCTTTCTGGCTTATTTTGCTGAGCATGAGCCCTTCCAGCTCCATCCATGTTGCTGCAAATGGCATGAGTTTATCTTTTTTGATTGCTGAGTAATATTCCATTGTGTTTATGTACCACATCTAGGATGACTTTTGACTTGGGATTCCATCTGAATAACTGTGCCATCCACCAAAATGGAGAGAATGGAAGGAACAGCATGTCTGGGGAGAAAGATAGTGATTTCATGTCTGCACATGTGTCTGAGGTACATCTGTATATACCCAGAAGGAGGTACCCAGGAGCTAGGTGAATATGTGGATATGGAATTAAGGGTAGTCTAGGCGAAAGTTGGGATAGTTAAATTAAGAATAAACTCTCAATCTGCATAAAACGAAAGCTAAAAATGGAACCCTAAAGAGCATCAACATTTTCCTAAATATGCAGAAGTAAATAAAAAGTTGAAGAAAGTTGAATTAGGGTCACAGAGGGGAAGTGCAGTGAGAATGGAAGTGGTCAGCAATCACACAATGCTGAAAAGCCATCAAATAAGAAGGAAATAAGGATACAGATATAGATATAGTGGGATGTCCCTGGTGACTTTTTCAAGAGAAGTTTCAGGAGAACACTGAAGTTAGGATACAGTGCTTTCAGGAATGAATAAGAAGTGAAAATGCAGAGAAAGTCAGTGTTTACTGTTATTTCAATGAGAAGATGATGTATGAAAGGTGAACACAATTATGTTTATTTGACTATAAGCATACAATTAATAACAGGATGGAAAAATTTTAATAAAGTTTGTTTTATGGTGACACTGATGTAGCAAGAATTGTGGGAGGAGTTGGGAGGGTGACAAAGTAAAGGTACAAAGGTAATGTTATGGGATCCAGTGTAACTAGTGGTAGAACTAGTCTTGGACAGGGGAAAGGCTCTTTTCCCAATGAATTGAGAAGACTTATGTAAGTAGATAAATGGTTCATTGGGTGGGTGGATGGTGAGGAAAAACTGGTCAGGTTCTCTACAGAGGGCAGGGGCAGATCGCATGGATTTAAAGAGAACAGTGAAGGTTGAAAAAGGTACTGATGAAACTGGAAAAGCTGTAATGTCTCAGTAGTATAACTAGGGCCTCTTCTTTTAAAAATTAATCTCAGTCTATGTATGTGTAAATATGGGATAATGATTGTCATGTAAAGGAAATCTGATTATAGCTTTACATAAAACAGTACTTCTTGGCTTCCGTGTGGGAGGATGACACTTCTAGCTCTCTCCTGAGGAAGACATGTTCTTTGCATTCTTCTAATAAAAGTGTGATGTCCTTTTAATCCCCAACACATTTGTGCAATGATTATAAGGATTTAGAATGAAAGCTCTAGTCTTAGAAAAAGTTTGTCTTCAACATTACACTAACTGACCTAATCTAAGAGTCAAATTCCAAAAATCCTAGCATAATGGCACCAACCACTACAACGTTTACATGTGACAGCATTCTATTTTAAACTATGATCTATACCAGCTTCTTAAATTGTAAGCTACACCTTTCATGTCAGATTTTCCAAAGGCTTGCATAACGAGCATCTGAAAAAAATCTCATAAATACTCCCTAGTGGGAAAACTGTACATGCTACTACCTGCTTATATATGCAGTAACTTGAATTATACATGAAATTTTCACATGAAAGCCCAGAATCAGCACTGTGTTAATTCAAGAAGTATATTAAATTTTTGGATGTATTTAGTAGCAGATCCTAAGAAAAATCTGTTCTTTAAACAGGATTTTCTTTTAAAAAATGTTAATTGGAATCTACTGTTTAAAGGAATCTACTCAGGAAAAATAATTGTAATAAACATTAATCTTATAATACATTAAAAATGCAGACAAAAACTTTTTCTGTCCTGGGATACTTTCATATTTAGATCTTTTAAAGAATCTGAAAGACTGCAAAACTGTCCTATCCTATAAAACTTAAGAGTTACATTGAAAATAAAATTTATGATAAATGTCAGTTGCAGAAGTTATCACCTTTTCATTTGAATGCTTGACTTCTATTGGATAATTCTCTTCCAAGAGACCTTCTTGGGAAAAAGAGGTGACAGCCAACTCATTGCCTAATTGATTTAGGAACAGCGCCCAGGGAGACAGTCCAATTAAGTTTACAAGCTGGCAATTAGCAGGAAGCCCTCTAAATCCCTACACTGAGAGCCTGTTTACTTTAGTAAGAAGGCAAATGTGCTAGAGATAGGAAGAGAAAGCTGTGCTTTTTGTAAAGCTGTTGTGAGCAGGCCCACAGGGAGGGCTGAAGACAAGCTAGGTGTATGTGGGCAGGCAGCCTGCTATTTGACAGGTAACTGGGTAATTTAGAGAATATGAGTGAGTGTCTGAATGTGTGAACGTGTGTGCTTGTACATGCCTGTGTACATGCATGTCTTTTAACAGACATGTAAAACATCTAACATCCACTTTAATAAATGTTGTGTATGGAGACATACAACTGTTGAACATGCAGCTGGGCAAAGTAGATCTGGACTATTTTGGAATAAATGAGATTCCAAGCATTTTTTTTCTTGCACAATAAGAACATTATGAATAGATTTTGTTGCATATTTATTATGTGGAAAGAACATAGCCCTCTAATTATATCTTTCAGGTTAATTATTTTCATTAGACTTATTTCATGTGTTGAATTTTAGAGGCCAGAAGATGCATTAAAATCTTAACTTTGTGCCACAGTGTCAAATCCTCTAAGAGGTTTTAAAATGTATTTACTTTCTGTGTGTTCAAGTAGCCATGATGTGCATTAATTAAAATCTGTTTTTTAAAAGCCTAAGTAAGGTTCTTTAAAGAATGTTAGACTATGCAAAACTATCTAAATAATATCATGTATTTCAGGGCAAAACTGGTAATGCAAAACTATAAAAGGCAAACAAATCATAATACTAAAATTTTATTTTAAAGTCTCCTCATTGAAAAGGGCATATTGTCATCTGCTACGTAACAACAATGGACCACATAGTCATGATGGTCCCTATGTAACGGCCTAGATGTGTAAGAGGCTGTACCACTTAGGATTGTGTAAGTACACTCTGTAATGTTCACACAATGATGAATTCACTCAACAATGTATTTCTTAAATCATATCCTGTCATTAAGTGACACATGACAGTACTGTTAAGTCCCTTTACATATTTTCATCCACAAGGGAAACAAGATAAATAAGACATGTATCATTAGCAATTTCTGACTAAATATTTGCTTATTTCTTCTGTTAAAACATTTGCTTTACACAATTCCAATCTGGGAAGCAACCTATCCATTAAGCTAAAATAATTTTAATCCAAAAAAAATTATGTTACTAACAACCAAGAATTTTTTTTAAAGGACATACCAAGTACCTTTTTAAATATTCACATACCTATTAAATAATTTGTTTTAGTATAAGTTTATTTTGGAGAGTATCAAATGTGAAAGTTTAGGCTTTTTATTCATAACAATGGATAATTAGTGTAATTTCCAAATCCTTCAATATCTAATTCTTCCATATATAAAGTTCCTTGACATTTAGAAAATCATCATAAATTCTTCTTGAGGAAACTATATGAAATGTTTGACAGGCAAGAATATTTATGGGATAACAAATAGAAAAATCAACATTCCAAGAATAGTTACATTGCTTTAACTATATATAATGTCACCATCATAAACACTTCAAATTACTTACCAACTTCCTTGACTTACCAAGTTTAAATAAAAGAACACCCAAAGGTCCTCTGTCAAACCTGAGGAAGAGGTGGTCATAGATTTCCCCACTTTCAGGCTTCTGAGCAACACCCTGAGGAGCTATCCACTGCATTTGGACAAGACTGCTGGAGACATCAAATAATTTATTGAATTGCAGAGTCTCCCTGGGTGAGCAGTCTTCAGCCAAGAGCTGGCTGTTAATAGGGGATAGAGCCATATCGAAAATTTGCAGCTCCCCTTGATTGCTGCCAACTAGCAGAATGGCACCACTTGGGTGGCAGCTTATTAATGAAGGCAACAGTTCAGTCTGGGCTAAAAGAGTCACTCTACGGTGAGTTTCATAAAGAATAATTGAAGAATCTTCGCAGCCCAGAATCAATTTGTCTTCAGTAACATTCCTGCAGCAGCTAATGGCCTTCGATCTTAGTGGTATTCTGGTGACTGATATACACTGGATTTTGTTCCGAACACATTCGTAGATGCAGCTATCAGCCATGGGCTCTTTGTCTACACTGACGGAGTGCTCCACTGTGAACACCTGATAAGGTTGTTTGGTGCCAAAGCAAACATCCAATGGATCCCATTCTGTGCGTACAGAACTCAGAACCTGTAAAAAAATGTATTAAGTATGTTCAGAGAGACCATGACTTTCTTCAGCTGTCATACATAGACTTGCATATTAATCAGGCATCTTATTGAACACCATCAGCAACATGTATGTGTAGCCATATCTATACCTATATATTCTATATCTAGATATATCACAAAGAATACATATGTAGCACAGCTGTAGAAATAAAAATACAAGATTTTAACAGTTTGTTTTGGAACATCTGTAAATAATCTATAGAAAAAATATCCCATTGAATATATAAGACTAATAAGGTAGGTTTTTAGTAAAATAATATGGTTAGCAGAATATAAAAAAATTACATATTAATTTTTCTGGGGTGAATAAAAGACTTTAAACCATTTAATCTCTTTTTTATCCACTCCTCACAGTTCTGAAATTACCAGAAATGTAATTCCAATTTGTAGACAAAGGAAAAAACTTTAGAACTCTGTTAACAGTCTTATAGAAATAAAATTTTAATCAGAAAGGATATAAGGGATTGTTAACTACAAATGAAAATAGAAACAATAATCTAATACATATAAAAATGTAATGATTTTAAAATAAAAAAATTAATACCTATTAAAGACAGATATTCATCAATAAAAATGGACAGAGGTAAAATATGGCAATGAGGTACAAGGGAAGAAAACTCAGCCATTCAATTTTTCTAGGAAAATCCCAGTGTGATGGACCAAGATTATGAGATTGAAGTATTGTACCTGCATTCTCAGCAGTTTTTAAAAAGTACTTAAAGTGTACACTACTGGTTGAAGAAGTATATGGGAAAAAATGTGTTAACAAATGTTGCAAGCTGGAAGACATTTTGTTAGCTGATAATTTGCAAACAAGTTTAAAACACCCAAAACAATTATGTAATTATTTCAAAATATGAAAAAGTCATCTTTTCAAAATCCAATCTTGCATATACTAAGGCACCATTCATATTATTAATTTTATAATTATGCTGTCAGTTTTTCTTCCTCAAATGAACTTACTTTGAAGTACTAGTCAGGAGATGATCAAGTTGAGATGTAATACTAAGATAAAGAATGAAAAATATGGTGTGTAGTAAAGTGCGAAATGTTAAGTGACAACGCCCTGAAAAAAAGTACAAAGGAAAGGGAAAAATCCAAAAAGAAGAAAAAAGAGGATTTTGCCTGGCAATATTCATGTACCCTAGCAAGATGAATTTCAGCTCAAGTCTACTCCCACCTTCACTAGGCATGGTCATCTTTCTCTATCCACTTTGTGATCCAGAATTCCCTTATTTCCTTCTCTCACTAGGATTCTTTTTTTGTTTAATTTTCCTTCTGGTTTTAACCTTATTTATTTACTAAAACATTAAATTATAGTATATTCTATTTATTTTTAATGCAAATTTACATATATTTACATCATTGTTCATTTTTGCGCAACATGTGATTTCTCCTCTCAGGTGTAGTCTCCACAGAATTCCCACCACCAACGGGTACTTGAAAAAATGCTCAACATAACTTATAATCAGGGAAATGCAAATCAAACCCACAATGAGATACTACCTCACACCAGTGAGAACGGCACATATTGAAAAACTGGCAACAACAAATGTTGGCGAGGAGATAGAGAAAAACGAACTCTCCTACACTGCTGGTGGAAATTTTATGGGGACCATACCTGAGAGGAGAAATCACTAGGTTTCTTAGTCTTAATCCAATCTTTAGGTACTCTCCAGACTTGGAAAATTCTGAGATCTAAAAATAGTTTAAAAATTCTTAAAATATATGCCAGAGGTTTCAAGAATTGGTCATCAGAATTCAAGTGGGAATGCCTGTGATAAAGAACAGGGTAAAAGTTCTAGCAAAGATACAGTGAATAGGGATGAGATGGGAAGAATAATATAGATAATTAAGAGATTATAAAAAAGACTTTTATAACATGTAGTGATGACCTGCTGGAAGTCTGAAAATATAAAATAAAAGATCTCTGCTTTAATTCTGGAGTAATAGGAAGGTGATGCAGGAAGAAAAGCACGGAAACACATGCAGTGTTAGTTAAGACAAAGGCTCTTCAAGCCTCGAAGTGGCAAATAAAGGAAGAGTGTAATACCAAAGAGAGATGGACGAGGTGGCCACTGTTTTCCTATTTTAAGAAAACTGTGTGGTAAAGACAGAAATGGCAAGAATTAAAAAAATCCAAGCTAAGAAAGGGAAGGAAAGATAAAAGGGAATCCTAAAGGTCTTAGACTTATCCAATTCAAGCAAGTTGGGAGTATTAGTCCTGATAGGAAATGTGTAAGTTTAAATCAGTCAGCTTTAAGGGTAAAGTAAGTCGGAAAAATGCACAGAGAGGTTTCATCTTTATTCTTAAAAATCCAAATTTGAAAAAACAATTGATCCAAACATCATCAAAGGAAAAACAGTATAAAGGAGGAAAGGTATAAGCAGGCAATGTAACTGATGCCTCCTCTGAAAGATATTTTCAAATTGAGAAAATAGAAAGCTGGAAAGCAATTAGGAAATAGGCTCAAGATTCTAGTTTCAGGTTTAAGTAGAGAGGCACTTTTGAAATGATTACACAACATAAAAATCAGGGAAAAAAATATTTGGAGTGGCCTTTTCTGGAACTAAAAGCATTCACTAATAGTAAAAGCATTTACTAGTAGTAATCTACCCAGATTACTTAAAAAAGTCCTTGCAGCAACCAAAATTCTTATAAATCCACACCCCATCTCATTTTGCAGAAATTTTTAGGAATGGGGGATAAAAAGTATACTTCATTTTTACAGTGAAACATTGAAGACACTCATAAAAGCAAAGAGAACAATATAGTAAGTGCAAAAACCAGCTTTATAAAGTTTATTTAAAGAAATGAAACTGATTCAGTTCAAACCTGCTAGATCTCATTCTTCCCTACTTTCCCAGAGGCAATGCTGTCATAAATTTGGTATTCATTCCTATGCATATTATTACTGTACTAAGCTAGAAGACCCCAAACAATACATAGCATTGTTTTTAATGTTTTAAAATGATGTTTTAAAATTTGCTATACTGCATCATACCATAATTCATTTTGGCTCAATTTTATTCTTTTGGCATTTAATTAAAGCTTCATTTGAATCTCTGCATACCATTTGACCCTCTAAATATGACACAAAATATGCTTTCAATCTCCAGTTAGTAGATATTTATTTTGAATTTTTTTTCTTATTACAAACAATGTTTCTTTACTGTATGTATCTCCTGTACACATAGACCAGTTTTTCCTAATGTAGGAGACTCACACCTTCAATTACATTAGCTGTTTCTAAGTTGCTTCCTTAGTGACTAATATACTTTCTAATAAGCATGTATGAGAGTTCCCTATTGTTCCACATCTTATCCGTCTTATTTGTAAATAGCTTTCAATGAAATCTGACATTTGTATACAGGATAAATATAAATGGTCTTCCATATTTCTCAGCTTTCACAACCATAGATTTAACCAAGCACAAACTAAAACATGCATACTATGGACGCAGTTGTACTCAACATGTACAGACTTTCTTTGTGGTCATTATTTCCTGAAGTATACATTATAACAATTAACTACATAACATTTACATCATATAAGGCATTAAGTCATCTGGAGATGATTTAAGGTATACAGAGAAAGTGCATAGGTTACATGCAAATAGTATACCACTTTAGAAAAGGGATTTGAATGAACATCAACATTTTCTGGTATCTATTTGGGTAAGGTTTGAGGGTTCTTGGAATCAATTCCCCATGGATACTAGAGACAACTTTATAAATGTTTTATTAGCTTAGAAAAAATGAATATATCTACTTGGAAGTATAAACATTCTTCATCCATATTTTTTGGTATGAGAAGGTCACCAACTTGTATGTGTCTACTAATAAAACCCTTCAATTCACAGACTTACTTGTAACAACAGTCAATACAACCTATATAAAAAAGTTATTTCATGAAAAAAGCCAAATAGATCAGTGGAACAGAAAAGAGCCCAGAAATAGACCCACGGATAAGCTCAGTTGACATAAATATAGTGAACGCTTCTTTGACAAAGGAGCAATGGTAGTTCAATGGAGAAAGGATAGTCTTTTAAACAAGTAGCACTGGAATAACTGGATATACATGTGCAAAAACATGACTCTAACCACAGGGCTTCACCTTTCACAAAAAGTTTGTTCAAACTAAAAGTGTCTGTTACAACCATGAATACAACATCCCTGATTCTAACAAAGTGGCAATGGTGGCACCATGTTTTGAACCTCTCTAAATCCCTATATGAAAGACACAGTTCGACTAAAAAGAAAAACCAAAAGCCCATGGGCAACCAGACATGGATTAAAAAGTGAAAGAGGAGTGGATGTAATGAGTACATTTTCCAAATATGCAAATAAAGCACTATGGTGGTAGTACCTGATGGGCATACCCCAAAATTGCCTCAGTTAAAAATCAATTAATTTTTTAAAAAAATTACTGCTTAAAAATGAAAGGGGGAGATGTGAAAAAGATACTGGCAAAATGTTTTGGAATGTTCTTTTAATTTATATTAGTTACTGATAGTATGACTATTCTAAGACTGGTATATGTGTACTGTAGGATAAAACAAGTAACAAATTATGGGATATTATAGTTCATCCCCTGTTCCTCCCTGCAAACTAGGATTTTTGGTGTGGAATAGAGGAGATACAGATTTAACCCAGAAGAGGTTAAATTAAAATCACAAAATTCTGTATTTGAGTAAGAAGTATAACTACGAACTCACCATGAATACATGTATGTATAAAATCTCTATCTCTTTCTATTACAGAAATGTAGAAACAATAACCAACCCAATAATGACAATAAAATGTACCTCACTCCCAATTTGGACCTAAAAATACAATTTTTCATTAAAATAAAAGAGAGTTTATTGATAAAATGGCTATTACCAAGGCTGTGGCAAGAAATGCATAAGAAAGGAAAAAATTATACCAAGTATCAGGGAGCTAGCCAAGGAAACTGAGGTTATGGCAAATAGAGGGGCTACATTGAAGAGCCTCCTACTGGCCAAAGATAAAACAATTTGAGCTTCCAAAAGAATAATTACAATTTATAAAGTCCCTCAACTCAAATGTCCGTAAGTCCATATATTAATTATATTATATAAAAAGAAAATACTGGAATCTGGCAAGCTGGCAGCAGAGTGAAGGCACTGGGATTGCTTCTTCCACATAAAACCGAGAGTAACAAAAGTAAGAAAACAACCACTGAAAGATAAATGGATGACTATTTGCATACATCAGGAGCAAATGGTGGAAAGGGGTAGGAAAAACTATAATTAAGCAATGTTTAGAATGATACCAGCACAGTACAACCTATGAGAAAGAGAAGCAGTTGCTATATGAAGTTCCTCTGCTAACTCAAGGGCATAGCTCAACATCAGGAACCTTTAAAAATGGGCATTACACTGGAGAAGGGGGTGCAGAAAGTCAGCAGGCAAGACAGAGGGTGCACCACTGCAGAACTACAGAAGTAAAGGTATAAAGTGATGATTCCTGGCTTAAGCCTGGGGCTTAAGTTCTGAAGTCTGAACTGGTGGTGAGAGTCTGGTTGGATCACCTATGTGTCCTCGCACAGAAAAGGCATCCATTGGCTGTGTTATGCCAAATACCTGCCTTCCCCAAATTAGGGACAAAAACTAAGACAAGATTGAATATTCTCACTAATGAAAATTTTGAAATACCTGGATCATCACAACAGGAACACATGCCCCATAGTAAGACCCAATACTCAGAAAACAAAGAGATCAATTCCCAGTTTGTTGTCCAGTCTTAATTGTAGCCATCACCTAGCACCACAGTTTAGAGGGTGAGGCTGGCAAGAAACAAGTATGAGATGGTTTGGTTTAAGGGTTGGTTCAAGGGAGATGGGGGAATCACTGTGGATTCTTACTATGCAACTTGGGTACCCACAGCACTGTAGAAAGCTCGAATCCTTAATCCTAACTGGAGGCAACCCTTTGGTGCCCTACTGCCCCAGTTCCTTTCTACATTTCACCCTTTACATCAGAACCAGTGCCCAGGTCATTTGAACAGTTATCAATTTATAAAAATCAATTTATAAAAAACCTGGGTCCAATACCAAGGATTATATCCAGCCTTTTATAGGCGGGGCATAAAACCAATTTATTAAGATTTAAAAAAAAGAGAAAACTGGGCCTCCCCGGTGGCGCAGCGATTGAGCGCTGGGTTGCAAAGCTGCCTGCAGCCTCTGCAGCGCCGGTTCGATCCCCGGCCACTGGGTGAGGGTCCCACATGGCGCACAGACCTCTCCTGCTGCCCGCTGCTCCCCTAGACAGTGTGCTTCAGTCCTTCTGCCTGCTCTGCTCCCTGCTCTGGCTCTGGTGAGTTCTCTTACCCTCCCGCGCTTCTGACTACCCAGTGCTTATATAAATAAATATATAAATCTTAAAAAAAAAAAAAACTACTTAAAAAAAAACTTCCTATTACACACAATAAAACTAAAAATGAAAAGAAAGAACATATCACAAATACTAATACAAAAAAAAAAATAACTGGAGAGAAGTCTCAATCCAGTAGAACTGTGACATATGATTTAGGAGGGGTTCAAGGTAACAATGATAACCATGCTTGCCAAATTAAGAAAAAAACATCAAAACCAGTAAAATAATACAGATCAAGAAAGTTGAGGCTGTTATAACTACTGTAGAACTAATGGACATAAAAACTACTATACCTGAATTAAAAAATATGACAGAGAGCCCCACAAGTGACAAATGCCAGTAATGGAGAGAACTAGCAAGCCTGAAAGCACAGTGATAGAGAGCAAAAAAATAGAATAACAAAGAGAAAAGAGAATTTAAAAAAGTGAAAACAGTGTAAGAACTCTTTGGAAAAACCTCAAGAGAAATAATATCTTTATATCATATGGGTTCCAGAACAAGAAGAGAAAGAGAAAGGAGTATAAAATGTATATTAAGAAATAATTGCTGAGAACCATCTCAGTCAGTTGCCCTGATCCAAGAAGTCCAAGACTTCCAAACAAAACAATACTAGACCAACACACAAAGACTAGCCACATTAAGCTATTGAAATATAATCAAACCAATAACAAGGACAGATTTTTAAAAGCATCAAGATAAAGAAGAGTAACTTGTAAGGGAATACCTATTAAACAGCCCGTGAACTTTTCAATGGAAACCTTACAAGTAAGAAGGGAAAGACAGGAGACATTAAAACTACTCAGAGAAAAAGATTTCCGCCTAAAATATTTATCCTACAAGACTATCATTCAAGGCAGAAGGGAAGGTAAACAGCTTCAATGAATAGCAAAAATTAAAGAAGATATCAACACCATCCTAGACATGGAAAAAGTATTAAAAGTATTTTTATGAAGCAATAACAAATCTTGAGGTAACAGACACTTAAATTATACAATGTGGGGAAATAGGAGAATAAAAATGTGGCCTATCAGACCAGGTTTGAGATCAAATAATACAATGGGCCACAAAAAAAGTCTATCATACACTAGTCTCAGCAGAACATTCAAACAAAAATCAATAGAAGTTAATATGTAAAGATAATGGAAATGGAATCTAAAAACATAAAAGGAAGATAAAAAATAAAAGGACAAAATCATATTAAAATAATTAAAAAATAATAACACAATGACAATGAGCATTTATGTCTCAATAATCACCTTAAATTGAAATGGGTTGAATTTAACAATTAAAGGTATTAGGTGGTAGAGTGGGTGAGAGTATTTCAAAACAAAGGCCAACTTTCTGCTGTTTACAGGAAACTAATATTACCAACAAAGACAAACAGACTAACAGTTACAGACTAGAAGGCAATACTACAAGCAATAGCAATCATAAAATGTCAGGAATAGCAATACTTATATGAGATAAAATGGATTTCCAATTTGAAAAGGTAGCAATAGATAGATATGGATACTACATTATGATTAAGGGTCTAATAAAACATGAAGAAATAACACTAATAAATACATATGCGCCAAGTGATTGAGCACCAAGATATACACAGCAATTATTAATAGTTAACAGAAATAAAGCATAATATTGTCAGGACACAAAAACACTAGAGGATTTATAATATAACCACTTAACAACTATGGGCAGATCAACAAGACATGTTGATAAATAAACAATAAATAAATGTGAATAAATAAACAATAGCTATAAATAAGGAGCCAGACCAAATAGTCTTAATATACATCTACAGAGCACCCCACTCAAAAACTGCTCATATACATTTTAAGTGCACATAAAAAAATGTCAAGAATACACCATCTGTCAGGATACAAGTAAACTGTCAATAACACTACGAAGACTGAAATCATATCAAGTACTCTTTCTGACCACAATGCCTTAAAACTAGAAATCAACTATAGAAAAACCTCAAATACATGGTGATTAAACAACATCCTGCTTAATAGCTACTGGATAAAGAGGAAATTAAATCAGAAATAAAAAAATACTGTAAGACTAGTGAAAATGAGGATGCAAGGTACAAGAATTTGTGGCATGCAGCAAAAGCAGTCATAAGAGGGAAGATAATTACAATCCAGGCCTACTTTAAGAAACAAGAAATCTCAAATAAATAACTTAATATTAGCCAGCCTTGAAACAACCTGAAAAAGAAAACAAAACCTTAAGTAGAAGGGGGGAAATAATAAAAATAAGAATGACAATAAAAATTTAAAAAGAGCACTCGTAAAACAATTAAACTAACTTGACTCTTCAGGAAGATAAACAAAACTGACAAATAAAACCGATAAAGATGAGAGAAACATTAATAAACAATTAAAAATGAAAGTGGAAAAATTACTGCAGATACACAAAGGATCATAAGCGATTTCTATGAATAATTACAGACTGATAAATTCGTTGACCTTGAAGAAGTGGACAAATTTCTGGAATAAAGTTCACCAAGACTAAACCAAGAAGAAACAGAAAAGTTGAATAAACTGATCATAATCATGAAAATTGAAACATTAATCAAAAATCTTCCCCAAAACAAAAGACCAAAGGGCTTTACGAACAAATTCTATTAAATCTTCAAAGAAAAGCTTATACCCACCCTGCTGAAGTTATTTCTAAGAACCCAAGAAGAGGACATGCTCCCTAATACATTTAATGAACATTAAACGTGCAGCATTAAATGTACAACATTACCCTAATACTGAATCCAAAGATAGCACAAGAAAACCTCAGCCATATCCACGATGAATATTTATGTGAAAATTTTCAACAAAATACTAGCAAATCAAATTCAACAATACATTATAAGCATTAAACATCATGATCAAGTAGGATTTATCCCAGGGATGCAAGGATAGTTTAATATACTTAAATCATCAAGGTAATACATATCATCAACAAAAGAAAAGATAAAATCATGTGATAGTAACGAAATACAGAGAAAAGATTCAGCACCATCTATGATATAAACTCTAAACAAGATGGAAACTGAAGGAACCTACCTTGATATAATAAAGGTCATATATTGCAAACACATATCTAGTATAAGCCTGAATCATGAAAAATCAAAAGCCTTCCCTTTAAAATCAGGAATAAGAAAAAGAGACCCACATCACTTCTGATTAATTTAGTTTTGGAGGGTTCAGCTAGAGCACTCAGACAACAAAAGGAAATAAAGGACTCCATGTTGGGGGAAAAAAGAAGTGAAATTGTTGTTTGTAGCTGGTATTACACTGTATATAGAAACCCCTAAAGACGCCACCAAAAACCTATTAGAAACTAAATGAATACAGAAGAGTGGCAGGTTACAAATCAACGTAAAAAAATCTGTTGCATTTTGTATATACAAACAATGAATAAGAAGAAATAATTCTGGGCCTCCCTGGTGGCGCAGTGGTTGAATGCTGGGTTGCGAAGCTGCCAGAAGTCTCTGCAGCGCCAGTTCGATCCCCGGCTGCTCCCCGGCCATCTGAGGAGGATCCCACATGGCGCGCAGACCTCTCCTGCCACCCGCTGCTCCCCTCAGCAGTGTACTTCGGTCCTTCTGCCTGCTGTGCTCTCTGCTCTGGCTCTAGTGAATTCTCTCACCCTCCCGTGCTTCTGACTGTACCCAGTGCTTGTACGTATGTATGTATCAATCAATCAATCAATCAATAAATCCTTAAAAAAAAAGAAGAAGAAATAATTCTATTCACAGTCACATGAAAAAGAACCAGATATCTAGGAGCTAGCCTAACAAAGGAGGTGAAGGGTTCATACAATGAAAACTATAAGACATTATTAAATGACAGAGAACATGACATAAAGAGAAGGAAAAACATTTCATGCTCCTGAATAGGGAGAATCAATATAGTCAAAATGTCTGGTCTGCCAAAAGTGATAAATTTAGAATAATCTCTATTGATATATCAACAACATTCTTCAAAGTAACTGAACAAAAAAATACTAAAATTTATCCAGAACCAAGGCTCTGAATAGCTAAAGCAATCCTGAGTAAAAAAGGTAAGAAACAGAGGCATTATGTCACCTGATGTTATATTATAAAGCAATATGGTATTGGGATAAAGAAAAACAAATGGAACAGAATGAAAAATTCAGAAACAAATCCAAATATATATTAGCAATTATTGATAAAAGAGTAACAACCATACAATGGGGAAAGGAGAGCCTCTTTAACAAATGGTACTAGCAAAGCTGGAAGGACATATGTAAGTTGAATCACTCTAACTCCATGCACAAAAATAAATTCCAACTGGATTAAAGATTTAGATATAAGAATACAATGATAAAATATACAGAAGAAAACATTGGGTATACATTTCAAAACACAAAGATGAGACTCAACCAGTAGGACAAAAAACCTTATTCCCTTTTTTCTCAGGATTGCTTTTGCAACGCAAAGCCTTTGATGGTTCCATATAAATTTTAATATTTTTTTGGTTCAGTTTCTTTGAAGAAAATTGTTGATATTTCAACAGGGATTATGCTAAATTTATCACTTTTGGTAGACCAGACATTTTGACTATATTGATTCTCCCTATTCAGGAGCATGAAATGTTTCTCCTTCTCTTTATGTCATGTTCCCTGTCATTTAATAATGTCTTATAGTTTTCATTGTATGAATTCTTCTCTTCCTTTGTTAGGTTAACTCCTAGATATTTGATTCTTTTTCATTTGATTGTGAGTGGAATATTTCTTCTTATTCATTGTTTGTATATAACTTTTAACTCAAGTTAAAAAGCTTTTACACAGCAAAGAAAACATTAGTGGATTAAAAAGACATCCTACTGAATGGGAGAAAATACTCACATAAATACACAACTGACTTGGGGTTAATCTCCAACATATACAAACAATGTATTTAATTTAACAACAACAAAAAAAAAACAACCCAGTTAGTAAAGAGACAGATCAGAACAGACAAATAGATGAATGGAAGTGCCCCTTTATAAAAGTACAGGCAATCTTTTACAATTGTTCAATTTGATTTTTCTATTTTACAATGATGCAAAAACAACATGCATTCGGTAGAAACCACACTTCAATTGTAAATTTTTTAAAAGATTTATTTATCTACGCATACAAGAACAGGGGTACAGGCCAGAGGTGCGAGGGGTGAAAGGATTCACTAGAGACAGAGCGGGGAACAGAACAGGCAGATTGACTGAAATACACTGCTGAGGGGAGCAGCGGGTGAGTCAGGAGAGGTCTGCTGCGCCATGTGGGTTGCTCCCTGCCTGGGGATGGAACTCATGCTGCAGTGGCTGCGGTAAGCTTCATATATTGCGTCTTAACCCCTTGTGCCACCAGGGAAGCCCCTCAATTGTAAATTTTGATCTTACATATTGCTGGGCTAGCACTATGTGGTCTGATAATTCTCCTGATGCTGGCAGCAGCAAGAGGTAGTAAGCAGCAGCTCCCAGTCAGTCCCATGATAATGAAGGTAAATAACTGAAGTGCTACAGACTATTTTTCACTTTCAGTAGTGTACTCAACAAATAATATGAGATATTCAACACTTTATAATAAAATGGCTTTGTGCTGATTTTCTAAACTTTAGGTTATCTAAGTGTTCTGAGCACATTTAAGGTAATTAGTCTAAGTTATTTGATAGGCTAGGAGCATTAAATGCATTTTGACTTATGATACTTTAAACTCACAAGGGGTTTATTGGGACTTAGAACCATTTGCCAAGGAAGAGTTGTATGTCAATTAATAAATGAAAAAAAATATTAGAGTGCCACTATTTTGATACCCTAATGAATGAGTGAATCTAGGTATTGAGCATCAATTGCTACCATCCAAAAAGAGAGATAACAAAGAAAGAGGAAACCTAATTATTTGCCTTTTGATAAAAGAATACACCATTTGACATAGTCTTGCCCAAACTGACTACTAACTTGCAGAATTTCAAAAGACAAGCACACTGAACCACAACAAGCTTATGCAAACTACAAAGTCCAGAATGTGGGACACTACATTTTCAACAAATAAAGTTTAAGGTAAAGACAGGGATGCAGGGGGGATTTAGAGGTAAAAAGAGATTAAAGAAACACACTTAAGTGTTTTATATGGATATTAAACTACAATTGTGAATGCATGTTTAGGTGTTAAAAACTATATGGGTATACAAGAAAGTGATTGAAAGTAATGATTGTGGCCACTTTTGGGGACCAGGAAGGGTTTGAGATCATGACAAAGAATGTGACAGTATTTCTGGATGTCAATAAGGCTCTATTTCTTCACCTGAGTATGGTTCAGTTGGTTACATTTTTTCTTTTGAAGATTCTATTTATTTTTGTATAGAATTGGGGGTAGGCCCGAGGTACGGGGGATGAGAGGATTCACCAGAGACAGAGTGAGGAGCAGAACAGGAGGAGTGACTGAAATACACTGCTGAGGGGACCAGTGGGTGAGACAAAAAAGGTCTGCTGTGCCAAATGTGGGTTAGCTCCCTGGTGGGGGATCAAACTCTGGCCTTAGCAGTTACAGCATGACAGGGCTGACACTTAACCCTTATATCACCAGGGAGGCCCAGTTACATTTTCACTTTTGCACCAGTTGCTTCTCTTGTACATTACTGCAAGAATAGTTTTGAATTATTATGGGAAAATTTATCTTGGTGAGGTTATATTTTTCTAACCATGACATCAGGTTTTAAGGTTTTGTAGATCAGCTTATGTGTTTTTTGATTAATTTGTTAAACAAATTCAGGTGACATTTTCTGAGTAAGAAATTACCACCATACTCAGGAAACATTACCAATCCATACAGGTGAAAAGTTAAAAAACTTGCTCACAAATATAAAGATAAAGGAAGAGTAAGTTATATTGTTATAACAATTTTGACAAAGTGATAAATCAAATAGTTCTAGGATAATAGTTAACTTTCCAAAAGGAGACAGATGATGTGAGATTTAAATAAAAACAACTACCATTATTACATATGATAATCCACACAAATACCATTAAAACTATTTAAAAGTTATCTATTGATAATTTTTTTCTTTTTCTCTATATTATCTATTGCACATTTTTCAAAAGAAATTATTTTCTTAAACTACATAACTTTCTGTTCTGTGCTTCTAATTAAGATATATACTGTTGTTTAGAGCTCTGTGGTGTGAAATTGGACCAGCAGTTATCTAATATCCATAAAATAAATTAAAAAAAATGTTCCTCCTCTGAAAGACCGATAATTCCGTCACAGAGAGCCTATGTCTATGTTTCCTTTGTTTTCTTTTTTAAAAAGCAGCTTGGTAAGCCAATTTTCTACTTAGAATCTACTGTTAAAACTCTCATTTGGTTCAGTATGTGGGCTTTATCCTTTCCATGGTCTGTTATGCAAAAAGGATGGCTTTAATTTTTTTTTTTTTTAAGTTTGCTGTATGTAATGCAGTGGTTCTTAACTTGGATGCACATGAGAATCACCTAGGGAACCTGTAAAAGAATACCGATGCCTCCTGCCCCTCTAGAAATTCTGATGTAACTTGTCTGGGTGGGCCCCTTTGTAAATGCTCTGCAGGTGATTGTAATGTGTTGCCAAGGCTAGGAGCCACTACTCAGGGATCTTGCCACTGTCCAAATAAAAGCTTATTATCTGACTGAACTTGGGTGGGAAAAGCTTTTTAAGAATCCTATAGTTTAATAGATGCAAAAATTAAATTTCTTCTCCACGGGGCTGCAACTTTTTTAGTTAGACTGTTAAGGCTTAGGAGTATACTATATATCCACCATTCTGATGAATAATTTAAAAAGTCTATTGGTCACTAGTGAAAAAAATTTAAAGAGATATGCCTGAATATTACTTTTATAGTTACTTCAGTTCATGGTCTTAAAAAAACGCTATAATTTACAGTTGAAGATGTCTGCAAATACACATGAAAGAAACAATTCCCAAGACATTTCTTTCAAGATATTCACCTTTTGCATACTGATGTTCACATGAGGTCCTGAAAAGGAAGACTTTACAAATTTTATGGTTTAATTTTGATAGAATGAATATAAAATAGCCAAATTCAAGACTAAAGCTTCTTGCAAAAAAAAGTACTATATATACTATATTAAAAAAGTAGTATATATACTAATATAGTAAGATTTTAAAAGGGGTACACTAGCTATGCAATCCATGGTAAATGATTAAAAATCATGTGTAAATATCATATACAAATTTATGAAAATCTATTAAAATACTTAGACAAAATGGCTAATTTTCCAGAAATACAAATTATAGAAAAATGACTCAAGGAAAACAACCCTTGAAAAAAATCTGTCTTCCATAAAAAACACCACACTGAAGCAGTTTGATAAGTGAGTTTTACCAAGCCTTAAAGTATCAGATATTTTTGGTACTGTTTCAGAAGGGATAAAACATAAAAGCTAAACCAATACACTCCATAGAGCTAAGTATAATTTTGATATGAAACTTAGAAATAATAGTAAAATAGTTTAAGATGTCCTATTTGAGTACTTAGTGAAGCCTTTTTACTTATTTATATTCAGTCCTTACTATCTCTCTAAGTAGAATCAATCATACCCATTGGCTCCCATTCTAGCTTACACATATTCTATACGCAGCATCATTTAACATTTTAGTATCCTTACTTTATTTTTTTATATGTTTCTCATTGGTAGATGCTTAGATTCTTATGAACATGGATATTTTCTTATTCATTTCCCCTGGAATGAAATGCAAGGCTTACTTCATGGCCATACTCGATAACTTGAATGATGTGGAAAAAGAGAGGAAGAGGCTTTCTGGTAGAAACACCAGTAATGTGCACAGAAAGGAGTCAGGAAAAAATGAAGCATTAAGTAAATCAATAGGCTGGAACACAGGTTTATAAAAGGAAGTGAGACTGGAAAGGTACTGCAGGGCCAATCAGCGTGGACTTCTCTGTGCTGAGACTGGGTTTAGTTTCAGCATCCACTGAAGGCATTTGACAGGCAATGGCTAAACTGAATCTGTGCTTCAGAATATAGATAAGCATGGTTTAGAGCTGTCAGGAACCTGGTGGTGACCTATCTGGCTTAATCCATCATTTTAAAAGATAGAAAACTATAGCCAAGAGGGTAGATGATCTACCCAAGGCCACAGACAACAGAATTAACTAAAAGCAAGCAGCATCTCAGAGGAAATAAACATGATTGAGCTCAATGTTAGCATATGATCCAACCACAGGCAAATCTAAGTTTGTCCAACTCGAAAGTTCAAGATCTATTATAGATGAGACCAGCAGATGAAGTGTGTAAGCCCATATGTATATCCTTTTAGAAAAGTCCCAGTTTCATGATGCACTCATTTCAAATAAAGGTAATTCATAATTAAAGGCTGATTTGTTTTTACTTTTACTAGAAGACAGGAAATTTAACAGAATTCTATGGCTTTATTATATTGTCACTTTAATGAAGTCTTACTTAATTAGCTTAGGGCCAATATTAATAGAATGGTGGGCAAGAACGGAAAGTGAATAGGAATAGAGACTTCCTTAGGCTCACAAAATCCATACCTAAAGTATTATAAGTGGTTTTAAGTAATGCAACAAATTGGAAAATTTCCAGAATAAGGGACCTAACTATCTAACCAACCAACCAACGGCATACCAGTCTTAAAAGACAGCCTGGAAGTTTTAAAATCAGGAGAGGTAGGTAGGGCTAGAGAAAACTTGGACTTGCAGACTGTATCTCAGAATACTAATCATGAAAAATACTCTTTAAAGCCAAAAATATTACAGTTAGAGAAAATAAAGGAACACACTATTTCTTTCCAGGTAAAAACTTTTAAAAAGCAGAGGGAGAAAGGTTTTCTTTTTTTAAAGTTATAAATAACAGATTTTAATACTCAAAGAAATGATACAAACTGAAAATACACATAAGTTCACAATAATGAATGATGATAGAAACATTGTCAGGAAAAGATAAGGTAAGATTTTTCCTGGTCTCCTAGACAGACCCTATGGCGCTCCTGTCTGCAGTAGATGCTCAACTAAGAAGACTATTGCTCGACAGCCCTCCTTACAAATTCTCACCCCAGTCACAGTACAGCACCACAGGGTCTTGCACAAATTATAATATCTAACTGATATTTGTTAACTGACTGACTGAAGTTGAAGGTGATTGATAGCACAGCTTTGACAGGCATGAAATTCTGAGCAAACAGTATGACTATCAGTAATGATATTAATAAGAGTCACAATACTGATCACTGATCTCTAAATTCATGTTAACTCATTTATCTTTAACTCTACTTTTCAAATAACAAACCCACAATTCACAACACAAAGAGGTTAGTCACAAGGGCCAAGAGCCTAGGTAGTGGCAGACACAGGATTTTAATCCTGAAGCCTCTTCTCCTAATCAGTGTGCTATTTAGGCCAGCCACAAATTGTTTGTGTATTCTCTAGATATGATTAATTCAAAGAATCTCATTTCATACATAATTTCCTTTTCTGAATATTTGAGGAAAATAAAGTGCAGGTTTTAAATTTTCAATTTTATTTCAGAATAGAAAAACTAATAATCCTATTTTATTTTCTCATCAATAAAATGTATGTACTTGCTTTAGATTTACCTCCAGTATTCCTTGAGCATAACCCAGGAGCAGCAGATTGGCTCTGTTCTTCTCAGAAGAAATGGGGGCCCACGGCCAAGCATCATCACTGACCAGTGGCCACCAGCAAACAATCATGTCCTGAGCACAATTGATAGCTAGACGACGCTTTGTATTTCTGTTTACTGGACCAGGTATTTCATAATAGGAAATCTAATGGTTAAAAAAAAAGAAACATAAAAGAATTATTTTTTAAAGATGAAACCTCCAAGTATTACAAAAATTAAAGCATCTGTAAATGTAGATGAGTGCAAGTAAATATCCATGCTAAACATGTGCTTAAGGAGGTGTCAGAATTTACCAAATTCTTTTGACACATACAAAAAAGACATATGTTCAATATTCTCCCCATTTTTAGCAGAGGAAAGGAAAGGAGAAATGTGAGTTAGGGAGGCATTGGCTGTAGCAATCCCAATCAATACCAAAATGTACAGTCATGGTTGCCTGACAGCATCGACCTACACATAGGATTTAAGACCAGCCATATTAAATGACAAGTTCAATTCTGCTGACCAAGAGTGTCTGACTACTGTTTAAGACATAACATATTAACAATGACTGACAACAAAAGGAAAAACAACTTGAGGCAAATATCACTTTAAAGACTATATGAGACATATACACATATTCTGCATAAAGGGATAAGCCACAGCATCATGCGTAAAAGTTTATGCAGCTTTTGAGAATTATGCTTCTCTTTCTACGGAAGGATTTGTAGAATTTATTATTCAAACTATGTTATTTTGGAACATGGTTATTTGAAAACATAAGCACGGCACCATCTGGGTGACACATGCCAAGGAAATATAGATTGCACCGTATTTCTGCTTAAGGAATTAATGGAAGGTTGATAGCTTGGAAGGAAAAAAAAAAACTATCTTGCCATTGCTGGTCAGCAATAATCGAACCACTTTCTGGGGATTAAGCGCATGGCTAAGCCTACTGGACCAGACACTAGCAAAGGGCAGGGGGTCTTCTTATCAGAGAAATGCTTCTGGAGCCAGTCTCACTACATGACAGATTGCTTTCATATTCCTGTCTGCAAGGCAACAAAGGATGGCAGTAATGCGATAATGCCAGAGTGCAATGGGTGTTAAGAACCCGTTGCATTTATGTATTGTATTTAGTAAATAATCAGGCTCATCCAAATTGTGATCTCACCACTCAACCAAGGCCATTAAAATCAAGGTTAATGCTTTAATAATCCTCTGCTATTTTTTTTTAATATGGTCAAAAGGAACCCTTTTCTATTTGCATGGCCATAATATTATTGACCTCTTCATCCTCTGAATGCACATGAAAAGGAACTGAAATCAAAGTAATTACCAGTGTTGTTCTCTCATGGTAAACATTTAACTCCTTGCACTGTCCCTTCACTGTCAAATAAATTGAATTGAATTTTTAAAATGTAGACAGGAAAACTTGTTAAAGGTCAGTAGTTTCAGGATATTTACCCTGTAATTTTCTTTGCCAAAATTATTTCAATCTAACAGAATTAAATTATGGTACAGCTGTAAAGAAAAGCAGAATTATAATACTCTACACCATTTCCTTGTTTTAAAATACAAGTAGGCAATGACAGACAACACAGATGTACTTGATATTTTGAAGTGTAAATTTGTGTATTTAAAATCTCTCAATATCATTATTTAACTAGCTATCTTCTTTGAGATATATCAGGATGGAATTACTAAGTCTTTAAAAATATACATTATTTTCATGTCCTATTTGCCATATTACTTATGAACTTCTAGATGAAGAAACAAGAGACTGGTGATGTTAGTCCCTACACAATGCAAATCATTTATGTTGTAAAATTTCATGTTTGCCATGAGTTTTAATGGCATTGATATTTTATCGTAATGGTGAAAGGGCAAGTAAAATGAGTAAATTTCTAATATCCTTCCAATGGACAAATGACAGTGTTCACTAAGTATTAAATATCAATATTTTAAATATTGAACCAAAAAACAAAACTCTTGGACTTTCTAAAAGGAAGCAGGATACTTCTCTAGTGTATAGAAATGACATTGAGAAATCATATTCCTACTTTCCACAATCCAAAGACAGGAAGAGTAAGAATTCTAATAAAGTAATTCTCTTACTTAAGGTATAAAGACCCATGTATTAAGTCCGTTTTCCACATTTTTTCATAAGAAAAGATGAGTTTCTCTCTGCTCTCATTAACAGGCAGCTACTATTCTTCAGTTGAGGAGATTTTACCAAGCTATTCATCACACTTGACAGGGAGAAACAAGTTATACAAAATTTTATAGAGAACATTAAAAACACTTTAAATAGTTTGAGTTAATGCATACTGGTATAAAAACAACATTTCAAGTAAATCTACAGTTAGTCATTCTAGAAAATAAAACTGCATTAAGAATGTTAACACTGTTTTTTGACTAACCAAAATATAATAGATAACAATGATTTCCAGTTGAAGATCATTATTATCAAACTATTACAGACATTCCACAAAGTTGGCAAACAAAGTCAAATTGTAGTTTATTATCATATGAATTTTTAAATATACTTTATCCCTTGTTAACATCTTCCTTATAAGAATAGATATTCTCACTAAATAAACTTAAGTCCTCCCCATACTACTACCATGTCAGTCACAGCAAAAAAACAGGGCCTCCCTGGTGGTGCAAGGGGTTAAGTCTCAGATCTATGAAGCTATTGGCAGCCACTGCAGCATGAGTTTGATCCCTGGCCAGGGAGCTGACCCACATGGCAAGGCAGAATTCTCCTGTCTTACCTGCTGCTCCCCTCAACAGGGTATTTCAGTTGATCTGCCTGTTCTGCTCCCCACTCTGTCTCTGGTGAATCCTCTCACCTCCACACCTCTAGTCTGTACCCCAGCTCTTGTATGCATAAATAAATAAAATAAGTCTTAAAAAAAAAAAGTAAAAACCAATATAGAAGAGCAAAGAGTTAGGTTAAATACCACTATTTCAAAAATACACAAAGTTTCATGTCACGGAACTGACTTCTAAAAATCTTTGCTCTTGCTATAGAAACTCTAGGTATGGCATAGGGTGCATCTTTTTTTAAGGAAGCTGTATATCAGCTCTGTTCCCAGTGAACAGTGAACTGTCTCAAATCCACGTCACAGAGGCTGGATCAATCTTGCAAACACAAGTCACTGCTGAAAAGAGGCCTTGAACTGAAACAGCCTGGAAAATGTATTAGATACTCATCCCAGCAGAGAGTATGCCTTCCAAGCAGTTAAAATGTAATGTGGTAAAACTTAAATTAAACACATCATTTAAAATAAAAATCCTACCTTAACAGATGTAAAGTCCCTGATACAAGGAAACAAATTACCTGGAGTTAGTGAAGGGAGAGATACCAATACATGAAGGAGTTTTTTTTTTTTTTTTTTGCTTTTTCTTCAGTGTATCTGGGAGTTGGAAAGAGAAGGCGGGAGTTTCTGCTCCCTGTTTATTACACTTTTCTATTAACCTCTGCAAATACCTCTCCCTTCTTTCTTTTCTTGTGAAATGGAAACCAGGGCAGCTCTCCTAGCCTAGAAATATGACATAGGGTCTAAGGGAAAGATGAGAATGGGATACACACTACCACTAGCAAGAATATCACTTTCACATATATAACTTGCCTCTATAAGTATTACATAAATTGTTCCCAAGATGCCATTGTTAGCCCCCCATAATAAAAGTAAAAGAAAACTTAGGATGGCCACTGTTTCTAGTGAATCAAGCTTAATCCTGTAATAACTCTGTGTTTTCTGAAATCTGGAAATATTCAAGAATAATGGACACACTATCAACCCATGTGGCATTCTATAATACCTTAATAAATAGCAATATGACTGTACAAATTGAAATCTCTACCTTATAATCCAAGGCTGAAAGTTTTTCCAGTCTTCTGTTTATATCAGGAGAACCCATCTTCTTGGTAAACTGAATAAAACATAGTTTGCTTTGTGCCAAAAATGACAAGATGATAAAGCTGTCTGTAAGGAGAGCTATGGAAAAAGATTTGATAATACTATCAAACACTAAGGTAGAATCAAATAATGAATTAATAATTTTTTCCCACTGAAATGTATTTTCAGAAGATGACTATTAATTGAAATAACTAAAGTCTCTAAACATCATTATGATGTTTTACAAGGACATTAAGTAGATAAGATAAGGACATTAAGTAGATAAACAATGATGATCAATCTAATCATACATAGATTTGATATTTTCTTTTTTCCTGTGACCATTTTAATAATTTTAATAAATACTGTTTTGGGGACAACCACCAGATGAGATGTATTTGGAAATTAGGGATAGAAAAGCATAAAATAAATATGAATACAATGATAAAAACATTTATTTGTGCACAGCCTTTTATAGGTGTACATAGGACATAAACCATCTAAGAATAAATTGGATTCATTAGGGGATACAATTCAGTGTTAGCCACCAATCTTGCTTTTTCTATTCTAAAAAATTTTCATCAATGGGGGCCTCCCCTGGTGGCGCAGCAGTTGAGCACTGGGCTGCGAGGCTGCCCGCAGTCTCTGCAGCGCCGGTTCGTTCCCCAGCCGCCAGCGAGGGTCCCACAAAAAAAAAATAAATAAATAAATAAAAAAAATTTCATCAATGAACCTTCCTTTTGAGGATATACAGGTTAAATGAAATTAAGCATACCATGTTAATTGTATATTATATAAATTAATATTTACTAATGAAGATTATTCCTAGTTTTATTTCTAAAGCACACAGGCAATACATAATGTTCATTAATGTTAAGTAGAATTGATACAAACACAATAGGAATTTGAGAAATGTTTTTTCATTCTTAAAGAAATTACTGAGAGTTTTCCATATTTTTCTTTATTTGCACAACCCTGGCTATGCAAGCAGTAACCAACAGTAGAGCTACGCAATTACAGGAGAACCTGGAGAACTGCCAAGAAATCACATTGTTATCATGGTCTCATGAGAGTGTATTATTTGGGGTATAAATAAAGGAAACAAGTAAAAAAAAAGATATCTCAGAGACATGAATAGTGTTGGAGGTCTCCTTTTAATTCTTGTAGAGGAGTATCAATATGACAAAATCATCATAGTCACTATTTTATTTGCAGTGGCAACAAAGGGGTCAAATATTAGACATCTGGAACGGACTCTCTTCCACAAGAGAAGTTTACTTAGCAGCATATTCCTGGTAAGGAAAAGAAAATGGCACATTTCCATCCTACCCCTCCAGCTTATTATCATCTGGAATGATACTAATTATAGCCATCCTGCAGAGTGCTTTTTTTTTTAAGATGATGAAATTCTTTCTTCAGAGGTAGCGAATGAGAGCACACAGCAAAAGGAAGACCTCTATCATCTCCACAAAAACATGCTATTCTTGATTATTCAATTTAAAATACTGACAATTTTCAATCTCTAGTGAGAATGCAATCTGTTTCTTAGAACTTCTTGCCTTGGATAAAAGACTTCTAAAACTTTAGGGGTATAGTACAGCAAAAAGCAAATGGGTAGCATAACTAGCACCTGGGTTCAGATCCCAGCTCAGTCACTTTTTTTTTTTTTTTTTTTAAAGGTACATTTCTTTTTTTTTTTTCTTTTTTTTTTTTTTTAAATAGAGGCATGTTTTATTTATTTATTCATTTATTTGTTTGTTTGTTTTTGTTTATACATGCACTGGGTACAGTCAGAAGTACGGGAGGGTGAGAGAATTCACCAGAGCCAGAGCGGGGAGCAGAGCAGGCAGAAGGACCGAAGCACACTGCTGAGGGGAGCAGCGGGCGGCAGGAGAGGTCTGCGCGCCATGTGGGACCCTCCTCCGGTGGCCGGGGAGCAGCCGGGGATCGAACCGGGGCCGCAGAGGCCGCGGGCAGCTTTGCAACCCAGTGCTCAACCGCTGCGCCACCAGGGAGGCCCGCAGCTCAGTCACTTTTGAGCTGTTCTTAGTATCTCATTTGTTTCTTAGCATCTCATCTTGAATTTCCTTACCTATAAAGTGGAAATAACTACTCTTGATAAGGCTGTGTTTTGAATTTAATGAAAGGTAGGTTGGCACAGCAGAGAAGCTTTTGCCAGTATCATAACTTTTCAATAACAGGATTAAAATATTTTCTTATGTGTTTTGGAGCAATTACATACTGATTGTGATATCACATAAGCAGATCCAGATTTATCTAAAAGTATGTTTGACACTGGTTTTTGATATTTGGAAATACTGCCAAAACTCTCAAATGTAAGTTAATATTCATACACTTTAGTAACAAAGAATCTTCCCCTAATAGCCAAAGCACAGATCTTTTTAATTGGTGGCTATGTTGATACATTAGGGTATTTTTTCAAAATTTATTTGAAAATGGAAAATACGTAAAATGTCAGTGATGCTAATTTTGAAAGACCACAACAAAAAACCTTGTTTGAAAATACATTTACATTTTTTTAAGAGCAAAAAATACTCAGATATGTCTAACACTTAATAAAAACTTTTATATTAAATAGTCAAAACTTATATTGGTCCCAGAGGTTGGAACTATGCTATTACAAGCAATTACTTGTGTTTGCAAGTCCCCAGTGGTAGTAATTAGTCTACCTGTTGACACAGTATCTCTCCTGCCCCACTGTTAATGTAGGCAATTGGTTTGCACATGGGGGTAATTACCATCACTGATGGTGTCTGAGATGAGCTTTCCCACCAGGCTTCTGTCAATCACCACTCTTTCCAGCTGAGGCCCAGAAAGACTTAGGGACACCAGCACACCTGAACCAAAGAGGAGCTAAAACCAAGTAAAGGGGAAGAAAGACAAAGATATACTGAGAATTAGAATCTTTGAAAAATCTCTCTCCAAATATACAACTTATAAAGATATTTACACATGCATCTATATCATGAAAGTATAGTTTCTCTTCACCAAAAACAAACCATGGACATTCTGAGTGAAAAGATACAGGTGATACAGTGATGCATCAAGTAAGTTTACTGATTAAAACTATCTGCAAAAGATGAATTCAGATAATATTTATTAGAAGTCTAATTCTAATCTTCTTAGTACTTAGGAAGTACCAGTGAAGAAATAACTCCTTTGCATTGTATTCAGAATTGCAGTGTGTTCCATTAAAAGGTTCTGAAAGATTGCTATTTATGTCACAAGTTAAGACTTCTTTTTAAAAAAAAATTATTTATTTTTGTTTATTTTATATAATTTGTACATCATTTTTCATTTTTGGACAAATATGCATTTTCATTTTGGTTATATTCCCCATACAATTGCACCCCCCTTATTTTGACCCTAATCTCTCCTTCCTCCACCCCTACCCCCGTAGTGTGTCTCCGGTTTATAGTGGCTTCTTGATTTTGATTTTTTCTTTATTATAATTTGTCTTTTTCCTGGTCCCTTATTTAGGTTTTCTAAATTCTTGCTATGAGTGAGACCATCTGGTAATTTTCTTTTTCTTTCTGGCTTATTTCGCTGAGCATGAGCCCTTCTAGCTCCATCCATGTTGCTGCAAATGGCATGAATTTATCTTTGATTGCTGAGTAATATTCCATGGTGTATATGTACCACATCTTCTTGATCCAGTCATCTATTTTTGGGCATTTGGGTTGTTTCCAAAGATTAGCTATTGTAAATAGTGCTGCTTAAACATAGGGGTGCAGGTGCCCTTTTGAATTAATGTTTCTATGTCCTTTGGGTAAATACCTAGGAGTGGAATTGCTGGATCATATGGAAGCTCTATCTTAAGTAGGTTGAGGAATCGCCATACAACTTTCCATAGTGGTTGGACCAATATGCACTCCCACCAGCAGTGTAGGAGAATTCCTTATTTTCCACTTCCTCACCAACATTTGTTGTTGCTAGTTTTTTTAATATGTGCCATTCTCACTGGTGTAAGATGGTATCTCATTGTAGTTTTGATTTGCATTTCCCTGATTGCAAGTAATGTTGAACACTTTTTCATATGCCTGTTGGCCATTTGCATTTCCTCTTCAGAGAAGTTTCTTTTTAGCTCTTCTGCCCATATTTTGACTGGATTATGTTCTTTGTTTTTGTTGAGTCTCATCAGCTCTTTGTAGATTTTTGTGATTAGTCCTTCATCATTAGTGTTGTGTGCAAAAATTTTCTCCCAGCCGGTGGGGTTTCTCTTTGTTTTGGTTATTGTCTCTTTTGCTGTGCAGAAGCTCTTTAATTTGATGTAGTCCCAGCTGTTTATCTTTGCCTTCACTATCACTGCTTTGGGTGATGTGTCTGTAAAGATGTTTTTGAGGTGCATGTCATGTAGTGTTTTGCCTATATTTCCTTCTCTATATTTTATGGTTTCAGGTCTTATGTCTAGTTCTTTAGTCCATTTTGAGTTGGCTTTTGTGCATGGTGTGAGGTAGTCAAGCTTCATTCTTTTGCATGTAGTGACCCAGTGTTCCCAGCACCATTTATTGAACAGACTTTCTTTGCTCCATTACATATTCTTTACTCCTTTGTCAAAGATTAGTTGACTGTAAATCTGTGGGTTTATTTCTGGATTTTCTATTTGGTTCCACAGGTCCGTGTGTCTGTTCTTGTTCCAGTACCATGCAGTTTTGATTATTAAGGCTTTGTAGTATAGTTTGAATTCTGGGCGTGTGATGCCTCCATTCCCTTTTACAAGTTAAAAGACTTCTTGAGGTTTGACTAGTCATTGCTATTCATTAAATACAGAAAAGATGCCACCATTACAATATAAACAGTGTATGTTAGAATTTATTTGGCATTTTAAAGCCCACTTCCACAAAGATATTGTCAGCTTAGTACATTAAAATACATGTAAATCAAAGCAATTACAGTAAAATGTTGAATTTTAAAATTCATAAGTAACACATACCAGAAACAATTCCTCAAGAGAAGATAAACATAGTCAAGTAACTGGGCTTTATCAGTTTTATCCAACTACACAACAAAAGATGACTGGATATCACCATTATGATTTTACGCTGTTCTTTTCCATTTGTGGCAGTATAATTCATTCATCTCCAAATGTTTAAAACTTCCAAAGAGGCTATATCTATCTGTTTGCTTGTTATCTAGGAGATTATAAAATATCAACATTGGAAGAAATTGTTTCACCTTCAAGGCAACAGATGCAAAGCAGATGAATGATGAAGTAGCATATGGTGTAAAAGAAAAAAAATCCAATTGTCATTAAACTAATCATGGACATGTTAGCCAAACTCAAAGACAACTATGATTTAAACAAAACAGGGGAATTCCCCACCTACTTAGGTATCATGTCCCAGCTAGAGAAACTGATTCTGTGTCAAGACACATTTGGATATGTCTAGAAAAGCAGCAGCACAAGGGACCTAGGTAATAAAAAGACAGACCACTGGTCCCCAACTGCCTAGCAGATTCTAGGCACAAGAATCAGAAAAGAAACCAGAGACTCCCTTTTTACTTAACTGTTACATCCTTGTTCTAGTCACCATAAAGCTTTCTTTCTAGTGAACCACCTAACAAAGGCCTTTCCATTTCATATTAATGCTCCTAAAGGGACTAACAGGTTGGGAATTGGAGAAGGATGGACTTAAATCATTTTCATTGGTTTTGGAGACTGAGAGAGAAGGAGCATTTTTCCAAGAATTTCAAAAGATTTCACAAATAAATTGATCTCTACTGATTACAGTCAGCTCTGTAATATATGTCCCTTTGGGGGAATTCCTCCATAACAACACAGTATGTGGTCTTCACTCCCTAATCTCCCTTCTCAGGCAGGCGGTTTTAGGGTCATCCCTTATATCTAGTTGTCTACCTGTACAAGCTCTTTTATCCCTTGCCCATTTACTCAAGATATCTCTAAAATCTGTCCTTTCCTGTTTTTATCTACTGAAACTTTATAGCTATACAGTCATTTCTTAGTTCTAGCACTCTCATGGATACCAAAACCTGTAGTTGTTAAAGTCCGTTATATAAAATGGCATATTTGCTTATAACCTACACAAATCTTCCCCTACACTTTATTTCTAGATCCTTATAATACCTGATACAATCTAAATGTTATGTAACTAGTTTTTATACTGTATTGCTGAGGGAATAAAGGCAAGGAAAAATAGTCTTGTACATGTTCAGTCCAGATGCAACCATAGTAGGTTTAGCTATATAGTATGCATTTTCTTTTTCGTAAAGATTTATTTATGCATACAAGAACTGGGGTACAGGCCTGAGATGCAGGGGGGTGAGAGGATCCACCAGAGACAGAGTGGGGAACAGAAGGCAGACTGACTGAAATACACTGCTGAAGGGAGCAGGGGGAGAGACAGGAGAATTCTGCCTCGCCATGTGGGTTGCTCCCTGGCTGGCCAGGGATTGAACTCATGCTCCAGAAGCTGTAGATTGCTTCATAGTGAGGTGCTTAACTCCTTGAGCCACCAGGGTGGCCCTATAGTATGTATTTTTAATCCACATTTGATTGGAATGACCAAGGCAGAACCCACAGATCTGGAGGACTCGCTGTTCCCTTAATTATCTGCTGACTAGTAGCTCCTTATAATACTGACTAGGCAACGTTTGCCTTTTTATCTTCAGAGTCTAGAACACTAGGCACAAAGTAGATATGAACCAAATGCTTGGGAAAGACATAATTAAGTGATCGTAGGATCAGTTGTAAAGTTATTGGATCCTCATCCTATGAAATTAATACTATCAGATCAGATGGGGAAATGAAGTTTAATCTTTCACTTCCACAGAACATGGAAATTCCTTTTGTAGCATCCCTTCAGCATTTAGCTTGTGTCTAAATAGTGCCTATGACCAGGAGTTCATTACTTGACAGGAAAGTTTTTCTACCATTGGACAGTTTCTAAGCAATTTAATTGTCATACTGATTTTTTTCATTCAACAAAAACTATTGATTATATGCCAAGCACTAAACTAAATTTAGTGGCTCAAATACAACTCTTAAAATAAGTTAATAAAGGTTAACAGAGAGCAGAAATCCAAGCAACTAAGTGCAATAAAGTATTGTTACTGATCCTATTAGTACATACACTTCAGGAAAATAAGGAGGTGGTTCATGCTTGAGCTTGAGATAAAGCCCCAATCCTTACAGTTTTGAAGAAATCCCCTATATTTCTTCAATAGCACTCTTTTTAAATATTAAGAGTAATAGCATAGTAGTTAAGAGCACAGACTGAAATTAGCATTGGCTCTACCTCTTGCTGTGTGACCTTGAGGGAATTACTTAACCTCTCTGTAACTTCATTTCTCCATCTGATATGATAGAATAGTAGTAATTTCAGAGGATGAAGATTTTTTTTTTTGGAGAATAAGTGATTTTATTTACTTTTTTGACTTTTTTTTTGTTTTTTTAATTTTGTATATTTTTTACATCATTTTTCATTTTTGTACAATGTATGCATTTTCATCTTGGTTATAGTCCCCATCCAATTCCCACCACCCTGGTTTTGATCCTACTCCCTTCTCCCCCTTCTCCCCTCCCACCCCCGTAGTGTGTCTCTGGTTTATAGTTGCTTGTTGATTTTGATTTTTACTTTATTATAATTAGTCTTTTTCCTGGTCCCTTATTTAGGTTTTCTAAATTCCTGCTATGAGTGAAACCATGTGGTATTTTTCTTTTTCTTTCTGGCTTATTTCACTGAGCATGATCCTGAAGATGAAGATTAAATAAATTTTTACAAACAATATTTAGAATAATACCTAGCACATAATATTTGCAGTTACTATTATTACTCAACCACTACTCATGTGATATATTCTCACTAAATTGTCTGTTGTCATTAGATGATGGTCTCTAGGTGAATTATAACAAAATCTTTTGCTACCTTTCCCATTTGCAATGATTTCACAAGGATACTGTCTCCAAGATATTTTCAGGTTCCCTTAGAACTTTAAAATTTAATTTGTCCAAATCTCTAATTTCTTGTTCCTCATTTTCTGTTCCTACCATGCTGCCATGTTATAACTCTCATCTCCTAATAGAAATTGCTTTATCTATGCACGAACATGTTATGTTATAAAAATAGCTCAAAAAGACCAGTTTAGTGGAATGGAGATGGAAAGTGCAACTTGTGAGAGTAGATAAAAAGAAGAAACCTAAGCTGGAAAGGATCCAAAGGGGAGGTATCAAGGTACAGTAGGCATAGATCAGTAGATAGCGAATCTACACATGGATTTAAGAGCAGTGATTTGGGGACTGTGGATCATGCTGAGTGAGTTTGGGCATTCCTTCTGAATATTTCTCAATTAGTAGGTGTAGCCACTTATTCATACATCACTCATTCCACAAATATATATTTAGTACTTTGTATAAGTCAGACCCTGTTTGAGATGAAGGTATAGCAGTGAATAAGACAGACAATGCCCTTATCTTCCCTTCCCTTGGGGAGTTTGCAAATATTCAAGTATGGATAAAGGAGACAGAAACAGTTTTAAAATAATTGTCTGATAGCAATAAAAACAACAGAAAAAATGCAGCACAGTAAGGATAAGAATTTTAGGAGGATGCTGTTGTAAGTAGGACGATTACTAAGGAAATAAAAAGGCCTTTCTGAGGAAATGTCATTTGAGTGTAGACACAGATGAAGGAGCAAGCCATGTGATTATGTGGAGAAAGGGAGTTTGAGGTAGAGTACAGCAAATGCAAAAACTGTGAGGTTGGGATGTACCTGGGATGACTAAAGAAAGGTAGGTCAGTGCAGCTGAAGGAGAGTGAGAGGAACAGATATTCTAAGTAGATAAAATCAGAAAGGTAATCAGGGGTGAGGCTGGGTTCGATTCTTTGATGAGAAGTCACTAGATTTAAATAGCAGAGAATTATAATCTAATCTGTGTTTTCAGAGGAGGTCATGGTCAGAGTAGAAGCAAGGAGGCCACTATGAGGTCATTGCAGTGGTCAGATGAGAGAAGATGATGGCGTGAACTAGTATGGCAATGCTAGAGAGACAATATATGTACAGATTTGAGAAAAAATTTAAAGAGATCAACCAGGATTGGACGTGGCCTACAGAGGAAACACCTGAAGGTTTTTTTGTGGTAAGCTGCTGGGTTTACTAAGAAGGAAACAAGCGAGGAGAACAAAATTTAGATTAGGGTGAATTAACAATTTGGTTTAAACATGGTGTCTACTGAACTACAAGAAGAGATATTAAGTAGATAATTAGAAATGAGTCTGAGTTCCAACTGAAGTGAGAGCTGGAGATACACATTTTGGATGCCACTGGCAATATAAAGGTAGTGTTTAAGTCATAGAACTGAGTAAGTTCTCCTTTTAAATATAGTGGAGAGGTCTTCAGAGTGAGATCCTAATCAATTCTGACTGGTGTTCCTATAAGAGGAAGAAACACCAAAGGGCTCTTGCTCTCTTCTCGTGAGCCAACAAAAGAAAGGTTGTATGACATAACAGCCACCTACAGTTAGTAAGAGAGGCCTCGCCAGAAGTCAACCCTGAAGGCAACATAGTATTAGACTTTGAGCCCCCAGAACTGTGAGAAAATAAATTCTGTTGTCACTACTTCTAATAATAATAATAATAATAGTTGATTGTTGATTTTGATTTTTACTTTGCATTAATTAGTCTTTTTCCTGGTCTCTTATTTAGGTTTTCTAAATTCCTGCTGTGAGTGAGACCATTCGGTATTTTTCTTTTTCTTTCTGACTTATTTCGCTGAGCATGATCTCTTCTATAAACCAGAGACACACTACTGGGAATGGGGTGTGTGTGGAGAGGAAGGACTAGGGTCAAAATAAGGGGGAGGTGCAATTGTATGGGGAATATAACCAAAATGAAAATGCACAGATTGTGCAAAAATGAAAAATGATGTAAGAATTATATAATATTAAAATTTTTTAAGTGTTAAAAAAAATAAAGTTGTAGATATCAAAAAGGTAAAAAAATAATAATAATAATAGTAATGAGGGAGGGAGAGAAAGAGGTCCAAGATCTGAACTCTGGGGCATTCCAATCTTTAGAGGTGTTGGAAACTAGGGTAGCCTCTTGTTGAAACCCAGTTTGGGTACTTATTAGGATCAATGTATGTCCATCATTTTATCTAAATGTCTTGTGGCCTAGAGTTATCCCTGACACCAGATTTTGGAATAAGAAGGTATAAATAAATTAAGCTAATTAATGCATTTTTATAAAGCAGCCCGTGGGGAAGCATAAAGTTTCCAAGTTCTGGTGCCAAAGATAACTGCTGGATATGGTAATGAACATAACTAGAATTAGGAAAAAACAGTCTGAAACTCAGGAAAAGAATGTTCCAGTCCGGACAGGAAAGTGCTTCTGCATGAGTCTCTGAAAGGTTAGTTCTTAAGCCCTCCAACAATGAAAGGCGCAGGTAAGATTTGGTAGGACAAGAAAGAGAGCGGGTACTAAGATATTTCCCTATTCTATTGCAAGGAACTGGGAGAATTCTGACAGCTCAGAAAATGAAATAGCAGTTAGAGAAGTAAAAGGAGGCACCTCCAAAGCAGATCTGAGCTTGAGAAGAAATCCAGGGACAAATCAATGAGAAGGCCTGTGGGATTCCCCAATGCTGTTCCAATTTTCATGTTCTTTGCACAGAAACAACTAAGGCAAAACAAGAACTGAAACTTTTCCTTTTCTCTAACACTTTCTCAGCCAGGAATAATCTCATTATTTATGCTCTGACCCTGTTTCTTTCCATTGCCTTTATCATTTACTCCTCATTTTCTTCAATTAGCTCATATCAGAGAGGTGTGCTTTCTCTTTAAGAAACTGGGAAATAATTCTTACTATCCTCAGATGGCTCATCAAATTGGTTTCTCTTAACTGTGGAGTCTATAGTACTTAGATTGAATACTTAATTGGGAGTTAAATGCCACTGGGAGAAGAAACAGAAAATTAACAACAGACTATATATCATTAATCAAAACAAAGCATAAATAACAATAATCTTAGTTTCTTTCATTCAGCAAGACAAAATATGTGAGTGCCTTCCATATACCAAGCACATAAATGGGGATACAATGTTGAATAGGGAAAACACATACTGGTCAGGTTTATGTTGAATACAGTCGAAGATCTCATCTCATAAAGAGGAGGTTTTTCAGATGGAAACAACCCAAATGCCCAAAAATAGATGACTGGATCAAGAAGATGTGGTACATATACATAATGGAATATTACTCAGCAATCAAAAAAGATAAACACATGCAGTTTGCAGCAACATAGAGGAGCTGGAAGGGATCATGCTCAGCAAAATAAGTCAGAAATAAAAAGAAAAATCCTGGATGGTCTCACTCATAGCAGGAATTTAGAAAACCTAAATAAGGGACCAGGAAAAAGACTAATTAACACAAAGTAAAAATCAAAATCAACAAGCAACTATAAACCAGAGACACACTATAGGGGGGGAGAGGTGGGGAGAAGAAGGACTAGCATCAAAATAAGGGTGGGGGTGCAGTTGTATGGGGAATATAACCAAAATGAAAATGCATACATTGTGCAAAAAATGAAAAATGATGTAATAATTATATAAAATAAAATATTAAAAAAAAAGAGGTTTTGGTTAGGATACAAGACTGCTTCCTAGATGATGTATTTTGTACCCATAAAGAAAAGTACATTACATTTGGTCTCAAGTATTAAAGAAAAACTAGTGCAGAATTAAACTGTGAATGAATTCTTTTACAACAGTATCACAAACAAATCCATCGAATGTAATATTATCATTAAGAAATGTCCCCCGAATTCAATATTATCATTAAGAAACTTCCCCCAAATTGATCTGATTATCATCATATCTGGGTAGAAGGGAAAAGTAAAGACATTCAAGGTCAGCACTAAGAAATCAACAATAGGTGATAGGTTGAATACATGATTTGAGAGTTAAGTCATGGACAGGAAGCCAAGACTGATCCCTTATGATTGACAGCTGATGTTAAACACTAACAATCCAGATAGCAACAAAATATTAGGACCCTTACAGTGAATTCTAGGGCTTAAGCAATTACCTAAGGTATTATAGATCCACTTCTACATAGGCCTAGTGAATTTGCATCATGATGGCACCCAGTATCATCCTCAACCTGCCCCCAAATCCAATCCATGTGATAAATTCTTGAAAAATTCTGAGAACTATACACAGTCAAGCAATTTTACATTTTCATTTACTTTACATTGTGTAACTCTATAATGAATTGTAGAGTCACTGATCACTTCAGTAGATAACCTGTTGGAAGAAAGATAACATGTTTTCTGTAATTTATTCCTTCATTCAGCAAACATCTATTGAGTATGGAGGGAAACCATGCCTGACTAATACATTTAAGTGGAGAAACGAAGGTTAAAAAAAAACAACTATTAATTGACCCACTATAGAAAATTGTCTTATGGATAAGAAACAAAAGGACAAGAAATAAACAGGTATTTTTCTTGAATTGTGAGGTATTAACAATGGGGTTTTCTAAAAATATGTATGCTGTGATTCAATATATGGAAAACAGATGCATGCTGGAAATCTGCCTTCTATTTCGTTTTTTTTTTTTTTTTTTAAGATTTATTTATTCATGCACATAAGAGTTGGGGTAGAGGCCAGAGATGTGGGGGGGGTGAGAGGATCCACCAGAGACAGAGTGGGGAACAGAACAGGCAGACTGACTGAAACACACTGCTGAGGGGAGCAGCAGGCGAGACAGGAGAGGTCTGCTTCACCACGGCCGGGGATCAAACTTGTGCTGCAGAGGCTTTGGATTGCTTCACAGTGTGGTGCTTAACCCCTTGCACCACGAGGGAGGCCCAAATTTGCCTTCTATTTCAATTTACGAAATCTCATTTTCTCACTCTCATTATAAAATGAGTGATGCTATATTTTAATCCTTGAAGTAAAGTTTAAATTCAGGTCTTTTCCATTACCTGACACCATGTAAAAGGAACTTAAAATGTAAAAAGGAACTTAAAAGATGTTTCTCCAAAGGGGAAATGCAAATGGCCAACTGGCATATGAAAAAATGTTCAACATCCCTTATCATCAGGGAAATGCAAATCAAAACCACACTGAGATACCACCTTACACCAGTAAGAATGGCACATATTAAAAAAACTAGCAACAACAAATGTTGGCAAGGAAGTGGTGAAAAAGGAACTGTCCTACATTGCTGGTGGGAATGCAAACTGGTCCAACCACTATAGAAAGCTGTCTGGAGGTTCCTCAATCTACTAAAAATGGTGCTACCATATGACCCAGCAATTCCACTCCTAGGGATCTACCCAAAGGACACAAAAACATTGATTTAAAAGAACACCTGTACACCTATGTTTATTGCAGCAATTTACAATAGGCAAAACCTGGAAACAACCCAAATGCCCAAAAATAGATGACTGGATCAAGAAGATGTGGTATATATACACAGTGGAATTTTATTTAGCAATCAAAAAAGATAAACTCATGCCATTTGCAGCAACGTGGATGGAGCTAGAAGGAATTATGCTCAGTGAGATAAGCCAGAAGGAAAAAGAAAAATAATGGATGGTTTCACTTATAGCAGGAATATGGGGGAACCAAATAAGACATCAGTGTAAAAAAATAACAGTACAAAACACAACAAAGCAAAAACAGAGTTATAAATCAGAGACATACTGCAGGGGAAGTAGAGGGAGAGGGATTAGAGGGAGGGAGGAGAACAGGGGACTGAGGTGATGGTGCATGGATACATTGGGGAAAGAAATTCCATGGGGACTATACCAGAGGGGGTGGGGGGAACCAAATATTGTTTAAAAATGAACGATGATGTAAAAAAAATTTTAAAAATTAAAAAAAATTCAGGTCTTTTATAGATGTCACAAAAATTAAGTGATTACTTCTGGAAAATATGTATAATCATGGTCAAACTCACAGAACAAGTTACAAAGGTAAATCTAGTATCTGTCAGTAGTTTTAAAGATCTAGGGGGGGCCTCCCTGGTGGTGCAAGGTGTTAAGCACTGCACTATGAAGCAATCTGCAGCCTCTACAGCACGAGTTCAATCCCTGGCTGGCCAGGGAACAACCCACATGGCACAGCAGACCTCTCCTGACTCGCCTGTGCTCCCTTCAGCAGTGTACTTCGGTCGATCTGCCTGTTCTGTTCCCCACTCTTTCTGGTGAATCCTCTCACCCCCCCACCCCACATCTCTGGCCTGTACCCCAGCTCTTGTATGCATAAGTAAACCTTAAAAAAAAAAAGATCTAGAGGGGAAAAAATGGTAAGAAGAACAGGAAGACATACCAGATAAGACATGACTTTTGTACAAAAACTTTCAGTATTACAGAAGATTTCTATTACACTGTATCTATAATACATTGAAAACGCCAGTGTAACTATGATACATAGTAAGTATGCAAGTTAAAATAGGAACAAGGTCAATCCTCAGACTAATTCATAACCAGGAGGGTAAAACAATTAACCAAATTTTATAATTAATGAGAAAGTAGAGACCAAGTCTTGGGACAAATCCTGTTCTCCCCGTTGCTGAGTAACTAATAACCCTTACTCTCACTTCTCAGTTGACTTCCATGCAATATCCCATCTGGTTTTCCTTTGTAACTCCTTCACTCTAAACTAGTCTCCCTCTAAACCAGTGGTTCTCAATTGAGGTCATTTTGACAAGATACATTTGTCTGGAGACACTGTGGTTGTCACAAATTCTATGTTAACCACAGAGGCTCACCTAAAAAGAGTACTTAAAAATGAGTTACTATGGAGGTGAAGATGTTTTCCATGTGTCCATCAAGCACATTAAGGGGCGCCTCAAATTCTGATCAACACTTTTCTTACATAAAGGGTAATGAATGAGGACCTGGAATATATTGTACATAGTGGTGGGCAGTGCAGAGTTCAGATCAGAAACCTGGAAGAAGCCTGTTCCATAAATCTCTAACCATGTTCAAGGCTATGACTCTGATGACTAATGCTGGTTGTCAAGACAGAAAAAACCCCCGGGCAAATCATAGAGCTATGGCAGCTTGATAAAAATATCCTGTAAGAACACCTCCTTGCTTTTGTTCTAGTTCTCAGCTCACCAATCAGCCTTCTTATCTATAATTTAGTCTCTTGGGTAATTCATCCATCAGGTGGGAATGCCCCAAGCAAATAAGCAAAGCCTATGATGCCAGATAGCTCTCGTACATAAATTAATAAATTGACATGCCAGTCAATAAATCAGTTGCTTCTGAGTTTGGTTATTGTGAATGTTGTTAGTACAAGAACACAAATGGAGATAACATAAAAGATAGATAAGTTTAATCAAAAATTTTGTTCCCGAGTCCATGATACATTGTTGAAGTGGAAAGGTAATTTTTTTAAGTTTCAGACCTACATAAATAGCATCATCCCATTAGGAAAAAAAAGTTATATATATATATATATATATATATATATATATATATATACACACACACACACACACACACACACAAAAGCATATAGAAATTGCCTATGTAAAAACAAAAAGATGTCAGAAAGACTATGCCCCAAAGTATTGATAGTAGGTACCTCAAAGAGATGAAGTTGGAAGCTGAAGGTATGAGCTTTAACATCTAACTTTTCCGACTTTTTTTAAATTGAAATTATGGATGAGTTTTATTTTTTCTGTTATTTGCTATTTTTTTAAATAATTTCTTTTTTTAAAAAGATTTATTTATACAAGAACTGGGGTACAGGCCAGAGGTGTGGGAGGGTGAGAGAATTCACCAGAGACAGAGCGGGGAGCAGAACAAGCAGATGTATGGAAAACACTGCTGAGGGGAGCAGCGGGAGACACAGGAGAGGTCTGCTGCACCATGTGGGTATCTCCCTGGCTGGCTAGGAATTGAACCCACGCTGCAGAGGTTGCAGTCAGCTCCACAGCGCTGCACTCAACCTGCTGCACCACTGGGGAGGCCCTATTTGCTATTTTTTAATAAAACTTTTCAAAAAATAAAGAAGCAGCTCTTAAAATATCTGACCACAAATATATTCTTTGTTTTATGGCTTTAAAGATATGCTTTTATGATACAAAATGTGTTTCTAAAAAGTCACAATTTGAATCATACTGAAAATGAACTATAAGAGTGACTCCTTGCTAAAAGATCAAATAGGAAACTGAATTGAATCCCTCTCTCTACAATTTCACTTCTTAAAAAAAAACTGACAATCTTTTCATATTAACTTATTAGATTGTTTATCCATTCCAATTTCTTTATTTACTAAAATGATTATCACTAACAATTGTAAAAATCTGGCACATCTAAAATATGGATTACCTATTAAAACCTATCTATGCACCTATTAAAAAATGAGGAGGTAAATGTAGATCAGACAGGTAAATTATACATTGTTATATGAAGCAAGTTACAGAACAATATCTAGAGTGATATCATTTATTTAAAAATGTGTCTGCACAAATGTATACATACACCCACCAATGCATGTAGATGCTAGGAAGCTGCTGACTGGAATAAGAGGGGAATAAGCTTTGGTAAGGTGTGTACTTTTACTTTTTATTGTATATCTGTTTGTACTGTGTGCTATTTTAGAGTGATCAGATTTTACCTTTATTAAATTCAAAAACATTAAAAGTGGGGCTAGAGATCACCACAAAATCATTTTCAGCTCCTTTGGTGGAGATTACCATTTTTAATTGCTCACCTCTACCTAACAGATTCTAAATTCATCATATTTAGCAGCTGGCTTGGACCCTTCCACTTCTGTTTTCCTGTAGTACATGCTAATACAGCATAAATGTAAAATAGCATTTCCCAAAGCACAATCCATGAAATACTGATCTTTGAAGATATCCCAAAAAAGAAAGGTTGGAAACTGTGTGTCCACTCTTGAACAGTAGCACTTCCTGAGTTAAACACTTAACCCTAAATATGCAATTGGATAGCTTCCAATTTACTAACAAAATGTATTATCTTGTGTGAATTCTCAGGATGAGTATTGGTATTGTTACTATTGGTTTTTGTGCATGTAAAATAAAAAAACACAAATATCTTTAAAAATGAAAATATACCACAAAATATGGAGCAGAGAGTTTTGAAACTTCTCCCAAATAATCTATGACTTTGTTCTTCAACAGAACCAGCAAATTCCCTGCCCTGCTGAAATTTCCAATCAATTGATGAGGTACATAGTAATAAACATCACCCAAAAACTATAAAACTGGAAGAGTAATGGGTGCCAAGAAGTACACAATGCTAACAGAGCTCATCAGGGAAGCGTTCCCTGAGGAATGGAACATATGGTCTGAGATCCTACGATAAGAATGAGTTATCTCAGTGAAAGGGGGAGCAAAGGACATTTTAGGCAGAGCTCAGACCACAGGAACAATTTGTACAAAGATCCTGAAGCAAGCGAAGGACATGGAGCCTAAGATGACAGAAGCTGGGTGTGGCTGGGGCACTGAGATTGAAAGACAGTATGTAGTAAGGGATGAAGTTTAAAATGTAGGTAAATATAGACCAAGTCTATATTTCTATTAATATTAGTGGGATGTTGTAATTTTTTGAGTTCTATTTAGTTTTTGTAACATATAATACATTCATGTAGTTCCAAAAGAAAACAAATTATACGACAGTATATGACTGAATGTCTTTTTTCTATCCCTGTATCCCTCCTGCCTGTACTCCCCTATTCTGTCCTAGTTAATCATGTTTGCCAGTTTCCTATCTATTCTTCAGACTTGTAGAAGGGCTTTAAACAAGGATGTGATGGATTTACTTTTAAAAATCATTTGGGTTACAGTGTGGAGGATAGACTAGGGGGGACCAAAATGGAAACAGAAGTTAGTAAGTGGTGAAGTTGTCTAGAAGAGAGATGAAATGAGGTGGTTATGACTAAAGTTATGAGTGAAGGAATGAAGAGGCTATGAAGGATATAAGAGGTGTTAAGGAGATTAGTTAGATAATCTAACTAAAGTTAGATAAACAAAGTCAGAGATTAGTTAGATATAGGGTGGGGAGAGTAAAGAAGAGGACAGTTTCAAGAATAAACAGGTGACTTCTGGATTTCTGGTTCCCATCAGTGGGTGGAAGGCAAGCCTGTTTACTGAGATTGAAATGGTAGAAGAGGAAACAGCAGGGAGCTCTGAATTCCGTTTTAAAGATACTATGTTTGAAGTATTTTTGAGGCACCATAGGGGAGATATCAAGTAGGCAGTTGGATTGATTGATTTGCAGCATAAGAAAGAGCTCTGAGCTCCAGAGAGAAGCCACTGAAACGATGGATATATATTTGGTGACCTAGCAATTCACAGTGGAGAGGGAGGACTTAGACTTGGGTCTTGTGAGGAATTTCAACATTCAAGGGCAGGGGAGAGAAGCATGGGTATGAAAGGAAATCAGAAGAATGCTAAGGAGGTTAAAAGAATGAATGTCATGGGAAATAATAGAAAAAGGTACCTCAAAAGCAAGGGAGAGGTGAGTAGTGGTAAATCTTCCTGTGTATTTAATAATTTTTTTTTAAATTTTACAACTTTAGTGGAAAGTGTTTCAGTGTAATAGTCAAAAGAAAAGCATGACTGAAGTTGGTTGATTATCAAGTGAAAAATAAGGAGGTGGAAACTCCAAATAGATATAATTCCTTTGACATATTTGATTATGAAGCAAAAGATATGGTGGTTCCTGAAAAGGAATCAAGATGAATAAGGTTGTGTTTGTTCAAAATGGAAAAAAGTTGAGATTATTTAAAAGTTGATGGGGAATCTCAAAGGACCTGGCTGGTAGCTGGAATAAAGGGAACTTACACTTAGAAAACTTGTACATCCTAATTTCAAATATATTACAAAGGCACAGCAAGCAAAACAGTGTGGTACTACCATAAAGACAGACCAGTAGACTAGTGAAACAAAAAAGGGAGACCAGGAAAAAAAACCTTCACATATATGGTCAAATAATCTTTGACAAGGGTACCAAGACCACTCAATGGGAAAATGAGTTTCTTAAAAAAAAAAAAAAAAGTGTTGGGAAAACTGAATATCCAATATCCACATGCAAGAAATAAAGTTGTTCCTTATCTTATACCATACACAAAAATTTAAAATGGATTAAAAACCTATATTTTACTTTATCATAAAACTTTATAGTAAAGTACTTCATAGTAAAACTTTGGAAAAAATATAAAGTTTTATAGTTCAAAACTATAAAACTCCTCAAAGAAAACAAGGGATGAAGTTTTGTGACACTGGATTTGACAGTGATTTATTGGATGTGACACCAAAAACAAAAATTGACAAATGGGATGTCCTAAAACTTAAAAATTTGGGGGCATCAATAGACACAAATCAACAGAACGAAAAGCAGCCAATAGAACGGGAGAAAATATTTGAAAGTCATATATCTGAAAGCCTTGAAAGTCATCTGTCTGAAAGTCATATATCTACAAGACAAGCCTTGAAAACTGACCACAGATCTGAGGCATCCAGAAGGGGAGGGTGAGGATAGAGGGGTAAAAACAGAGGGGTTCAGAGCATAATGGATTATGATAGAAAACTATTGGTGCTTTGGTGGTAGGAGAACTATGGTGACCACACCTGAGGAGAGAAATCCCATACTGTCAAAAAATGTAAGTATATAAGAAAAAGATCATTAAATAAATTCATTTAAAAAGTTAAAATAGACCAAATATTTCAATAAACATTTCCCCAAAGATTATATACAAATGACCAACAGGCATATGAAAAAAAAAATACTCAATATCATTAATCATTAGAGAAATGCATATAAAACCACAATGAAATTATCACTTCATACCTATTAGAAGAGCTACTATGAAAACATAAAACAGAAAGTAACAACTGTTTGTGAAGATGTAGAGAAAATCAAACTCTTATGCACTATTGATGGGACTGTAAAATGGTATAACCATTACGGAAAATGTATGGTTTCCTTAAAAAATTAAAAATAAAACTACCATATCATTGAATGATACCACTTGTAGGTATATATCCAAAAGTACTGAAGGGAGAGTCTTGAAGAGATGTTTGCACATCCATGTTCATAGCAGCAACATTTACAATAGCCAAGAGGTAGAAATAGTCCAAATGTTCATCAGCAGATTAATGAATGGTTGATAGAATAATACTAGGTCTTAAAAAGAAAGGAAATCCTATCTCATGCTGCAACATGGATGAACCCTGAGAACTTGTGGTAAATAAAGTCAGTCAGTCATAAAGAAAAATCCTGCATGATTCCATTGATATGTAGTATTTAAAATAATCAAACACATTAAAGCAGAGGACAGAATGGTGGTTGCTAGGAGGTGAGAACTGTTTAGTGGGTACAGAATTTCAGTTTTCCAAGATGAAAAAGTTCTAGAGCTCTGTTTCACAACAATATCAATATGATTAACACTATTGAGCTATACACTAAAAAAAGTTTAGATGAAAAATGTTACATCACATACTTTTTACCACAATAAAAACTTTTTCATTAAAAATTCGAAAGATCCAGTTGATAGAAAGGTTAAATTTATTTCAAAAGCATTTATCTGTGCCAGAAACTAGTCTAAGTATTTTACATATATCAACTTCCTTCTTGTAGTAAGTGTGTGAATTAGGTATTTAATCTTTATATATAAATAAATTCTGACACAGATAGGTGAAGTAACTTTCCCAAAGTCACACAGCTAGTAAAGCCAAGATTTAATACTGAGAAGAATGAAGCAGTTTGAGCTCTTGCTACCACTATGCTGCATATAAGAAAAGTGATGACTGAGGAGCCTGAAAAAGCCAGAGGGAATGGGATCCAAAGACTAGGCCAGAAGTTCCCAAACTTTCTCAATTCATGAAATCTTTGAAGTCTCAGTAATGTTTATGGAAAAAAATACCAGTACTGCTAAATAAATATAAAAACAATTTAAGTATTTATATTGCATTAACTTTGTAACTATTCAAAACATAGTATGCTGAGATCGAAATAAAAGGTCTTTTTTTCATTCTCATGTAACCAAAATTACTAAGAGAATGGGTGGGGCCTCTCTAGTGGCGCAAGGAGTTAAGCACCGCATGAAGCAATCCACAGCCTCTGCAGCACGTGTTTGATCCCTGGCCCGCCAGGGAGAAACCAACATGGCGAGGCAGACCTCTCCTCTCTCTCCTGCTGCTCCCCTCAGCAGTGTATTTCAGTCAACCTGCCTGTTCTGTTCCCCACTCTGTCTCTGGTGGATCCTCTCACCCCTGGCATCTCTGGCCTGTGCCTCAGCTCTTGTATGCATAAATAAATAAACCTTTAATTAAAAAAAAGAGAGAATGGGTCCACAAAAGAAACTGGACACTACACAACTTCTCTAACCTTGGAATTATAATGTACACCCTCACCCTCATTCTAGTTCTATGTTCATTGTTGTGTGGTACTTGCTTTTTATCACAGCGAGCTCTGAAATGTCAGCTTCATACAGTTATGACATCCTTGGAAGAAATGTAGTGCAATCTAATGTTGAAACTGAACTACCTGGAGCGACTCCCCTTTGCAGTATCTGACTGAAGTCTGTCTCCCTTAAAAATTTTACATATTCTGCAGGATTCCTGTGAATTCATAGCAATCTACAGGTCTTTTATGAATCGTTTGAGAACTGTTGGTGTGGTGGAGGGCTTGGACTTGGACAGGAGTAAGGATTATTCATCTATTAAGGCAGAAGAATGGATGTAGGGAGATTTACATGCTGGGCACACAGCATTATTAGTAGACCAAGGAGACTACCAAATTATAGGTACTTCACTGTGGAAAGTCACTGACAATATTTAATTTACAACAATATTTTATGAGAAACATAGTCATAACTGTTTCTCATTTCATAGTCACTTGTTTAATACATCCTAACCTAATAATTTAACTATTTTTTTAGAGTATATAAATTACAATCTGGCAAAAAGCTCTTGGTGTATTTCCTAAAATACACCATCATCTATACAATATAATAGTCTCAAATAACATGAATGTAAAGTTGCTGAGTCTTCACACACAACATCAGATGCTTAGTTTTTAATGTTCATTTTACCTAGCATATTTCAATTTGTGTATCTGATACAAAGTTCTAAATCTGAAGTCATGTTTTTTTAAATTTAATTTAAATATTTTATTTCATATAATTCTTACATCTTTTTTTCATCTTTGCACAATGTATGCATTTTCATTTTGGTTATATTCCCCATACAATTGCATCTCCCCCCTTATTTTGACTCTAGTCCTTCCTTTCCCCGCCACCCCCGCCCTCCCGGTGTGTCTCTGGTTTATAGTTGCTTGTTGATTTTGATTTTTACTTTGTATTGATTAGTCTTTTTCATGGTCTCTTATTTAGGTTTTCTAAATTCCTGCTATGAGTGAGACCATCTGGTATTTTTCTTTTTCTTTCTGGCTTATTTCGCTGAGCATGATCCCTTCCAGTGCCATCCATGTTGCTGCAAACTGCATGTGTTTATCTTTTTTGATTGCTGAGTCATATTCCATTGTGTATATGTACCACATCTTCTTGATCCAGTCATCAATTTTTGGGCATTTGGGTTGTTTCCATAGCTTAGCTATTGTAAATAGTGCTGCTATAAACATAGGGGTGCAGGTGCCCTTTGGAATTGCTGTTTCTGTGTCCTTTGGGTAAATACCTAGCAGTGGAATTGCTGGATCATATGGAAGCTCTATGTTTAGTAGGTCCAGAAATCTCCACACAGCTCTCCATAGTGGTTGGACCAGTTTGCACTCCCACCAGCAGCGCAGGAGAGTTCCTTTTTCTCCACAACCTCGCCAACATTTGTTGTTGCTAGTTTTTTTAATATGTGCCATTCTCAGTGGTGTAAGATGGTATCTCATTGTAGTTTTGATTTGCATTTCCCTGATTACAAGGGATGTTGAACATTTTTTCATATGCCTGTTGGCCATTTGCATTTCTTCTTCAGAGAAGTTTCTTTTTAGCTCTTCTGCCCATTTTTTGACTGGAAAGCAATAATCATCAAAACTGCATGGTACTGGAACAAGAACAGACACACAGACCAATGGAATTGAAGAGAAAATCCAGAAATAAACTCACAGATTTATGGTCAACTAATCTTTGACAAAGGAGCAAAGAATATGCACTGGAGCAAAGAAAGTTTGTTCAATAAATGGTGCTGGGAAAACTGGGTCGCTACATGCAAAAGAATGAAGCTTGACTATTACCTCACACCATGCACAAAAACCAACTCAAAATAGGTTAAAGAACTAGACATAAGACCTGAAACCATAAAATATATAGAAGAAAATATCGGCAAAACACTACATGACATGCACCTCAAAGACATCTTTACAGACACATCACCCAAAGCAGCAATAGTGAAGGCAAAGATAAACAGCTGGGACTACATCAAATTAAAGAGCTTCTGCACAGCAAAAGAGACAATAACCAAAACAAAGAGAAACCCCACCGACTGGGAGAAAATTTTTGCACACAACACTAACGATAAAGGACTGATCACAAAAATCTACAAGAGCTGATGAGACTCAACAAAAACAATGAAGTCATGTTTTAAGTTACTGCATAAAAATTCAGTGCAAGTATTCAATATACTTTTTGTTATCTAGCTATGAAGTAAAACTTTACTCTCCCTTTGAAAAAAAACATAGGGCTTCCCCGGTGGCACAGTGAGTTGAGCACAGTGCTGTGAAGCTGTATGCAGTCTCTGCAGAGCGGGTGCGATTCCCAGCCAGCCAGGGAGTTACCTACATGGTGCGACAGACCTCTCCTATCTCAACCGCTCCTCCTCTCAGCAGTGTTTTCAGTCATCTGCCTGTTCTGCTCCCCGCTTGCTCTGTCTCTGTTGAATACTCTCCTCCTCTCATGCCTTTGGCCTGTACCCCAGTTCTTGTATAAATAAAAAATAAATGTTTATCATGTGTTTCTACTTTGTAAAATATGCATAAAAAGAAAAAAAACAAGAAATGATTCAGATTTTGAACTCATTTAACTTTACAGATATTTACTATTAACTATAACTGAATATATGAGAGTATTTCACAACCAGAGTGACTTTCTTTGTCATAAATACATTGAAGCTTCCAAAACATTATTGGACATGAATGCAAAGGGTAGAAGCAGGGAATTATGAGTTTAAATATGTTTTTAAATGAAAGCAATAAGAAAGAACCATTTATGAAAAGAACATGTTGACTGATGATACAAAGATGTTATTATAAATAGTTCTTTGTTTCATACCATGTTCCAATACTGGAGTCATATCTTATGATATTCTCAAGAGCAAATAATATTTCAGTGAATTATCATAGGTCATCAAAGTTTGGATTGATATAGTCAAGACAAAGATCTGGAAAGGAATGGATTTTTGCAAATACAAGGGCAATTATTAGAGCATCAGATTAAACTGGCTAACTGAGCATTAAGATGACTGAGGTACACAGACTTCAAACTATACTACAAAGCCATAATCATCAAAACTGCATGGTATTGGAACAAGAATAGACATACAGACCAATGGAATCGAATAGAAAATCCAGAAATAAACCCACAGATTTATGGTCAACTAATCTTTGACAAAGGAGCAAAGACTATGCATTGGAGCAAAGAAAGTTTGTTCAATAAATGGTGCTGGGAAAACTGGGTCGCTACATGCAAAAGAATGAAGCTTGACCACCACCTCACACCATACACAAAAATCAACTCAAAATGGATTAAAGAACTAGACATAAGACCTGAAACCATAAAATATATAGAAGGAAATATAGGCGAAACACTACGTGATTTGCACATCAAAGACATCTTTACAGACACATCACCCAAAGCAGTGATAGTGAAGGCAAAGATAAACAGCTGGGACTATATCAAATTAAAGAGCTTTTGCACAGCAAAAGAGACAATAACAAAAACAAAGAGAAACCCCACCAACTGGGAGAACATTTTTGCACCCAACACTAATGATAAAGGACTGATCACAAAAATCTGCAAAGAGCTGATGAGACTCAACAACAACAAAGAAAATAATCCAGTCAAAAAATGGGCAGAAGAGCTTAAAAGAAACTTCTCTGAAGAGGAAATGCAAATGGCCAACAGGCATATGAAAAAATGTTCAACATCACTTGTCATCAGGGAAATGCAAATCAAAACTACCATGAGATACCATCTTACACCAGTGAGAATGGCACATATTAAAAAAACTAGCAACAACAAATGTTGGCGAGGGTGTGGAGAAAAAGGAACTCTTCTGCACTGTTGGTGGGAGTGCAAACTGGTCCAACCACTGTGGAAAGCTGTGTGGAGATTTCTGGACCTACTAAACATAGAGCTTCCATATGACCCAGCAATTCCACTCCTAGGTATTTACCCAAAGGACACAGAAACATCAATTCCAAAGAACACCTGCACCCCTATGTTTATAGCAGCACTGTTTACAATAGCTAAGCTTTGGAAACAACCCAAATGCCCAAAAATAGATGACTGGATCAAGAAGATGTGGTACATATATACCATGGAATATTACTCAGCATTCAAAAAAGATAAACACATGCAATTTGCTGCAACATGGATGGCGCTGGAAGGGATCATGCTCAGCGAAATAAGCCAAAAAGAAAAAGAAAAATACCGGATGGTCTCACTCATAGCAGGAATCTAGAAAACTTAAATAAGGGACCAGGAAAATGAATAACTATAAGAAAGTGAAAATCAAAATCAACAAAAAACTATGAACCAGAGACACTTTTAGGGGGGCGGGGGCGGGAGGGGAGGGATTGGGGTCAGAATGGGGGGCTGCAATTGTATGGGGAATATAACAATAAAATTTATAAAAAAAAAAAAAGATGACTGAGGTACAGAGTTAACTATGTATGAACAAAGACACGTGTTCTTATTTTTAATATAAATCTTGGTTGATGTGCTAGCCATGGATGTGTAGCTCTCAAAGTTCTTCATGAGGAACTGAGATTGGAATGATGACTGAAAAAGCCACACGTTCCCAAGATCACTATTAGCCTGTGACTGAGCAAGGTGGGCTATTAGTCCAACAGGGGACTCCTCTAATGAACAAATTTGGCTTGGGGACTCCCCATGGTCTGGCTGAAACTTTCTCAGAACTGTGCTGCGGTGTGGGGTTATGTCCAAACCTCTTCCTTTCCTTCTCCTTGCACAAAATCCAGACCACTATCACAATCAAAAGATTGTTCTCAAATACTCTTACTCTTTCCCCTTTATCTTTCACATCTCTCCCTTAAATTTCTTGTGTTGCTAATACCTGACATCTGCTTCTCAGGAGACCCAAATCAACACTCTGGGCATGTTAAAAAATTTTCTTAAGTTTAAAGAAATACATAAATTGTTAAAATGTCAAAATATAGTTTGAATTAAAATAGCAGTTTATGGCCTTATTCCCACTATAGGCTCTCATCCCATTCTCAAATGTAACTATTTTTAACTCTTAGCAGTTTCATCAGGTTCTACCACATTTCTAAATAATATGCTGTCAGAATTGCATTCAAGAGCATTTATCAGAAACTTTAAAAGAGAATCATTACTTAATATAATGGGGGTTTGTTTCTCATATAACAAGAAATCTGAAGTTAAGCTACCCATGATAAGACAGCTCTATGATACCAGTAACCAGGTACCTATTTTCTATCACCCCCTTTATTAAGTAGCCTTTAATATTACTCTAGCAATTAATTCTTTCCTTGCATCATTTTTTCCCCACCTGCATTGGCTCACTCCCATTAATGTACCAATAGAAATAGATGCTATGCTCCAAAGAAATACAGAAGTCCAATAAACACATGAAAAAATGTTCATCATTGTGGCATATATACACAAGGGAATATTATTCAGCAATCAAAAAAGATAAACTCATGCCATTTGCAGCAAAATGGATGGAGCTAGAAGGAATTATGCTCAGTGAAATAAGCCAGAAGGAAAAAGAAAAATATTGGATCATTTCATTCATAGCAGGAATATAGGGGAACCAAATAAGACATCAGTGTAAAAAAAATAATAACAGCATAAAACACAACAAAACAAAAACAGACAATTATAAATCAGAGACAAACTGCAGGGGAGGAGGTGGGAGAGGGATCAGAGGGAGAGAGAGAGGGAGGAGCACAGGGGACTGAGGTGATGGCGCTCGGGTGCATTGGTGAAGGAAACTCTATGGGGACTACACCTGAGGGGGTGGGAGGAAGCAAATATTGTTTAAAAATGAACAATGATGTAAAAAAAAATTAAAAAATTAATAAATAAAGAAAAAATGTTCATCATTGTTTGTCAGGGAAACGCAAATAAAAATCACAATGAGAAACCATCTCACACCTGAATGACCCATATCAAAAAGTCCACACACAAGTCTTGGTGAGGATGTGGCAAAAAAGGAACCCTCATTAGACTGTTGGTGGGAAATTAGACTGGTCCAGCCCCTACAGAAAATACTATGGAAGTTTCTCAAAATATTAAAAATAGATCTACTATAAGCGCCAGCAATTCCTCACCTAGGTATCTACCCAAAGAATGCAAAAACACTAATTCAAAGAGATATGTGCTCATCCATGTTCACTGCAGCACAGTTTACAACAGCCAGGTTATGGAAGCAACCTAAGTGCCCAAGGGCAGATGAGTGAATTAAGAAGATGTGAGATACACACACACACACATATACACACACACACAAAATGAATATATATATACACAATGAATATTACTCAGCTGTTATAAATAAAAGAACTCTTGTCATTTGTGATAACATGGATGGAACTGGAGGGGATTACTGTAAATGAAATTAGCCAGAAGTAGAAAGACAAACACCATAAAGTTTCATTCATATGTGAAATATGGAGAAACAAAAGTCACACAAAACCGAACTATTAAAAACCCTGAAAATCCAACTGTAGAACTGAGACTAGTGCATGGGGGGAGGGGGGAAAATGGACTATGGTGGAGGGTTATGGGAACCTTGGTGGTGGGTGTGGTAACATACATCTGAAGAGGTGGAATCCTAAATTTTTGGATTATATACAATTTTGTAAACCAATGTTACCTTAATAATAAAAACAAAAGACCCTATCTGACCCTCAAACTCCTGCCTGATTTCTCCATTTTCTCTTACATAAACCCTTCCTTATGTTATAAATTCCTAATTCTCTCCTCCCATATTGTTTCAAATACATTTCAGTCAGGCTTCTGCTCACACCATCTACTGAAAATGTTCTTATCCAGATTACCAATGATCTCAGTGCTACTCCATTCAATGGACGGTATTAGCAATATTGTAACTGGTATCTCATCTACCAGTAACACTTGAATTATTTTTTTAAAAACCTAGTTTATAGGATGCCATGCTCTACCTCTACTTCTATTCTCCTTATTCTCTTTTCTCCATCTCTCCCTTTTTCCTCTCTCCAATCTTCTAATGAACGAGGATCCCAGGCTCAGCTCTTTGGCCTCTTCTATTTCTCTCTGTACTCATTGTGTTGGTGAATTTGGCTTTAATGCCATCTGTGTAACTTTTCCCCAAGTTTATATTTCCAATCCAGATGTTTCTCTCAACTACAAACTCCTGTAATCAACTGTCTATTGACTTTCCTACTAGAATAGCATTTCAAACACAGCATGTCCCAAACTGAACACCTGGTACTTTCCTTAAAAATGTCTCTACTCAGAGCCTCCCCTGGTGGCACAGGCAATTGAGTGCAACGCTGTGAATCTGTCCCCGCTGGCCGGCAAGATACCCACATGGCGCAGCAAACTTCTCCTGTCTTGCCCGCTGCTCCCCTCAGCAGTGTATTTCGGTCAGTCTGTCTGTTCTGTTCCCTGCTCTGCCTCTGGTGAATCCTCTCACCCTCCTGCACATCTGGCCTGTACCCCGCTTCTTGTATCCTTGAATAAATAAATCTTAAAAAAATTGTCTTTACTCAATCTTTCCCTCTCAGCAGATGGCAACTCCATTCTTACACCTGCTCAGAAATTTCTTCTGTACCGAACACTTTTAACATCAGCAAACCCATCAGCAAAAAAAAAAAAAAAAAAAAAAGGACTCAAAACCCCAAATATACCCCAAATCTAACCACTTCAGAAAAATGGATATTTGGGCAAACAACCAGTAATATCTTACGTATATATTATTTCCTTGATTTAATCATTATGTATTGGTTTTGTATTATGAGTTAAGAATCTAGTTCTTCTATATCTTTTGCTATCTTATTATTAATTCTCCTATATTGGATCAGATAAATGATCTACCAGTTCCTTTTCTTCCCTTTCTCCAACATCTCAAGTAGAACCTTCTACCCTTGCCTCAATTTGGTCCACTTGCTCTCTAGGCCTATGGCACAGTTGTCATTCTAATATTTCCCTTCACTTTTCTGTGTGAGATCCTTTGGATGCTAAGAACAGTCTTTCTTGGTTTGTTGGTTTACAGCAATAAATCTTGAAACATCTTCCTGAGAAAAGCTCATGCAGGTAATTTTATCTTTTAGAAGTACTAAGTCGAGTATGTCCTTGGTTGAGTGACAATTTAGAAATTTAGGCAAAATATCACTTCCCTTCAGAATTTTGAAGGCCTTATTCTGCTGCCTTCTAAATCCTTGTTGTTGACAAGTCTGATATGAGTCTGATTCCCATTCCTTTTATATATTGTGTTTTTCTTTTTCACTCTGAAAAATTTCTGAATCTTTATCTTTGGTTTTTTAAAATTCATAAAACACCCCTTGGTATTGGTCTTTTTTCAATCATTGCATCCTTTCAAGTAATACAAACATTCTTCAGTTTGGGAAATTTCTTCTGTTATTGTTTTGTTTCTACCCTTTTGTATTCTATTATTAGTTAGATACTGGACCTTCTGGACTAATACTCTAATTTTCTTACTGTCTATTGCCTATTGCTTACTGTTTTGTCATTTTGTCACTATATTCTACATTACAGGGATATTTCAACTTTATCTTTTAAATCCTCTATTAATTTTTCTTTTCATTTTTAAACATTCTTATTTATTTTTTTTCACAATATAGGATTTCTCTCCTCAGGTGTGGTCACCATAGTTTTCCCACCACCAAAATTCATGCCATTTGTGGCAACATGGATGGAACTGGAAGGGATTATTCTAAGCAAGGTGAGCCAGAAAGAGAAAGATAAATATCGGATGGCTTTACTCATATGTGAAATCTAGAGAAACTAAAAGGATCAAAGACAAACTATAAGACTGACCCTTGAAAGCAGACCATAGATCCTAGACACTAATGAGGGGAGAAGGAAGGAGAGAATGAAGCAGGGGAGAGGATAAATCTTCTATTAATTTTTCTATTTAAATTGTCATATTTTTTGGGCCTCCCCGGTGGCGCAGCAGTTGAGCGCTGGGTTGCGAAGCTGCCTGCAGCCTCTGCAGCGCGGGTTCGATCCCCGGCTGCTCCCCGGCCACCAAAGGAGGGTCCCACATGGCGCGCAGACCTCTCCTGCCGCCCGCTGCTCCCCTCAGCAGTGTACTTCAGTCCTTCTGCCTGCTCTGCTCCCCGCTCTGGCTCTGGTGAATTCTCTCACCCTCCCGCGCTTCTGACTGTACCCAGTGCTTGTATAAATAAATAAATAAATCTTTTAAAAAAAAAAAAAAAAAAAAAAAAAAAAAAAAATAAATTGTCATATTTTTCACTCACAGGACCTCTTTCCTTCCCCTCTACTATTCCTTTTTTTAAAAAATAGTATCCTATTCTTGTTTCAGGGATGCAATATCTCATTTCTCTGTGGGATTAATTTTAACTTTCTGAATTTAGTTCTGTTTATTACACTGTCGCCTATTTTTTTCTTTTCTGTTTAGCTTCAAACTCAGAGTCCTCAGATTTACAGATGTAGAATGTCCTCAAAAGTACCCTTGGGCCTCCCCGGTGGCACAGTGGTTGAGAGCTGTGCTGCAAAGCTGCCCGCAGCCTCTGCAGCTCCACTTTGATTTCCTGGCCTCAGGAGAAGGTCCCACATGGCGCGCAAATCTCTCCTGCCGCTGCTCCCCTCAGCAGTGTACTTCCTCAGTCTGCCTATTCTGCTCCCCGCTCTGGCTCAGGTGTTCTCTCACCCTCCCACGCTTCTGACTGTACCCAATGCGTGTATAAATAAATAAATAAATCTTTAAAAAAAAAAAAAGTACCATGATCTCTGTCTCTCTGGTTATATTTAAAAGGAAGTCCCTACCTCGAAATCATAGACAGCATTTAAATCAATGTCACCTCAATTAAAAAATGATAAATTTAAAATAATTAAATAAGGTAAGCCATAAAACTAATTTTTATAAAAGGGAGTCTCTAAAAATTTGATTGGAAGCTTGATATATATTAGCAGGTTTGTTAACTTGGGTTTCACTGTAAGGATTTGGTTGGCACAACCACCTTTCTTAATTTTTTTTTTAATTTTATTTTATGCATACAAGAGCTGGGGCACAGGCCAGAGGTGTGGGGGGTGAGAGGATTCACCAGAGACAGAGTAGGAAACAGAACAGGCAGATTGGCCAAAGTATACTGTTGAGAGGAGCAGCGGGCAAGTCAGGACAGGTCTGCTGCGCCATGTGGATTGCTCCCTGGCCAGCCGGGGGATCGAACTCGTGCTGCAGAGACTGTGGATAGCTTCATAGGTTGTGTCTTAACCCCTTCGCCACCAGGGAGGCCCTTATTTTTTTTAATTAAGTGAAATTTTTTCTTCCATTATTGCTAATTTTTGGACAATATATGATTTCTCCTCTCAGATGCCACAACTACCTTTCAAGAGTAACTACCACCTATCAGTATCTATAGGCTTTGCTCTGGGGGAGTCTCTAAATACGCTGCATAGAGGCCTAGTCGTAGCTGTGAGAAAGGAGATGGGGGAGATTTCACCATTCCAGATACGGGTTCTCACTTAAACACAATTTTTCAACCTAGCCACCACACTTCTACTTTGAATTATACGTAACTTCTTCGAGTCCAGGAACTCTCTGGTTTGGTGTTTTCCAAAAATCATTACCTATCTCCTTTGTTCTTTATACAAATTGCTTCTGATTTTCATGATTTATCCTGCATCCCACTGCCAGGCTATCCTTCTATAAGTCTTCTTTTAGTATGGTGCTCCCCTGATATAAAAGTTTTTATGAAAGTTACATTAATTCACTAAATTGTATCTTAGTAAAAGATTTAAAGTCCTGACAATGAAGCTCAAAGTTGCATTTCAAACTTATCCCTTGGTTTTTAAAGGAGAATTCCCTGTTCCCAAGGGGTACACCTCCTCACTACAATTTAGATACCCTATATCTCACTTCAGTACCTTGATCTAAAGCTCTCCTTCTGGAATACCTTCCCAGTCAGCTTAGCCAGGTTTTACATGTCCTTTTAGGTTAAGTAAAAGTTATAAATTCCCTATAATTTTTTACAACACTTCAGATTATCTTGATCTTTATGTTTTCTCTAAACTATTATCTTTCTGATGCATGTCCTATAACTTGGCACTCATCAATGTCCTGGAGATTTCATGTGCCTATTTCCTTGACTAGGTGATGCTGGGAACTCAGCCCATACCTTTTACATTCCTAGTGTGTCTCACAATTTTGATAGTCAATAAATACCAAGTGATGGGTTTGAAAATATAATATACTATTACTAAAAGTTATGACTTATAATTATGATTTGGCAATTATAATTTTATGAGGAAATCAAATTTGTTTTCACATAACTTGATGAAAGGAAAGATCAGGTAATGATATTATTCATTCTACAACTGAAAAAGTTGTGATAAAATGAGTTACATATGTTCACAATTTATCTATGATAGGCTTGGAAAATAATTTATCTTTTTACCTAACCTGCCATATAATTCATTATAGGACTTAAGCAAGGAAAGGAAACAATCTTTGCTTGGCATTTTAAAATTGTACTTGTGGAATTGTTATAGAAAGAAATCAGGGACAGTTAACTATATACTTTTGTTGTTAAATATACATACTTGATTCAAATAATTTAATATAACCAACATGTATGAATTTAAATCTATGCTTAGTGATATTGTTTATAAAAAATTATGCAATAATCTGCAAGAAAGAGTATGCTTTAAAGCACAAAAAAATTGATTTTAGGAAACTAGAAAAAAATATGTGTTTAACAGCTTGTAAAATTAACACTCTTAAGTTATATTTCACTCTTTTAATGCATCTCAAACTGGAAATAGGCATAATCTGAAAAACCAACTTCAAAAGACAATTTTCATCCAGAACATATGTATAGGTAAACCTTGATTTTATAAACTATTCTGAATTTACAAGTGGAAGGAATTTTTTAAATGATACAATTCATAGGCCACTAAATGAACAATATAAACTAAGCTTTGGTAATAGTGATAACCTAGAAAACCATTATTCAATAGCGGGAATAATCCAAGCTCACACTACATTCTAAAATCCTTCATGTTGTTGCAGTTTCCTCACTCATTCCTAAACAATTGAACATTTTGAAGAAATAAGGATGCCTTAAATGGAAGACACAATGATAAATTCCATAATCTTCAATATCTAAAAAAAAAAATGCTTACATTAGTTATGGAGTGGCCACAGTCAAAGTCTGACAGTCAACTATGCTAGCAACAAAATGCTAGGGAACTTGTTTTCACTCCTTTCCTGAAAGAGTGATGTTTTAGTCAACTGCTGTCATTTTTAGGGCTAAAAATGTTGGGAAAAATCGTAAATGGAAACTTAAACATATTTACCTTTGGAGCCACCATACTGGATGAACGCACAAAAGGGGAACCAAAGGATGCATATAGATGTGATTTACTTATTATGCAACTGTGAAAGGTTTAAAGGGATCCTTCTAAAAATGTACCTGTGATATTAGAGATAATCAGAAACACACACACTTTCTCTCTCTCTCTCTCTCTCTCTCTCTCTCTCTCTCTCTCTCTCTGTCTCTCTGTCTCTCTCTTTTTGAAGACCTAACTAACAGTCTTGCTTGAAATTGAGGAAGTAGATACATACTGCTATGGGAGCTCTCAAAAGCCCCAACAATGTGGGGACTGATCTGGGCCTGACATTGGGGAGAGGTCAAGTTATGTTGTTCAAATATATTCCATTAAGAATGTGCAAATTGTAATAGGCCTATTTTAGGAATAACTTATCAATCATAGAAATAAAGCACAAAATATGACAGAACATAAAGAAAAATAAGTTCCTTTAGAAACCTTAAAAGTAGACTCACTGCAGCTTCTGAAACCAATATTGTTAAGTTGCAATAAATTAGAAAAATTATGTATATAATCTATCACGAAAATTTCTTTTCTGAGTTGGGTGAATTCAAATGAGACATTCCTTTCTCCATACTGCCCCCATTCATACACATAAACTTGCTTATTAAATTTAAATGCAATAAAGTTTATTTATAAAGGATTGCCAACTGGGATGCTCCACTGCATACTTTAAGATGCATGACATGTTCCAACTTACCCTGTGCAATTGTATGGGTGGAAACCATAGACACACCTCTTACTATAGGTGGTAGGCTTGCCCTCCAGTCAAATAATTTTGATCCTGCTTTTAAGGTGAGTAATGGCATTGAGAAGTATAATTTGAGCTGTACTAAGCATAAAACTTTCTGGGGCATATTTTGTATTCAAGCTTTAAAGTCTGATTAAAGCTTTTTATGGAATCAAATTGTGATTTTTTTAAATAATCCCATCTTTTTTAATGGTATCCTAAAATGAAATTAAGAAGTATTATGGGTCTCAAAATACTAATTCAGCCTTGTGAATAGTCTCTGCAAACTAATAATTTATGCCAGTTGAGGAGGTAACTAAACAGTTATCTTCATGGGTAAAGATAGACTAGTTTAAACAAAGAATGAGGAAGAGCTCGAGTCCATTAAAATGACAAACTGTGTTTAAATAGTAGATAAAGATGTGTTTGTAATTATTAGATTTAATCTTGTGGATTTATGGATAGAGTCATGGGCCTAAACTTTAGACTAGTTAGACCTAAATTAAATCACAGTGTACAGAGATAAGAATTTAAATTGACACAGGATCTTCAAATCCATAAAATAATTTTAATTATTATTAGCAGTGATATAACTTCAACTACATGTATGAGTAGAATATTACTAGTGATTCTTTTTATCACACCAGCTAAAACTTTTCTAGGCAAGAAGTACTTTAAAGCCTACGAGCAAAGCTGGGGCATGTGTTCATTATTTTGTGATCATAGGATACTATTATTTCCTGATTATGTTCTGAATAGAAATCCATTCGAAATTTAGCTCACCTTGTCTAGGCCGCAGTAGCATGTACAATAGAAATTTCTGAGATAGGAATTTTCTGCATCTATAATGCCCCTCTGATAACGTGTGGCTACTGAGCACTTAACATGGGGATAATGCAACTGAGAAACTGAATTTTTAATTTTAGTTTATTTTAATTAGCTTCATTATATATATATATTAAAGATTATTTATTTATACAAGCACTGGGTACAGTCAGAAGCGCAGAAGGGTGAGAGAATTCACCAGAGCCAGAGTAGGGAACAGAACAGGCAGACTGACAAAATACACTGCTTAGGAGAGCAGCGGACGCAGCAGGAGAGGGCTGTCGCACCATGTAGGACCCTCACGAGCGGCCGGGGATTGAACCAGCACTGTAGAGGCTGCAGGCAGCTTTGCAGCCCAGCGCCCAACCGCTGCACCACCAGAGGAGGCCCCAATTTATATTTAAATAGCTACAGGTGACTATCATATTAAACCCACATCATAGAGCATCCTAAAAGTAACACCAAATATCTTGTTATGTTAGGTCCAACTGTAGCTGCTGGTTGATTTCTACAGCATAGTACTCACAAAGGCTTACTAAAGTGGTATGCCAACAGCCATTTGTCTACAGTTTTATCATCATTCAAAAATATTAGATCTATGTCAGTAAACCTCTAATACAACATTCAGACAAATCCAAATAAAAGATACTGTATGAAAATATTTTTATTAGTGTTTATAGTATGTGAACACAACTATACTGATTAATGTGGGAGCCTGATGACCTGTGTCAAACTGTCTAATGTTAGTTCTAGAATGACTAGAATTCAAACTATGAAATATCCACTCCTACAAAGTTTTTGTCCATTACCTATCATAACACAAGAATAGCAATTACTACATAGTTTTCAGCTCCGTTGGTTAAACACTGCAAAAGCATGTCAAACCATTTTACCTGACAGACATATTTGTTCTTCCATTTGCTCAGCACACACTGACTATTTTGCATCAGCTCCTGAAGGAAACAGAAAAAGAAAGTGAGTTGGCTAGTTGGCTACACACATTGTTGTTATCAGTTAAAGTGCTTCTGATTTGCAAGCAAAAAAAAAAAAAAAAAATTCATGTCACACAAAGATGCAACTGTTTTGGAACTCCTCACCGGACAAAAGCAAAGCTATCATCACCATGAGAGTTGATCCTTTATGAAAATTAAAACTGTTGAAAGATGTTTTAAAACAGATTTGTTTGTTGCCATTTTTGAAACTTTTGGAAAGATACCTCCAACTCCTTGAGTGAGTCTCGAAGTTTTTCTGGGCGTCTGTTTTTGAGCGTCCATGGATAATCTCGTGCTGGCAAATAAAACATGTACTACAGTTAGTTAAACATGATTAAAAAAGGAAACTGCCTAGCAGTGTGTCTTGGGAAGATTAAAATAAAACACCTCCTTAATTGAGAGGAAGTGGGCTTCATTTCCATCATCAAATGACAGCCTTTTGAAAGGTTTTGTCATAAGAACAGGATTTTTACCACAAAACAATCTCCCTGATCATAATTTTATGACAACCAACAAGGCTCAGAGAATTCCTGGGAAAGTTTCCTAGGCCAGTAAATCTACTTCTTAATGGTGAATGACCCACTCTTTACCAAAGAATTAACATTTTCATGTAAATAATTAAATTTTTAATCCAAAAGAAAGTTCAGATTCTGCAAGATACCTCACTTCTGAAATTGTTTCAGTATATAAATATAGTGGAGGAAAGAAATGAAATACAGGAAAAAATTTGAAATCAAGAATCAAAGCATGACATATTAAAATTAAAGACTGAGTTCAAATTTTAACAAATTAGGCACTAATAGTACTCTTTTCAACTAATTTTCTTTAAAATCTTTACCACAATTCAATAATTAAAACCTTTGTTTTGTTTTAAATACATTTAATTAAAAGGTAAAATTATTTAGTAGAGTCTCAATGTTAGCCTAAGACAAAATCAAATAAGTTCTGTTTAAAGGAATAAAATGTCAAATTCATTGTATCTATGATAAATGATATATGATAACATGAATTCATCTTTGAATTCTCCTAAACAATACTTCTAAATAAGAGTTCTGAGGCACACAGCAGGGGAAGAGGAGAGGGAGGGATCAAAACAGGGAAGGAAAGAGCATAAGGGATGGGGGAGATGGATCACAGATGCTATGATGGTGGGAGAACTACAGGGACAATACCTGGGAGGAAAAATCAAGTATTACCCCCAAATTAACAACAATGTTAAGAAAATTAATGATTCTTTTAAAAGAGTTGTATACACATGTATATGTATGTGTACGTATACATGATATATAGTATATGTAGACACTGAAATTTTAGAGCTGATATATAGCTGATTTCAGCAAATTAATTTCATCTAACACCCTAAATTGTATTGTATACACTATATGTGCAAAGTTAAAATTCATTGTTACAGCTACTAAAACAATATTTTTTAATTAAATGTCCACTTGACCATTTAAAATAAGAGAACAATTAGAATGTTCAGCTCAGACAACATTTTTATTATATTTAAGTCATTAAAACCATATTATATCCATATAACATATATAGCATATTTAGATATTTTAGAACAGAAAAGACTAAAGAGAAACAAAGCTATCGATATTATAAATCTTAAATGGGTAATATATACTAATAATTTAGGCATAGCCTAAGTAATGTTTCCAGACTTATAGTATATAGTTATTTTAAATATATTAAATAGAAATATGGCTCATTAAGACAGCTTATGCTTACAGAAGCACATATCTTACCAAAACTGGATAGAGATTTCAATGATCAAAATTCAAAATGCTTAACATACACAATTCTGATTCATATGTATATACCTGGAAAATGGGAATTTATAATCATAAGAAATTTGGAAGGAATGAAATTTTTTATTTATGCAGAAAACTTAAAATATTTTTTAAAACTGAAACATCAGGGTTACATTTCTAATTTTATTCCCAAAGAATAGAAAGTAAGCTCACATTCTGCCAACTTCTGCTTATCTTCTAAGTAACCATGCTCTGTTGCTGAATATTGTGGGGCAGGAGAAATATAAAGGAGGAAAAAAAAAAGGAAATTATTTTTATTATAATGCTTTGTTTTTTTTAAACACTTGGTATTTTTATAAGCACTTATAAAATATATTATACACATTGTTGAGATCAATAGTTTATGCCAAACTTTTAAACAGTTGGGGAAAAGACAAACTGGATGCTTTAATTACATAGTTACTTCCTAAATTTGCAGTGAAAAGGCTTACACAGCACAACAGGTGGGCCAATATCCTCCGCCTGCAATCTCATCAGATAGGGACGGGAACTGCAACTGAGCCCAGAACAGAAGCTGCTTCAGTCTGTCATCAGAACCATGAAGTCAGCCTATTAACCACCAAGCTAAGCACACAGGATGCCCACACAAGCCCCACTTCAACAGAGACCAAAACAGGAAGTAACTCTAGCTAGAAAGACCTTTTGGCCCATCATGAAACTTCTGGGATTAACAGGATTAATCAGATAAAGAAAATTGATCATTCACTCAGAAATGCCTATTTCAGATATCAGGTGAGGATCCAGGAGGCCAGCATCAGTGGGACCATGCATTAACAATGCCCTCTACTGGGACACTGATAAACAACGTGAATAGACTGCCCAGTTATCAGTCTGATCAGCAGTAAAATGAAAATTTTCATGTTCTTCTACAGAATTTTCTCGGTATTTATTTTTTCTAGACCTCGACATCAACCTCAACATTTTTCTGAAGAACAAAAGTGACTTTTCTTGAAATTTTAAAAGTTTATAAAAAACAGAGTTCATTTAATGGTCATTAAAGTTTAGAATATTTACTTTATAAAAATTAGTGGATTAAAATAGATACTTTACTTGGGGGATCTTTCTTGTCATAATACTGGTAGATCCCGATGTCTCTATCTATAGAAAGGAAGAAATAGCATTAGATAATGGCAAAAAGTTCAAATCATTCTATATGGCAAGGGGGTGGGGTAGATTAAAGAGGGAGACAGAAACAGTTTGTTCACATTATTAGAAATAAAATCATTCAAAAATACCTACACATATGTTCATCCATTATTCTAGAACATGCAAAAAATTGGAAAGCTTATCAATCTAATTAGAAAAGAATACAGAAACCTGAAATGGCATGAGAAAGGAATATAATAAAAAACTGAAATGAAGAAACATCAATGTTCTTTATTCACACTTCCTGATATTTTTCACAGGGTGCTACCAAAGGGAACTGCCACTAAGCAATGCCAAATGAAGTCAAAATGCCCTAACTACTGGATTGTGAGCTGTAGCTTTCTTTTTCTCCAATTTAGCTCAATTTAGTATGGTGTTTGGGGAAAATATATAGGAAAGAGAGAGAGGATTAGAGGAAGGAATGGATAAATTATCTGAATCTTGTTTAAACTCAAAAAGCCTCCTAAGCCATTCAAATGTGGATGCTCTGCCTGGGCTACAGAGAAGCAATGCTAGGCTTTCCTGATGTTAAGAATGATTTTACTACGGAATCTGTTCTTCCCACTTAACTATATAAAAACGAAATAATTTTGTCTGTATTCTTCCTATGTATGTACAGGGAAATATTCTTCTTTGAAGTAACATTCCTTTCCTTCCATGCAAAATTACTCTATTGCTAACAAAAGGATAGATCTGTTTCTAAAGAAGTGCAAGCAGTACAGGCTGCCCCCTAGTGACTGATTGCCCCAAGCTTTCAAACTGAATGGAAACTTAAAAAAAAAAAAAAAAAAAATTGCAGCTATAATTAACCTTTCAAATTTAGCTTTCAACATTTTAAAACGTTTTTTTAAAATAGTCAATCTTCTGTATTTATTGAATTGCCATTCTATTCATTATTCTATTAATTGGAACATATATTTTTATAGAATGCAGTTTATTTCTAGTAGTTGGCTTGAACTTCTCTAATAAGGAGTAATTGGGAAAGGTCACGAGTAGAGCCTCTTGAGTGCTAGTATTTTATTTCTTGACCTGGGTGGTGATTTGATGGGTGTGTTAACTTTTTTGATAGTTCAAAACATACCTCATGATCTATACAGTTTTCAACATGTATATGTTATGTGCATATGTTAAAAAATGTTTTTTTCATCTAAGAACCATAGGTATTATGTACACAGGCAGTAGCCTCTATTATCATATTCTACTCTATAACTAGGTCCATCAATCCATGTATCCAAATATTTATAACTCTAGAAAAGGATGATGAAGATCATGAGGGGCCCCGAATTCTGCATCTGCTCCAGAGTTATGTTAAAACACAAACAAGATGAGGGGGGCATCCACATAAGGAGATCTACTCTACATGGGATGTCCAAACAAAAGTTGGGTGAAGATGGTATCCATGCAGAGGGGTCAGCCTGACACAGTGTGTCAGAACCTTAGCAGGGCAAGATCATTCACATGGAACAATGACCTAATGTATAGTGTTAGAAACAGAACAAGATGAGAAAGACAACTACATATGGGACAGTCTAACATGTTAGAACCTATTTGGGGTAAGAAAGGAATACACAAGAGGGAAAGAATAGTTGCAGCGAGAGAATACTGATTATATACAGGGTGACTGATTAAAAATAAAAATACTGGACCCAGCTTTCCTGTTGTCAGAGATACAAATATGGAAAGGGAGAAAATTAGAGTGAACCCTGTGGTGGTAGATCAGAATTGAAGGTATTAGTGTGAATTGGTGGTTTCTGACATAACACAACATACATAGATACAGAAATAATTACAGATGTAAATATGTGTATATACATACATAAACACACATGCATTTCTTAAATCCTGCCCACCAAGAGGGCCGGCGAGCATGGATATTCCAATAGCAATGGGAGATACAAAGCACACCCTGCTTCTAGATACCATTCTCTACTAAAAGGAATCAAGCTCCCTAGAGAAATGGCTAATTCCAGGACTGGGGAAGGGAATGTTTAATAAGAGTCTGGATGATCTGTTGTGCTCAAAAGAAGGGAGATACTCAAGTATTGACAGAGACATGTCACACAGACACAAAAACCAAACTGAAAGGAGTCCGATGGGCCACATCAGGGGCAAATTAATTATCAAAATAAAAAATGGCAGTAATGAGTTAAAAAACATTAAATAAAAATAGGAAATCTGGACCCACAGGGATAAAAGGTTCAATAAATAGATATATAAAAAATTCAAAAAAATTGAAAGGAACAGGATATTTACATAATTTTAAGATCCTTCCTTACAAAATACTAAATAAAAGGAGAAAGTGTGCAGCAGAGAAGCCTATCAGGCACCACCTTAATCAAGCAATCAGAAAAATCATCAGAATAGGCAAAAATTAAATTTATGCACCACCCAATATGACGCACTAAGAACACAGCATTGCTTCTGAATTATTCCCACCAAATATGTATAACCTGAACCTAACTGAGAGGAAACTTCAAATGTATCCAAATTTAGGGACATTCTGTAAAATAACTAGCCTAAATTCTTAAAAAGTAGTACAGGACCACAAAGATTTTAATAAATAAATAAATATAAAAAGAATGAAAGATTTATTCCAGAATGAAGGAGATAAAAGAGATAAAGAGATTAAATGCAACCTGTGAATCTGAGCAAGATTAAAAAGGACACTGATGGGACAACTGGTGAAATTCCAAGTATTAGAAGGCAGGCAGTACTAAAATCACTGTTTATTTTCTGATTCTGATGATTACAGTGGTGATACAGTATAACATCCTTTCTATCCAAAATACACACTAATGCCAAAATACACACTAATTGACAAGTTTTCTATCAGTTTGTTTCAAAAATTAAAAAAAAAAAACAACTTTAAATGTCAAGTATAACCAAAGCATTAGCAAGGTTACTAATTTAGTCTAAATGACAGTGAAGGCTTCTCTGGGTGACTTATTAAAGCTGAGCCCTAAAGTAGCAGGATTTCATATGGGCTCAGAGAATAATGTTCCCAGAAGACAGAATGTATAGGGCCTACTGAAGATCCAGTTGGGGTGAAAAATTTACTACCCCTTTCTTCACCCCCTCACCCTGAGGCCATTGTGCATCACTGTGGGATTCTTCTCTAAAAGCCATTTACTGTCTCTAAATTGGAGGAGCAGGGGCAGGGATGGAGGACTTTAGGACAAATGGAGGGCCAGGGAAGGAGTTTGCTGGGCAAGTAACAGAAGACCAAGGACATAAGGAATAAAGATAGAATTATCAGATTTCTAACCATGGTGTCCAAGCTAGGTAGAAAAATAACTGAAGAAGGAAAAATGGATTAGGAGAAATGAAGGGATTAAGATATTGATAATCTTTAAAAAGCATATAACCTAAATATATAAAGTTAAGGGAACAAAAGAGATGAAAAACAAACAAGATTCTAATCATAAGTGTATCTGCTTGCTAGCTTCATTAACAGTAATAATGTTTTGCCTTATAATCATATCTAGAAAGCATCAAAATAGCTAATAGCACATTTTCATTAAGATTTAAATATTCAGAAACTAAGGCATTCATCACTTCATCACTGCTTTTTTGAGTGTGAGAAACAGAAGCACAAAATATAACATAGAAGGACCTTAATTTCTTCAAGTCCCATTTTTTCCTTCTGTAAGAAAATTGTATCTATAGATGATTGAATGCATCTATCATGCTTCTTTTTAAAGAATATCTGCATTGATACCATTTGGACCTTTCTAGAAAAATATCACCAATTATGACATTACCAATGTCTTTGACAATGTAAAAAGTGTTTTTCATTTTTGGCATTTGATCTCTTAAAATATCTAATTCAAACATGTGCCTGGTCATAAAAATTCAAGAACTGCTAAAAGGCTTTCAACAAAAACAGTATTGCCACATGGTGTATCTTCCATCTCTTTATCTGCTCCCTAGAGACAACTATTTTAACTCTTAGCTATTTCCTTTTTTAAAAAAGATTTATTTATTTATGCATACAAGAACTGGGGTAGCGGCCAGAGGTGCAGGGGGTGGGGGGAGGTGAGAGGATTCACCAGAGACAGAATGGGGAACAGAACAGGCAGATCTACTGAAATACACTGTTGAGGGGAGCAGCAGGCAAGGCAGGAGAGGTCTGCTGCGCCATGTGGGTAGCTCCCTGGCTGGCTGGGGATTGAACTCGTGCTGCAGAGGCTGCTGATAGCTTCACAGAGCTATGCTGTGCTGTGCTTAACCTAACCCCTTGTGCCACCACGGAGGCCCAACTCTTAGCTATTTCTTCTGGGATATACCTCCATCTTTATAAATAGTATGCTTGACCTATTACTCTTCGATTCTTCAGTTTGGGTATTATCTATTGCCAATCCACCATGGAAAAAGAAGTCAATTCTCTACCATTGTACACCGTTCCCCATCTACTACCACTTACACTTCTTCCCCACTCTCCCATATTAAAAGCACTGTTTTTAGTTTAGTCTGTGCTGACAGTGCTATAAATACATAAGGATTATTCACAGCTGAACCTAGGGTACATTGTGATTACATTTCCTTTCTTATACAATTACCTTGTTTTCTACCTGCTTTCTAAAAAATATTAACACTAATTAATTTCCATTATGCTGTAACATATCAGGTGACCAATCAGTATAACTTTTCAATTGGCAATATCCCTCCTGGAGCCTCACAATCTTACTCCATTGCAAGCTGGCGAATGTCTAGGTCTACTGCACAGATACTGTTCTTGATGTAGAGAGATATCTTCCTCTGTCTTGATTTAATGTCCTTGTTTGTAAGACATACAATGGTCTGGTAGCTTACTGAGAAAAGGACATTAAGTTTGGTGAGATTTACATAACTGAAAAAGTCTGTATTTTCTTCTTGCAAATAGCTGACTAGCTGGCTGGGAAGAAAATTTAACTTGGAAATAATAATTTTTTTTTAACATAAGGTTTCTGGATTTACTGTCTTTCTCCGGTGTTCAGAAATTATACAATGTTATGCTTTGATACAAGTCTTTCCACATTCATTGTGTTGGGTACTTTATGGGCCCTTCCAACTTACACTCATCCTCTTAGTTCTAGGAAATTTTCTAGTAATAGAAAATTTGCATATATTTTCCTTCCCTACTCTTTTCTGATTTTCCTAGAGTTATCAGTTGAATACACAGTTCTGTTGGATCTCTAACCTATCTGTTACTCTCTTCCCTATTGATTATCCATGTCTTCTGTCACAGTATTCACTTCATTTTTTTCTATCATATTTATGCATATTTCAACATAATTATGCACTCTTGATTGTAGTGTGATTATCAGAGAAAGTAGACATAAGTTCTCCCTATTCTACCATCCTGGGTTCATCCCTCTTTATTTTTTAAATTTTCAACTTTTCTGACGGAATTTCTTTTACTGTTTTCAGTTCTATTTTTCTGCTACATATTAAACACTGAAAAGATTAGTATGATTTTCAGATGTTTTCTGAAATTTCCATATTTTGTCTCTTGCTAATCATATTTAAAAGTAAAGCATTTGAGGGGCCTCCCCGATGGCGCAGTGGTTGAGCACTGCACTGCAAAGCTGTCCGCAGCCTCTGCAGTGCTGGTTCCATTCCCCACCTGCCAGAGAGAACCCCACATGGCGCAGCAGACCTCTCCTGCCTCACCCGCAGCTCTCCTCAGCAGTGCCTTAGGTCCGTCTGCCTGTTCTGCTCCCCACTCTGGTGAATTCTCTCACCCTCTCACACTTCTGACCTGTACCCCAGTTCTTGTATAAATAAATAAATAAATCTTTAAAAAAATAAAAGTAAAGCATTTGGAAATTGATTGGAAGATCTGTGTACATGAACAGAACTTATCCAGGGCACAGGTTGTTTGCTAAAAGAACCCCTCAACTGTTAATATAGATAGGTCATCCCTCTGAAGCCACGCAGTCACCCTAGAGCAAACCAGCTTAAGTTCCTGCCTTCTTGGAAACCCACCATGACAGTGTCAGAAACACTGGAATTAAAGGGACCTCATCATCAGTCTACAAGCTTCACTTCATCCTCCCTTTCAATACTGCCCCCCCCTGGAGTTTTTGTCCCTAAATGTAGAGTCTCCCCAGTAGATATTTCTATATGAGAGGCGTTTCACTATCTCTTGGGCAGACTTTTCATACCCTATGCCTCCTGCCACATCCCCATTTTCTACAATATTGGATTACTCAAATTTTTGTACCTTTCTAGAGTTCTGATAAACAAATTTCTTCTACTCTGTAGAAAGTTGATATTTAGGTTTTTAAGCTTTGCTAATTCCTCCATCCCTTTGACTTATCAAAATTTGTCTGAATACCACTATTTTTTCTCTTATTCTCTTAGTCCTTGTGGGTTTATACCTACTTTGTTTTAATTCATTTATTCTCACTTTAGAAGAGTTTGGAAAGGAAGCAAATTGTGTGCAATTTACTTTAACTGGAAGTTCTATCCTTATACATTTTTTAAAATTTTTTTATTAATTTTTTTTTATTTTTTACATCTTTTTTCTTTTTTTAAATCATTTTTCATTTTTAAACAACATTTGCTTCTCCCCACCCCCTCAGTTGTAGTCCCCATAACTACCCTTACACATTTTAAGCAAAATAAAATTAATGCAATTATAATGACATTACTCTGTAATCATACATGTATATTAGATATATACAAAATAATACATTTCCAGGCAAATCATTTTATTAATAATGGTGCCAACGGAATATAAATAAGACTGTCTTCATAAATATAAGAGTTGTTTAGGTTAAAGAGGAAAAGATTTTTTAAAATGTTTTCTAAGGACATATTATCCTATAATTTCAATATACATTGTTAAAACACATATATTACTCCTATTCTTCAATGTGAAATGGAAGAGCATTAGTATAACTAAATTTTAATTGTATTTAAAAAAAAATTTTTTTAAAGATTTATTTATTTATTTATTTATACAAGCATGGGGTATAGTCAGAAGCGCAGGAGGGTGAGAGAATTCACCAGAGACAGAGTAGAGAGCAGAACAGGCAGACTGACGAGGTACACTGCTGAGGGGAGCAGCGGGCGGCAGGAGAGGTCTGCGCACCATGTGGGACCCTTGCCTGGTGGCCAGGGTTCGAACTGGCACTGCAGAGGCTGCAGGCAGCTTCACAACCCAGTGCTCAACCACTGCGCCACCAGGGAGACCCGTATTTTAAAAATATTTTAAAATTTCAAATAGAAATGCCTTTTCTCATTGGCCTGCAAATAATTGGTAACATATCAGTAATTGTGTGTATCTTAAGAGGAAAGAAATATTAGGTCAATAAAATTAATTTTCAAGACACAAAATTCAACTCAACCTGAAAAAACGTTAATCAGAATATGAATTATTTTCCATTAGTCAATTTTTAATTAAAGAAAATAATGCAAGTCCCACTGGAGATACCAGGCTCTAACCTTTGCTAGTACTTATTTATAATGCTGTAACTTGTATTTGAAAAATATTAAAATTAATCCAGAGCTCATTTACCTCCAATGTGTAAGGTATTCTTCAAAGACCACAGGTGCAGTTGCGTCAAGCAGAAAGACATCTGATGGCTGAAGGAATCTCTGTACTGTTTAAAAATTAAAAATAGGTACCTATTAATTGTCCTATATTGCCAATAAAACTAAGATCCCTTAGAAATAATATAAAAATTTGCCACTACTGATATTTGAGATTTGGTTCATTGGAATAAACACACATTGATGTATGTTTGGTTAATCATCCAGTAATAATTGCCCAAAATGAAAAATGTATTTTCCTAGATTTAGGAAAATATGTTTAGGAAATATATTTAGGAAAATCACATTGAGTAATGTGGTAAGAAGAATACATATATTGATATTGGGGTGTTCAAGAACATATGTTTGGTTTTTAAGATAGCATATTTAGAATTATTTCATATTTAAGCATTTTAAAAACATTGTTAAGGAAAGGAAACATCTGTTAGGTAATTATTAAGTACAAGCACATTTCATGGTATATTTTTAATATACAAAGCAAATATTTACAATCTCCTACATACAAACAGGTCAATTAAAGTGGAATTTGTGAAGTAAACGGTAGACAGTTATTATAAAAAAAACACAATTTACTGACAAGTAAACTGTGTGAAACCACATTAGTATTCAGACTCGTTTGCTAATGTATGAGATCCTGATATTCTACTCTGACTGAATTGGAAAAAAAAAAGGTAGCAAAAATATACATCCTGCAATTCCTCCCAGTTTCAATAGCAGGATATTATGGATATTTTTTCTTAAATCAAATGGAACTTTATCAATTTGGACTGATTAGAAGTCAATCTGATCAGAAAAAAAGACAACATTTTATAAATATTTGAAATTAATTTATATAACTTTCAAATGTTTGCTTGGAAATACATATAGTACTATTTACACTTTACTATATTAGAAATACATTCAGTAAACTATTGACCTTTTTTATAGAGATCATAAAAGAATTACACTTTTCAATAAATTTTTGAATAATGAGAGAAGCTTAGAAAATATTTTAAGACATCTTTTAGATGGGGGGAAAGGACCTCAAGTTCTTTAATTTCACAAATAACTAAAAATATTTCCCATATCATCAATATGAGTGATAATCCAAAATAATTTTAACGTAAAACAAATTTCTTTGGCCCTTCCTTTACCTTTATATTTTACCTCACAATGCACTTATAATCATCAAGGAACAGTTGTATGTTCAATTAATGAGACACAGAATGCTAATTATTGAAATGGCAGAGTAAACTGTGTTGCAGCATGAAGGTTCAAGGCCTGCCTGTAATGGTGGGGCTCTGAGAAAGCTGCAGAGAAGCTGAGAAATGTTAGTAGGTCCTCACTGAAACATAGAACTTTATCAGTTAAATGATCATGATGAAAGTGATGCTGATAATAACAGATAATACTAAGTAATTACCTTATGACAAGTGTTGTAAACATTTGTATGTATTAACTCATTCAATACTTGAAGTACTCCTTTGAAGTAGTACAGTCAATGCTCCTGTAATGAGGAAATGGAGACACAGTGGGGTGACAAAGCCAGCCCACTTTCAACCCAAGCACACTGGCTCCTGAGTCCATGCTCACAACCATAGCGCTCTTCTGTATTGGTCTGTCTAAAGGTATGAGAGGGAGAGTATACAGTATTTTCTGTAAAAGGATTGCATATCCCATGGATGGCAGTAGATCAAGATGCATGGCGGGAAGTAAAAGAAAAGTGGAGTTGAAACGGGTAGCATGGAAGTAGGCTACAAGAATAATAATAAATTTTAAATTGATCTCAAGTCACCTTCTCCCTGTACTACAGTACCTTAAGAGGTTAAAGAAGATGAAACAATAATCCTTCTGTCCCCAGACCTGCCCTGCTCTAACCAGAAGCTACCTGCCAGTGGATATAGCTAGGAATAGCACAGAGCAGCTACTGGACTACTCCATTCTCCTACTCAAACATTACTATGAAAAAATGGTACATTTTAGTATGCAGTAGAGAAAGGGGATATTAACTTAATTACATATTTTTCAATTCAACTATTACCTTCCAGAGTTGTGATCCTGAAATGACTCTAGTGATGCTGCCACTACTCAAAATATTTCCAACGCTGTGTTCTTTGGAATTGTTTTCAGTTAGTTTTATGAGGCTTATTTCAGAAATTATTATAGTTATACTTTTTTAACTGAAATAGTGATTTAGAATATGTAAACTGCACCCATATCATTTGGGTGGGTAAGGCGTGGAGTATTTAAAGAATCAGTTAATGAATTAAATATTATTTTGCATTCACTAAGTTTACTGTATGGAGTGTAGACTCTTAACTATCCTGTTTCTTAATCTAACATCTGTTTATTAGCTAACGTGGATAAATTATTTCTCTGTTTCTAAGTTCTCCCAATCATAAAATGGTTATAATAAAATACCTACCTCAGAAGTGTTGGGTGGGAACCTTATCATCGCTCTTGTTGCTTCTGCTTGCAATTACTAAATATGTCTGTCAATTTATTTGGAAAAAGAAGTATGAAATGTGATCTCTTATTTACATTGTAATTTCACAAGTTGAAATGATTGAATACTAAATCAAATAGGGGTTTTATGAAAGAAGAATAGCTGTATGTAGAGACATTTCTAGACAAGAAGATATATTTAAATTAGGACATGCAACTGGGTAAATATTTCATTGGGAATAGGGAAGAAAGAATATGATAAAATACAGCCATGTGCTGCTAAATAATGGGGAAATTTCATTGTTAGGCAGTTTTATCCTAGTGAACATTATAGAGTGCAAAACACAAACCTAGAAAGCACAGCCTACCACATACTTAGGCTGTGGCATTGCCTACTGAGACTACCGTAGTATCAATATATATATTCTGTCATTGACAAAACACTGAAGCAATGCATGACAGTGGATGCACACTTCCTGTGATACTGAGCATCAAAAATCATGACTTATATACGATATTAGAAAATAACAAATCATACTCCTCTCATGTTTGTTGGATAACAATAATTATAATTTATGACAAGGGCAAAGTTTAGCTACAGAAAAGGCTTTGTTTTGCAAATAGATACAATTTTTTTCTAGCTGAAAATTTTACTTATGTACCAAATAAATTGATATTATATATCACATCAAATATATTTATGAGGGGGCTCCCTGGTGGTACATTGGTTAAAGTCATTGCCACAGCCTGAGTTCAATCCCTGGCAAGGAGCTAACCCACATATGGCGCAGCAGACCTCTCCTGTCTCGCACACTGCTCCCCTTAGCAGAGATTTTTCAGTAGATCCGCCTGTTCTGCTCCCCACTCTGTCTCTGGTGAATCCTCTCACCCCCACCCCCCGGCACCACCTGGCCTAAATCCCAGTTATTCTATGCATATTAAAAAATATATATATATTAAAAGACTTCATTTAAAATTCCATTTTTCATTTTAAGTCAATTTAATAATAAAGTATCTGTCAGAACTTTCCTCTGATAACAAAAATGGAGAGTGAAGTATGATTTTCTTTGTAAATTATGTTGGCTATTTCTAAAAGGTAAAAATGCTTTTAACTTAACCATAGGTCCAATGCCAATATCTACTACATTTGAAAGTCCTAAGCTACTCAGAAATTCCAGTGTTTGAGGGAGATTAAGCAAAATGATGTCTGTGGAGAGCTTTTAACTTCAAGTGCAAAGAAAGCATTGCACAAAACATTTGGACATAAATGGGAAATTCTTAGAATAACAGAATTTATGATCTGATTTTTCAGCTTAACACTCAGTGATTTATGTCTAATTCCAATAAGGATGGAAGGATTGAGAAAAACATACAAGGAATTTCTCAAAATGCTCTACTTTCTGCTCTAGTTTCTGTCTAAAAGTACAGGACAAAAAGGGGAGAGACACATTCTTTATACCGGTAACTTATAAAGGATCTTTTTGTGGTCCCCAAGGGAACATTTGGTATAAGGATGGGGAAGTGGGCAAAGGGGGTGGTACTCAACAGAAAGGAAGCAATTCATGTGCTGTGTGAGGCTGCTATCTAGACAAAACAGGATCTGTATCCAACAAAAGTAGACATGGTGGCCAAGGAGTGATCCAACCTACCTGAAGAAATGGCAGCAATAATCAGTTGATGGAGCAGACTTAGCAAGCTGTGGGTCAGGCAAATAAGAAAAAGGCCAATGTATGTTAGCCAATGACTGGACTTTTTTATGAACACATGTAGCATAACTCCTTTGCACTGTTTCTAATTAATGAGGAAGCTTTGCCAGGGACATGCATTAATAAGCAAGGGGACCAAAGACAGTCAAATGTGATCTGCTCATCATTCTTTCCCCCTAAACTTCAAATATCTGCTAGTAAGAACATATAAAATTAAAGAGAACTAATGGAGTAAACAAAACAAATTTGTAACATCTATAATAATAAGTAGATGGATAAGGTAGGAGAGAGCCAAATCAATGTCCTTTTTAGTCCTCAAGATGTCTTTACGCTGCACAGGTTTTTTGAAGAAAAAAAAAATGCGGACTTTTAAACATCTTACATCTTACTCAAGAATGCCACCAGTTAAAAAGAATGCTGATAATTTCCTTGTTTGAAAAATCTGCCTGAGGAAGTAGTCAAGACTGAGCTTGTATTATTCAAATATTGTATTAATGCATAAATAGTTGTTTTGAAGGAAGGAAGAAAAGAATTTCAGAAGAATGCTGGCTTCTGTATTTTAGGGGGGGCGGGTAATGCACAGGAAATAAAAAGGCAGTGAAATTGGGAGTGCCTAACAAAGTAATCTGAGAAATGCTGCCCCACTCAGTACCCTTGTGCATTTCTCTGGAGATATAATCCAATGCACATGACTTAGGTTTACAACAAAAGCAGCTATATAAGGGGAAAATAAATAAAATATAAGTGACTATCTTATTCATTAACTATAAGTAAAATAAAAAATTAAAATTAAAAATCCAGAAAATATTCTTATTGTTGAATACTGAATAGAAAAATTATCCAAATGAAATTAGCCCCAAATTATCATAATTTAATTTTCATTTATTTTAACATATCATAACTTGCACAATTTTCTATTTAGTTTTATAAGGTAGTTGATGATGGCCTGAGATGTAACAGGGGCCATTCTGCATGAAATTATCAGTCTCCATGACAGTATAAGAAGCATGACTTAAGTTGAGCTTGACCTAAATTTAAGTGATTGTTCTCTTTTAAATGGCAGACTCAGCCCCTGATTTAAGGAGAGATAACAGAATCCTAGAGAGCCCTACGTAGTTTTGCCTGACATCCTTAGAAAGTTTAAAACCTTCCCTCCAAAACAGATTACTAAAAAATGTTTATTTGCCTTAAGAATAGTTGTTACCAGACAGATTCAATTTTAAGAAAGTAATATGCAAAACAGAAGCAGTTGTACTAAGACATTATGACGAGTTTTACTTCTGATAACCTTCTTATGAAAAAATTGAAACTGTCACTAACTAAACCTGTAAAATACTTGTATCCTGACAGTATGTCGTTCCCTAGTTTCTGAAGTCAGCTATTTTGACTGCTCTGAGGACAGGAAGCTTGAGGGCAAATAAAACCTAATGTAAAACATGATGAGGAAGAAAGAATTAACAAAGAGAAGACACTGCTGCAGTTTAAAAAAGATAAATGACACCATGGCGCCAACAAGACAGTTAAAATGAGTGTATATTAGCAAAAATACCTAAAAGAGCCTAAGGGAATCTTTTTTGGGCATCAACTTAAAACATATACTTGCTATTTATTATCAATAACTCTCTGAAATACCTATTCACCAATTCAAAATGTACAAAAATAAAGGCAACTAAATAGTATGAATTCAAGATAAATCATAGGTTAGTTGTATTGGACATTCTAGTTATCATTAGGTAATTTTCAAGTAACATACAATACAGTGTATTCTTCCACACCTTATCTAATGCCTTTAACACAAAATGATAAACACATGGCAAGCATATATATAAACATAAGTAATCAATGTCATGTTATCAGAAAAATATTCAACACTAAACCAAACAAATAATGATAAAGTTTATGTAAAAGGGGAGAGAATTCTCAAAGAGACCTAGAGTTTAGGCTGAACCTACTGCAACAAAAGACTAGAGTTTGGGTCACTTGTATCTCAGAGTTTAGAACATCTAAAAATTAAATATTATAAATACCTTTAAACACCTTAGGTGTATGACATCTTAGTGTGAGTCACAGATAAAAAGATTTATAAAGCAGGGTCTCTACTATCAGCTATAATCTAGTATAACAGAAAATCACAACAAAAACAAAAATATGTTTGTGGTATTTAACATAAACAGCGCTATCTATGGTTGTTTTGTAGATGTTCTAGTTTGACAATAAAGAAAAGCTCTTATGAAGTAGAGGGCACTTGAGGACTGTTAGACTTGTATAGGTGAGAGAGATTTTAAAAAGAAACAATATACAAAAGTATTAATTAGAAAAAATTCAAGGCTTATTTAAGGAACAATAAGCATTTGGTATGGTACACAAATAGAAGAGATAAATTAGGCCCACACTGAGGAAGTCTTTGAATGCCAAACAGGGATGAGGACATGGTTCCACTGAGCAGGCATGCCTCCATCATCATGGGCCAGGAAAACAGGTAACAGTACGTTCTATTCACGAATACCTCAACTATTCAACCCACACAGCTCAATTTTCCTAGCCACTGACCTGGCTACTCAGACTCCTGTCATATGTTAGCCTTGTCCTTCACTTGGTAATTCTGTCTCTTCCTCTTCCTTAGACTATGGCAAAGGACTCAAAAATATCTTTTTGGCTTTTTTTTTTCCCTGCTACATCTGGTTCCCAGGAACCCTTTACCTAGACCTGTTTCCACATGGTTTATCCTAGTTTTAAAAGCAGGACTTGAATTGAAACACACACAGAAACAGATGAGTCTAGAAGAGGAGCAAGTTTTGCTAATGTCAATTAAGTTGAATTTTAGACAATGTGGGAGTTTATGGGATGAGTGCAGATATGGGTTGTTAGAAATACAGAAAAGGGGTTTAGAATATGAAAAGTATTTGGGGGTTTTCTAAATAGGAAGTTAAATCCATTGAATAAAATCTCGGAAGAAAAATAAAGTCAAAGCTAGATAGTTTGGTACTTCTCCAACAAGGAGAACAATCAAAAAGACAGATTAAAACAACAGTTTCAGGGAAGCCATGGAAGAGAAAATGGTGTGTGTTTTTTAAATGGTTATATAGTGATCAAACTTGTTGTGTCTGAATTTTAATGTAGAGATGACCTCAATGTGGTTTAATGAGAAGGAATGCTTTATCAAGGACACAGAGATTAAGTCTTCCGAAGAAGGTGTGGTTCTACTGCTCTGAATGCTGGGCTTTAAGCCAGAAGTGCCTTCATTCTAATCCTGCTGTAACAAACTTACCCCCAAATCATTTACCCGTTCTGCCTCAATTTCCCTACTTGCAAGAGTAGGGATAATGACACTGACCTATATTTGTTAGAGTGCTGTAAGGATTAATTAATGTTGTATGGTGCTTTGAAGATGAAAAGCACTGAACATTAATAGTGGTTATTGCATAACTAATTGCCTATAATAGTGAAAATTTTATCCTTTAATTTTATACAAACAGCAGTTGTCAAGTAAATGTTCTAGCTCCCTTAGACTATGGCAATTGTTACTGTCAATTGTTATTAAATTGCTATTTTAAATATATCTGGATCTTTTCTATATTGTATCTTAAGTATTATCTCAAAGCATATAAAGTTCTGATCAAAGTTTAGAAGACCTTTCAACCTAAAAGCTAAGCGTAAATATCTGGAACATATTTGACATTGAATGCTCATTGTAAGTATTCAATAAATGCTAAAAGGTACCACTTTATTTTATGACATTTTAGATTTAACAAATATCACTTAACAAGTAGCCACAAAATGCAAAAAAAAAAAAAAAATAGTGAGTTAAAAACATTGTTATGTCCTTATGTTCAAAACAAGCTATAGGACCTAAAAATAGATAAACATGAAGAAACTTTTAAATTCATTAGACAGGCTGGTCTTTTGCTTCTTCTTGGGTTTTAAAACTGATGGAAATGCATGCCTATTCTCTTAAGAATGTAGATATAACATGAAAGGTATTTGATGTTAAAGTGAGCATGTACCCACCAACAGGCACTCCCCACTCTGCATAGAATGGCCTATAGCCTTCTAGACTCCCTTGATATATTCCTTGGTGGCTATTTCCATACCCATACTGACTTGCTTTGCAATTTTGTTAAGGAAGGATTTTTACTTTCTTTACACTTATCACCACAGCATTGATATTCTGTGCACATACACAAATTTACCTTAGTGTTTCTTAATAGCTGCAAGAGGTGTTTCATTGGATAGTGATTACAATTTCTTAATGACTACCTTAATGAACAACATCCTATTTTCTGCTTTTGGCTTTACAAATAATAGAACCATGAAAATACATATGCATATCTTGCATTTTGATAAGTATTGCCAAAATAAGTACTGCTATGGTGTGATTCTTCAGAGCTGTTATCAGTTGGTCAGATGATGCTATTTCTAGAGGAAGCATAATGTAACAAACAGACTCATTTCCCAGAGAACCTGTGCATCATTCTCACTAAAAGAAGTAAAAGAAATTCTATGCCTACAAAGAAAAAAGTAATCCCTTCACTTTCCCAAAATAAACTGTGACCCAAATCTTTATAAATCTCCTATTATACTTAAATTTGGAAAATATTTTTCTAGGGCAGTGTTCAAACTATTTAATTCACTTGGTTAAATAGACCATGTCAATTTAACATTTTCTGTATCATAAGCAGTTTTGACATTTAAACAATTTATCAATGGCTTCTTCATTGTAGTCTGCTTCCTCTTCTTCTTTCTACTCATTACATGCAACAAATTAAATTTCACTAATATTTAAAGATCAGTGCTGACCTTTGCATAGCCATTTACTAGGTTCCTGTTAATACAAACATCTTGTTTGCTGATGCTCATTTTAAATATTTTGCTGCACACAGTTTCCCATTATTCCAAAGAGACTGATATCTAGGTGAAGTGCAATTTTTCCATGACTTAAAAAATAACTGCAAATGTTTATATCAGGCTTTGGGGAGACAAGGGGTAGAAGTATACTTGTATAAACAATAACAACATAATAATCTTCATTTCACAACCACCTTATGTTCCTACCTTTCTGATCTCTAATACTATGGACTTAATATTTCTTTTTAGGATTTATCTTAATCACAAAAATAAAAAGACTATGAAAACAGAAATGCTGGCACAGAGATCATGATAATAAATCCTAGATTATAATTGCAAAAATTTAGTTTTATGCAACACTGGAATAGAAAGAAATGTGATTTTGAAGAAAAATAAACTGAATTTCATGAATACTTCATGAAGAACTAAAGACAAGAAACACTGAAATGTTCTTATCTAAACCAATGCTTAACTGCTGAAATAATTTGTCAATTTAAGGTTACTGTTTTAAAAAGCATATAGATCAAAGACTGTTGCAAGGTGAGCAAGAATGAAAAAAGAGAGAGATCCTTTCTCTTCAAATAGGAAAGACAGTGAAAAATTTTGAAGTGGCCTGCAGCTATACCACCTCAACCTTGTCAGATTTCACTTGTCAACACTCTGATGACAGATTGCCACCCCCTCCTCTAAATAACAAACTCTAGTAACTGTTGAAAGAAATGGCTTCTTATAAAAAGGGGAATATCTCATGCAACTTGATAGTTGTATACTTTACAATCTTTTTTTTTTTTCCCCAAGAGAGATTTGAAAAAATGTTTTTCTGTAGCTTTTATCAAAACACAGATGCTAAAGAACGCTCTCAATGCAGAGAAACAAAGGGGAGGTAACACTTTAAAATGCCCACTAAACACACTTTATATTCATTATTTCATTTAATCCTCAAATCAACCTTCTAACATTATGTATGAAATTCTATGTGTATTTGTGTGCATGTGTATTGTATGTGCAATAAAGTATTTTTCTGAGCAGGGAATAGCAGCTTTTCCAAAGAGTCACACTGCATCTTTCCCATCCCCCAAATCAACGTTGATAGACTCTAAACCTCTTAGTTTACAAATATGGAAACTGAGGCTTACAGAAGTAAAATAATTTGTACAAGTTCAGTCAGCTTGTTGGGGAGCCGTTAAGACTAGAATTCTTGTCTGCAGATTATCTGTTTGGTGCTACTACTCTACTTCTTTCTGCCTATGCACTGCTAAATGGTTTTTTAGAGAAGCTTCTCATGAGCACCTGAGATATGTCAGTTTAGACTTGCATAATTAAATCCATGGCGAAAGATAAAGATGGAACCTATTTTCTGGTGAAATTTATTTGGTTTTTGCTTAGAAAACACTTGTAGGAAGTTACTTAAATGGTTAAGGATTATTTTTAATCAGTATATCAATAGTATTAACATAAATTCACGTATCTAAAACAGCTGATCAAAACTGGGATTTTGGAGGCACTAAAGAATCTTCATAATATTTGCTTAGCAAACTTCATAGACAATATAAAAAATAAGCTCCAACATGAATTGTTCATGTTTTATGGTTGACTGTTAAATTAGCATCTTCCTTTTAATTTACTTTATTATATCAGACAAGCTTTATTTCTATTTTGATGACCTATATTTAATAGTAGCTCTTATTAAGTTCCCAGCCCTTCAGTCTCTATCAAAGTCTTAATGAGATGTAAACGACTCCCAAATGCTCACAGTTTATAAGAATTCTGCAGTGAATCCTCTTATATTGAAGCTATATCTACGTTCATATCTGATTAGCTATTTTCACCTTTATTAATGGTGTGTCACAGTGCTATTATTTATACAATACTTTCAGTATTTTGTTTCAGTGGTTGAATGGAGAACTAAAGTAGATAACTCAGGAAAAAACAGTCTTTTCTTATTGAAATGAAGTCTCTTGAACAACTACCAAGGTCCCCTGAGAAGGGATCAATTTCCCCTTAGTATATTTAACACAGGCATATATCATCACAGCTTTAAATGTTATTAATTCTGTAATGCAATAGGAAATTATTACCTGAGATTTAAAAATCAGTAAAATAAAAACAAGGAAGATTCTAGCTTATGATCATGTTTTGCCCTAAAGCTGAAGCAAATCATGGATTAATTTTTAAAAAGTTTCATGTGCTTTTAAAATTGCACTCTATATTTTAAGTATCAGGAATAAATGGTATAATGTATTTTAAAATATGTAGCAAATAATAATTGTTCAATAAAAGTCAGTTTTCTTTTTCTGGCCATTCAATATCCATTAAATAGAGCCTGATTTCAGTAATACCCAAGGGAAAATATTATAATTATTTTAACTTTTCACTTGGTGTCCTTTTATCTTCTAATTACTTATAGTTTGGTTCAACCTTCATATGCAAAGCACCTGTGAAGTGCCAACCACTGGGTCAGGGGGTGTGCTAGGTATTCAAGATATGGAGATGGAAAAATAAAAAGGTACTTGTACCTGAGGAGGTAATAACTTAGAGGGTGGGATGTTAGGAGAAGAAAAATAATTAATGTAATTACATTAGAGTGTGGCAAATAAAATAGTACCAAGTACCAGGAAGAAAGCACAAAGTTATTAAACCTAGCATCTAACACAGTTTTAATCACAATAAAAATAGAAGTTATACATGCATTTTCAGAACGTTTTCAAAGAAAAGGTTTTCTCTGAGAAAATTCATTTTCAAAGAAAATGAATGGCTAGCACATGGCCCACTCAAATGAATCTACTGTTTTTTTTCAATTCTAAGTTCACCATAATTCACACTTGATGGTTTCTGAAACTTTATGTATCTCATAATCAATGTGTACATTTAATATAGTGCTACTTTTAATCAGAATTGATGTTAAATCAATAACACCTTATAATTAATGAATTAGAGTCAAGGAAATGTGATACATTCTGGGGCTTGATTGGTTTATTTTGGTAGTATAACCATCTCCAACTGACTTGGCAACATACACAAAATCCTAACAAAAGGTCCACCCTAATAAAGAATGGGGATTGCAATAAAGACAAACACACAAACAAAAAGAATTAGAGGCAAGATTAAAAAATAGATGTCAACAAAATTTTGGAGTGTAAAAAGCAGATGGGCAAGAGGTAACAATCAAGAAAGTCAAGTAACTATGGAAGGCAGATCACAAGTATCAAAATGCACACACATTAAAATCCTAGAAAGTTGGGTCTCCCCAGTGGAGCAGGGGTGAAAGTCTCAGTGCTATCAAGCTATCACCAGCCACTGTGGCATGAGTTCATTGCCCAGCCAAGGAGCTAACCCCCATGACACAGCAGACCTCCCCTGTCTCACTTGCTTGCCCCTCAACAGTGTATTTCAGTAGATCCACCTGTTCTGTTCCCCACTCTGTCTCTGGTGAATGCTCTCACCCCCCATCTCTGGCCTATACCCCCGTTCTTGCATGCATAAATAAAAATAAATCATTTTTTTAAATTCCTAGAAAGCCTCAGAAACCAGAGACACCAAGTTTTTTATTTTTATTTTTTTTAAGATTTATTTATTTATTTATACAAGCACTGAGTACAGTCAGAAAAGCAGGAGGGTGAGAGAATTCACCAGAGAGAGCAGGGAACAGAACAGGCCGACCGACAAAGTACACTGCTGAGGGGAGCAGCAGGTGGCAGGAGAGGTCTGTGCACCATGTGGGACCCTTGCCTGGCATCCAGGGATAGAACTGGTGCTGCAGAGGCTGTGGGCAGCTTCGGAGCCCAGCGCTCAACCACTGCACCACCAGGGGAGGCCCGACACCAAGTTTTTTAGACGTGCCTGTGCTTGGGACTGAAAACAAGAGAACTGTTTGAAGGTCTATGTAAACAGTACTTCTAGGGGCTCTTCTCTGCCAGCAAATCTGGGCAATTAACCCTTAAAAAAAAACAGGAATTAACTCTTCTGAGATGTTGTATCAGAGCAACTTCCTAAAATATAAAACATTATTGAGAGTAGGAGAGCTATTCTGAAAAGGAGAGAAAAATTAGTCTTGGAAATAAAAATGTGAAAGCCAAATAAATAACTCAAAAGACTTGGAAGACACTGTAGAGGAAGTATTCCCTCAAAATTAAATAGACATCACACAAAAGAAAGAGGAAAAATGGAAAATCAGTCATATTGAGCCTTAGTCACATATGTGACTAAGAAAGAGGACAGATACAATGGCAGTGAAGACATCACCAAAGAAACACTACAAGAAATTTTCCCAGAACTGAAATGAAGTGTTTGAGATTCCAGGTAGAGAGGAATCACCAAGTGTCAACATGATGACAACAACCAAACTATAAATAAAAACAACCCTAGACACATCATTATGAAATCCCAAAGCACCAGAGATAACCAGAATCCTAACAGCTTCTAGAGAAGAAAAAATAGCATCAGCAACAAGTCACTTAGAAAGGATTAAAGTACTACTCAACGGGAACATTGGCAATTAGGAAACTCAGAGTAATGCTTTTCATTTTTGAAGAAAAATTGCATCCTACCTGTAATTTCATAGGTAGCCAAACTGTCACTTTTATGTGAGTTAGAACAAGGTGTTCAGAAATGAAAGGTCTCAAAAATTATAATGTATTGTTTTTCAGGAAGATGTATCATTGGAGGATGTATCCACCAAACAATGGAATAAGAAAAGAGAACAACATGGGATACAGGAAAAAAAGGATCCAACAAAAGAACAAGGAAAAAAGGATTTCTAGAAAAATGATGAGAGAAATTTTACAAGGATAATTATGTTACATGAAGAAGATAATTAAGTCCAGAGCAGCATCCTCCAGGAAGTATAGCATCAAGAAAATATAAAATGGAAATAGATAATACATTTGAAGTTATTGAAAATAGATTTCTGCTGAAGTTGGGAATGAAGAAATAATAAGTCTATAAAAACTCAGCAAATAAAATACAATTAACTGCAGAGAAAAAAAATCATAGAAATATAATTCTAGTATGCTACATGGCTAGACATTGAATACTTACATAACTAAAAGAATGTAAACACAGCACTGATTAACCAAAATCTGTGGTATAACTATGTTGGAAGGATAAGAGGAAAGAGTGGGGAATGAGAGTTGAGGTGATGGTTAAGTTTTCCTCCTTCAAAGTAAATAGTTAATAGGTTAATTTCTAAAACTTTCAAAATGAAGAAATAAGTAAATGCACGTTGTTTGTAAATGTGGAAGTGCCTGTCAGAAGAAATAACTAAAGAATTGAAAGTGGCTGTCTCCCCAGAATGCTGGAGAAGATGAACACTGTTGCTAGTTATGAGTCTTATAAAAGTCTGGCTTTTTATACTATTTATGTCTAATTTTGATATAAAGAAAAGTCATCTATCTACCATGTTTACTCAGAACACATCTGCACATGGAAATAGCAGTGAACTCTGAGTAAATGCCTAATACCAGGTGCTCTGCCCACTCCTGTGTTAATGCCTTTAAGATCTTGGTGAGCATTCTTCCTACTCCTTCAGATTAATCATGTTGTCTTGACTGGTACATTCCATAAAGGAATTTTTTATTATAAATACAAGAAGAGTTTTCTGCTATAGTTTACCACATTGACTTTGCAACATTCCATAATATCACCTGGCATTTAAAAATAGGTGCAAAATTTCTGGGCTGCCACAGCTAGCAATTATTCAAGGGATGTTTTTCATATTCAGGAGATGCAATGCTGATTATACCACTTAAGGCTTTAAATAGACAATAAACACCCAAACACAGACAGAAGTTCTGGAGAGAGATATAAGATGAAAATACAGAGTTAGGAGTCAATCAATCATGGAGTTGAAGTCACCGATGCAGATGAGAGGGTGGTAGCTAAAGGAGCCACAAGAAGTAGAGTTTATTTTTGAGATGGATGAGACAAATTATTAATGATTATTATCAATCCTCTATTTGCAACCTTCTTTCCCATACCCACTTTCTTAGAGGGATTAGACATGACCAGAGCTGCAAAGAGCACAGCATCAGTAACTGGTTTCGGTGCCAACTCAGGCTGCAGCTGTGTGTCTGTAAACAGTATAGATGAGGATTTATCACACACTATGCCAGCCAATGAGAAGATGTCTAGGTATTCAAAGCACGGTTTGCTATTTTTTTTCAATAGTTAGTAAATATTTTCTGTCAGTTATATTCTAATAGAGAAAAATTGGATGATACACATATTTTAACTGCACAATATTTGTTATTTATAGCTCATTACATATGAGCAAAAGGTGGATTTGGCATAAACACTGGTAACTATGCATCCTCTTTTCATGAACATTCCCATTTATATTTATGTAAAGCACTTAACTTATCAAGTTGATGTTTGGATATAATTTAGTTACTTCAAACTTAAGAATTATGGTATAACTTTGTTACAAAAATTATTCAATATGTGGCACACTCAGAAATACTTTCCATTAAAGATACTCAATGAGGGCCTCCCCTGGTGGCGCAGCTGTTGAGCGCTGGACTCCAAGGCTGCCGGCAGCCTCTGCAGTGCCGGTTCGTTCCCCAGCCACCAGCGAGGGTCCCACAAAAAAACAAATAAATAAATAAAGATACTCAATGAAAGGTTTGATATGGATTAAAAAAAAAAAGTGGTCAATTCCTAAAAAGCACATTCTTGCTGGGTATTGTTTACCCTTATCTAAATCATTGATAATGCCAATAAGAAAATACATATAATTTGCCTTCAGAAATTGCATTTACTTGTTTCTAAACTTTGGCAATTTTGGAAAATCTCCGAGGTTTTAGTGTTAATCATTTTATGTTTGAGCAACAAAAGTGAATTCTCTTCTCAGTTAAATTAGAGAGCACCTACTTATGCTGCTGAATGCTTTATATATAGCATTCTCACTTAGATTATACAATTACCATATGAGGTATTATTTCCATATTTTATAAAGTAGAAAAATGAAGCTAGCTATATATATTTTTCAATATATTTGTACCAAAACCCATCATTTTGTCACTACATGTTTCTTTTATATTGTAGAGTATTTAAAACAGGTTTTTTGGTTTTTTTTTTAAGTTTTAACTGTTCCACCCACATTGCGTCTGTCCTCCATGAAACTTGGAGCCTTCCTTGGCAGATGTTTATTATCCCCACACCAGAAGGAGAGGGCTGTGGTCAGTCATCATATTGTGAAGACACTCAGCCTTTGTAGAAGACTCAGTTGAGAGATGGGGTGCTGGCCTCTGAACAGTGACTAGTACACCCTTAACCCATCAAGGATATAAGCCTCCTGGGACATAGATCTACCACGTCCAGGCCAAACTTCAGATGAATAAAACCTTATGAGAGGATCCTGAACCAGAACTGCATGTCCAAGGTACTCTCAAATATTTGATGCACAGGAAGTATGAGGATAAGGAACGAACTTTTTTTATTAAATAAAATATATAGGGGCCTCCCCAGTGGCGCAGCGTGTTGAGCACAACTCTGTGAAGCTGTCCACAGCCTCTGCAGTGCTGGTTCGATTCCTGACCAGCCAGGGAGAATCCCACATGGCGAGGCAGACCTCTCCTGTCTCGCCCTCTGCTCCCCTCAGCAGCGTTTTCGGTCTGTCTGCCTGTTCTGCTCCCTGCTCTGTCTCTGGTGAATCCTCTCACCCTACAGGGACTCTGGCCTGTACCCCAGCTCTTGTATAAATAAATCTTTAAATATATATGTAATTTATTTTTTTAAAGATTTATTTATTTATACACAGAAGAGCTGGGGTACAGGCCAGAGGTACGGGGGTGGGGGAGGGAGGGTGAGAGGATTCACCAGAGACAGAGTGGGGAACAGGACAGGCAGATTACTGATTCACCAGAGACAGAGTGGGGAACAGGACAGGCAGATTACTGAAATACACTGCTGAGGAGAGCAGCGGGTGAGTCAGGAGAGGTCTGCTGCGCCATGTGGGTCACCTCTCTTACTAGGGATGGAATCGTGCTGCAGAGGCTGCAGATAGCTTCATAGTGCTGACGCTTAACCCCTTGCACCACCAGGGAGGACCCCCAGGTATTTTAAAGCAGGCAAATGACACTGCTGCCATTTGCTAGTGTGTCTGTTTTGAGGGGTGGGGGCGGAGAACACATGAGGGCATGTGTGCCTGCATGATTTGAGGAGAGAGAATTCAGTAAAGAGAAAGACTTGCCCTCCAATTTAAGACTCACTTTAAGACCTTGAATCACTCCTCTACCAAGAACTTGAAAGTTTTTAGGCTTTTCTTTCATGTACAGTTGTTTTATTTCTGTACCATTTTAGGTTGCCATTTTCCAACTGTACCTTTTCTATACCATTTTACTTTCTGTCTCTCAGAATTCCTCACGAATGTATCTTTTATGCCTCCCTCATTTTAAAGAATTTAGAAAAGGGAACTAGTAGCATCTAACCAAAAAGTGACTTAGAAAAGGAAAAGGCCCTAGAATATTTATAAATTAAAAGACATAATGAAGTAGCAGTGGTTAAAGATATTAAAAAGTATTTCAAACCTCTTGCCATAACATACTTCTCCAAACTCATCATTTACCACTTTCCTAGATCACTATACTCTAGAAACAAGCATCAAACTTTTTCCTACTTCAGAACCTTTGTATTTGCTGTTTTTTAAATATGAAAACCTGTTATTTCTAATGATTCAGATCTGTATACAAATGTCATTTTTTCCCCCAAAAAGTCTTCGCCAGTGACTACCATTTACAATAGCTCAATCCCATTTTCTGATATATTATTGTTTGGGTTTAACTTTATATAGCTTATCCTTATTATCTTTTTTTTTTTTTTTGCTCACTTCTCTTGAGTACCTCCACTAGCATTCATGCTAGATAAAGCTGTCCACTATATAAGCATTTGATAACTACAAATTTAGGAAGATATAACTGATGAAATAAGGTCTCAGAAAAGGCAAGCATCACCACTGAAGATGGAATGTTAACTATGAAAAGAGATTTCTGAGATAGATGGAGATGAATGGATAAAAGTTAAAACATTTCATAAAAATTATGTGAAGTAGGGAGAAAACAGTAGACATTGAGGATTAATGACTTTTTTTTAAATAATAAATTTTATTTTTATATTCCCCATACAATTGCAACCCCCCCATTCTGACCCCAATACCTCCCCTCCCGCCCCCCATCCCCCAAAAAGTGTCTCTGGTTCATAGTTTTTTGTTGATTTTGATTTTCACTTTCTTATAGTTATTCATTTTCCTGGTCCCTTATTTAAATTTTCTAGATTCCTGCTATGAGTGAGACCAAGAAGAGAGGTCTTCTACTGAGTGAGGCAGGAACGGAGGGGAGCTTATGAGGAGTGGTTTTGGATATAGTCACTGTGAGGAAAAAAAATGAAAAAACAAGCTAAACCTGAATACCTCCTTGCTACCCTGTTCCTTTTCCCAACGGACAGATACTATTCATTTTTCTTGCCTGATTTGTATGAATGTTCTGTGTCCTCCAGAGCTGAAGTTGATTTGGTTCACACCTTCTTCCCCTTTCTTGGGCTTTTCCAATAATCTCACCAATCAAAGAACTTTTCTTTGTCCCAATCCAACCTACTGACAAATTTTACCCAATAATAAATCTCATCATAACCCCCCTTCTATTTACAGAACACTGAAAATTAAAGAAGTGGCATTATCATTTGAATTTTTTAAAATGTGAAATATATTATACAATGTATACAACTTATTAGTGAATAATAACATGAATATCCTATACCAATCATCCAAATTAGGAAACAAAAATACTACTTTAAAATCCTCACCATCTCTCACAAACTGCCTCGCTCTTATTCCCTCCTCCAGAGATAAATAGCACACTGAAGTTTTGTTAACTTTTTCCCTTTCTTTTTTTTAAACTAGATTACTAGCTGTGCCTGAACCCCTAAAGTTATGGTGCTGATGAATGGAGAAACAAGATGTGGTATAGCCAAACTGTGATATGTTATTAAGCTTTAAAAGAAATTAAAGCATTCCTCTATTTAAAATCCTCCTATGGCTTCCTATGGCCTAAAATAAATTCTAGAACTGTCACTAGTTGACAAAAACTTGTTATCTCTTTAGTCTCTTTATACTTGTCTGTCTTTATGCTGCCCTCTTTACCCAGAATCTATCTCCCGCCATTCAGTATCTGATTTAATCTGCTTTTCAGATGCCACCTCCTCCATGAAGCATTCCTGTCTCCAAGTCAGAGCGTATCTTTCTTCATTTAAAATCATGTAACACTATATTTCCTGTCCATTACCTATGGGAACATTATCTATGGTAGCTTTGCTTCTACTCTAACTACTTTTTAATCACTTTCATTTTTTGGTTTCATTAACACTGTAGTCCTCTCATTGTTCTCCTACTCTCTCAGTTGCTGCTTAATATTTTTCACTGTTTTTTTTTTCCTTGTCCATCTCTTAAATATTGGGTCCCTTGGGGTCTTACTCAGGATCCACCTCTCACCTCTTTATATCCTCCTTGCAAAATATCTTATCTTACTAATTACTACTTACATACTGATAATGCCTACTTAGCAGTCACCAATTCTCTCCTGAGCATCTGGTTTCTACATCCAACTTCTACTGGCCATCTCCATACAATATTCCACATTCACTTTGTTTACTGTCTCCAAAACAATGTGTATTCTTCCCTTTCAGACTCCTTCCACAGATCAGTCACAATGAATGGAACTTATCTAGTTACCTACATCAAAAATTTTAGTGTCATAATCATCATTATTCCACAATCCTCCACATCCCATCAATCACAAACCTGTTGTTATAAGCTAAGTATTTCTTAAATTCATCTAGTTCTCTGCATCTCTGCTGCTACCAAAATAGTTTGACTCCAAAAATCTTAACCAACTACTCAGAAAGTCCTCACCTTGCATCCCTGCCTCTGCTCTGACTCTTCCAATCCATTCTCCACACTGTTGCCAGTGCAATTTTCCAGTCAACAACAATCATGTCAGTTTCTCAGAAACTACTTAATGACCCACTGTGTTTAGGATAAAATTCCAATGACACACAAGACCATGCACGAAACAATACTTGCTTGCAGCTCCAGCTTCACCTCTGAACACTGAAGTCTTGGAGTCCCATGAGTCATGTCACATTGTCTAGTTCCTTTTTGTCTTTATACATTTATTTCATGTGAAGTGTACCTAATTATCGTTATTTCCCTCTCCCTAACCATTGACCTAGTTAACCTGACTATATGCCAGGCCTCAGGTAAGCCAAAACTTTCTCCAGGAAAGTTTCCCCATTATCAGGCCCCATTAAGATTTGGATAGATGGCCAAGATAATTCCATCACAGGTACTTTCAAGAGTATCTCCTCCCACGTCCCACACTAAGACTGTAAACCACTTGAGTATGACAGGTAACTTACTTAAGGATATACTTTATTTTAATGTAAATACATGTTGTCAAATGAATGAATGAATCTTTTATTCTACTAAAAACAAGAACATAAGTTCCCCACTGACAAAATATGCAATCGCCCCATATTAGGCCCAGAAAAAAAAAACAAAAAAACATAAAACATTTTTTCACATGGTCAAATAAGATTTAATTTTCAAGGGACATTATCAAAATAAAAAAAACAAAAGCCAAAATGCTAGAAAAAAAGCTACAACAGTCTCATAGTCCAAGTCCCTGCCTTTAAACCAATAAAATACGACAAATTCGACAAATTCCTCAGTTACATATGACCAAATATTTACCAATTATTGTTAGCAGTATTATTTAAAATATGTAAAGTTACAAAATTAGACATATAGAATCTAAATAAGATGTTAAGATAAAAATAGACACACCACATATGCATTAATATGTTAATGTTGATAAATAAACAACATTGAGAAATATGACTATCCTTTAGATTTGGATACTGTAACCTACTTGAATTTAGAGATTTTATCATTTTAAACAAAATGAATGGGCTGGAGGGGATTATGCTTAGCAAAATACTCCAGAAGGAGAAAGACAAATACCCGACTCATATGTGAAATATAGAGAAACAAAACCTAGAGTAAGACAAAACCAAACCCCAGAAATCTGACTATAAAACTGAGGCTAGGGGAGGGAGAGGAGGCAACTAGAGAGGAAAACAGGAACCCAATGGACCATGGTGAAGGACTATGGGTGCCTTGCTGGTGGTATAGTAACATATACCAAAAGAGATTGGATCCTCTATTTCTGATCCATATACAATGTTGTAAACCAATGTTATCATAATAAAAAAAAGTTATAAAAATATTTTAAATCCATTCAAAATAAAAAATTTGCTTCTGGTAAATTGCTTTGGATATTCAAGGAAGAGAAATTATATGGGCAAGTTTGTCCAGCTGTGAAGATGATTTCCCTACCTCAATTATTTTAGCATATTACTAACATAAGTCTACTTTAAATATACTACATCACCCTGTATATTTTCTTTATAGCTTAATATCGACCATCAAAGTCACTGGTGTCCACACCCTCTTTAAAAACAATTATTCATACATCATTGAAGGAAAATATTTCTGAAGTCTATTTTATTTTAACGTGTATTGTCAAATTGACATGAACAATTATAAGAGTTTATATTTTTTTAAGCAATAAAACTAGGAGAAGAGATGAAACTAGTCTGATAGCATTTCACTGTCTCAATCAAGGTTCTAATAGTCAAAATTTCTACCACTTTTAATGAAGTACCATTTAAGAAAAATTATTATTTATGAAAATCAGTCAGTTTTGTTGTGAAATATCTCTAAAGGTAAAATAACCACAACTAATACAGGTATCTTCAAAGCAATACTTTCCAGTCATTAAAATTCATGGACTGATGTCTATTTCTTATATATTTTTTTTGATTTCCTACTTTTCAATGTGTGGACTTAATCTTCTAGAACTTTAATAAAAGAATATGGTTTCAACATCTGATGCTTAAATATTTAAGGTAAGCTACTGATAATTCAGCAAAAATAACATTTGGTGAAAAGTGAAACTTTTCCCAAATGTGCAATTACTAATTTTTAAATTAATTTGTAATTTTTTCTAAGACATTTAACTCATAATTTACCCTTATATAGAAAGCTGCATCATATCATTGCAAACCAGCTAATTTTTGACACTGTAGCCCCTCTTTCCATTTGAAGTAAAAATTATACAGATATTACAAGGTGAGAGCAGACAGAACCTTTTGTGTCAGTTTCCGTAATACAAAGTTAAACTGGAAGTTTCACTGAGGTCTGCATCACAAATAATGGTTAAAAAATTTCTGATAAAACTTTGAAAACTTTATCAAAATAACTTCAGTAGTGTGTTTCTTTTTATTAGTTGACTATTATCTATAGAAAATCAGAGAATTTGAACCAATAATTCTGGTATTACCATTTATTTATAGATGGATGGAAAAGTAGATAATTAAAGACATGTTCTGCATTCTCTATTTCTTAAATAATCTAACAATTTAATAATTTGTACTGGTGATCTAAATAGAAGCAACGTTTCCTATTTAAAGGTTATGTCACAGAAGCTTTATAATGAGTATTACTTGGAAAAGCAATTAGATTTTAAAAACAACTAGACTTTTTAAAACCATATAGAAACTGCTTCCTGCATCACTATTGAGATTCAGAAGACCGTCTGCCTAATTGTATTCAAGACAGAAACAAATTTTCTTTATTAAGAAATATATTTAACTTACTAATTATAAACAATAGGCATAAATATTTGGCCTCTGCTCACATTTTCCTTAAACATAAAATATATTTTCTTTCATAATTAGTGATTTAAACTCTTATAAAATCAGAGTATTAACAACTGCAAATGAATTAAATAAAGGTATGAAATTTGGAAAATTCATTAAACATTAAATGTTCACTTTCAGAGCAAATAATTGCATACATCAAGTAAAGAGTAAAGAAACGGCAGCTTGTTGGTATAGATGGCCCCTTCTACGGCTAAGAAATGGACTTTGTGTTGGTGAGAAGCGCACCCCCAATTTTTCAGACATAAAGGAAAGTTAATGGTAGACCAGAAAATATGAGTGGTTTATATTATTTTTGCTAATAATACTGTCTTTATATGTAATCACATCTTAAATACAAACAATGCAGACAAGCAGCAAGCTAGAATTACATTACATTTGCCTAATTAAAACATGATTAAATTCTATATTTCTGGTTATTTGATCCAATTTTGATTTAACAAGCATTTGAATTCAAATGAGTTTCAGTAAAACTATGATTTTTCAAAATTGAAAAATACTGTATTTATAATTCAATACAACATGTAATATAATAGGGAATAATCATACATGTTTTTTTATTTTACATTACTCTTAAGTGAATAATGTTCAAAAGAAATTTATTTTGGATTACATTCATAAATATATTTTAGCCATAATATTCTTTCTTGTTTTTCAAAAGTATTTAACAATCTGAAAACTAAAACAAATATTAAAATGTATAGCAAATGTTTTGATTTTACCTTAGTTGGTTTTAAAGCATCAAGTGTGGTTTCTGCCCTTTTCTTTTCCCCAATCTCTGATGGACGAATACATTATTAAATGTTTGAAAGTAAGGGTAGAAGAGTCATGCAAATGCCAGGTTAGTTAAGAAGTTTTAACTAATGAGACCACAGACCAACTTGCTTTTCTTTTCACATTACTTCAAATCTCTTTGGGCTAAATTTTTGATCACTCTGTGAGAATTAGGCATAGCAATCCTATTACTCTAATGAGTATTCTATGTATAACTCCCCATACGTTAAACATAAGGCTTACAACTTTAAAATGTGTAACATACACACACATATAATACAAAGTGCAAACTCTTTATAAAACCTTAACCATATAATGTATATATACACTTAGACATAGTTATACATCAATAATACATATACCCACACTCTACATAGCTAAGAAGTTGAGTTACAGTCATTAAAAGGATTAGCCAAATAAGTGCCTGCATAGCAGTATCTTGGACAGGGTCTGAATGAGCTATATATTTAGCAGAGCGTGTCAAATGTGAGGATTCCCATTCTTAAGACTATATGTATTACCTAAATGAAACTGTTTGAAGTCTGAATACTGCATTCAATAATACAGGCCTGGGAAGGAAGCATTTTTTTTTCCTTCCTGAAGTGAATTTGATGCTTCTGAAAGACTGACAGATTTGGAAGAAAAAGTATAGCTCTAAACTAAATTAAGTATTCACAGAACAAACACTGCAGCTGCAAGAGCAATTCAAATTTCCTATCACCAATGTTTCAATCCTCTTTTAAAAGAACGATTTCTGAGGTCAGAGGTTACTCCCATTTTCATGGCTATTCAGCCCCCTGGCTAATGTAGCTAACATGGGCGCCATTAAATAGTGACAATTGTGATAATGGATATATCTGCAAGAGCAGCAAGTCATTTCGTAAAAGCTGCCAACTCTATAAAAATAGTGATTTTTCAATTCCACAAATTGTTTCTCTAACATTTTATCTTAAACTGGATTGCATGACTTAAATACTAAATCTATATTTTAAAATAAAATATGAATTACATGCTACATTCTAAAAATTTCAAAGGCAACTTAAAATGAATTTAAAATGAAAATATATATCATCAAATAAGCTATGAGCAATGGTCCAACTATTGAACTTACAGTAATCCCAAATTATCTGTGATGTGTGTGTCTATGAGTCTGTGCACTCATATACCCGTGTTTCGCAAATAGAAGGAAAATGACTCTCCCCTTCAAACCTCCTCTGCGAATTATTGATAATAACATAACTGGTATAACATTTTACAAAAAAGTTGAATATATTCTGAAACAAATGGATAACATATTTTTAACATATATTCATAAGTAATGAAAAAACAGTACCTCAAAATAGAAATATCAAAGATTCAAAAGAAAAATACCAAAGGTGGTAGTCTTAAAGTATTATAAAATTAGAGGGAAAGAACTTCATAAAACATAAATCTAAATTTCTAAAAATATACTCAGTAGAATACTTCATGTACCAAGTTTGTACTTGGAAAATAAGTTTTAAAATAATTTTAAAGTCCTATGTTGTTGCGCTACATTAAAAACAAGTTTTATATAACTCTGGGTCTGATAGAGAATATATGATTCACAGTTAGAAAAATAACATATAAAAATACACATAGTTTGTGTAATTCTGTCAGTTATGATTTTCTGTGATTACCAGTGAATTTTAAAAATGGTAAGATAGCTTCATTTGTGCTTCCAAAATATCGAAAGATTTAAATACGTAACTGAAACAACATTATTCACAAAGTTGTTGGAAAACATAAATGATTTTTTTCTTTTAATATCCAAAAGAACTCTCCCAAATTGGAAAAGAACTTTAAGGGAAAAAAAACTTTAAGAATTAAGATTTAAGACTTTAAATAATTATTTGGGTAGATATGATTCTTTATATCTCTAAAATATACAAGTAAAATCAACAATAATTACTTTTTCATTTCAGAAACTAAATCTTTAATAATTTAATGACCTAAACTTACATAGGAATGCAAGCTTTTTTAAAAAATGGATAAAAGATAAAACATGCCAAAAGGAATGCTACTTTTCAGGTTTTAACTTATCAACATTTGATAAGATGAACTGTATTATTACAGATAATTGCTCAAATCCTAGGGCATTTTAGAATGATTTGAAATAACAGAGGGTAAGCCTGTTTAATTGTAGTCAAAGAGCAATTCAGTATTTAAATATTTTTAGAAAACAAAATTGAATCCATTTTCTTTCCTATTTCTTACAAGATTTCTCCCTATAGTTAGTCAAGCTTAAAATGCAATGTAAACAATATATAACATACTTTGAGACATTTATAATCTAAATCACAAATAGGTCCCTATTTGAAATCCAAGTAATTAATAAAAGAGCAACACTCATTCATTTACTTTAATATTTTGAGAATTCTTATTTCCAAAGTTTCCTCAAACCAGAATTTTAATTTCTTCCTCCTGCCTTCCAAAAAGACAGACAAAAAAAGCCTCCACCCTCTTCATTACATGGTCCTTGCACAATTGCACCATCTAGTGTTTACTACGCAATAATCCTACATATTGAGTAATGCTTTCTTGTTATTTACAACAAAACCACTATTACCAGTATTCACCACCACTACCTTGTATCAATCATCCAAATTTTCACTTGTTATTTTTGTTGGATTTATAAGTTTAACAGTTTGAGATACATTAAAATTTTAGTTTTTAATTCCTATGTATTTAAATATTCTAAATGTGCCCTGATGCTGGTTCTTAACATCTGAAAATACATATTTCAAATGTGCTCAAAATTATAACATTCAAAAAGAATAATGTTTTAAATCTAGAATGTGTTTCAATAACAAAGTTAATGTAAAATGAAAATGGTCACTGGCCTCTTCATGAGCAAAAGCAATGACATACAGTGTCATTCCCTCTATTCCTTGGGCTTCCTAAGGGCACAAGGTAAACTCCCGTTCCCGTTTTCCACCGAGAATCATACTTTAAATATTATTTAGCTGTGTATAAGAAAAGACTACTATAGTTTCCTAGTAAATAACCATTAGATTTTTAAAATTTAATGTTCCTGTTATAACTTCTTTGTCTTTAATTTTTTTGAGGCAATGTTGGTTTACAATCATATACAATCATGGTATATGATTTACAGATACAGAGTCACACCTCTTCCAATGTATGTTACCACACCACACCCACCACCAAGGCTCCCAAAGCCCTCCACCAGCGTAAAATGGGCCCCGCTCCCTTTGCTTCTCAACCTCCTCTCTGCTTCTGGTAGTCTCAATTCTATAGGTTTTTAGAATAAGTTTTGGTTTAGTTTTACCTGTTTCTTAATATTCCACAAGTGGAATCATTCAATATTTGAACAACAACTTCTTAAAATGTGCATCCATGAATGACAAAATACCAAAATTATATTAAATTCACAATATTAACCTTATGCCCATTTGATAATGTACATAATGATTAAAGTTATCATTATATTCCATATGGTAATAAAGCATAGATCATAAAATGTTCACATGAATTACTATAATCAACATTGCGTTTTTATGGTTAAAAGCAGCATTCCTAAAATAAGCTCATTGGAGAGAAAGGAAAATCCAGAGAGAACAGAAAGGTACTCCTTCAAAAAACATTCACACTACTATCTACACTTGGGAGAGCCAATCCTATTCTCTTGCAGCAGGGTGCCATGGTCGTAAGATTACAGAATTCCCTGGCTTGTAAGTATACCAGTTCTCTAACTTGCCAACCTTCGGCACCGAAAGTCAGAAGAGAGCCAAATACACTTTGGCATAAAATAGTTAGTGCTAACTTGTGTTAAAGAGTGAGAATGAGTGGTAATGTGTGTGTGTGGTGTATCAGACAGACACAGACACACAAATACAGACATATAAAAATGGAGGATTTGATCCAAACTGAAAACAAGTCCAGGTTCACCATGTAAACAGAAGAGGCATGTAATCAAGTCTTCTCCAGCACTAGGCCTCTATGACCATGAATTTTCTTATCTCTTAAATCTACATACAATGGTAATCTATCCTTTCTTTTGTCTTTGAACATTTAGGTTTTTTTACTTTCCCCCTAGTTGACAGATATGTTTTATATAATTTGTCTAAAACTGAACACAAACTATTCAAGTGATAGTCTTAGTACTACCATATCAAGCAGAGCTCATCTCTACCTGGAAACATCCAAGTGTTTATAGCATATGTTGAATTCTCTGGAGGCTGAAAGTACAGAAGATGTAATACCTCTATCACAAAAAAGAAAAAGAAAATGGACAATGGTCTGCAAAGGTTTGCTCCCCCAGCTCCTTTTTAGTTCCTTCTGACATATTCATGAGATTATTACTTTTCATGAGAACTACGCTCTATAAGATGAGGGGCTCAAATGTAGTCTGAAAACTTTTTCTTAATTAATACTTGCTAAAAGTTTTCCACTTGCTACACTGGTCCAGAGACCCCACAATCCTGATAACAAAGCCTTCAAAGATTCTGAACCATGGTCTAGGTATCTATACCTATCCTAGAATCCCAAGATACCACAACTAAAAAAATATGGGTATTGTGTTTAGTGATGCAGAAAGATGACAGAGGCTAGCTTGTATTAGTTTAGCAAAAGAAGAAAAGGGAGTGAGATTTGTTTCTGTTTCTTCTGTGGAATAAAATCACAGTGCAAAATGCTTTAAAAAAAAGATTTTTATGAGCAAACTATACTAGGTAATAGACAACTCAGTAACTGAGAACTTGAAAATGAACTCAGAACAAATCAGTAATGTAGCTTTTAAATTCAAGAGGAAAGAAGACAGAGTCTAAGATTGTCAAAAACGTTAATTCCACCACCACAGAGCCTGAACCCTTAAGTGCTACATTCTTATTACTGAAGAAAAGCAAAAGTCATCCCACCCAATCTCTTCCTCTCCTGTTTCTGAGACAGTCCATCATCAGATAGGCATGCAGTTGTAATTCTCTTTTTGTGGATATTCAAAGTACTTTACATTTTTTATTTAGAGCTAAGTGGACACAGACCACTAAGTGATTTCAATAGCAGAAGCAAAGACAAGTCCTCTTGGGAGAAAGAACTTTCACTTCAGCCCTCAAAGACTTCCCAGAATTAATTTTTCAAATAAAAGTGACATAGTGAAATAAGACATCGTGAACAAGAACCAGGAAAAAAAAAAAGCAGAAACAAACTCAGAAATAATATTTTGGAATTATGAGGCACAAATTATAAAATAAATATCTTTATTATGTTTAAATAAATGAAATACTGCAAAGTAAACAATTAAAAACAGGGCAGAGGTAAATGAAATGCTAGAAATGAAAACTGAAATTAAGAATTCAACAAAAATAATGCACTAAAAAGCTGCAAAATGTGAAGGAAATAATGAGACTATATAAAATATTTGAGTAGTTTAAGAAATAAGTAAAAAGTGAGAAGTTCTCTCTCATTCAAGAAGGGAGACTGAGGGCATAGGCAAAATGTGAAGAAATACTAAGAAATTTTCCATATTGATGAAGAAAATAATGTACAGATTCAAGCTCAACAAAACAGAATTTAAAAGGGGAAAAAAAAATCCATGCCTAGACACATCACAGTGAAAACTGTACAAGATGAAAGACAAAGCCAATATGTTAAAAGCAGACAGACTGGCTTCAAAGAAGCACGTTACACTGGTAGCTAACTTCGGTAGCCACAGAGAAACCATGTGCTGAAAAGAAAATTCACTATGATCCTAGAAATTCATACTCAGTAATACTTACTATCTTTCATGAATCAGGGAAAAAACACATTTTCGGACAAACAAACAAACTAAAGCTGAGTCTGTTACCAGCAAACTTTGAGCAAGACAATTCTATGAATACACATTAGGCAGAAGGAATGTAATCCCAGATGGGAATCTGAGATGCAAAAAGGAAAAAAGAAAAACAAGAAACACAAGTATGAAACCCTGCATTAGACCTACAGCAGTAATTTCCTTTGAGGTTCAATAAAAGATACATTTTAAATATAAATTGGCAATAACATATAAGTCAGGAGGTAGGAAGTAGGCAAAAGTATTTAAAAACTAATAATTCTTAAATTGAGAAGAAAATAGAGGCACTGGGCTTAGACCTTGAAATTTAAAGTACAAAAGTACTAAAAAATCAGATGCACATTTAAGTGTACATAACTTCCAAACTGGTAGAAAGGAAAAATGGAATGATAAAAATCAAACCAACAGAGAGATCACCAGACACCTATTAAAAAACACAAAACACCAACACCAAATATAAGTGAGGCTGTGAAGCAACAAGAAATTTTGTACGCTGTTAGTGAGAATTTTGGAAGACAATTTGGCAGTTTCTTACAAAATGAAATATACTCTTAACTATATGATCCAACAATCATACTCCTTGGTATTTAACCAAATGAAAACTTTTCTCTAAACTAAGCCCTGCATACAGATGTTTATAGCAGTTGTATTAACAATCACTTGGAAGCAACCAAGATGTCCTTCAGTAGATGAATGGATAAACTGTGGTACATCCAGAAAATGGAGTATTATTCAGCACTAAAATGAAATGAGCTATCAAGCCATAAAAAGACATGGAAAAAATTCAATTGCATTTTACAAAGTGAAAGAAGCTAATCTGAAAAGACTATATACTGTATGAGTTTAGCTATACGGCATTCTAGGAAAGACAAAACTATGAAGATAGTAAAAATGATTGGTGGTTGCTTGAGGGGAGGAAGGGACAAATAGGCAAAGTACAGAGGATTTTTAGGGCAGTGAAATGATTCTATATAATCCTGTAATAATGGATAAGAAATATCATTATAGTCTGAGTTTGTCAAAACTGGACTCTAGAAGATGATTAGTCAGTGTAGGTTTATCAGTTGTAAAAAACATACCATCTGGTTGAGGATGCTAGGGGTGGAGACAGTAGGTACATGAGAACTCTGTACTTTCTGCTCAGTTTTGCTATGAAAATGGTCTCTTTTTTAAATAACAAATCAATGCAAATTAAAGAAAAAAAACAAAATAGAAGTACAAATGAAAACCACAAAATAAGATGGTAACTATAAACCTGAAAGTATGATTACATCAAATGTAAATAAAGTGTTTTAGCTAAAAGAGAGACTAAAGTCAGACTGGATTTAAAAAACAAAAAAGAAAATATTTGTTATTTTAAAGAGATACATGTAAAATACAATGATACATAAACATTCAAAGAAAAAAATATTTACCATGAAAATATTAAGAAAAGGATATCATGTTGTATTATTAAACAACCAAAAAGACAAAATGATAACAAGCATTTTTTGAAGCTAAAGAGATCAATTTATAATGGCAGGGCTCAGCTTCCATAAAAAAATCAATTTATAAAGAGTATGCATCAAATTTCACAGCCTCAAATATACAAAATAAAAATTACTGGAAATGAAAGAACAAATAGTTAAATGTTTCCAGATTAAATAATTGAAAAAATTAAATATTTATAGAAGATTTAAACAAAGATTTAAAACATAATTAACACTTGTCCCATGGACTGAAAATACTACCCACAAAACTACAGAATATGCACTTTTCACACTCAACTTGGAAATTAAAAATCAAATGTGCCAAAACAAGTCTTAACAAATATTAAGGGATTTCTATCATACAAAATACATTATATTCTCTGACCAGTTAAGTTAGAAATCAACAAAAGAATTAAAATAAATGTCCACATGTTGGAAATCAAGAAGCACGCTTTTAAATAACCATGAATAAAAGAAAAATGTTAAGTACTTTGAATTAAACAACAGTGATAATACCACTTGTGCTACGCATTCACCTAAAGAAATTTAAAAATTAAAAAAGCTGCAAAGTAACATTATTAACAGTAGTCAAGATATTGGAAACAACCTAAGTGCCCATCCATTCACAGATGAATGAAGAAAATATGGGGGCTATATCGATATAGAGATATATAATACAGTATTATTCATCCTTAAAAGAGAAGGAAAACCTGCCATTTGCAACAACACAATGAATGTGGAGGATATTATGCTAAGTGAAATAAGCAAGACACAGAAAGATAAGACATCACTTACAGGTAAAATCTTGCAAAAAAGAAAAAAAAAGTCAAAATCAAACACATAAAATAGAAGTTAGAGAATCTAATGGGGTTGGAGGGAAAAAGAGATGCTGATCAAAGGAAATAAACTTTTGGTTAAAGGATGAGTAAGTTCTGAATACCTAATGTACAGCATGGTGACTATGGTTAATAATGCTAACGGTAAATTTTAATTGTTCTCACTATGTTAGGGGGAAAGGATGTCCTGAGCTAATTCCATGCAGGCTTTGTGGACTCCACCCCCACTCCAGACCAAAGCCATCAAGACACTGGGAAAGACAAATCCCGTCACCACCAAAGGGAAGGTGGCTGGGACCTGAGGGTGGATTTAAGCAGCCAGGTGTGGTATAAAAACCAAACACGTGGGCCTTGGGGGGCTCGCTCTCTTGCTCGCCTCCTGGCTTCACGGCTCCTGGCTTGCGGCCAGCTCTCAGAGTGCCATTTGGGATTCCAGATCGGCGGATGGGGTAGGATGCATTTAAAACTTTGTCTCCCACTTTTCTCCGAGTTGTACATTTCCTCATTTGCCCTTCCCTTGTAAATAAACCTTTTATTAATCTTTCGTGTGTGCCTGCAGTAGAGTATTGATAAGTCTTTTTTTTATTTTTACTTCTAGTTTTTATTTTTTTTTTAATTTATTTTTTTTTAAATTTTATTGTTATATTCCCCATACAATTGCAGCCCCCCCATTCTGACCCCAATCCCTCCCCTCCCAACCCCGCCCCCCTAAAAGTGTCTCTGGTTCATAGTTTTTTGTTGATTTTGATTTTCACTTTCTTATAGTTATTCATTTTCCTGGTCCCTTATTTAAGTTTTCTAGATTCCTGCTATGAGTGAGACCATCCGGTATTTTTCTTTTTCTTTTTGGCTTATTTCGCTGAGCATGATCCCTTCCAGCGCCATCCATGTTGCTGCAAATTGCATGTGTTTATCTTTTTTGAATGCTGAGTAATATTCCATGGTATATATGTACCACATCTTCTTGATCCAGTCATCTATTTTTGGGCATTTGGGTTGTTTCCAAAGCTTAGCTATTGTAAACAGTGCTGCTATAAACATAGGGGTGCAGGTGTTCTTTGGAATTGATGTTTCTGTGTCCTTTGGGTAAATACCTAGGAGTGGAATTGCTGGATCATATGGAAGCTTTATGTTTAGTAGGTCCAGAAATCTCCATACAGCTTTCCACAGTGGTTGGACCAGTTTGCACTCCCACCAACAGTGCAGAAGAGTTCCTTTTTCTCCACACCCTCGCCAACATTTGTTGTTGCTAGTTTTTTTAATATGTGCCATTCTCACTGGTGTAAGATGGTATCTCATGGTAGTTTTGATTTGCATTTCCCTGATGACAAGTGATGTTGAACATTTTTTCATATGCCTGTTGGCCATTTGCATTTCCTCTTCAGAGAAGTTTCTTTTAAGCTCTTCTGCCCATTTTTTGACTGGATTATTTTCTTTGTTGTTGTTGAGTCTCATCAGCTCTTTGCAGATTTTTGTGATCAGTCCTTTATCATTAGTGTTGGGTGCAAAAATGTTCTCCCAGTTGGTGGGGTTTCTCTTTGTTTTTGTTATTGTCTCTTTTGCTGTGCAAAAGCTCTTTAATTTGATATAGTCCCAGCTGTTTATCTTTGCCTTCACTATCACTGCTTTGGGTGATGTGTCTGTAAAGATGTCTTTGATGTGCAAATCACGTAGTGTTTCGCCTATATTTCCTTCTATATATTTTATGGTTTCAGGTCTTATGTCTAGTTCTTTAATCCATTTTGAGTTGATTTTTGTGTATGGTGTGAGGTGGTGGTCAAGCTTCATTCTTTTGCATGTAGCAACCCAGTTTTCCCAGCACCATTTATTGAACAAACTTTCTTTGCTCCAATGCATATTCTTTGCTCCTTTGTCAAAGATTAGTTGACCATAAATCTGTGGGTTTATTTCTGGATTTTCTATTCGATTCCATTGGTCTGTATGTCTGTTCTTGTTCCAATACCATGCAGTTTTGATGATTATGGCTTTGTAGTATAGTTTGAAGTCTGGGAGTCTGATGCCTCCATTCCCTTCTTTTTTTTTCAGGAGAGCTTTGGCTATTCGGGGTTTTTGGTGATTCCATATGAATTTCATCAATAATTGTTCTATTTCTTTGAAGAATGACATTAAAATTTTGATTGGAATAGCATTGAATCTGTATATTGCTTTTGGAAGGATGGCCATTTTAATAATGTTTATTCTTCCAATCAATGAGCAGGGGATGTCTCTCCATTTCTTTGTGTCTTCTTCTATTTCTTTTAACAGTGTTTTATAGTTTTCTTTGTATAGGTCCTTTACCTCTTTTGTTAGATTTATTCCCAAATATTTGATTTTTTTTGTTTCAATAACAAAAGGGATGGTCTTTTTGATTTCTTCTTCTTCAGATTTATTGTTTGTGTATAGGAAGGCTACTGACTTTTGCGTGTTGATTTTGTATCCTGCCACTTTACTGAACTGATTGATGAGTTGAATTAGCTTTTCTGTGGAGTTTTTGGGGTTCTCTATGTATAATATCATATCGTCTGCAAATAGTGATAGTTTGACTTCTTCTTTTCCTATTTGGATTCCTTGGATGTCTTTCTCTTGTCTTATTGCCCTGGCTAGGACTTCCAGTATTATATTGAAAAGCAATGGTGAGAGTGGACATCCTTGTCTTGTTCCAGATCTTAATGGAATTGCTTTCAGCTTTTCACCATTGAGAATGATACTTGCTGTTGGCTTGTCATAGATGGCCTTTATGATGTTGAGGTATGTTCCTTGTATCCCAAGAATTTCAAGGGCTTTTATCATGAATGGGTGTTGCACTTTGTCGAAAGCTTTCTCAGCATCTATTGATATTATCATATGGTTTTTATATTGCTTTTTGTTGATGTGTTGGATAACGTTGATTGATTTTCGGATGTTAAACCATCCTTGTGCCCCTGGAATGAATCCAACTTGGTCGTGGTGAATTATCTTATGGATACATTGTTGGATTCTGATAGCTAAAATTTTATTGAGGATTTTTGCATCAGTGTTCATTAAGGAGATTGGCCTGTAGTTTTCCTTTTTTGTGTTGTCCTTGTTCGGTTTTGGTATTAGTGTAATGTTGGCTTCATAAAACGTGTTTGGTATTGTCCCTTCCTTCTCAATTTTTTGGAAGAGTTTGTGAAGGATAGGCACTAATTCGTCTCTGAATGTTTGGTAGAATTCATTTGTAAATCCATCAGGTCCTGGGCTTTTGTTTTTGGGGAGGTTTTTGATTACCATTTCAATTTCGCTAATTGTAATTGGTCTGTTTAGGTGTTCTATTTCTTCTTTATCTATCTTTGGGTGATTGTAGAGTTGTAGGAATTTGTCCATCTCCTCTAGATTGTTAAACTTGTTTCCATATAACTGTTCATAGTAGTTACTGATTATTCTTTTGATTTCTGCTGTGTCCGTTGTGATTTCTCCTCTTTCATTGATGATCCTGTTTATTTGTGCTTTCTCCCTTTTTTCCTTTGTGAGCCTGGCTAGGGGTTTGTCTATTTTATTGATTTTTTTCAAAGAACCAGCTCTTGGTTTCATTGATCTTTTGGATTGTTTTTTTAGTTTCAATTTCATTTATCTGCTTTGGTTTTTATTATTTCTTTTCTTCTACTGGTTTTGGGGTTTTTTTGTTGTTCTTTTTCTAGATCTTTGAGCTTCGAGATTAGGTTGTTTCTTTGCGTTCTTTCTTGTTTCTTGATGTGAGCTTCTATTGCTATATATTTTCCTCTTATTACTGCTTTTGCTGCATCCCATACATTTAGGATATTGGTGTCCTCCTTGTCGTTCAATTCAAAAAATTTTTTAATTTCTTCTTTGATCTCCTCATTAGTCCAATGGTCTTCCAGTAGTGTGGTTTTTAATCTCCATGAGGTAGGGCAGTACCTTGCCTTCTTTTTATGGTTTATTTCTAGTTTGATGCCTTCATGGTCAGAAAAGATGGTTGATATGATTTCAATCTTGGTGTATCTGTTGATGTTTGTCTTGTGCCCCAGTATGTGATCGATCCTGGAGAATGATCCGTGTGCGCTTGAGAAAAATGTGTACTCCGTTTTTTTGGGGTTTAGTGTTCTATAGATGTCTGTTAAGCCTAATTGCTCTAGGTCCTTATTTAGAGCTTTGGTTTCTTTACTTATTTTTTGTCTTGTTGATCTATCCATTGTTGATAGTGGTGTGTTGAAGTCTCCCACTACGTATGTGTTTTCTCTGATGTCTGTTTTCAGAGAGGACAACAGTTGTCTGATATATTTTGGTGCTCCTTCGTTTGGTGAGTATATGTTAATGAGTGTTATTTCTTCTTGAAGTATTGTCCCCTTGATCATAATGTAGTGACCATTGGGGTCTCTTTTTATCTTTTTGAGTTTGAAATCTGTTTTATCTGATATAAGTATAGCTGTTCCTGCTTTCTTTTTTGGTCCATTTGCTTGTAGGATTGTTTTCCATCCTTTAACTTTGAGCCTATTTTTATCTTTTGTAGCTAAATGTGTTTCCTGGAGACAGCAAAAGGTTGGGTTTTGTTTCTTAATCCAGGCTGCAACTCTGTCTTTTTATTGAAGAGTTTAGTCCATTTACATTTAGAGTTAATATCGATATGTTAACATCTGTATTTGCCATTGTGTTTGTCTTTCCTTTGATTTTATTTATTTATTCTTTTAATAACTTTTTTTTTTTGGCCTTCTTTCATTGTTATTCGTCCCTCTGAGGTTCTGGCTTTAGGACTCCTTGTAGTATTTTTTGGAGTGGGGGTTTAGTTGCAATGAAATTCCGGAGTTTCTGTTTGTCTGGGAAGGTCCATATTCTTTCTTCAAAGAGGAAGGAGAGCTCTGCGGGATAGAGTATTCTTGGTTGGCATCTGTTTTCTTGGAGTCTGTTGACTATGTCCCTCCACTCTCTCCTTGCCCGTAGTGTTTCTTCGGAGAAGTCTGATGTCAGCCTGATTGGTTTTCCTTTGAATGTTATCTGTTTCTTCCCTCTTGCCAGCTTCATTATTTTTTCCTTGTCCTGGATTCTTGGGAGCTTTACTATTATGTGTCTTGCTGTATTTTTCCTTTCGTCGTGGAAGTTTGGTGTTTTTCTTGCTTCTTGTATATCAATTTTCAGCTCCTTCTTCACATTTGGGAAGTTCTCTTCAATTATCTCTTTGAATATTTTCTCTGTTCCTACATCTCTCTCCTCTCCTTCTGGTATTCCTATAACTCTTATATTTCCTTTCCTCATGGAGTCAGATAGTTCCCGAAGTCTTTCTTCGTTCTTTTTCCTTCGTACTTCTCTTTCCTTTTCTGTTTTGGTTCTTTTTATTTCTGTGTCTTCAAGATTACTTATTCGTTCTTCCATTTCATCTATTCTGCTTTCATTGCTTTTCCCAGAATTCTTTAGTTCTTCCATTAATTCTTTGATCTCCTGCATTTCTTTTACTTCCCTCTTTAGGGACTCAATTTCTTTCTTCTGACCATTGTTTTCCCTCTCTAGGGACTCAATTTCATTCTTCTGATCGTTGATTATTTTTCCCTTATCATTGTTTTCCTTTATGACTTCCGTCAGTTTTTTAATCACGGCAATTTTAAATTCTCTTTCTGGAAGGCTCAGAAATTCTTCCAAGTTATTGTCTTTGCAATCTGGGGGCTGGCTTTCTTTTTGTGGTGTGCTTTTTCTCTGGAGAGTTGCTAGGTTGCGTGTGGTTCTTCTCCTCCCTACTGTCTGTTTTCTAATTTGCCGTATGCGTTGGGACACTGTGTTGTTGGGACTGGCCGGCATCTTGGGTGGGCTTCTCTGCTCCCCTCTGGTTCTTCCAGGAGTCATCTGTCAGTTTCAAGCAGCCTTTACTGGAGAAAGGTCCCTGTTCTAAAATGCCGATGTGGGGACACACTCCCCTGTGCGCCTGGTCTGCCCCGGCAGTGGGTTCCTGCTCCCCTCTGGGCTTGGACTGCAGGCCAGAGGGGGTCTGGCGTGGGCGAACTTCCCCCGCTCACCTCTGGCTCCTGAGGAAGCCTTCTGCAGGTAGTCTTTACTGAAGAAATGTCCCTGTTCTAAAATGGTGATGTGGGACACACTCCCTGCGCGTCTGGTCTCAGGCACACTCTTCTGCGCGCCTGGTCTGCCCCGGCTGTGGGTGCTCGCTCTCCCTGTGGGCTCAGACTACTTGTTCGGAAGGAGCCCGGCGTGGGCTAACTCCCCAGCTGGCCACTAGCTCCTTCAGTAGCCTGTGCTGGGGTCAAGTCGCTAGGTGGCGCCAGAGATCTCTCCTAGAGCCCTTGGGGAGCTGATTTTCCACCCCGTGGGACAGGGAGCAGAGCGGGGATGGTAGGGTACACCTCAACGGCTTTGGGGTGCTGTGTCTGCCTTGTGCCCCACCGTCGTGGGGAACCCACGCCCCTAATTTCGTGCCCCGGGTCTCAGTTCCAAAGCCCTCAGTTCCAGGACGCGGGCTGTAGCCCAGATCAGTGGCGCGGGAATGGCGCCTTTTGAATCCCGCTCCCCTGCCTGGGCGCCTTGTTCCTGCTCACTCAGGGAGGGCCTCCGCGGTCTCCCCGCAAGCCCCCCGCAAGCCTAGGTCGCAGGCGCGGGGACCTGGGCAGCTGCGATCCGGTCCGGATCCGCGCCACTTTCCGAGCAAGCTTACCGGGCGGCCGGGGCTGTGTGCTGGTGCTGGTCTCCTCCTGGTGGGCGGGGCTCTCTTTAATGGCGCCTGGAGCTCACCTCCACGGCGGATCCTGCAGGGTTCGCCTCAGCTCCCGTTCACGGGGTGTGGTGGCTGAAATAGTTCCTTTCCACTCACAGTCGCACTTGCTGTGTCCGTTTTTCTTGTTGGCCGTTTTGGTTTGTTGTTTCCCTCCTCTCTGCCGGTCGGAGAGTGCCGACTTTGTGGGCGGGGGAGGGGAGCAGGGTTCTGCGCTTCCCTCCCTTCTGGTCCTCTTTTATGGCCACTTTCTTCTTTGGGCAGTTTGCTGGAGTCCTCCGTTTATCTTCCGTGTCCCAGTTCTCACTGGGACCTGCCGCTTTTCCTCCCTATTAACTTTTTTTAATGGGAGATCTTACTCGCAGCGTCTCCTCGCCGCCATGTTGCTCCGCCCCCTGATAAGTCTTTTTAAGCGCGTGGGTGAGGACCCACAGTCAGGTAACCCGTTTTGTATTGGGGCTGCCCTATAACAACTATACACACAGACACACACATACAGACACACACACACAGTAACTATGGAAGGTGATGGGTACATCAATTAGTTCATAGTAATCATTTCATAATGTATATGTATATATAATGTATATGTATATATCAAAACATGTTGCCCACCTTACATTTAAATATACATAATTTTTATTTGCCAAAAATTAATTTTTGAAAATGTTAAGTTGCAAAGAAAAGTAAAAATATTTAGAAGGAAATAACAAAAAGAGCAAAAATTAATGAATTTAGAAACAAAGTCAAAGTACTTTATACTTTAATGGAAACAAAAAAATTACTACATTATTAGCATAAAAGATGTTTTAAGACTATTCTCATAAACAGGAATTAAGAAGATAAACTTGAGAATACCCCCAGAGTGGGAGTTACTTCTACCCAAGATTCTGATTTGTAGCTCAAAATGGTAAGGAGAGAAGAAAAGTGACTGTTATGCAATAAAGGTGATCTTTCAGTTCTTCCTCTTTTGTGCACCATCTCTGATTGTTCCCCTCCAAGCCAGACCTTTCTGCAGTATTCTCTAAATCCCCAGGGAATTCAGATGTCCTAGACTCTTCAAATGCATTTACAGTGCTTTCTCTCCCTTTTTGCATTCTTTAAAACTTGGTTCTGCCATAATTATACTGGCTTCTCCTACATCCTTGTGTAGGTTCTCTTTTTACCTCACACATTTCCAACAGCACTGGCTATGTTTAAGTGTCTCCTATCTTAAGAAAAATAACAAAAAAACCTTCCTATACTTTCAAATACCAGTACTCTCCATTTTGAAAAACAAAGAGTTTTTTTTTTTTTTTGAAAGAGTTTTCTCTGCATTCTCATTTCACATTGACTCTCAGCTCCTGTATTCTTGGCTTCTAACTCAACATACTACAGAAACTAGTTCCTCTAGGGTCACGTATAAACTCCTTGTTCCTAAAACTCGCGGACATTTCTCAGGCCTTATCTTACTATCTGACATTGTTAACCATACCCTCTTTCTGAAAAGATTCTCTTTCTCTTGCTCCTCAAAACATTTACTCCTTTATCCTTTGACAAATTCATTAAGCATCATTTTTCTGCTCACACCTGGTATTCTTCAGAATTCTGACAAGACACTATTTTCTTCTCACTTTATCTAGTATGCCTGGGTGATCTAATCTACCAGAGCTTTAATTTCCATCTACAAAATTAAATCTCAAGTACAAACCCAAGAAAAGTATGCTGTCCTCCCCTCTACATACTCCTATACCTAAAATGAGAATTTCAAAAGGGTTACTTACCAAGGAACAAAACACATCCACATCTTCACCTAGCAAACCTGTAGTTTCATTCCTATGAATGGTACTACCACTCATTTAGGTGCTCATGTCAAAGACTTATATAATGTTCTTTATCCTTCTTTCTTTCTGTTCACAATCACTTTCCACTATATTCTACTCTACAAATGTCTTGTATGTTGGCCAATGTTACCTCAAAAAAACATCTAAACTCTGGTTTAAATACCAGCATTAATTCTAAAATTTCAAAAACCAAGACCCTAAAATTCATTATTTCTGAAATATTACACAAGCTTTTCCTTCTCCATAAAAAAATCATATTAGCTTTCATTCATTTAAACTTTCACCTGTGTACACTCATCTATATTAAAAGAAGTGTCTCCCATTTTGTATTCCACTTCAGAAAAGGATCTTGTTCAAAGGAAGATACATCTGTACTTCAGTCAATCATCACAAAAGTGATCAAATGAGACACAGGAATAGCACATTGGTGGTATGTCTATAGGTACCTAGGGTGCAAGTTGAGCCACCATCCCTTCTATGAGGAGTGCTAATGACTAGAGGGATTCTCAACTAAGGAGATATGGGTGATTCAGATTCATGCAAGAGGCTCTGATAAACTATATCCTGAAGATCACGATATGAAATACGCAGAATGCTGCAATTATCCCAAGAATGTCAAAAGTACAAAAAGACATACGTCCAATGCAATTCAATGCACCACCATTTGTAAACAATAGAGTAAGAGAAGCAACCCAAGGGTCCAGCAATAGGGAACTGGTTGAATAAACCATGGTACAAACGCACAATCTCTGTATACTATTGTATGATTGCCAGGAGACAGCGATTAGTTTAAAAAAAAATGCACAGACTACATAGTATCCTTTTTATCTAAGAAAGGGATATACATGCTTATTTTCTAAATGGAAGGTTAAATTAAAAAAAAAAAAATGGTTGCCTAGAGAAAGACAAAGAGACAGAAACCAAGCAAACAGGAATGGAAAAGAACAAAAGTTAGATTTAGATTTCTCTAAATGTATGTCACTTTATAGGTTTAATTTGGAAGTCATGTAAAAATTTACAAAATCATGAAATAAGTCATCTCCCAAAACAAAAGCAAAATGAATTTCAACCACACCAAGAATGACTTCAATTGATTTTAAAACACAGCAATTTGCTACTCATCCCAAATATCCAAAGGGAAGGAGAGGGAAAATGCCAAGAAATTACTGTTTTTGATAATCATATTACTAGTAATGATACTGTTACTCTAAAACCGTAAGTTTAAATATGTTGATATCACTAAGAACCAAGATTTTCAGCATGAAAAAGATACAATAAAAATCAGACATAAAAACCTTGTATTAATGAATTTGAATCAGAAATATCAATATAAATTTAAATTTATGATATTCTCCCCCTACCCCCAAAAAAATACCTATTTCCTATTTCTTCCACTGAGAAGGCATACAAATATGAATCAACCACAATGACATTTCACCACACACCAGTTAAGAAGAAAAAATAAACATTGGCAAGGATGTGGAGAAAAAGGAACCCTCATGCACAGCTGGTGGGAATGTAAATTGGTGATACCACTATGGAAAACAGAATAGAGGTTTCTCAAAAAATTAAAAATAGAACCACTATTATCATCCAGTAATTCCACTTCTGGGTTTTTACATTAAGAATATAAAAAGACGGGTCTCCCCAGTGGCGCAGCGATTGAGCACTGGGCTGTGAAGCTGCCCTCAGCCTCTGAAGTGCCGGTTCGATCCCAGGCCGGCTGGCGAGGGTCCCGCATGGCACGCAGACCTCTCCTGCCATGCCCGCTGTTCCCCTCAGCAGTCAGTCTGCCTGTTCTGCTCCTCTCTCTGGCTCTGGTGAATTCTCTCACCCTCCGGCATTTCTGACTGTACTCAGTGCTTGTAAAAATAAATAAATAAATCTTAAAAAAAAAAAAAAAAGAATACAAAAAAGACTATAGTTTAAAAATACAAGCACCCTTATGTCCATTGCAGCACTATTCGCAATAGCCAACATATGGAAATAACCCATGTGTCTGATGATGGATGAATAAAGATGATGTAGTATATATACACAATGGAATACAGCGCTGGTTCGATCCCTGGCTTTCAGGCGAGGGTCCCACATGGCGTGCAGACCTCTCCTGCCACCGGCTGCTCCCCTCAGCAGTGTATTTCTTCATTAGTCTGCCTGTTCTCTTCCCTGCTCTGGTTCTGGTGAATTCTCTCACCCTCCTGCGCTTCTGACTGTACCCAGTGCTTGTACAAATAAATAAATCTTAAAAAATAAAATAAAATAAAGATGAAACCTTACCATTTAGACAATGTGGATGGACCTTGAGGACATTATGCTAAGTGAAGTAAGTCACAAAAAGACATATTCCACATTATTTCAGTCATTTATGAAAAATAAAGAAAACAAAAAGAAAATCTAAGACTCTGCCAGAAGAATGGGGGTGGGGGAAGGAAATGGGTACAAGAGGCCAACTGCATGGTGGTGGCTGGTGATGGATATATGGTGGCGAGTGTGGTGAGAAAATGTAATTTTAAAACCTATATAGTATTGTAAACTAATGTTGCCTCAATAAAATCAAATATACACATACATAATTTTAAAAACTTACTAAAGTGAAATTTACATAACAAAATTAGCCACTGTTAAGTGAACAATCCAGTGGCATTTAACATATTCACAATCTTGTACAATTACCATCTTTACCTAGCTCCAAAACATTTCATCACACCAAACTAAAACTTCTCACCCAATAATCAACTCATTTGCCCTACTTCTATAATTTTTTTAAAAAAAGATAGTTTCTCCATTTGTTCTCTTTTACGCGATTTTTTCCACTTATTTCAGCGGGGAAGGTGAGGGGGGAGTTGTTGGAATATACCTGCACCATTTTTTAAAATCATTTAAATTTTAAACAGATTTCAGGAAGCAATAATAAAATGCTAATTTCAAAAAGAAAAAAACCTCAAAAGCTTTTGTATGTGTATGTGCATGCACATTATATCCTTACAGGTAACAAAGTGTTTAAAGGGTAAATTTATACATTAAAGAGTAATTCAACTAAAAAAACAGCTAGTCATGGAGACTGTGAGGTATGAAAATAGTATTTCCTCTTTTGGAGTTTACAAATTAGTTGAGACACAAACAATAAAATAAAAATACAAGAAGAGTTAGTAGGAAATGAATGATTAGATGTCAAAGAAAAGGCATTAACAAGCAATAAATTACTTAATATAGAGAAATCACCAAGGACCAAAGATGACTAGAAACATTTTCCCAGAAGAAATGGAACCCATGGTATGTTTAATCCGATAAGTAGCAAACATTCAGAAAATAGAGGTAAGAGAATCACAAAAACGGAACCAAATTTTTTTTCAAGCTAAAATAAGCACAGTATTCGAAGATGATCTCTACAGGGTAGTAAAGTTAAAAAAAAAAAGTTACAAAAATAGGTTAGCACTAAACTACAGAAGACCATGAATGCCAAATTAAGGGGTGTGAAATGAAATTTTAGCTGCTTGGGCCTAATGGCACTGAAAGGAAAGCGTACAACAGACTTTCACTGACACTTGGACAAGCAATGAATATTTTAAAAGCTTTCAGATCGCTGCACACCACCATCAAGGGGTGGGAAGCAGGTGGAGAAGAATGGATATAAAAAGAAGCTTGATTTAACTTTACTAACTTTCCCCAAGTAACAAAATCACAAATAAATAACATGAACCCTTCAACTGTTAAATTCTATTTAGGTAATATGATACTACTTTTTCCTTTGTTCTCCAAAGACTAAGCATTTATTTCAAGGTTGTGGGAAATATTCCCCCCACCATCATGGTACATGTCAGAGCCAGTTATTTTTGCAGCTTTGAAGTTGCTTCAAGGTCTGTCATTTGGTTAGGTCAGGGGATGAATGCCTGGGGTGTTTTGTCCTCCAGGATGCTATTTTTCCTCAATACATCTCTGTTTAGAACTGATTTATGCACTTTGGAGTATAAATTATTTTTTAAAAAGATAAGAATCAACACTCATGTCAACCTTGTTATAGTCAAGGCATAATTTCCCATTCATCCCTTTTATGGAAATATTCAAACTCACCTTTACATCAATCTGGTCATTAGAAAAAAAAAAAAACCTTTTTTTTTCGTGGGAACTAGGGCATTCAATATGCATGGTTTACATGGGTACCCAACTTTAGAAAAGGGAATTTTCTAAAAACTGTATTGTGAAATAACTTAAAACTAATAGAAAAGTTGCAATAATAATGCAAAGAAGTCCTGTGCACTATTGATCCAGTCTCCCCTATTATTACCATTTTACCTCATTAAACTTCATTCTCTCACATACACACACACGTTTTCTAAACCATTTGGAATTAAGTAGTAGACTTGATGTTCCATTACCCTTAATACTTCAATGTGTATTTTATAAAACCAGGCCACTGTTCTACATAGCCACAGCACAGTCACCAAAATCAACAAATTAATATCAACAGGACTTAACCATTTAAACCAAAGACTCAATTCAAATTTCACCATTTTTCCAACAATAGCTGTGATATAACACAGGGTCAAATTTTACATTGCACTGTCACATATTTAGTCACCTTCAATTTGGAACACTTCTTCAGGCTCAGTCTTTCCTTACTTTCATGATCTAGACATGTCTGAAACACAAATGTTAGTTCTTTCTAGACTGTTCCTCAATTTGGATTTTTCAATCTTTCCTTGTGATTAGATGTGGCTTGTGTTTTTTGGCAAGAATACCAAAGATTTGATGTTACACTCTTTTAGATTCATTGTACCAGGAGGCACACAATGTTGACATCTCCCATTGCTGAGATTGGCAAATTCTGTCACCAGTAAAGATGGTACTTGCCATGATTTCCCTCAATAAAGTTAGTATTTTATACATACTAAGAAGTAATGACTAATATTACATAGGGACACATTTTGAAACTATGCAAATATCCTGTTTCTCATCACTCACTAGTTATAGCTTTCATTAATTTTGCCTCAATCAGTTATTAATATGAGGCTGCCAAAGATGATATTCAAATTCAACATATATTATTTGGTATTCTACTATAAGGTAAAGCCTTCTATTGAACCCAATTTATTTATTTATTCATTTATTTGTATCAGTCTGAACACATGGATTTCAGTATACTCAATGAGTGCAATCTATCATTTAGTTACTTTGACATTCAAAATGTCACTGATTTGGCTGGTAGTGCTCCCTCAAGCTGGCTCCTATGTGCTTTTGACATGGTTCTATCATTCTTTCAACACTTCATTGCTTTCTGGCACAAGCCATTTCTAAGAAGCCTGATTTCTTCTAGTGGAGAATGACATTTAGAATCCAAGATCTGGGCACGAGTGTGTTCATTGCTACCACTCTATCTAGGCCCTCTTAGGTCAGAACTAGGAAATGTTTGTAGGTATGTGTGCTGTTTCAGTAAGAAAAAGTTACAATTGTAATTCCAGTCTTAAAGTTATCCAAAGAAAAAAGATTTTGATACATATAAATACAATAGTTCTGACATGACCTCACACACACAAAAATAATCCCATGGAAATAAAAGAGATGACAGAGGAGGGCAAACAAGGAGGCCTCCTCTACTGATCCACCAGTCTAAGTAATAAGCAGAAACTGTTAACACACAATGCATAACAACAGTGTTCTACCCTGTTGAAAAATGTTATTATTTAATTAGAGTAACCACTTTGTGATGTGTAAATAAAAAAATTCTAAAGCACTGCTAATTAAGGTTCATGCACTGATGCTTTAAAAAAAGAAAAGGATCAGCAGCCACAAAAGGCCATACAAAGTATGATGTATAGGAAATGTACAGAATGGGCAAATTCATAGACAAGAAAAGGAGGTTAATTGCCAGGGACAGGAGTTAGGAAGAAATGGGGGGGGGGGGTGACTGATAATGAATATAGGATTTCTTTTGGGGTGATGAAAATGTTCTGAATTACTGGTGATGGCTGCAAGATCCACTAAATTGTACATTTAAAAGAGTGAATTTTACGGTATATCAATTACATCTCAATAAAAGAGGTAAGGCACATAATGTAAGACTTACGACACACCAAATGTTAACTTTTGAGGATCTCATGCTGCCAAACTTCTGACACCAAACATGACAACTAACATGTGATAGAAAATAATGCCACTTAGACAAAAAGGTGCTCATCAGAAAAGGTTAACTTGTCAAGAATATAATTGGAATATTCAATCTTTCACTAAGGTGACAGAAGTCTAACAACATGGTAATCTTTTTCATAGCATGTGGAGATGGTAGGCATGCCTTGGAGATTCTTTGCTATATAATACTATATCCTATAGTTTTGGAATATTTTTTCTTTTTTCTTTTTTAGTTTGGTTTTATTTATACACGAGCTGGGGTACAGATCAAAGGCACGGAGGGTGAGAGGATTCACCAGAGAAAGAGCGGGGAGAACAGGCAAATGGATCAAAAGCACTGCAGAGGGAAGCAGTGGGCGAGACTGGACAGGTCTGCTGCACCATGTGGGTATCTCCGTGGCCAGTGGGGAATCGAACCAGTGCTGCAGAGGCTGTGGACAGCCTCACAGCACTGTGCTCAAGCCGATGCACCACTGAGGAGGCCAGTTTTGGAATATTTGATTTGCAGATATACAGTGCGTGTTTTTGAGACTCTGTGCCAATGCAATTTCAATTTCACCCACAGTTTCTGTTTTGCTGACATCTCCAATATCAAGACTTGTGCTACATTAAGGCAAGCATCCCTGACTTTTTTAGCCAGATGTTAATTAAATGTCTGTATGGAGTCACCTTCTTATAATAAGAAGTGAATTTTTCTTTTAATGTCATGAACTGGAGTTCAGCTAACCAAGAGCACAATTAGTTAACTTTTTCATCATTGGCCGCCATCTTCAATCACTTGCATAGAAAAAAATTAGAATTAAATTTTGTTATCCAATACTCACTAAACCATATGAGTATAAAAGAAAATTAAATAAACTTGCAAACAATATGCTTTGGTTGTACATATATTTTTTAAGTAATTAAAGCTTAAAACTGCAATTGAGACTTTTCACACTTACATAAAGTCTCAAATTTAGTCAAAGTTATTTAAGAATTATAGTAGTTGGGAAATTCAGAAGATCATAACCTACAGAACTTGCACCCTGCCAAATATAGAAATGATTTTTCTTTTTTATAAAAAGAACTTGGAAAACAAACAAGAGAAATATAACTTTTTAGGTAGAAATCAATTACAAACAAGCAAGGGCTTTATTAAAAATGATTTAACTAATCACTTTGAAATCTAAAAAGTCAATGAAATGTATCCTATGTTGCTAAAAGAACTGAGATACTAGTTATCATATAGAAGAATCCATAAAAAAAAAAAAAAACTTGGGAGAAGTGCCTGGAGATTGAAAAAAATTCCATTGGGACATAGAATGTTGAAGGTGACAGGACATTGGATTCAGTGATTTTTGAAAACCATATATCCATCACTCTTTACTTCTAGAAAAATAAAGGGAAGAAATAAAAATGTATTAAAAACAATTGGGTTCTAGGTAACACACTTTTAAATAAATAGCCTGAGCAATGAAGGAAAATAAAAATGTTTCGAAAGTCTTTTAGGTTCCATGTAACAAACACCTTTTAGGTAGTAACAAACTAGTTATAATTTTATACATATAGATATATATAATTGCTAGCTTCTACTTCACTTATTTACTTACTTATTCTTTTAACTGTGGTAACATTCTCTCCATCGGGAAAGCATCTTTTTTCAAAGGCACCAAATTCTATTACAGGTTATACAATTAAAGAGAAAAGTTGTAAATTGGAGCATGTTGAATTAAAAAACAACAACTGCAATTTAAAAATTAGCAAAGGAAAGTTGGTAAGTCAGAGAACATCTGTTGATTTTATAGAGGGACCTTTTGTTTCCACCCAGAACAGACTGCATGGAGCTGGGAAAGGGCTGCCCCCATAGCCAGAGGTGAGTTGAAAAGCCCCCACAAGCCAGGCCCCATCTGGCCACCGGAGCCCAGAGTGGGATCCAGCGATTTAGAGCCCAGCGGGCGATCCTCCCACCACAGGGCAGTCTGTGGACCGCAAGACCCACCTTGGAATTAAACAAATACAGAAGGAGGAGATTCTCTGTGACAGCGACCACTAACATATTCATAGTACCACCGCCCTACTGGAATTCTGGCATAACAGTTTTTGACTCAATTGAACCACCGGTTTCTGACATCCTAGAAAGAGTACACTAAAAAGATGCCAGCCAGTACCAGCAACACAATGTCCCAACACATAGGACAAATTAGAAAACAAAAAGCAGGAAGAAAAACTACAAGCAACCAAGAAAGTCCTCTAGGAAATTACACACCATAAAAAGAAAATCACCCACCAGAATGCAACGACAGTGACTTGGAAGAACTTCTGAGCCTTCCAGATAGAGAATTTAAAATTGCCATGATTAAAAAACTGAAATAAGTCATAAAGGAAAACAATGATAAGGAAAAGATAATCAACAATCAGAAAAAGAAATTGAGTCCCTACAGAGGGAAGTGATAGAAATGCAAGAGATCAAAGGATTAATGGAGGAGCTAAAGAACTCTGGGAAAAGCAGTGAAAGCAGAATAGATGAAATGGAAGAACGATTAAGTACTCTCAAAGACACAGAAATAAAAAGAACCAAAACAAAAAAGGAAAGTAGAGTACAAATGAAAAAGAATGAAGAAAGACTTTGGGAACTATCTGACTCCATGAGGAAAGGAAATATAAGAGTTATAGGAATCCCAGAAGGCGAGGAGAGAGACCTAGGAGCAGAGAATATATTCAAGGAAATAATTGAAGACAACTTCCCAAACATGAAGAAGGAGCTGAAAATAGACATACAAGAAGCAAGAATACCAAACTTCCATGATGAAAGGAAAAATACAGCAAGACACATAATAGTAAAGCTCCCAAGAATCCAAGACAAGGAAAAATAAGGAATCTGACAAGAGGGAAGGAGCAGATAACATACAAAGGAAAACCAATCAGGCTGACATCAGACTTCTATGAAGAAACACTACTGGCAAGGAGAGAATGGAGGGACATAGTCAACAAACTCCAAGACAACAAATGCCAACCAAGAATACGCTATCACGCAAAGCTTTCCTTCCTCTATGAAGAAAGAATAAGGACCTTCCCAGACAAACAGAAACTCCGGAATTTCATTATGACTAAACCCCCACTCCAAAAAATAATACAAGGAGTCCAAAAGCCAGAACCAACAGAGGGATGAATAAGAATGAAACAAAAAAAAAGTATTAAAAAAATAAATAAAACCAGAGCAAAGACAAACAAAATGGCAAATATAGATGCTAACATATGTAAACAGACTAAACTCTTCAATAAAAAGACACAGAGGGCCTCCCCTGGTGGCGCAGCCTCTGCAGTGCTGGTTCAATCCCCAGCCGCCAGCAAGGGTGCCACATGGTGGGACAGACCTCTCCTGCCGTGCCTACTGCTCCCCTCAGCAGTGTATTTCATCGGTCTGCCTGTTCTGCTACCCACTCTGGTGAATTCTCTCACCCTCCAGCGCATCTGACTGTACCCAGTGCTTGTATAAATAAATAAATAAATCTTTAAAAAAAATACAGAGTCACAGGCTGGATTAAGAAACAAAACCCAACCTTTTGCTGTCTCCAGGAAACATATTTAACTACAAAAGATAAAAATAGAAAGTAAAAGTATGGAAAACAATCCTACAAGCTAATGGACCAAAAAGAAGGCAGGAACAGCTATACTTAGCTAAAACAGATTTCAAACTCAAAAGGTAAAAAGAGTCCCCAACAGTCACTACATTATGATCAAGGGGACTATACTTCAAGAAGAAATAACAATCATAACATATACTCACCAAATGAAGGAGCACTAAAATATATCAGACAACTATTATCATCTCAGAAAACAGACATCAGAGAAAACACATATGTAGTAGGAGACTTCAAATACACCACTATCAACAATGGATAGATCAATGAGACAAAAAAAAGTAAGGACACTAAAGCTTTAAATAAGGATCTAGATCTCATGGGCTTAAAAGACATGTATAGAACAATAAACCCCAAAAAATCTGAGCACACATTTTTCTCAAGCACATATGGATCATTCTCCAGGATCGATCACATACTGGGACACAAGACAAACATTAACAGATGTGCCAAGATTGAAATCATACCAACCATCTTCTATGACCACGAAGGCATCAAACTAGAAATAAACCATAAAAAGAAGACAAGGCTCTCTCCTACCTCATGGAGATTGAAACCCACACTACTGGAAGACCACTGGACTAATGAGGAGATCAAAGAAGAAATTAAAAAAGACTTTGAGTTTAATGACAAGGAAGACACCAATTTCCTAGATGTATGGGATGCAGGAAAAGCAGTAATAAGAGGAAAATATATAGCAATATAGGCTCACATCAAGAAACAAGAAAGAACTCAAAAAAATAACGTAATCTCACAGCTCAAAGATTAGAAAAACAAAAAGAAAAACCCTAAAACCAGTGGAAGAAATAATAAAAATCAAGGCAGAAATAAATGAAATCAAAACTAAAAAAAAAAATCCAAAAGATCAATGAAACCAAAAGGTGGTTCTTCGAAAAAATAAACAAAATAGAAAAACCCCTAGCCAAGCTCACAAAGGAAAAACGGGAGAAAGCACAAATAAATAGGATCACAAATGAAAGAAGAGAAATCACAACAAACACAGCAGAAATCAAAAGAATAATCAGAAACTACTATGAAGAATTATATGCAAACAAGCTCAACAATCTAGAAGAGATGGACAAATTCCTACAACTCTACAATCACCCAAAGCTAGATAAAGAAGAAATAGAACACCTAAACAGACTAATTACAAGCAGTGAAATTGAAATAGTAATCAAAACCCTCCCCAAAAACAAAAGCCCAGGACCAGATGGATTTACAAATGAATTCTATCAAACATTCAGAAACAAATTAGTGCCTATCCTTCATAAACTCTTTTAAAAAAATTGAGAAGGAAGGGATAATACCAAACACATTCTATGAAGCCAACATTACACTAATACCAAAACCGAACAAGGGCAACACAAAAAAAGAAAACTACAGGCCAATCACTCTAGTGAACACTGATGCAAAAATCCTCAATAAAATTTTAGCTATCAGAATCCAACAATGTATCCATAAGATAATTCACCACAACCAAGTAGGATTTAGTCCAGGGATACAATGATGGTTCAACATCTGAAAATCAATCAATGTTATCCAACACATAAACAAAAAGAAATATAAAAACCATATGATATCAATAGATACTGAGAAAGCTTTCAACAAAGTACAACACCCATTTATGATAAACGCCCTTGAAATTATCGGGATACAAGGCACATACCTCAACATCATAAAGGCCATATATGACAAGTCCATAGCCAATATCATTCTCAATGGTGAAAAGCTGAAAGCATTTCCATTAAGATCTGCAAGAAGACAAGGATGTTCACTCTCACCACTGCTTTTCAATATAATACTGGAAGTCCTAGCCAGAGCAATAAGACAAGAGAAAGACATACAAGGAATCCAAATAGGCAAGGAAGAAGTCAAACTATCACAATTCACAGATCATATGATAATATACATAAAGAACCCCAAAAACTCCACAGAAAAACTAATTAAACTAATCAATCAGTTTAGTAAAGTGGCAGGATACAAAATCAACACACAAAAATCACTAGCCTTCCTATACACAAACAATAAATCTGAAGAATAAAAAAAATCCCTTTTATTATTGAAACAAAAAAAAAATCAAACATTTGGGAATAAACCTAACAAAAGAGGTAAAGGACCTATACAAAGAAATCTATGAAACAGAAGATGACACAAAGAAATGGAAAGACATCCCCTGCTCATGGAGTGGAAAAATTAACATTATCAAAATGGTCATCCTACCAAAAGCAATTTACAGATTCAATGTTATTCCAATAAAAATTTCAATGACATTCTTCAAAAAAATAGAACAAATATTGATGAAATTCATATGTAGCCACCAAAAACCCTGAATAGCCAAAACCCTTCTGAAAAAAAAAAAAAAAAAAAAAAAAAAGGTTAGGCATCACACTCCCAGATTTCAAACTATACTACAAAGCCATAATAATCAAACTGTATGGTTTTGGAACAAGAACAGACAGATGGACCAATGGAACCAAATAGAAAATCCAGAAATAAACCCACAGATTTACCATCAACTAATCTTTGACAAAGGAGCAAAGAATATATAATGGAGCAAAGAAAGTCTGTTCAATAAATGGTGCTGGAAAAACTGGTCACTACATGCAAAAGAATAAAACTTGACTATTACCTCACACCATGCACAAAAACCAACTCAAAATGGATTAAAGAACTATACATAAGACCTGAAACCATAAAATATATAGAATGAAATATAGGCGAAACACTACATGACATGCACCTCAAAAATATCTTTACAGACACATCACCCAGAGCAGCGATAGTGAAGGCAAAGATAAACAGCTGGGACTACATCAAATTAAAGAGCTTCTGCACAGCAAAAGAGACAATAACCAAAACAAAGGGAAACCCCACCAACTGGGAGAAAATTTTTGCACACAACACTAAAGATAAAGGACTGATGACAAAAATCTACAAAGAGCTGATGTGACTCAACAAAAACAAATTAAATAATCCAGTCAAAAAATGGGCGGAAGAGCTGAAAAGAAACTTCTCCAAAGAGGAAATGCAAATGGCCAACAGGCATATGAAAAAATGTTCAACATCACTTGTAATCAGGGGAGATGAGAGATTTGCCAGAGACAGAGTGGGTAGAACAGATAGATCTACTGAAATACACTGCTGAGTAGAGCAGGGGGTGAGATAGGAGAGGTCTGCTGCACCATGTGGGTCACCTCCCTGGCCCGGGATCAAACTTGTGCTGCAGTGGCTCAGGATAGTTTCATAGTGCTCAGACTTAACCCCTTGGCCACCAGGGAGGCCCTACAGTTTTCATCTTTAAGTATTTTCAATGCATCATTCCATTCTCTCCTTGCTCATCAGTTTCCTGAGAGAAGTCAGTTGCAAGTGTGATGGGGGTACCTTTATAGGTTATCTAATTTTTCTCCCTTAGCCACCTTTAATATTCTTTTTGTCTTGAACTCTTAGAAGTTTCACTATTATATGTCTTGTAGGTCTCATGTTTAGATAAACAGGTTTGTTGTTGTTTTTTATCTTCATCTATTTTTATATTTAGTTTCTCCCCCAGCTTTGGAAATTTTCCTCTATTTCTTTGAGTAAGTACTGTTCCTGTCTCTTTCACTTTCCCTTCTGGAATAACCATTATTCTTATGTTGCCTTTCCTAACAGTTGGAGAATTTTCGATGTTGTTCTCCATTTTTTACCTTTAATTTTTTACCACTTAAATTCTTTTCACATTACCAAAATTTTAATCTCCTCTATAGAGGTGTGGGGTGGGGGGGGGGGGTAAGAGGATTAACCAGAGACAGAGTGGGGAACAAAACAGGAAGACTGACTGAAATACATGCTGAGGGGAGCAGCAGGCGAGTCAGGAGAGGTCTGCTGCACCATGTGGGTAGCTCCCTGGCCAGGGATGGAACTCATGTTGCAGTGGCTGTAGATAGCTTTGTAGGTTGTGTCTTAACCCCTTGTGCCACCAGGGAGGCCCTCTTTCTTTAATATTTTTGATGCTGGAGATCTATACAAATTTCCTGATCACAAACATTTGCTAACTCACATGGGTAAGGAATAGGTGATTGGAGCTATTACTGACAAACAAAAGCAAAAAGGCAGTTTAAAAAAAAAAATAGTAAGTATATCTGACAATTGCTATTCCCAAAACTCTCTGGTAGATGTGGTTTGCAAGCATATTTTCAGTTTAGTTAGTAGTTTCCCAGAGTGGGCTACCTGACTATTAAGAGCAAGTGCCCTAGTGAACAATTTAAAAAGACCCTTCAGCCTCTCATATGCCTTAAACTTCAAATGCCTAAGTATAGTAATAACCATTTAAAATAACCCAAGGAGAGGACATATGGCTGAGTGACTGACTCCTTGTCTCTCTTGTAAGTAGGACTATTTGTCATCACTTACCAATACTAAGCAACTAAAAGAAGCTATAGAAACAACTGCTGCTGAGACTAAGTTCACAATTATGTACAATTCTCATTTACAAATTTTACTTTTGTAACAAGGTGGTCCCCAGGAAAAGGGGAAGTTCTAGGTTCTCTGCCCCACTCAAAGTTGGGTGGAGCTGAGCAGGGAGGAGAAGCTGAGAGGAGACTGGAGTAGGAAGGAAGCAGGATGGAGAGCAAGGAGGAGACCTGAAGGAGGCACATGGAGCAGAAAGACATGTGAAGAAACTGAGCTCGCTTCTTGGCCCTGGACTGGTTGAAACAAATGTGGGTGAGAAGGTTAACAATGGTAGCTTTTATCTTGGTTTTTTTTTAAATTTATTTATTTATTTATACAAGCACTGGGTACAGTCAGAAGCACCGGAGGGTGAAAGAATTCACCAGAGCCAGAGCAGGGAACAGAACAGGCAGACCGACAAAATACAATGCTGAGGAGAGCAGCAGGCATGGCAGGAGAGGTCTGCCGCGCCATGTGGGTCCCTCGCCAGTGGCCAGGGATCGAACCAGCATTGCAGAGGCTGTGGAGCAGCTTCGCAACTCAGAGCTCAACCACTGTACCACCAGGGGAGGTCCTACTTTTATCTTGATTTTTATTTTGCTCTTTTCCTCCCAGCCTTGTCTGGTTGTTTCTGACCATATTCTATGGGTCCCCGCCAGAAGGTACTTTAGACTTGTGGCAGGCTTTTGGGCCTTGCTTTGGGCCAATCCTGTTTGGCTAGACTTTTATTCACAAGGGTATGGGTTACTTTGAGTGCTAGATTTGGAAACTATAGTCTTTGCTTGTCTGTATTACACACTAATTGTCTTAAAGTTCCTTTCCATTAAAGGTCTTAATATGTTTTGTCTTGATGCGGTGGATGGCAGAATCTATTTAGAGCAGGCAGGTTTGGGGGTTCTGCAGTGCCTCGCTCCCTGCCCTGTAACACTTTCATCAACACATGATTAATCTCATTGACTTCCAGGCAAACATAAAGTGAAGTTATAAAAATATCTGTAATTAAAATATCACTTCTGTTTTATCCATTGCAATAAAATGGACATTTTTAATTGGAAAAAAGTCTTTGCTATTAAAAAAAAAAAATCACCAAACAGAAATATCACCAGACAGAAAAGACAGAGACAAAATGGAAGGCATTAAATAAATGTTTACATCCTTCCCCATCAAATATCACCTGATTTTTCTCTCCTTCCCTTCACCTTTTCCCTCAATTTTCCTAGTCCAGGTTATTAGACTCTTGTTTTAAGCTAGATACAGTGAAAGAGGGTCATGAGAGTAAAGGACGGACAAAGTGACAAAATAAAGTTGCTGTTTATTTAAATGAATGTAGAATAGGAATTATCTGCCCCCAGGATCAAACACGTGAATATGTATAGGTAAATGATTATTATCAAATTAACATAAGACAAGGTGAATGTATATATTATATCTGGGAAAATACAATTCCAAGCATTATAAATGTGAATTAAAGGATTTTCTTATTTTTTAACAAATTATCTCTAATTCAGTTTCATTCCTATATACTACTCTATTTGCAATATGTTAGTCATGAAGTTTAATTCACATTTCATTTTCTGAGGAAGTATAATATAACAGATAAGGAACACAAACTCTATAGTCAGACATTCTGGGTTCAAATCTTAGCTCTGCCTAGCTATGAAACCTGGGTAAATTATTTAACACCACCATGCCTCACCTTCCTTATAGCAACATAAAAATAACAATTATTATATTTAGATTGTTTTAATGAGCAAAAGTGATATATGCAAAGAATTTAACACTAACAAATGTTAGCAATTATAATTATTTACCATAGTTTCTTCATTATTTTAGTACTTTCATGGGCTGCTAGCATTTTCTAGTCTACCATTTGAAAATGATCTAATGTTTGAATATCTCATCACTTAAACAAATCTGTAACTTTTCTTTGAAATCTGGATTCAGCTGCATGCATATTGTAAAATGATGACCTCATATTTTAGCAATACCTCTTTGCATTTTTTATTTTTTTAAAAGATTTATTTATTTATTTATACAAGCACTGGGTACAGTCAGAAGTGCGGGAGAGTGAGAGAATTCACCAGAGCCAGAGAGGGAAACAGAACAGGTAGACTGACGAAGTACACTGCTGAGGGGAGCAGCAGGTGTTGCAGGAGAGGTCTGCACGCCATGTGGGACCCTTGCCAGCGGCCTGGGATTGAACCGGCGCTGCAGAGGCTGCGGGCAGCTTCACAGCCCAGCGCTCAACCGCTGCGTCACCACGGGAGGCCCTGCATTATTTTTTAGATGGTGCTCTAGGGATAACAACATACATCCTTTTAACGTTCCAGTCTACTGACAATTAATATTGTGCCACTTCATATAAAATGCAAGAAACTTATAATTCCTTTTCCTCAACTTTATGCTTACAACCGTGTATATATCTACATATGCTATAAGCCTTGCAATACAGTTATAACTTTAACCTTACATGTGTCTTGGAGAAATTTGCATACATATTTACCATTTCTACTGCTCTTCATTCCTCCAGAAGATCCAAGTTTCCACCTGGTATCATTTCCCTTAAGGCTGAAGAACTCCCTTTTTAGCACTTCTTGTAGTGCAGGTCTGCGGCAACAAAATCTCATTTTTGTTTATGCAGTATTATGGTCTTTCCAAGTGTTGACTCCCCTTCAATTTCTGCCTGTTTATGGTCACTCTTCAGCGCCTTCAGAGAGTACTGAAGTTTTTGTATTTTGTCCAGAATTTATAATAGTTTTCTGCAGAAGGATTAGTTCAATACGAGCTATTCCACTATTACTAGAAGCAGCTAATATTTTAAGATGCCAGAAAAGTTTTAAATATTCAAAGAATATTCTTGGACATGTGACCATAAGGTAAAAGATGGTTTACAATACTCCAAAATTACATATTCATAGTTACCACTATTATCCCATAATTTGATTTATATCATCTATTAGGTTACAATTCCGCAACCTAAATTATTTCAACATTGTTTCCATTTTGGAACAAAATCTAAGAGAACTGAGGCAGGAAACACAAGAATGGAACCAGCAGTTCTGGGCAAAACAGAATTTGACTTTCAGTAAGGAAAGAGATGAATTTATTTACTGGAGACCGAAAGCTTAAGGCCTGTGGCTAAGAACTGAGTCAGATCAGAGAGCAGCACTGAATGGAGAAGAAATGGCAGACTTTTCGGACAGTTAAAGATAAATATCACATGGTTTCAGTTATATGTGGAATACAGAGAAACCTAACAAAAGGTCAAGAAAAAGACAAAACTTAGAGGATGACCATAGATCTGAGGCATATAGCAAGGGACCGGGAGGGAGAGAGGTCAAAAACAGGGGACTGTGGTAATGATTCGCTGGTGATGTGGTGGTATGAGAACTACAGGGAATATACCTGAGGGGAGAAATCAATTATTGTACAAAAATGTACAATGATGTAAGAAAATAAATTAAAAAGGAAAACAATTTAAAAATAAATGGCAGACATGTACAAGGAATTTTAAATAATATTTTTCAGAAGCACAAGTGTAATTTTGCCATTAACACTTTCATGGGAAGAGTGGCCCTGGAGAGGATCTGGAATAAGCTGGGCCTAAAATAAAAGAGGGGCAACAGGAAGCCCACGCAGACCTTCCGCTCAGTGCCCCATTCCACCTAAGAGGCTACCTCCAAAAACCCACTGAGTGCACATGTCCAGCGGCTCTGTAAGGCCCCTCCTCTTGTCTCAACTTAAGACAGGCCTGAAGGAGGCCTAGGGCCCAAGGATGCTTCCAGCTGAATGCAAAGGGAGTGACATTAGATAAAGCTCAAGCACTCAGTGCCCACTTTCTGCATTTTTAACCCAATTTGAAATAGAATGATACAAAAATATTAATGTTACTTGGGGAAAATCTATTATATAATGCACTAGTTTATAAAACAAGGCAAGGAGGAAATAATTTCACTAGAAGAGTTTTCTTGCTTTTCAAAAGCATTCCTAGTTGTATTTCCTCAAATAATGGCTGCTCCATTAAAATTAAAATTAAATTACATTTACACAAACGGTATTTTCTCCTACTCTTTGAACCAGGGCACAGGTTTTAACCATTCAACTTCTGTATTAACATCTAGAAGATTATTTTATTCTTGAACAATTTATGCATTTTGGGGTGCCTACTCTCCGAGAATTTGCATGACTAAACTGAAATGAATGGGTATAGAAGAAACGATTTCTCTCTTGCAACTACTAAAATCAAGCCAATGCTACATAAAGTACCAAGGATGGAATCATCATTGAACAGAAAGGAAAAACTGAAAGACTGAAATGTAATGGGTGTTTTGGATCGGACACTTTCCTGTAATTGACTAGGTTTCTTTAAAATAGAATTTTAATTTAGAGTAATACAAATAATTCTAGTTCACAGAAATACAAGTTGGTGGTATGCAACTGATAATTGCCCAGTGGGTACTGATCAATTTTGCCTATTTTGCATTTCTAAATTCATTTCCACATACTTATTTGACTGTAAATATGTAATGCTTAGAACTTGTAATAATATCATCTCATTAATGAGCTAAATTAACTCTTTCATACATGTTTATTTTATATTTTTATGAAAGACAATCATACTCTCTTTTAAAATATATCATTTAGCAATAGTTTGCTTAGTGGAAGGTTAAAACAAAAACTTAAATATACACAATTGCCACTGATAACACAATACAACCTTTAAAATTATGACAAAGGGGGTCTCCCCGGTGGCGCAGCGGTTTGAGCGCAGCACTGTGAAAGTGTCCGCAGCCTCCGAGTGCTGGTTCGATTCCCCCCCAGCCCAGGGAGATTCCCACATGGCTCAGCACACCTTTCCTGTTGCGCCCGCTGCTCCCTTCAGCAGTGTATTTCGGTCCTTCTGCCTGTTCTGCTCCCTACTCTGCCTCTGGTAGATTCTGTCACCCTCCCGCGCCTCTGGCATGTACCCTAGTGCTTGTATAAATATATAAATCTTTTTTAAAAAAAATTATAACAAAGGAGGGCTGCTCAGAAGATAACTGCTGTAGCTAAAAAAACTTAGGATCATTGTTACAATAATTACTTGTCTAAATTAATAACAGAAATAACCTACAAACCTATTATTTTCTACTAGACAATCTCTTGCCACACACACGCTATATATATGCTATATATATATATACACATACACACACATGAATATGTATATACACATATATACAAGCTATATATAAGCACATAATATACATTATATATACTGTATACACTAAGTATATGCCACTATATAGAGAAAACAAGGCATATAGCATATATGTAGGTATACACTATAGATAGCATATAAAGAGAGCTGTCCTAACATTACATAATCATTTCCAGCACTTAGTATAAAAATCCAGAAAATAAATACAACTCTTGTATTTTAACTCTTCACCTAGTTGTTTATTACAATGAGAAGCATAATTTGAAATTTGGCATTAAGAGTCTGTTTTCTCTTTATGAACACACAGTTAAGTAATTTTAGCTTTTCAATTAGAAATAGGTTAAATACCACTAATTAATAGCTTCCTAATAGTTAACTTATAATAATAAAATCAGATTTTCACAGCCAGAAACAATCATGTTCTTTCAAAGTCTTCACTATAAGGTAGTTCTGCAACTCAGTTTCAATATTCTTAAGAGTAATTTCAAATAACAGTAACCAAAATACTTAAAAATCCCTTGGCAATGAGTTCTACTCAGTATGGTAACTTAATTCTTTTTAGATTCATATTCAAACTTTTATGTTTAATCCCACCTAGAGAGTAATTTCCAAAGTGATATTTCCTGAAGCCAAAACACAGACTTCATGTCTCTAGAATAATCTTGCCTTGTAGTAGATTTTTAACTTCAATAAGTCTATACGCCTTTCCTAAAGTAGTTCTGGCTGGCCTGGACTTGTTGTAAATAGTTGATGCATCAGACAGCTTTTTAAATGTCAACACACTTAATTCACACAATGTACAAGGAAAGTATTGTACTTTAGAATAAAGATGTGTTTCCTCTTGTGAAATAAAGTTAATCATTTGGAAGAGTCCACTTAAAGGAAATGGGATAGTTTTGCCTTCTCTAGAAAAGAAGTGAGAGTCAGCTCACTTTTCCCTCCTCTTATCCCACTTCAAGCATAACCTGAGATCAAATGTTTTATGTGTGACAGAAAAAGAAACATTAAAGGATGCAAACCTACAAGATCTAATAGTCACCTAAGCCTGTGAGATTCAAAAAACCTGTTCTGTATTTTTAATATCTGAAAATAATTAAATAAGTATGTTAAATACAAATTTCTAAGCACCCTAGTATATCCCCTCTAAAATTTTAAACAAATATACTTAATAAGAAAATAGTATTTTATCCAAATATCAAATATTATACCGACTATTTGAACAGCAAACACAAACAATTTTAATCCCAATCATAGACTATGTTATGAAATGTTAATGTATTTAAATTTTTTAATTATACATGGAATTAACTGAAATGCTATACTTTAAACAATTAGTTATTAATATTTCAGTCATATTAAATAATAAGAGCACATGAACAAGTAACAGTTAATACTGGAAATTTCCAAAGGCACACTGTAGATTGTGAGAAGTCTAGTTTTGGTCTCTGGAAAATGTTCACTGCAATCTCATCTGCACAGATATTCAAAGAAGTGCCACATTACTCTTTTAAGGAATGTACTAAATGATGTTATAATAACAAAGAATAAGGAAATAAATGGGGTTATATTTATACCTCTTACTCAGACTAGATTAATAAGGAAGACTTAACAGTGATTGTTTCACAATATTTTTAGTGAATAATACAAGGTATTGTGTGACTAAAAAAAAATCCTTGTGCCAGCTTTATGTCAATTTTTTAAAAAATTATCATTAATCAAAATAGATAACACAATATTAACATTCTGAAAATAAACTAAAAAAGTAAACCACTTAGCTTACATTGCCCACAGATAAAATAAGACATTGTTCTGGCAGGATGAAGAACCAGGATACAGGTACATATTGCCATCTACTTGTGTAGTTGCTACTTAAGGAACTGCCTACCTACCAACCTTACTACTAGAGGACCTTGCCACAGGATTTTTAGTGACATGATATAATGTGTTCTGAAAATCATGATTCCTATCCACCTCCCCCCCAACACACATATACCTGAGTGGGCTGGGAATGGGCATTTGACTTAGTCTGGATATGGGTAAGATTTTTTTGAAAAGTTGCATTATTGATGGAGCCCTGGTATAAGATCTGTGAAATCCTGGAGCTAGGTGAATAATTAATAAACCAAGAACCATAACTTTCTGAGATTCTAAACTGTCTACTGGTTCTATTCTCCATGAAGCCCACTGTTCTCCGTAAGACTCACAAAACTATCTTATGTGTTTCTTCCTGTCTGGGGGGAGGGAGAATGGGATTGGAATCTCAGTTTGGCTTTTTCTGGGTTCCTCTAAGATCTTGCCAAGTAGCTAGGATTTGTCTTTTGCTTATTATTATGCTAATTCTTATAGTAATAGCTTCCTATTACAAATTACTAGAGGTGCTCCCGGCTCCTAAAAAACCAGGAGTGTGAAACAAAAGACCTTCTGCTGTTTTCCTCCTATTAAGACAAATCAAATGAGGAAAAAGTCATCATTTACTTAAAGAAATAAGGCTTTAAAGTACTATGTAATTACTGGATAAATTAAATTTCAGGAATATGTACAATTGGATAGATTACACAGAATATGAGCTAGTAATCAATCCTGTGATATAGTAATATAAATTTGATCTTTATCCTTAGTTCCTGGTTGAAAAGCTGTGAAGTTTCTGGATTGGTAAGAAGCCTTTGGTACACTAATGAGATAACTCTTGCTGAGGAGCTCCTACATAGCTTCAGGGTGGGTGTTGGTCCCAGAAAAACCAAGGCATAGAAGACTAGAACTTTCAGGATCTCAGAGTGGGGCAGGAAAGGGATGGGCAAGCACTCTTTCAGGTATTAAAAGAGTGGCACACTCTTGAAGAAGATATAAAAGACCCTGTGCCTTCTCCTATGACTCTTCCATCTGGCGGTTCCTTATTATAGCCTTTATAGTAAATCAGTAATAGTATTTAAACTATTTTCCTGGGTTCTGTGAGCCATCCTAGCAAATTAATGAACCTGAGGAGCAAATTAATGAACCTGGCTGTTCAATGAGGAGGATAGGAGGCCTGGGACTTCTGGCTGGCCTGAGGAGGGGGCGGTGAAAACCCATTTTATAGCCAGTTGGTTAGAAGCATGGGAAGCCTATACTTGTGAAGGTACCTGAATAGACCATCCCAAGATTCTCAATACTGGTCTCAAGATGTTTCACTCTGGCATAGAGAGTATTTTGAGCTAAGAGAAATGAAATTCCTTGAGGTTGAGAAGCTCTGTCCTTGTCTAAGTTCTTTGCCCTTCTCTAATCTATTAGACTGTTTATTCCTAACCGAATAAACAACCAATGTTCTCTCTTTCATGACCTAGAAAATGATGTTTGAGGGGTCTCATTCAGTAGAAACTCACCTTTATTTTATTAAAGACGAAGTCATTCCCTTCCTGTCATGCGTAGAGATGAAGCATCCTCCCCTTGGTGCTTTTGACCACTGAATACTGAAAGTAAGCCTCTTTCTTCCTAACTGATGAGAATACCTCCACAATATATGTTATCAAATTATTTTTCCTGGTTTTACCTATTGTAAATAGTGCTGCAATAAACATAGGGGTACAGGTGGTCTTTTGAATCAATGTTTTTTGTCCTTTGGGTAGATCCCTAGGAGTGGAATTGCCAGATCATATGGTAGCTCCATTTTTAGTAGACTGAGGAACCTCCAGACAGCTTTCCATGGTGGTTGGGCCAGTTTGCATTCCCACCAGCATGAAGGAGAGTTCCTTTCTTACCACATCCTCGCCAACATTTGTTGTTGCTTATTTTTTTGATTGGTTAAACCTGGAAACAACCCAAATGCCCAAAAATAGATGACTGGATCAAGAAGATGTGGTACATATATACAATGGAATATTATTCAGCAATCAAAAAAGATAAACTCATGCCATTTGCAGCAATGTGGATGAAGCTAGAAGGAATTATGCTCAGTGAAATAAGCCAGAAGGAAAAGAAAAATATTGTATGGTTTCACTTATAGCAGCAATATAGGGAAACCAAATAAGACATCACTGTAAAAAAAATAATACAAAACACAACAAAGCAATAACAGACAATTATAAATCAGAGATATACTGCAGGGGAGGAGGCAGGAGAGAGATCAGAGGAGGGAGGGAGGAGCACAGGGGACTGAGGTGATGGTGCACTGGTGAAGGAAACTCTATGGGGACTACACCTGAGGGGGTGGTGGGAAGCAAATATTGTTTAAAAATGAACAATGTTGTAAAAAAAATTTTAAAATTAGTATAAAAAATTGTTTTTCCTTTGCTAATCCAGAGAGATGGAAGACTTTCCTCTTTACCTTGACACTTGCAATGGTTTTGAAGTATGGGTGGTTTTGTGGGACTGACCTCCTAACCTGTGGATTCCTGCTACTTCAGGTAGTGGGTTTCAGAAATGAATTGTAAAACACCCAGTTAGTATCCACAGTGAACTGGATATTGGTTTGGTATATAAACCCACACAAGGGCCTCCCCTGGTGGCACAGTGGTTGAGTGCTGGGCTGCAAAGCTGCCCGCAGCCTCTGCAGTGCCAGTTTGATCCCCGGCTGCCAGTGAGGGTCCCATATGGCGCGACAGACCTCTCCTGCTGTGCCCGCTGCTCCCCTCAGCAGTGTATTTCATTGGTCTGCCTGTTCTGTTTCCCGCTCTGGCTCTGGTGAATTCTCTCACCCTCCCGTCCTCTGACCCAGTGCTTGTATAAATAAATAAATAAATAAATAAATAAATAAATAAATAAATAAATAAATAAATCTTTTATATAAAAAAACCCCCACACATTTGGTGTCAGAAATGTTGATAGTAAAAACATGGGCAGGTAGGTAGACAGATATAGGTAAGTGGATGAAGGCAGGTAGATAGATAAGGGAAAGTTTAAACATACAGTTGAATCTTATCCATTAAGTGTTGAAGAAATGACAGACTTTGAAACGCATTTTATAATGAGAGTAATACCTGAGTCAGGCAAAAATCATCAGTGACTGCTAAAACTATGGGTTAAAGTTTGATGAGGAATAAAATATTAACATAGTCTCTGAGAACATCCCCATTCATGAGTTACTAATTGCAAAGGGGGAAAAAAAGACCATTTTATTGTGGAAAAATCTGGTGAATACCTTAATCAATGATTACAATTATCATTGCAAATAATAAGATAAACTGATGGAGATTAAAAAAAGGCCCTGATAAGACCACAACATCACTTGTATAGTCTTCCTGCAAAAAAAAAAAAAAAAAAAAAAAATGCATAGCCTGAATTAAGAGAAACTTCAAGCAAACTCAAATTGAGGAATATTCTACAAACAACTAACCTCTTCAAACTGTCAATGTCATGAAAGATAAAGGAGGCTAACAAATTGTTCCATGATTAGGTAATAAGAATATTCATCCCTGCATCCTTTTTCTAAAGATAGGAGTTAACAATTGATTATGCCTATACAGTGAAGCCTCTACAATAATCCCATAGGGTCCTGCATCATTTAACACTTCTTCAATGAAAGACCACACATATGACAGGCTATATTAGGCTATACCATACAGCCTACACGTATAGTTGGTTATACCATTACACAGTTATCTTTGGTAGTATGAGGTTCCAAGAGCTTCCATGTTGGGGAACACATTCAAATACTGAGAGGGTAACAAACCCTAAATCCATAGGAACAGAAGCTCCTGGGCTCAGGACTCCCAGATCTCACCCTGTGTATTTGTTTCTGTCTACTCATCTTTATCTTTTATCATATCCTTTATTATATATTCAACTGGCAAAAGTGAGTCTTTTCCCGAGTTGTATGAGCTGTTCTAGTATATAATTGCAGCCAAGGTGAAGGAGATCAGGGGGCCCTCCAATTTGTAGGCAAATCAGACAGAAGTTGTGGGTAACTGGGAGACCATCTACTTGTGATTGGCACTGAAGTTGGAGGAGGGGTCATCTCATGGGACTGAGTGAGTGCTTAACCTGTGAAATCTGATGCTATCTCCAGGTAAATAGTGTCAAAATTGAGTTCAACTGTGGGATGCCCAGATGGTACTGTAGAATTCTTGGTGTGGGAAAAATCCCACACAATTGGTAGCCAGAAGTGTCAGAAGTAAAGTGTTCTGTGTGAGAAGGAGAAACACAGAGCACAGAGTGAAAAATAATTTTTTTCTATACAACAGCATAGACCAATGATTAATTTTCTGAATTTTATAATTATATGGTGGTTATATGGAAAAGTGTCCTTATTTTTCACAAACATTCACTGAAGAATAAAGGGAATTATAAAAGAGTACAATGGCTGCAAGCTTCTCTCAGATGATTCAGATAAAAAGATAGGTTTTGTGAGGAGGGTATAGAGAGAAAGCAAAAATATGTGATAAAGTAAACATAATAGACATTAATTGATAAATCTAGGTGAGAGGTTTTAAAGTTCTCTATATGACTCAATTCTTCAGTAAATTTTACACTTAAAATGAAAAGATTTTTAAAAATAGTGTGCTTGCAAAAAAGAGAAGGAGATCCTGTTTACCAAAAAGAACACAGGAGCTAAAAATCAGAAGGTAGGCATATGTTAGCGAAGAGAAGGTATGCTGCAGGGCAAGAAAAACCAGGAAGAGCCCCAGGGGGAGAAGACTGGCTACAATTCCCTGAAGAGGAGACAGCCATACACAGAGAACCCCAGAGATCTTCAGAAAATTCCCCTTGAGAATTCAGCTGAGTACTGACACCACAGTCATCTCAAGAAACTTCATGAGACCAAGGAAAGAAGGACCACAAATGATTAGCAGTAACAGTTACTGGCATGCAGAAGGGGCTGGAAAGAGTGCCTGTCCCCACCAGCCTGACAGAAAAATGTTGTAATTCATAATCATTGTGTAAATTATCCAGGAAAATCTGGCCTCAGGAGAGGGGGATTATTAGCCCAAGACTGTTCACTATGCAAGAACTACCTAATATATTCAAGAACCTCGACCAGAAAAACCAAGGCATATCACAATCAAATTACTCAAAACCAGGGATTAAAGAGGAAAAGACACATAAGAACAATAAAAGAGAGGTAAGAATGACAGATAACATCAGAAACCAGGCTAAAGAAAAGACAGTGGACCAACATCTTTAAAGAAATTGTTAGGGGGAAAAGGATATCCTAAAGTTAATTCCATACAGGCTTTGTGGACTCCACCCCCACTCCAGACCAAAGCCATCAGGACATTGGGAAAGACGAATCCCATCACCACCAAAGGGAAGGTTGCTGGAACCTGAGGGTGGGGTTAAGCAGCCAGGTTTGGTATAAAACCAGACACGTGGGCTTTGGGGGGGTTCCCTTTTGGCTCTCCACCAGCTCGCAGCTCTCAGCCAGCTCTCAGAGTGCCATTGGGTTTCCAGGTCAGTGGATGGGGTGGTCCCCAGGAAAGGGGCAGGTTCCTGATTCCCTGCCCCACCCAAGTGGAGGGTGGAGCTGAGCAGGGAGAGAAGAAGCTGCAGAGGAGACTGAGGAAGGAAGGAAGCAGGATGGAGCCAGAAGGAGACGTGGAGGAGGCACATGGAGCCTAGAGACACGTGAAGAAACTGCGCTTGCCTTTTGGTCATGGACTGGGTGACACAGATGTGGGTGAGACCGGTGGGGAGGTGACAATGGCAGCTTTTATCTTGATTTTGATTTTGCTCTTTTCCTTCCGGGCTTGTCTGGTTGTTTCTGACCCTTTTCTGTGAGTCCCCACTGGAAGATGCTTTAGACTTGTAGCAGGCTTTGGGGCGTTGCTCTGGGCCAATCCTGCTTGGGTAGACTTACCCACAAGAGGATGGGTAACTTTGGTTGCTTGATTTAGAAACTAGATTCTTTGCCTTTCCTGTATTGTTTCCTAGTTGTATTAAAGTTCCTTCCCATTAAAGTCTCACATGTTTTGTGTTGATGTGGCGGATGGCAAAACCCATTTACAATAGGCAGGTTTGCGGGTTCTGGGGTGCCCCTCTCCCTGCCCTGTAACAAAATGAAAGAAAACACTGTCAACTCTAGAACTTTATGCATACTGAAAAGATCTTTCAAAAGTAAACAAAGACCTTTCAGACATATGTAACAGAAAATTTTCACATCCTATGCATGCTCTAAGAAATAATTTTAAAAGGAACTTCTTTAGGAAGGAGGAAAATCACATCCTACTAGAAATATGGAGCTACACAATGAGTGCACTGAAAATAACTACATGAGAAAATATTCGATTTTTCTCATTAATTAAATATCTTTAATGGATTTGTTTAAACAAAAGGAGTAAGAAAATTAATGAGAGTTTTTATACTATCAATGAAGTGGTATAACTTAAAGGTAGATGTGAGAAAATGATGCATGGTATAAACACTAAGAATCATAAAAATAACAAAATCATTATTACTAACAAACCAGAAAAGGAAAGAAAAAGGAATCAGAAAAAAAATTCCATTAGAAAGAAAAGGAGAGCTGGAATAAAGAACAGATGGGATTAAATAGAAAACAAAAGGCAAGATAATAGATTTAAATCTAACTTTCAAAACTTGAATGGGATTTGCAAAAAGTTTATAAAAGTTTTCTGTTAAAGTTGACAATTCATTCTAGACTCTTTAATCTTTATCAAAATTGCTGTTCCAAGTATAGCATGTTAATGTATGGCTGTGTGAAGCTGTACTCCCCAAATTAGACAGTTATGTAATCTAGAAGCAATAAAACTAAACAAAAAAAATTGCTGTTCCATAATGAAAAAGCTCTAAGACTTTTTAATAAAATAGCATACAGAGCGGTCAGATGTGCATGTATATGTTCAATATGTAATGTTAAAATATAAAAATAAAATATCCATACACCCACACATCTTAAACAGATTATCAATACCTTGAAGATCCCAGTACACTCAGAATTATACTGTATATATTCCTAAGTGATTTACTTTTACATTCAATATATTTTTTTCTGTTCATCCCCACTGGTGTGTACAATTATGGTCCATTCATTTTCATGTCATTCATTCGCCTATTTATAGACAAATAGCTATATACAGTTTGCTCTTAGAAACAGTGCTTCTTTGTAAATTTTCTGATTTAGGGGGATATCAATGATACAAATTACTACATTTTGTTTCCAGATTGTACAGACACTGTGTTATTATTCCAATGTAATTAATAAACTGAGATTACAAAGGAACTTCTTCATGGTTACAAAGGCAGTCTGTAGAATGAAAACCAGGATTAGGGAACTCTACTCCTGAAACATGTGAGTATCTAAAGAACCCTCAGGATTAATATTTCTTTTTTCATATGAAGTTCAAAGAAGAAGTCACAGCAACTGACTCCAACTATCTTACTCGATCACTCAGGGTAGCTAGATTTACATGTACAATGGTTTCAAAATCCTGCACTTCACCATTCTTGAAAAATCTGGTCAAATATTTTATAGTTCAATATGGTGGGACACTTGTAAATTGTGTATGTATAAAGTAGAAACAAAGAAGTTCTCTTTATGAATACTTTATTAAAATAATTAAGCTATGACTAATTAAATTATGACTAAATTACTAGCACTTTATTCTATAACTCAATTTGATTTTGAAATAATTAAGTTTAAAATTCACTGAAGTGAATATAATTTTAAGCATACTATATACACACTTTAGAAGTTATACTTTCAAAAAATGTTTTGTACTTTTCTAAACCAATCATCTCCAAGATAACTAATGTTATCCTTCCATTTAAAAATGAACACACGGGGGCCTCCCCAGTGGCTCAGCGGTTGAGCCCTTGGCTGCGAGGCTGCCCGCAGCCTCTGCAACACTGGTTCAATCCCCAGCCATCAGCTAGGGTCCCACATGGCGCACAGACCTCTCCTGTCTCGCTTGATGCTCCCCTCAGCAGTGTACTTCATCAGTCTGCCTGTTCTGCTCCCCCTCTGGCTCTAGTGAATTCTCTCACCTTCCTGAGCTTCTGACTGTACCCAGTGCTTGTATAAATAAATAAATCTTCTTAAAAAATAAATAAACAAATAATAAATAAATTTTAAAAAATGAACACGCAGGCCTCCCCGGTGGCGCAGCAGCCTCTGCAGCGCTGGTTCCATCCCCAGCCATCAGCGAGGGTCCCACATGGCACGCAGACCTCTCCTGCAGTGCCTGCTACTCCCCTCAGCAGTATATTTCATCAGTCTGCCTGTTCTCTTCCCCGCTTTGGCTCTGGTGAATTCTCTCACCCTCCTGCGCTTCTGACGATACCCAGTGATTGTATAAATAAATTAATTTAAAAAAAACACCCATGAAACTTACATAATGTTATAATGCAATGCTATTTCAATAAAAAATTGAAATTGAAATAAAAGTTAGGAAATGACACACATTTTTTAATGAGTACACACCCAAGTTTTTTTTTTTTCTTTTTTAGCTAAGTCACTAAAAAACATTTAGGTCTACAGAGCCCTTCAATTTAAAAATAGTTAAATAGAAAGGATTCTGGAGTTATGGCAGAATAGGAAACACCAGGAATCTGTCTCCTCAAGTAAACAATAACAACAGTGGAAGAATCTCTTATGTAACTATATTTTGGAACTCTGGAGTTAGCTGAAGGCTTGAAATTTCCAGGGGAAGACTGGAAATTGCAGTTAATTTCAGTCCATTTCAAATTTTAGCACATTAACAGCTACTGTGTTGCCAACCTCAAGTTACCTGTCAGGCAACTGTGCCTGTACTCCTGGAACAACCTGTACACAGCTCAGGAACCAGAGTGGGCAAAAAGGACTCCAAATAGTGGGGTGTTTGCACGGATGGTTAACAGAGAGGAGAACTGCCATTGTGACTGCATCTCCCCCTAGTGCGGAAAGTCCCTCCCCCCCACCCGCTGTGAAGTGACTTCTAGAATACTTCACCCTTTATTCACCTCTTCCTTCTCCTTTTTCTTTTTCCCTTTTCAGGAGCCAGATATTAAAGACTAAAGCATCCAAAACCCACTGTGTAACCAGAGGAAATTAGAAAGTGACCACACATGCACAGAGAACCAAGATATTACATTTAAATTTCAGTCTAACTCTCAGCAGAGAGATAACCTATAAAAACAAAATAACAAAAACAGCAAGCCCGGAAAAAAGGGACAATTTGATTTCCAGAATTACCATATTTTTAGATTCAAATGTCCAGTATTCAACAAAAATCACAAGACGGGCAAATAGAAAGGTAGGAGCCATTCAGAGGAGAAAAAAAATCAACAGGAAGAGCAGGTATACAAGACAAAGACTTTAAAAACAACTGTCTGAAAGATGCTCAAAGAATGAAAGGAAGATGTCAAGACTGAGTCAAAAAACAATGTATAAACAAAATGGAAATATCAATGACAAGGTAAAAGCCTAAAAAGAAACCACAAAGAAATTATAGAACTGAAAAGTATAATAACTGAAATGAGACATTCACTAGAGGAATTCAAAGGCAGTTCTGAGAAGGCAGAAAAATCAGTGAGCTTGAAGATTAATTATCATGGCTCAGAACACAAAGAAAAAAATTAAAGAAAGGTAAACAGAAACTAAGGTAATAGGGGATGGGGGACAGAATGGGTAGGACACTATGGATGATACAGTAAGAAATCTGTATGCACAAATATTGTTTACGGCCTGCCTATTCTGAGTTAACTTTCTAGCCGAAGGACACATCTAGAGGAGTGCTGGGAACCAGTAATATCAGAAGACCAGTTAAGCAGAAAGGCACACTGGGAAACACTTGAAGCCAGATGTCCGAAACAGCAACAAGGAGCTTCCAGGACTGGACATCAGGAGCTTCAAGATTGGTGTAGGCCTGCTTACCGATGAACAATAACTTTAACTCACTATAAAAAAAAAACCTCACTATAAAAAAACTATTTTTAAGCTGAAAATGAAATGTGAAGGCAATTAGGCCTCAACATTCTTTAGGGTGTTAACACCCCACCCCCACCTTCCAGACTGCTGGCTAGCTGATTAAAGCACACCTTAAAGATTCAATTCCTGCTTATTGGCATTTGGTGGTGACAGGCAGCTGGACTTCTGGTTACAGAGGCTTGTGGGACTGGTATCGAACAGATCATACTATAGTGGATGGTGAGACAAAGGAGCAGAAAGAATATTTGAAGGAAAAAAATGGCTGAAAGCATCCCATATATTTGAAGAATAACATGAATATAAACATCCAAGAAGCTCAACAAACTCTAAAAATTGAACTCAAAGAGACCCACACCAAACACATTTAGGTTTTGAGATATGAAGGCATACTCTATACGAGAAAAGGGAGGAATCTGTTTTGCTCTGCAGATAGAAAGGAAGAAAGGGCAAGACGAGAGTCTGAGGAAATAAACTGTGCTCCGTCATGAGGGTCATCTAGGTGCCCCAGGCTTTTAGTAAGGAATTTAATCTAAGTTATTGTTTTCCCCCCCTAGAAAAATCACACAATGAAATATAGTCCAATTATGGTCAATCTTGATCTTTTAAAAAAATGTTATTTTTCACTTCCTATTAACAAAACAAAATTTTATGCTAGTCACCAAACTCATTTTTAGCAATTCATACTTTCTTCCTTGATTAAATACATAAAAAAAGTCTGATTGTGAAGTTATTATGTTTCTAATTTTTAGAAATTCTCAGAAACACAATGCCTTTCAGTTTGATGACCACTTACTGGGGGAATGCCATACCTTCTATCCTATCATATTCCTCAGAACATGAATCACTTATCATTTTATATCAATTTACTGTAAATTAGCAATGAGAACTACTAGCCTTATGATTTCAATGAATGTATTTTTTTTTTTTTAAGATTTATTTATACAAGAACCAGGGTACAGGCCAGATGCGTGGGAGGGTGAGAGGCTTCACCAGAGACAGAGTGGGGAACAGAACAGGCAGACTGACGAAATACACTGCAGAGGGGATCAGCGGGCAAGACAAGAGAGGTCTGCCACACCATGTGGGACCCTCCCCAGCCAGCAGGGATCAAACCGGTGCTGCAGAGGCTGTGGACAGCTTCACAGCGCTGTGCTCAACTGCCTGCACCACCTGGGGAGGCCCATGAATGTATTTTAAATACTGATACTTTATTATCTCTGCATCTTCTTAATCTTGAAATTTTTTCACTAATCTCTCTTACACATATACCAGAGTTTTTCAGAGGTTTTTACAATATTCCTGAAATGAGTACCAGTGCATTAATTTAATTTAAAAATGGAGTCAAACTTTTTCCTGACAAGTCAGTCCATTTTATTTGATTTGTCAACCTTAAATGTTTTCACCAACTAGATTATATAGCAATATTTTACCCAAATTTGAAAATTCAATCAGCAAAAAACCACCTCAAGGTTTTGACCAAAACATATTGAAAGCATGAAGGATGAAAGCACTGAATTATAATTATTGTTTTGGGAAGGGAGTGTTGAAGTAATGTTTTAATTTTCTCTAACATTATCAGAGCACAGTGAATTAATTTAGGTAACTGGAAATGAAAGAGGAACTATATAATTTTAGGCAAATTTTAGTACAGTTTTTTTTTTTGTGGGACCCTCACCAGCAGCCAGGGAACGAACCGGTGTTGCAGAGGCTGCGGGCAGCCTCGCAGCCCAGCACTCAACCGCTGCGCCACGAGGGGAGGCCCAAATTTTAGTACAGTTTTGAATGACTAATGCATAATAAATCCTTTTGCAAGTCAGGTGGTTTTCATTTCTTTGCTTTCAGCCAAGCATAAGAATGACCTTAATGAGCTACTGGTAGACAGATCATTGAAAACAGTGTCTGAGAATAGGTCACCATGTGATTTTGTTTTATAAATGACATGAAAGGAGTTCGAAGAACTTCTATCTTCTTATTTATGTGAATAAGATTTCTAAGCACTTATAATACATCGCTAACTCAGGAAAACAGGAATAAATTTGAAACTGAATCTAGTTTCATTCCAACCATAAGTAACATTCACCTACAGATAAATTAATCAGGGAGGAAAACAGCCTATCCACTAAGAGATTCCATTCAAGTTTAATTTTTTTAATTTTTTCCCAGCATAGACTACATTTGCAGACAATTTGAAAATTCAAAATGTAAAACAGGAATCCAAAAGACTTCATGTGACTAGATACATGTAGAGATATAGGACAAACATAGTAAAATGCTTAACAAGTACAGAAGTGAGGTCATGAGTATATGGTTGTGCTAATAATCAATTTATTATCTCTTAGCACCAAATCTAACTTTCCTTGTGCTGCTTTGTGACACTAGAATTAGACCCAATAAGCATTTCTCCTTGACCAGCTTAAGAAAGTGCAGTGGAATGACCACATAAAGCGACAGCAGCAGAGACACTTTCCTTCTGAAAGTCGGTCCTCCATTATTATAATTATTCAGCATGGGAGCCAGCGTACTTGATAATTGCACTTGGTAATTGTTATTTGCTGAGGCAACAAATTCCAGGTGTTCCTCATGGGCCAGTCTCCCTCCTTACCAGTTCTGAATCCAAGCGTTAGGAAGAAGGGCCCATCCTAAAAGCAGTAACTGGTTTTCTGTACCTGCTACTTCTGGGACACTAGACTCACAGTTCTTTTTTATCCCTTTTGGTAGCTATCCATCCCTCCTTATTCTACTTAACAATTCATTGTTTTAAATTTTCAAATAACCCACATAAGTTCTGCATTTTGACTGAACTTAAGACTACTATAAGTTCAGTGTTCACTGTACAGCTTTTTGTATGCTTGAAAAATGCTGAGGAAAAGGGAAAGAGAAAAGACTGGAAAAATGTTAATTGTTGAAGTAGATAATGGACTGAAAAAAAAAAAAAAACATGCAATCTCAATTTGTGTATGTTTGAAATGTCCTGTACTAAAGAATTACAAAGGAGAGGGGAAAGTCCTCACAAAGGCCAACTCAATTCAAGAGTCTGGTGAAATCTAAACATGCAGAAACAGAGGATGGGATTCCCTTTGAGGAAAAACAGCATACATACAACATGCAGACAGAAAGCTGAAGGACATATTTGAGTAACAGCAAGTAGGCTGGCTAAAGTATATGAAATATAATGCGGATGAATGCGTTGGGTGAGACTTTTCTTAACTCACACTTCAATATATTAGTTCCTTATACTCAGCAGCTTTCTCCTCCTCTACACTCCTGTCTCTAATGCAATCCATTCTTACCTCTACTATCTAAGGTCTAGTTCTTTCCACTTTTTCCTACTTCTTATGAGCCATAAGTCGCTCCATTTCACAGTCTTTTTATAGGCCTTAATTTTTTTCAAACAATAGGCATAATTTTATCTGTCTTTGGACACAGAATGTAGATATTTGTGCTAATACAGCAGCTTTTTTACATGTAAAGATATTCACATTAACATAAAACAGATTTTCATATTCTCTAGTAAGAGGTAAGAAAGCATCAACTCATTTATTATATGACTACTCGTGGTTTTCTTTGTACTATCACAAAATGTATCTATATACATGGTGGTGTGTGTGTATGAATTAAGTGAGCACTCTCTCTGGAAAGGAATAGGTAATTTGTGTGATGAGTACAGTTGAACAAATAAAATGACTTTTCTTCACCAATACATTCAAAACCCTCTTAGGCTGTTCTTCATTAATATCTCTTTTTTCCTCCTTCCTTAAACAATTATAAAATCTGATTTACAAAGACCATGTTTATTTAATTCAAACTGAAAAATAAATTATAAAATCAGCTAGACATTAAATAGGAAGAACTCAAAATAGGGATCAGGGTATAAGGAGCAAATATATCCAAGTAAAACATTACTAAAATGCATAAAAATTGCATATGAATTCAGACCTGTTGCACATATTAAAATATAAACATACCCCTACTAGACTTCTTTCTCTCCTAAGCCCCATTATTTGTAGGTTCTGATTCTGCTGTTCTATTTCAAGCCTCTACATGTACAGTAAAGGCTCTTCCAGCTACTTAAAATGTGGTATGGACATATATTCCAGAAAAAGTAGAGAGCAGTAGACAAATATTGTTCAGTGTCACTCAGGCTCTGCTTTCTCAACCTCTCTTCAGGATGTGGGCTTTCTTTTTTTTTCTTAAATTTATACATATATTTTACATCATTGCTCATTTTTGTACAATATTTGCTTTCTCCTAGGTGTAGTTCCCATAGAATTTCCACCACCAATTCACCAATGCACCATCATCATACTCTCTTGTGCTCTTTCCTCCTGTTTTGATCCTTCTCCCTTCTACTCCCCTACAGAATGTCTCGTATTTATAGTTGCCTGATAATAATAATTAAAAAAACAAAATTATTTTCCTGATCCCTTATTTGGTTCCCCTATATTCCTCCTATAAGTAAAACCATCCACTGTTTTTCTTTTTCCTTCTGACTTATTTCACTGTGCATAATTCCTTCCCACTCCATCCATGTTGCTGCGAATGGCATGAGTTTATTTTTGATTGCTGAATATTATTCCATTGTGTATATATACACCACATCTTCTTGATCCAGTCATCTATTTCTGTGCATTTAGACTGTTTCCATATCTTACCTATTGTAAATAGTGCTGCAATAAACATATGGGTGCAGGTATCTTTTTCAATTAATGTTTTTGCATTCTTTGGGTAGATTCCTAGGAGTGGAATTGCTGGGTCATATGGTTGGCTCCATTTTTAGCAGTTTAAGGAAACTTCACGCAGCTTTCCATAGTGGTTGGATCAGTTTGCATTCCCACCAGCAGTGTAGGAGAGTTCCTTTTTCTCCAGGATGTGAGCTTTCTGATGCTAAGTCTAGTTCAAGATCCAGGACAAATGTTAATGTGAATTCTTGCAAGGGGGGGGGGGGGAGGAAATTGTTAAAACAAGAATTGGGTTTCTTATCTCTGGCAAGACTCTACATATGTAGTCAGTATCACAGATAGCTATGCACTCCATAGCGAAATCAATAGCAAAGAAATAGCATACGAAGCTATTGCAGCTGCAGCTGCTCCTGCTCTGAGTGATGCCTTGCTTCGCCAAGTGCTATCAGCTGAGCAATAGTACTTTCTGGGATGATGAAAATGTTTGATTCCACTTCACACTGAGGACTAAAATGTAGTTAGCATGACTGAGAACAGAATTTTTAATTTTATTTAATTTTAACCAACAAATTGAATCAGTCACATGTGACTAGTAGATATACTAGTAGCTTAATAAAGTTCTAGAGTCTTCATTAAAAAAAAAAAAAATCAGGAACTTTTCATGTTGTCTTATTGCATCCAAAAACATGACCTGCAACATTGCAAATTTGATTGTGGAGTCACAGCAACCCAGAGTTAGTCTTTACCTACTATTACTAGTCATTACATATAGTCATGGGTTTCCGCATCTGTGTTCCCTGCTATACTGGGTGCTCTAAAAAGACAACTGTGTCATACTAATTTCTGAATCCGCAGAGCCTAACAGTGCACCTGCTAAAACTCTTGCCCTAAGGTGAACACAGGCAATTTATTTAGTAAACCTGGTCAATTTATTACACCTGTCTTCATCTAAACCAGGCCTAGCTCTTTACTATTCTACCATTTGAAATCTCAGAATCCCATCCACAATCACAATTTTAGAACTGGGGAAATCCCAGGTCATGTTAATCCATGTGATTCTATATGCAGTAGAAAAAGTCTAAAATAAAAAAGATATAATTAGAAAATCAACAAGAAATAACAAGTAGTCAGATATGAGAGTCTGGAATTGAGAATTATACACAAATTTGGGAGTTTTCTGACATTGAGGTGGCATTTGAAATTACCAGGTTAGATCACTTAGGGATTGAGTGTGGCTAAAAGAAGAATACAGAAAGTCCAATGTTCAGAGTTCTGAGGTAAAAAACAATTTGAAGAAACACTGAAAAGGGCGACTAAGTAGTGATGTTAGGGGGAAAAGGAGGTCCTAAAGCTAATTCCATACAGGCTTTGTGGACTCCACCCCCACTCCAGGCCAAAGCCAAAGACACTGGGAACTCCAAATCCCATCACCACCAAAGGGAAGGTGGCTGGGACCTGAGGGTGGGGTTAAGCAGCCAGGTTGGTATAAAGCCAGACACGTGGGCTTTGGAGGGGTTCCCCCCTTTTGGCTCTCCACCAGCTCGCAGCGTCCAGCCAGCTCTGAGAGTGCCTTTGGGTTTCCAGGTCAGCGGATCGGGCAGGACGCATTGAAGACTTTATTTCCCTATTTTGTCCCTGAGTTGTACATTTTCCTCATTTCCCTTTCCCTTATAAATAAACCTTTTATTAACCTTTTGTGTATGCCTGTAGTGGAGTATTAATAAGTCCCTTGTAAGCGCACAGGTGAGGACCCACAGTCAGGCAACCCATTCAATATCCGGGCTGCCCTATAACAGCGACAAGAGGAAAATCAAAGTATTCTATCTGAGAACCAAATGAATAAAGTGATTCAAGCAGGATAAAGTTATTCAGCTATGATAAATGTTACAGATAGATGAAGTTGGAAAGTAAGATGTATTTCTTTCTCACAATAGCAAATCCTCCAAAACTGAAATAAACACAGAAAAGACACCAACTGGCACTCACTTAACAGCTATGGGGGTGGCGGAGAGAAATTACACCAATGCTGTCTAATATATGCATTTCATTCATTTTCATTACATATATACTATCCCAGAACATCACATCTTCCTTTTAATACCCACACCAAACATGATTTCATAGACCACAATTTTCCGGCAGCGTTAATCTTAAATGAAAATCTCTTCAATTGTTTTGCCAGGTGAAACCGCTTGAAGCTGTGTATCTCCCATTAAGTTGCTACACTTTCCTTAGAAATGCAGACTTGGCAATTCCCCTGGCCGCCTCTGTCTACGCAGGTGTTTCTCATCATAAACCTGCGCCTTTCAGGGGTAGCTTTCTGCCCACTGTGTCTGTGCAAGCTTTTGCTTTTTCTTTGCTTTTTCTTTTTTTAACTGTATTTTTTTATTTTTTAATTATTATTTTTAAAATTTTATGTATCTTTACATCATTTTTCATTTTTGCACAAACAAGAATTTAGAAAACCTAAAGGGACAGGAAAAAGACTAATAATAATAAAGTAAAAATCAAAATCAACAAGCAACTATAAACCAGAGACACACTACAGGGTGGGGAGGAGGGAGTAGAATCGAAACAAGGGGGCGAGGGTGGGAATTGTATGGGGACTATAACCAAGATGAAAATGCATACATTCTTTCCTTTTTCTTATATAACAAACCTCCCCTTTTGGATATTAAAAAAAAAATACAGACTGACAAATTTTAAAAGTCAGCATGGTATAAGAGCATCCAATTTCCAAAAGACAACGGGCAAAAGTGTCAACATTCACAGAGTATTTAGAAAAAAAAGCTAGATCCGTGACAGCAAGCTCCAGGAAGGAAGGGGCACGCCTCCCATAAAGCAGACACTTAATATTTTTTAAATTTAACTTTGCTGTAAGAGCCTCATTTTACAGTGGGGAGAGGACGCGAACTTCAGGACACTACGACCTCCAAAACACTGTTGACCCAACACTGCACCCAACACTGACCCGCGACTTCGCGGGCATCGGCCCACGATCAGAACCCGGTTAGATCAAGGCAACGCGGGACTGCGCACAACCGCTTTCCGGACCCAAAAGTTTAAAAAAAAAACAAACAAAAAAAAAAACACTTGCGCTAAGACCAGGCAGGACTCACCTGCCTCCGGACTGGGGAAGACGCACCGAGGCCAGCTGCTTCAGAGGGGGCGTCCCGGCGAATCCCTCCCCTCGTCACGGACACTACGCAGGACGGAGGATCCCCTGGCTAAGGAAGAAGGACTGCGGAGGGCTCGCCGAGCTCGCCGGGTCCTCACTGCATGGCAGCCGCAGCTGCAGTCACAGATCGCCAGGTACTCACGAGCTGCCCGGGTGTGCAGCGCGCGCCCGCCTCGTCGCCTAGCAACCTGAGAAGCCGTCCGGTCTTCCAAACAGCAGTTTCTTCCGCCCCTCCAGAGTGTAACTAGTTTTAAAACAGATTTTGTTTCCGGGTCGAGCTGGCTTTACGCAGCGGAAGGTCTCTTAACCTCCCACGTTTACCCTTGTGGGAGGATAAAGTCTCTGTGGGGGATGTAGCTAAGGGGGCTGACTCTCCACCCTCGATTTATACACGCCTCCCGTCCCGCCAATTGCAGGGCGCCATCAGTCAGGGCCTTTCCCCGGAGCTCAAATCATGCGCTGGTCGCAGTCCTCCAATCACAGCGGCTCGCAGGCAGGGACTACTTTGCAGTCGGGGAAGAGCGCAGGGAGAAGGGTGTAAGAAGAATTCTGATCTCGGGAAGTGTAGTTCAGTACTTGAAGGAAATACATAGAAGACTGCACCAAATCAGAGCACCATAAACTACATTTCCCAGAGGGCCCCGCGGTCGGAATACGAACCTTTTCTCACTCAGAGCGCTCACCCTCCCTAGTCGGTTCCGCCGTAGAGGTGACCTGACTCTCGATCCTGGTTTTGCAGGTGCTGAAATTGTCTACGCAATTCCCAATCATGGTGAGTGTGGACCCCCGGAACCTGCCCACCTCCGCCTTCGCGCCTTTCTGTGGGGGGTCCCTGCGCTTGAACGACTTCTGGGGCATAGTGGCTGTGGTAGGCACTGTCCTTCGCGCCCTTTAAAAAGGCCCGACTCATCTTCTGTTGACTGTCGCAGTGACCCAGTAATTGGGAAGGCGTTGATTTCCCGCTGGGGGGCTTTTAGAACTCTGAAGAGATCTCGATCTCTGGAGGGGCACGGTATCTGCCCCGAATAGCAGGGATACAAGACTGCGAATTTCCTCCAAACCGTGTTAAGGGGGTTGATAAGGACTATAAATAAGATTTGATATGGCGGGGCGGGGGGAGGGAGTTGGATCCCAATATCTTTTTGTCCTCTTCAGTCCACAAAGTTTGTAAGTGTCATCAAACCCTTGAAAACAGAAGCCTCAACTCTAAAGGTAGTGCTTACCAGGTACTCCAGATTACGATCTATGTTTTTAGAAGATCTGTTTCCGCCATATCTGTTTCACAAAATGTTATTTAAAACCCGTCATTGAACTCCTTTTGAAATGACAGCAGGTGTTTCAGCGACAGCATCATTAGCCAAATAGCTACTGCAGATGTTCTTTACTGACGAATATGTTATAAATTTTAGAAACACCACTTTTAATTTTTATATGATATAACCGTCTTCTCATAGAAGATCTGATACCTAGATCTCCATATCTGTCTCAGTGGAAAGGGAGAAAAAGGGGGGTGGTGAGAGAACTCTGACGTAGGTATAATCTGCATGCAGTTTGAAGGTGACATTTGACATCACCCTGAAAAGAATTGTTTCAGTGCATGGATTTATAGTTGAGACTCTTTCTTGTTATCGCAAACCCTAAAATTGGGTAGGAGTGTGGGATGACTTGGAGATTTTCCAGAACCTGAAAAGACATGTTTTCAAGACAAGGGGATTACTCTTTCGACCTTCATAAGGCGGTTAACGGGGTCAGCTAACTAATTCCTTGTAAGTGTTAAACCTAGGTTTCCTACTCATTTTGTCTGATATAATTAGACATTTAAATGATGGTTTCAAGTGGCTTCTGACCTAATAATTTTAGCAAGAAAACAGCAGTACATATTATCAGAGAACCTCAGACTTTATCATTTTAGAACTGGCTGGGACCTTTTAAAGATGATCTTGACAGATCTCCTCACATCAAATCTTAAAATTGAATTTATTAAAACCCAAAGAGGTTGTGATGTGCTCAAGGTCACACAATACTTTGCCCCCTAAGGGCTTACAATCTTTCCATTTGACTATATTGTGTCATACAGACACTTAACAAGTCATTCTGAAATTTTATTTTAGTAGGTGAGGTTCTGGGTGAAAATACAAGCTCATTCTGCAAACAAAGAGCCATAGTAGTTCCAGCTAGAAAAAACTGTTTATGACATTAGTTTCTACTGATAATCTTCTAAATCAGCTGATGAACTATTATAAATCAAACAATGCATCATCAAAGTCTATTATGTAACTATTTTAGGCCAGAGAATCTACTAGTAAACCATACACAGGAAATAAGAGGATAAGAGACTCAAAAGGTCAGAAAGAAATTAATATTACCTGATAACTTTATTCCTTGCAATATGGAATAATGGAATCTTACAGTTGTAAGAGAATTTCCTCTAATCTTAAAACATTGCCTGGAGAAGTCCAAATGATTTTTCCAAGGTCACAGAAAAATCCTGGACTCCCATTCTTGTATTGTCTTGCTATATACAATATATCAAACGAGGCTTCATCTTTGGAAGGTCAAGCTAACAACAGATAATGCAGACTACGAGTAAGAATCTTCTTGTCAGTTTGCAGAAACTCAGCATATTCTCACATGATTCAATCTCCCTGCTTCCTAGGGACAGTGTGTGGGTAATCACTGAGTTAGACAAGAACTATTTTTTGTAAGCAATTAAAGCAATTTTTTAAAAGAGGGAGTATCCATAGTCACAGCAAAAATAAACTGTAAGAAAGAACATGAATGATACAGTTTGTCTTTTATATTATGGAAATATACATACATACATACATATATATATGAACGTTAAAAAGGAATATGTGGTCTTTCTGTAGAGTAACAAGAAACACCTAAATTCAAGCTTTATAACAAATGCGCATGACAGCCTGCATCTGCAGGAAGGTCATTAGTGCCCTGCCAAGAGCAAAGACATGCCTTTGGATCTTGGCCTGCTGCCCGGATGTCTAAGCAAAGAATAGTAACCTGTATTCACACTGTAACATTGTGGAAAGTCAGCTGGAATCTCCCACCCTCCTGCTTTTCACTGCAATGGTATAACGAGCAGAAAGAACTAGACTGGCTCTCTCTTTCCTGTTTTATCTTCAAACATTCAGTCTCTAACTAGGCTTCATACTAAAAGATAGGATTACTTACCTGTAAAAATAATTTGCTCAAAGACACAGAAGAAAGAAACTGCTGATGTGGAAATAGTAGCTGTTCATTAGTTTGCCACAACCCTTTTTCTTAGAACTGATACTATGAACACATTTTTAATAGCTAAAATTATCACTTAAAATTGACTGCATTATTCTGTTCTATCTACCTGACCTGGGAAGTTCAATTTTATAGATAGTGATATTCACTTTCTCCCTCATTTCTTAACCCAACATGCTTTACATTTTTCTTAACCCTTTCATTCATTCAACAATATTTATTTGTTGAATGCTGTATGGGAGGGCAAGTTTGAGTCAGAGGCCAACTATGCTCACTGTCTAGTAGAGTAACAGACATGTAAATATAAAACCGCTAGCCATAAGAATCCTCAGAGGAAAACTGTGTGGTGACAGAGACCTGTAATTATAGTACTTGCTACATACTCTTCTCAATGCTTGTGTATTAAGTCTCTCAAGCCTCATAACTAATTACCTTATTTGTTAGGTAACTGCTATTAATATGTCCATTTTACTGTGGAGAAGCAGTACTGAGAGGCGATTAAGTAACTTGCCCAAGAGCATACAGCTAATGAGATGGAGAGCCAGGACTTGAACACAGAAAGTCTTGTTCTGGAAGCCAGCTCTTTACTATACTCTACTGCCTCTCTAGACCCCTGTTTAGAAAATTGTCTTGTCTTATTTCCTGTATATGGTTTGATAATGAATTCTCTGACCTGAAATAGTACCAGTTAGATATTTGAAGTTCAGTGATATATTGTTTTAATAAATGAAATAATAGTTGATTTAGACTATCAGAGCTAATATCATATATAATTTTCGAGCTTTAACTACAGTGGTCATTGTTTCTTAGTGTTCTCAAAGCAAGTATAAGGCTTGCTAATTTTGCTTCCAACAATTCTTTCGTGGTTCCAAGTCTTTGGTAGTAATTTTACAACATCCAGCAATTCCTTCAGCAAATATTTGAGATCCAATGACATGTAAGGCATTGTTCTAGGCAGATGGACTAGAACAGTGAATAAAAGTTCCTGGATTTTAAGAAGCTTGCATTCTAGAGAGGGAGGGGGAATAATTTCTTCCTCTATTCCCTTTTTCTCTTATACTCTGTTTGACTTCAAAGAAGGGAAAAATGATAGAATTTAAAACATGTAAATGCCATATGATAGCAAATGCAATTTTAGTATTCTTCATAAACCTAAAATCTATTTGGGAACTTTTCCCATATCTCTAAATGTACACAATATGATAATTCCCCAACTAAACCAATGTTAATATAAAATTAGTGAGGATGTGTATAGCAGGAATATAGGAAAACCAAATAAGACATCAGTGTAAAAAAAATAACAACAGTACAAAACACAACAAAGCAAAAACGGACAATTATGAATCAGACATACTGCAGAGGAGGAGGAGGGAGAGGAATCAGATGGAGGGAGGGAGGAGCACAGGGGACTGAAGTGATGGTGCCCGGGTGCATTGGGGAAGGAAACTCTATGGGGACCACACCTGAGGGGGTGGGGGAAGCAAATATTGTTTAAAAATGAACAATGATGTAAAAAAATAAGTAAATAAAAAATGAGAGATTTAAAAAATAAATAAATAAAAACCATAAAAAAAATAAAATTAGTGAAGATGGGGAAGAGACCTAGAGGTCTCTTGTTTTCTTTATTTTTTGCCTATTGTGGTCATATCTCTGAAGAAGAAATACATACATTGTCTGCTGTGATTAGATTCATTTCCCTATAACAATTGATATTTCCTTCTGAGTTTTTTTTTTTTCCTTTGTGTTCTATGGATACCAAATTGCCCAGTGCTACTGACCTTCAGAGGTTAGGGTTAGAAGGTTATAATGTTCCTTCCAAGTCACCTGTTTTCTTCTTTTCCAGAGGCTTGACTCTTCTGTGAAAGAAGGAATTCTAAATATAAAGAAATGCTTCAGTCCCCCATCAATTCAGTGGGATGCTTCTCTCCTGAAGATAGTGATAGAGATGACACAAAGTAGAAGTATATTTACCTGGCATTTTCAGGGAAAGAAACCATTTGCCCTGATGGATTTTTCCATCAAATTAAATTTAAGTTTTCAAATATTTTTATTAACTCTTTACCAGAAATATTTACATTTTTAACTTCTCTGAGGTTAACTTTTTAAAATAACTCAGGTAAATACCTGGGAATATCAGTTATTATTTTAGTTCATATGTCCATATTTTGTTCAGGGCTACTGAGATCTGTAAAACTATTTCTGTAGTAATTATTATGGTTTGCTTTTTTTTTTAATTTCTGCCCCTTTCCTCCCTTTTAAAATTATTTTTCCCTTGGAATCAGGTTTTTAGCTGTCACTACGTGTTCCTGTTCCAGATGTCATTTTATTTTTCTTCTTAAAAAAATACTTATTTTTCCTCCTACCAGTAGTTAAGTTGAATATTGATTGTCCTGTTAAAACTTTTTGGCTTATTGCAAATGAAAAAATTTAACCACTGTTATTCCTTCTCCTAGTGAGAAGAATTTTATTAACCAGAGGAGAATGGAGGGATTTGTGTAAGTGATTTTGTAAAGTTCTAGTGGCCACCAGGGTTTGTATCAACATACAGCTCATATCAACAAAGTTCTATTTTAGTGGTAAAGTATCCTTAAGAAGATGGATTAGATGAAATAAGTGAATCCAGGATAACAGGAAGTTACATAACACGACATAAAAATGTGAAAACAAAGCCAGATGCAAAGAAACTTTACAATTTTACATTGACTTTTAAAGTATTTGGTTGTCTTATTATAGAGAAAATCTTAATTATCTTTTAAGTAAAATAGCACTATTTAATAAGATCTCTTTCATTACAGTCTGAACCAATCAGAGTCCTTGTGACTGGAGCAGCTGGTCAAATTGCATATTCATTGCTGTACAGTATTGGAAATGGATCTGTCTTTGGAAAAGACCAGGTATGAGCAAATGTCTGTAAATCTTATGTCAAAGTAAAAATATTGTCAATAAAACCCAGTAATTGGTTGCAAAGAAATTTTGAAATGGTGAAGGCTTAGATTATACTAATAAGTGTATTCGGCATTTTACTATAAATGGAAACTGGTATGGTACAATATTAAAGTACCCCTCTAGGCATTGGTAACACTTTGCAAATCAGAACTTTTCTACATACTGTAATTGGTGCAGCAGGTAGGTGTAGTGGAAGGTATTCACTTGTGACAGTAACTATTAGGGAAAGTCATGGGGCAGAGAAAGTTGCTAAGTTATAAATCTGCTTCCTAATGTGACGCAGTTACCCCCCCATTCCAGCAAGTCTGATTAATGTCTATTAAAACACTTTCCTAAAGTATTCATTCTCTTTACCCATGGTTATTAAGTTCTTCATGCCAGATACTATACTTTTCCATAAACTAAAATCAGTTATCTATTGAAAATAAGAACTGCCATGTCACTTCAATTTGATATTTCTTCCATGGACTCCTTTAAAATACACCAATGATGTTTTCTCTTATTGTGTTGCTAGCAAATCCTCTCTGGCTTTCCTTTTTCTGAGAGTGACATGCTGTTAGGTGTCTGCCCTTCTAAATTATGACTCATTAGTGGGATATGTACACCAGATAACCAAAAACTATGCAAAAGGCCTTTTTTGTGACTAGATGACATACTGACAGATGTTGTTCTTGCTATTTGATAGCCTATAATCCTTGTGTTGTTGGATATTACTCCCATGATGGGTGTCCTGGATGGTGTCCTAATGGAACTGCAAGACTGTGCCCTTCCCCTCTTGAAAGGTGGGTTGAGAAGGGATCTTATAGTACTAATGGTTTTTGAAGAATAGATTTTAGATTTTTTGTTAATTAGCTTCTCAGTTGAAATTATTTCATAAAATTATTTTTGTTTCTGTGTACTGAATTACAACTACTTAGAAAGATGCATATAAGAATAAATAAGGGTGAAGTGAGAAAGAACCAGTGTAATTAAAAGACTATACTTTTTTTCAGCATGGTCAGATACAATTTTATTTCACTAAGTAATTATAATATTCCACAAGGGCAATATACCTGAGATTGTATTGTGTTGTTAGTTAGTATCTGTTTAATTTATAATAGTAGCTTTCTGTAATAAAAAAACTTTCTCAGTTCTAAATGTTGTCCTCAAGCCCTATGCTGCTGTGAGTTTGGAAGACGGTATTTCATCTATAGTCGTATCCCATCTGCCAGCTAGCAGGTTGAGACACAGTATAAATTGTCCTAATTATATAGTGCATAGTTAGAAAAAGCCCACCAAGATATCTGCTAAGTACCTTTGCAATCATTCAATTACAAAGATATAAGACAAAGTCTTAAAGGATCATTAAAAGAATAGGTCAATGGGCCTTCCCTGGTGGCGCAGCCGTTGAGCACCCGCAGCCTTTGCAATGCTGGTTCAATCCCTGGCCGCTGGCCAGGGTCCCACATGGTGTGACAGTCCTCTCCTGCTGTGCCCGCTGCTGCCCTCAGCAATGTATTTCGTCAGTCTGCCTGCTCTGTTCCCCGCTCTGGCTCTGGTGAATTCTCTCACCCGCCTGTGCTTCTGACTGTACCCAGTGCTTGTTTGAATAAATAAATAAATCTTAAAAAAAAAAAAAAAATAGGTGAAGTTGTAAAATAATGTGAATATTTTTCTTTAGCTATACTTGTAAGCAAAATATACATTCTCAAGAGAAACTATCTTTAGAATTCATTTATTTATTCAATGAGTATTTACTACATTACTAGAAAGATTTAGTACAAGGATACTCTGCCATCTAAATCATTTGGTTGTGTAATGGAATGCATTACTTTGCCAGTCTATTCTCCTGACCCCCTTTTCTTACCCATTACTCTTTGCTAATCACTTCCTCTGCTGCTTTTTCCCTTTTTTTCTCTCTGTCTCTCTCCTGACTTCCCTCTGCTTTCTCTAATGGGCCCAAGTTATAGTCAGCTTGTCTTGGTCAACTGTGAATATGACAGGAAAAGGAAGATAAATTTGCTTTACTGGGAAAATTTGTTTTTCTTTTCCAACTATTCCTTTATATATCTATTTTGGGGCTCATAGCAGCATGACTGACACAATTTCACTGGGTCTAAAATTTACCAATGATGATACAGAAACCATCCTGGCTACCCTTAGTCCCTTTGGGCTGCTGTAACAAAAATAGATTGAGTGGTTTGTAAGCATTGGAAATTTATTTCTCACAGTTCTGGAGGCTGGGAATTCAGATCAACAGATTAGGTATCTAATGAGAGCCCAATTCCTGGTTCATAGATGATGGTGACATTATTATGTCCTCACGTGACATAAAGTGTGAAGGGCCTCTGAGATCTCTTTTATAAAGGCATTAATCTCACTCATGGGGGCTCCACCCTTGACCTAATCACCTTGCAGCTAGCTGCCCCATCTACATCCAATGGCGGGGAGGGTTTTATAGCACTGGTTATGACATTTTTTAATATCGTCAGCAAAGAAAAGTGATGATATATGTAATTAATGAAAAACAAGTGATGTGTGTTTATTGGACTAACACTGTAGCATAGTGGTTGAACACTGGACCAACCTGGGCTGGAATTACAACCTTACTTAACCTTTTGATGGCATCTAGTTAATATCTTTAAATTTTTAGTGTCTTCATCTGGAAACTGTGATGATTAAATTTGATAAATCTCTTAGCTTTGTCCCTGGCACAGGACTGCTCAATAAACATTATTTTTTAATTTGTGATTGGTAATGGCAGACCTTAAAGTAATTGTAACTTAAGGCTAAGAGAATTAGTTTCTCTTGTGTTATCTGTGGCAATTAACAACAAACTTAGCTTCAAAGAGTATAGTATGGGCCTCCCTTGGTGGCACAGGCTGTTGAGCAAAGCGCTGTGAAGGCTGTCCACAGCCTCTGCAGCGCTGGTTTGATCCCGGCCGGCCCACGAGGGTCCCACATAGCGAGCAGACCTCTCCTGTCTTGCCCGCTGCTCCCCTCAGCCATGTATTTTATCAGTCTGCCTGTTCTGTTCCCGCTGTCTCTGGTGAATCCTTTTACCCTCCCGCGCATCTGGCCTGTACCCCACTTCTTGTATAAATAAAAAAACCTTTAAAAAAATATATAGTATACCTTGAATCATATGTGATCATAAAAGATAAAAGTTAAATAATTTTTGAAATTAAGAGAATTATTGAAATAGAGTAAAGCAAAGTTAATTTATTGACTTCTATTGTTGTTACAGTTATTAAATTAATATAGTATTTCTTTTCTTAGGCCCCTAAAAACTTTATCAGTGTGATATATAATAGTAAATATTTTCTACAAAGTGAATTGTATGGTAAATACAGCATAAAAAAGAAAACCTCAGACTTTGGTGTTTATGTAGCTCTGCATATTTATTGCCACTTTCACAGATGTCATCGCAACAGATAAGGAAGAGGTTGCCTTCAAAGACCTGGATGTGGCCATTCTTGTGGGCTCCATGCCAAGAAGGGATGGCATGGAAAGGAAAGATTTACTCAAAGCAAATGTGAAAATCTTCAAGTGCCAGGGTGCAGCACTGGATAAATATGCCAAGAAGTCAGTTAAGGTGACTAAAACAGTATTTTATGGGGGTTTTCATTATCATCATTTGAAACTCCTGCATTCAACATTTAAGTGAAAACAAATTGCTTTGCCTTATTTTTTTTTTCCTCTAGTTCTATACAGTGGTCAGTAAATACCAAATTTGTTCCATGAGCTCTGTTTCTTAGTGTAGATATATATAATCAGATTTACTGAAATATGTTTTACCTGTTAATATGTCCTGAAATTTTAATTAGTTTGCAAGCCTTTAGAGAAAACATAAAACTTTCTGATTCTTAACTGTGTGGGAATATTTATTCAAACATTGGAATCTTATTGTGTGATTTTGGAGAGAAATAGCTATGAACTGCATTCTCAGCAGTAGGAGATGGTGGCTTCTGAATGCTTAGATTTTCTCAATCCAAACAAATTATGTTATGCTTAGCTCTTGAGTAGTTGAGCCGGTATGACTTTCTATTCTGTTTGTGTTCAAGCTATTTAGTTTCTACATTTGTGTGAATATTACAGTAAAGCCTTTGTGTGAATATTACAGTAAAGCCTTTTTGTCACAACAAAAAGCCTTGCTGGTTAAAGGCTTTACTAATTTTGATACACTTCTTCCTCTATCCTAACTTAAAAAAAGGTAAGAGAGAATTTTATAAAATTTTTAAGGTTGCCAATTACAGTATTCTACTTTGTCACTTGCTTTTTGTGTATTCCTAAATAGTTAACTTTTATTTCCTGTTATCATTAACAAAAATAATAGAATGGACCTGAGTTGAAATCTACAAGTTTCTTAAAATATTACAAGGCTCTTTGGACTGCTAAAATAGAGGCTCCTTGAAGGAACACTCCTCATCCAAAAGTGTTCTTGTGAAGTATATACTGATGCTGGAACACTTAAGTATTATATCTTTAGCTGGCTTTCAAATGGGTCCAAAAAATCACTAAGGAGAGAGAGAGACACACACATACACAAGAGAGAGGAGGGGAGAGATGGTAGAAATGAGAGAATCTGAGTAAAGGAAATGTGGAGTTAAGGAAATGTAGAGTTAGTCTTTGTAATATGCTTGCAGCTTTTCTATAAGTTTGATACTATTTCACAATAAGATTTCTTAAAATTATCATTTTATTAAAGATTTTTAAAACTTGAAAACTCCATGTGTGCATTTTCCTATACTTTATTATAATTCAGTGTCTCCCATATTTCCTCCATTAAAAAAAGTAGCATGACATGCTCTCTTCTAAAGATTGATTTAATAGCTACAGAGTGGGTGGGACCATGGGTTATCTTTATTTTAGCAAATATTCCAGTTAATTCTTAGAATTAGGCAAGACTGGGAAACACAAATTATTGTCCTAAATAAACTGCTCGATTAGAATTGTTTTGTTAGACTACTTTTATAAGAAAGAAAATTGTATGAATGACTCAAACTGTGATACAGTAGATAAATGCTCTGTCTCTGTTTGGCCTTCCCCCTCACCACCACTCCCCCCAACCCCCCCCCCCAAAAAAAAACCCAAACCATAATGCAAATTATGTATTTTAGGTCTTGGACACTGCCACCTGGAAAGTGACCTATTTACATAATGGTGGCTTTATTAAAGAAATATTCTCAGTAGTCATGCCAAACACTAACAAGGAAAAAATATTTTTAGAAGAGAAGATAGAAACTACTTGGTAACTATATAGCCAGGTGTCACCTACTGATGTTTCTGTCGTAAGGAGCCACATCCACAACAATGGTCCCAGCAGGCTGTAGCATGCCCCCTAGGTGCATCATAGGCTATACCAGCTAGGCTTATAATTACGCTGTATCCCCCACAAGGAAATCACCTACCCACCCCAGCATTTCTCAACACCTACCCCGACAGCTAAGAGCCTCATGACTATAACTATTCAGCTCTTATAAGCTTGATAGAAAAGCTACATGTTACATTCTTGTCACTCATCTCAAATAGTTTAGTTAATCAGTATATGGCCTGTAACTGCTGTGCCTGGCCTTACATCCTAGGTTGTCGTGGTAGGAAACCCAGCCAATACCAACTGCCTGACTGCCTCCAAATCAGCGCCATCCATCCCCAAGGAGAACTTCAGCTGCTTGACTCGTTTGGATCACAACCGAGCTAAAGCTCAGGTAAGGGAAATGCCTTTTAAAATCTGTTGAGTCTTCAACTTTAATACCTTTTCTGTCACTTTTAAAGAAGTGGAATCTTAGTTTGTACTTTTGTTTTTGTTTAGTAGGAAGCTGTTCAGTTTGTTGGGAAATCTTTTAATCTAATCTCTAAGGACCAGAGACTGAACCGACTGCTTAACTCCCTTCAACTGTATTTTATTTGCTAAGTATAATTAAATGGAGTTGCTAATGTCCTCTTACTACAGTGCTTAAAATTGATTGCTTATATTGATAATTCATGATAGTATATAATTTAGTTTATTTTTGTCAGATATTAAAAAAACTGAGCTTTACGAGTTTCTGTTCTGCTTCTTTTTCTGTATAACTATCAAATTCATATTTTTAATTTCATGTTTAATTTTGTAACTTTTTAATAATCTACTTTTCCCAAAAACTTCCCGCTTTGCACTACTTAGCAGCTAAATTTTATTTGTTGTCAAGTTTTCCTTCCCTTTGGAGCCTTAAATAAATACATCCAGGGGTCAGTGACTCAGGGACTGCCGCTCACCTGTCCTTGTCTTCTGGGCTTTCTCAGATGCAGGTGTCATGCTGCCCATGCTAGAGCACAACAAAGGTCTAGTTTTCTTACCTTTAAAGCACTTTTCTAGTCATAGTCATAGTTCATTATGGATAGATAGATCTATGAATTTTATTCCTTTTTCTTCTAGAGAAGACAGTTTGTTTAGTTTCAAGAAAATTGTTGTTTTATCAAAATACAGTGTGAGGTCTAAGTTGGCATCTCTGACTTAAACTAAGATTGGTAATTTTCCACTTAGAGTTGCCCAATAAAGCAGAAAATAATTAACATCTGTAGAGTTCTCACTCTAAACTGATTGCTTTACATGTAATTTGTCATGTAAATCTTATAGTAAGCATAGGAGTTATTATTATTCTCTTTGACAGGTAAGGAACCTAAAACCCAAAAAGGTCAGTGTAGAGGCAGGAATGGACACGGTGCAGGTTTTCTATGATCCAGCAGACCGGGTAAAGGAGGAGTCAGAGTCCTCAGTGGTTTTATGCAGGTCTTTTATTGGAATTTACCGGGTACACAGCAGGCAAGGGTGCTCGGGGGCCGGGAGGCTAGCAGGCCTCCCAGCCCCCAGCAAGTCTTCACTCTATGTGGACTCTCCGGTGTTCTCTGCTTCTGTTCGTTCTTGGCTTCTCTCTCGGCTTCTCTTTTGGCTTCTCTTTCGGCTCTTCGGCTGCTCTTCTCGGCTTCTACTGGCGTCCCCATGACGCCCCCCTTAAAAAGCACAGTCTTAGCCCAGGTGGATCTCATCTACCTATGCCCACACCCTACTCCAGGTGCCCGCCATCAGGCATGCATTCAGGACCGCGAGGATCCATCATCTATGCTGATGGTGGGAGGGCAGAAAAGCCTGATACATTTTACCTTTCCCTACAGTCAGGAAACTTGCTCACTCATATAGCTAGTAAATGATGGCACCACCTAGATTTACCTAACTGCAAACCCTGTGTGTATTCTTAACATAATGAATGCAAGTGAGCTAAATCTATATACTAGCTCTGTGACCTTGAGAAAGTCTATTCAAGCTACAGTGAGGTAATAATTGTATCGACCTCAAAGGATAGTTGTATGGATTAAATGAGATAAGATCTATGTTAAGTCATTGTCATGTGCTGGAAATGTAGTAAAACTATAAAAAAGGTTAACTGCTATTATTATTACTGAATTTTTAAAAAGTAGTAAGGGGATTATGGACTAAAATTGAGAAATTACTAAACATCTCCCTTAATATTCTCTGAGAGGCTTTGGGCTGTGGTTTGGCATTTTTTCCTTGATTGTTTAACTAGAGTCTAATGACTAGAAAGGCATAGAAGATTGAATGACTAGGGCCAGGAGATTTGGGCACTAGGGAACTGATAAAGGAAAAGTTATAGGTGTTACAGTTCTGAACTCCTGACTAGCAAGTGGTTAGTTACTTAGTTGCAACAGGGAACAAAGGGTAAAATGACACTAGCAAACCTTCCTCTTCACCATCTCCCAAGGCCTTGTAGAGGCAGACTTTGGAAAATTCTGCTTCCAGAGGTACTGCTAAGTGACACTTTGTCCCCGTGCCTGAAACAGTTTTCCTCGTATAGGGGCTAAAGTCTGAATGAGGAAAGATGAGAAGCTATCTTGTCAAACTTTAACTTTTGGCTTGTGTTCCAGCAAGCCAATCTGGCACAGTGTGAGCTTTTAGGAAGTTTCTAAAGAAACAGTTTCTTCCTCCTATAGAAGTTGTTAATCCAGTGAGAAAAACAACAAAACCAAAGATTAATTTTTTTACGTAATGGTTATTCGTCTTTCCTAATTTGTTTTGGAATTCAAAGGACTTAGCTACCTTGTCACTGTCACCTGCAGAACTCCTGTGTGTATTTGCACAGCAGTGCTGTGCATGTGTGTCTGCTGGCAAAAGTGAACTGGCAATGGAACCAGTTAACTGGTGTCAGAAGAAAGAAAATTAGGAGGGCTGCAGAATTTGTCAAAAACAGTTTAACAGATCTGTATGACAGAAATGGAAGTATCTTAAGGGAGCAAATAACTGTTATACCGATACATGTTAATTTAGACTAATGAATTAATCCAACATGACTAATTCAGAAACTAATATCTCCTGGGTACAAATTATGTGGCCTTTGCCCTTCATATAAAAGTGGGTTAGCACTCTGATCAGAGAGTGGGTAGGAAGTAGACAACAGGGACAAAGGAAATGGGAGAGCCAAGGAGTCCTGTGGGGAGGAGAGGCCTAGAGGCAGTATGTGTTCTCTGTACTTTGGAGCTTGGATTCTGAGTTCTTGGCAATATGCACCTTGGGTTACTTGCCCCAGGTTCCTTTTTCTTTGTGATGCCAGCTAAATTTAAGTATGGGTAATTCTTCCCAAGTCCTTTCAGGTCATGACACAATAGAAAATGGTTCTCAATGTGCTAATACCATTTGCTCTAACCACTAAGCCTATTAATAGTTGAGTTGCCCCCAGAAACCAACCATCCAGCTAATTTTGTAAAGACTGATATGGTAGTTAACAGTCCTAATACTCTAGATGAAGCCCAAAATTATATCAGAAGTGATTTTAAATGTCAAAAACAGAGATTTTGAAGTAAATTTTTAAAATGTAACTATTTTGGAATTTATGAAATGCGTATCAACTTAGTTTAAAAGTCATATTGAAAGTAAAGATAATTCGCTTCTTCACTAAATAAATTAGTGTGAAGGTGGTGAAGCCATTTCTCTGTATGTTTTCGTGAATGAGTCCATGACATTTAATCACATAATATAAATTCCTGTAAGCCCCATAGTCAAAACACAGAATTGTCCCATCACCTACAGAACAACTCCTTCATGCTGCCTCTTATAGTCACACTCTTCCTCTCCATTCCTGAACCCTGACACTTAGCTGTTTTCCATCTCTAATTTTTTTATTTTGAGAATGTTATAAATATGGAATTACATGGTAAGTAGCTTGTTGAGATTGAATTTTTTTTCACCAGTTTAACACCTTTTATATACACCTAAGTTGTTGTGTTATCAGTAGTTCATTCCTTTTTAATGTTTTTCCACTTACTCCATTGTGTGTATGTAACAATTTGTTTAACCATTTTTGAAGGACTTTTTCTAGTTTAGGGCTATTACTATCCTTATATTTTAAATTCCTTTAAAATATCAGTAGGGCCTCCCATGGTGGCGCAGGTGGTTGAGCGCCGCGCTGTGAAGCTGTCCGCAGCCTCTGCGGCACCTGTTCTATCCCAGCCAGCCAGCAAGGGTCCCACATGGCGCAGCAGACCTCTTCTATCTCGCCTGCTGCTCCCCTCAGCAGTGTATTTCGTCAATCTGCCTGTTCTGTTCCCCACACTGTCTCTGGTGAATCCTCTCACCCTCCCACGCATCTGGCCCGTACCCCGGTTCTTGTATAAATAAATAAATCTTTAAAAAAAAATAAAGTATCAGTATAGTTCCTTTGTTAGATGATGAATGCTCAGATAGAACTTTGATGCAGTACTGCTTTTATTTATTTATGCAAAAGCCATAGACTCGGCCACAACACTTTTTTTTTTTCCAATTCTTATAACAGCATAAAAGAAAAACTTGATCTCTAATGTCCCCCCAAACAGCCTTTCTGCCTGCCTGTGACTATGCAGGTGTTTCTCTTCACAAACCTCTTTTTCAGGGGCAGCTCTTTCTGACCACTCATGCCTATGCAGGTGTCCTTTATTCTTCTCTCCCTTTTTATAATAAACCTGCCCTTTGGATGTAAAATGTAAAATTTTATAGATATATGTATGTCCCCTTACACATCAGCTTTAAACATTTTTTTTCCAGTAACATTTCCTTCTAGCACATCTTAGGTTCTATTGTCTAATTAGGGATAAATAATACAACTGATCATAATTTCATTTCTGCACATATATCTTATCAAGCAAATAACAGAATAAGCAAACTCATTTCATTTTATCGAAATCTTCTGATATTTAACTTTCTGTGACTATAGTACATAGTTCTATAATGGTACTATGTAATGTAATAGATGCTCTTACCATGCAGGGTCTTAAAGTGCTTTCTGAACTTTAAGATTGTTATGTGTTAATAATTTTAGTATTATATGCATGTTATATGTAAACACTTGTTCAGTTTTTTAATCTATAAAATCAGGATAGTCATAGGATGCGTCCCTTGGTAAGACTCATCTTTCGTAAGATGAGTCCCTTGAGACTCCAAAACTTCCTATTTAGGATTTTTGAAATATAATTTGTGTATGGTATATAATAAAAATTTCACCTAAAAAATGGAGAAGGTACCCAGATACCTGATTGTGCAGAGTGCTGAGAGATCTCCAAATAAGTGTTAACAACAAAACAGAAGTCACATTTAAATGTCTGAGCAACATGGATTGGAAGACTAAACATTATTAAAATGGCCATCCTACCAAAAGCAATATACAGATTCAATGCTATTCCAATCAAAATTTCAATGTCATTCTTCAAAGAAATAGAACAATTATTGATGAAATTCATATGGAATCACCAAAAACCCCGAATAGCCAAAGCTCTCCTGAAAAAAAAGAAGGGAATGGAGGCATCACACGCCCAGACTTCAAACTATACTACAAAGCCATAATCATCAAAACTGCATGGTATTGGAACAAAAACAGACACACAGACCAATGGAATCAAATAGAAAATCCAGAAATAAACCCACAGATTTATGGTCAACTAATCTTTGACAAAGGAGCAAAGAATATGCATTGGAGCAAAGAAAGTTTGTTCAATAAATGGTGCTGGGAAAACTGGGTCGCTACATGCAAAAGAATGAAGCTTGACTACTACCTCATACCATGCACAAAAACCAACTCAAAATGAATTAAAGAACTAGACATAAGACCTGAAACCATAAAATACATAGAAGGAAATATAGGCGAAACACTACATGATATGCACATCAAAGACGTCTTTACAGACACATCACCCAAAGCAGTGATAGTGAAGGCACAGATAAACAGCTGGGACTACATCAAATTAAAGAGCTTCTGCACAGCAAAAGAGACAATAACAAAACCAAAGAGAAACCCCACCGACTGGGAGAACATTTTTGCACACAACACTAATGATAAAGGACTGATCACAAAAATCTACAAAGAGCTGATGAGACTCAACAACAACAAAGAAAATAATCCAGTCAAAAAATGGGCAGAAGAGCTAAAAAGAAATTTCTCTGAAGAGGAAATGCAAATGGCCAACAGGCATCTGAAAAACTGTTCAACATCATTGTAATCAGGGAAATGCAAATCAAAACTACAATGAGATACCATCTAACACCAGCGAGAATGGCACATATTAAAAAAAACTAGCAACAACAAATGTTGACGAGGGTGTGGAGAAAAAGGAACTCTCCTGCACTGTTGGTGGGAGTGCAAACTGGTCCAACCACTATGGAGAGCTGTGTGGAGATTTCTGGACCTACGAAACATAGAGCTTCCATATGATCCAGCAATTCCACTCCTAGGTATTTACCCAAAGGACAGAAGCATCAATTCCAAAGAGCATTGCACCCCTATGTTTATAGCAGCATTATTTACAATAGCTAAGCTTTGGAAACAACCCAAATGTCCAAAAATAGATGACTGGATCAAGAACATGTGGTACATATACACCATAGAATATTACTCAGCATTCAAAAAAGATAAACACATGCAATTTGCAGCAACATGGATGGCACTGGAAGGGATCATGCTCAGCGAAATAAGCCAGAAAGAAAAAGAAAAATACCGGATGGTCTCACTCATAGCAGGAACCTAGAAAACTTAAATAAGAGACCAGGAAAAAGAATAACTATAGGAAAGAAAATATCAAAATCAACAAACAACTATGAACCAGAGACACTCTATGGGTGGTGGGGGGGCCGGAGAAAGGAGGGCTCGGGGTCAAAATAAGGGGGTTGTAATTGTATGGGGAATATAAAAAATAAAATTTAAATACAAAAATAATATAAAAAAAGATTGAACTGGGGGAAAAAATGTCTGAGCAATATTGACTTCTTGCTTATTGTTTTATATTTGATGAATCCATTGTACAATAAGTTAATCACAAATTGTAGGGTGCTCTCTTGTCGTCGTACATTCTATTTCAATATTATACCCTGTTTCAAGTTCACAGATTTGTTTTACTGTTAAACTGTTTCAAGAAATTGCCAAACAGTGAAATCTACATTTAAAAAGTTAGTATTAGTATTGAGTTCTCTTGAAGTTTCCAGGGCTTTTATCTTAAAGGCATTTGTCACACAGATCACAATTTAAATAAAAGATGATTGTCTTAAGTAATCTGTTTATTTTGTTTTTAACTAGATTGCTCTTAAACTCGGTGTAACTTCTAATGATGTGAAGAATGTCATTATTTGGGGAAACCATTCCTCGACTCAGTATCCAGACGTCAACCATGCCAAGGTGAAACTGCAAGGAAAGGATGTTGGAGTTTATGAAGCTCTGAAAAATGACAGCTGGCTCAAGGGAGACTTCATCACCGTAAGAAAAATCTGGGAGTCCTCTTAACAGACAGGCTTAAGGAATTTTTGAATTCTTGAGACTCACTGCATTATTCACCTGAGTAGCTCTCCAAGGGTTAGGGATGCAGGGTGGGGAATCAAGGAGTGTAGGCTTTTCGCAGTTGCTCTGATAACCTCATGCTTACTTTTAGGGTTGTACTAAGTCAACCAAAATGCATTCTGAACTGATCTATTTCATGGCAATCATGATTGATTGTAAAGAGGGGAGGAACTCTTAGACTACCCTCTAGTCATCTGGTTATTTTTATACAGTGATCCATTTCTTTGATTGAGGTGTAGCAAACTTTTTGTGGGGATTTGTAGTTTTCTCTTTTCAAGAAGATGGATGCTTGTAATTGAAATAGGTTAGTGACGCCAACAGTGGGTAGTTGTGTGACTTTGAATAGGATACATTAAGCTTTGGTTGCAGGCTTTCACCCCATGATCAGCTTGGAATTTATAAAAATTCTACTGTCGTGACCAAATAACTCTACTGTCTCTGCCTCCCTGCAGACTGTGCAGCAGCGTGGTGCTGCTGTCATCAAGGCTCGGAAACTCTCCAGTGCGATGTCTGCTGCAAAAGCCATCTGTGACCATGTCAGAGACATCTGGTTTGGAACCCCAGAGGTGAGGACTTGGGAGTTTGCATTGGGCCACTCTTTGATTTTTTTCTCACTTATGTTGTAATGTAAAGATGTCTTAGCCACCAGGCCGATTTGGTTCACATCCTAACTCAGTTGCCTATTGTCTGAGTAGCCATGGGAAAGTTACTTAATCTCTGAACTGTTTTGTCATCTGTTATGTGGCATTTTTCTCACAGGGTTGTAGGGCTTAAATGAGATGATACATGGAAAACAGCTAGCATACAATGTAAGAGTGACTTTTTTTTTTCCACTTAAAACCATATTAAGCCATTCTTCCTCATTTACAAATGAGGATTAGTTTCTCTGGCCTACTTCACACATGGATTGCAAAAGTGGAGTGAGATAATGCCCATGAAAATTACCCTGTTGTGGACGTGCCTAATCATGAGTCCTTATATAAGAAGAAGTTGTGTACGTCATACATCTTTAGTTTGTGTTGTTTTTTTTTTTTTTTCAATTTTTTAAATTTATTTATGCATACAAGAGATGGGATACAGACCAGAGTTGTGGGGATTGAGAGGATTCACCAGAGACAGAGAGGGGAGCAGAGCAAGCAGATCCACTGAAATACACTGCTGAGGGGAGCAGTGAGGGAAAACAGGAGACGTCTGCTGTGCCATGTGGGTCAGCTCCCTAGCCGGGGATGGAAATGTGCTGCAGTGGCTGGGATAGCTTCATAGTGCTGAGACTTAACCCCTTGTGCCACTGGGGTGGCCCTGTATCTTTAGTTTTGCAAGTTATGTGTCAGTTGTATAATAATGACCAAAGTATGGACCTCCCCTGGTGGTGCAGCGGTTGAGAGCTGGGCTGCGAAGCTGCCCGCAGCCTCTGCAGCGCCAGTTCGATCCCCGGCCACCAGCGAGGGTCCCACATGGTGCGCAGACCTCTCCTGCTGCCCGCTGCTCCCCTCAGCAGTGTACTTCGGTCCTTCTGCCTGTTCTGTTCCCTGCTCTGGCTCTGGTGAATTCTCCCTCCCGCACTTCTAACTGTTCCTAGTGCTTGTATAAATAAATAAATAAATCTTTTTTTTAAAAAAATTAAAAAATAATAATAATGACAAAAGTACTATGTAAATGTAAAATGTTGTTATTTTAGGGAGAATTTATGTCCATGGGTGTTATCTCTGATGGTAATTCCTACGGTGTTCCTGAAGATCTGCTTTATTCATTCCCTGTGACAATCAAGGTAGGGTACTTGGGTTTATTTAGCTTAAGTCTGTACTCTACTGGGAAAGTATTTGGATGTTTTTCTTAAGAATTATGTAATTTAGTCTAGAGACTTGTCTGTTTTAGACAAGTAGTAGACAAATGTCTACTAATTTAGACATTTTTCTCTGCTTTAAATTGTGGGAAGCACAGCCTCTCATCATTAAAAGATTGAAATTAGTCTTCAGTGCAGGATTCAACTCTTCCCACTTGATTATGATGATGCTCTATCAGGATTAACCTGCCATTAGTATCTTCTAAATTAAGCAATGGGTCTCAATAGTACTATTTATTGTAAACTTACTAAAGTCCATAGTTTTTTATGTTGGCTAATTAAAGCTTTATTTAAAGATATTTTCTATCTTCAGTGAGTTTTACATTTAAGCAATGCATATTTATCAGAATTTCTATGAATTAAGATCTAGGCTTTGATTTGCATCTTTAGAATCATACTTTAGAACAGGTCCTCTTCTAGATTTAAGGTTCAAACTATGTCATTACTTTGTGGAGAACATCAGTTCTAATTTAATGATAAATCTCTTATTTGCAATTATTTTCAAATAGAATAAGACCTGGAAAGTTGTTGAAGGTCTCCCTATTAATGATTTCTCACGTGAAAAGATGGATCTTACTGCAAAGGAACTAGCAGAAGAAAAAGAAACTGCATTTGAATTTCTTTCCTCTGCCTGACTAGACAATCATTTTCATTTCAATCATGTTACTAAATGCCCCAAAGCTGAAGAATCTAAATGTCGTCTTTGACTATAGTACCAAATAATAATAAGGTATACTTAAATTACATGTGAAAAACAACAGATTTTAAAGATTGTGTGCTTCTTGGTACAAATTTGTGACAGTTTATCATCATGCTGTTAGTGCTGCATTCTAAATAAACTATATATTCAAATGAAAATGACTCAGACTTTTAATTTGTAACCACTATTTTGTCTCTGTTTAAATTTGCATGTTTTTCACTTGCCTAATGAGTTGTGAATTTCTTTTTTTTCAACCAGTAAATGGTAATAAAAATGGAAAATGTTAAAAGGGGAAGCACAATTGTCTTATATTTAATAGAATATGAAAATCAATCTTGTGATATGAATTAGTCTACTTCAGAATATATTTTAAACATTATATACATTGGGCAATTAAACATTTGTCATTTTAAAATCTTAGAGGTTAGTAGGTTGTACTTTGTGGATAATGTGATTTTAACATTATTTAACAGGTTACAAATAATACTGTTAACAGTTTAATGTCATTGCATGAAATTAAAACAACCTGTTTTCATGACAGAAGAAAAAGATAATAACTCTTTCCTTCAGGCATTCCTCTATAGCAGTTAAGGAATCATTTACTGTTCATAACCAGTAAATACCACAGAAATTTATGCTAGTGGTAATGTTTTCAATCTTACCTTATTACTAGAACATAGTAGTGTTCAAAAAACCAGTCGTTTTTCCCCGAAAATTCACAAGACTGGGATTCCTATCTTTATCTTTGTATTTAACTCATTATACATAGTAGATGCTCAATATCAAATCTATCAATGTAAGTAGTACTCAAATGCTTGATTGGATTTGTTATTTGAAATTACCTACATCATTTCATATTTCATATGGTCTAGAAAAGAAAAAAGCAAATGAGTGAAAAGTGATTTGAGAGTAATTATATGCATAAAAACAAAATTTCATGTAAAATTAATAAAAATAAACTTAAAGAAAGTATGAATGTGTACCAGTTATTAAAGTTCTCTCTTAGATCTAAAACACCCTTCTATATTCTGTATGTGACACTGACACTGGGATTCTGCAAATAACATTTCTTTACCATTGCTCTCAGTTAAACTGACAATAAAGTACCAGAGGGGGACTAGAAGGCTAAGGAGGAAGAAAGAGCTTACTTTACCACCCAACCCCAGCCTACTTATGTTGGTTTCCTCCATCATTACCATCTTTCCACTATATAGGTAAGCCAGAAAAGAAAACAAATGAGTTAATCATGTCTTCAGGAGAGCAATTAAATTGAAGACACAGTAATTTGATGTAGAATTTTTAAAGGTTTATTTATGCATACAAGAACTGAGGTCTATAGGTCAAAGATGGGAGGTGGGGGTGAGAGGATTCACCAGACAGAGTGGGGAGCAGAACAGGCAGATGTACTGAAATACACTGCTGAGGGGAGAAGTGGATGAGATAGGAGAGGTCTGCTGCACCATGTGGGTTAGCTCCCTGGCTGGGGATCAAGCTCATGTAGCAGTGGCTGGTGATAGCTTGTAGCACTGAGACTTTAAACCCTGTGCCACCAGGGAGACCCTAAAGATGTAGAACTTTTAAAAAATGTTTCATTAAAGTTATGAGAGCTAGGAGGTAAACTAAGTACTTAGCTCTAAATAACTCAGTGTATTTACCTCTTACCAGCTTTTATATAAGCAGATGTATCATTTGATTCTGTAAATTAACCTCACCCAGTTCCTTAAAATCAGAGATCACCAAAGGAATTAGTTATACATTTCCAAGAGATCTGGTAGATTACTTGGAGAAATAAATAATTTCTCACCAAAATGTTTGAAGCATAGCTATGTATATGAATATTCACATTGTGAATTCAATTCTTTGAGCTATTCACATCTCTTGCCTTAGCTAAAAACAAAGCATTTTATTGCTTCTCTTAATGGACAAGGGTATAAGCCCAGGAAATTATGTGATAATTTTTAAAAAGCCCAGACCTTTCATAAGCATTTGAGGAAATGACACATGAGTAAATTATGTGGGTAAAAGGCACTACATTTTATTTTATTTCATTTTTTAAAAAGATTTATTTATACAAGAGCTGGGGTACAGGCCAGAGGCACAGGAGGGTGAGAGGATTCACCAGAGACAGAGCAGGGAGCAGAACAGGCAGAATGACCCAAAGCACTGCTGAGAGGAGCAGCGGCAAGACAGGAGAGGTCTGCCGTGCCATGTAGGTATCTCCCTGGCCAGCTGGGAATTGAACCAGCGCTGCAGAGGCTGTGGACAGCTTCACAACGCTGTGCTCAACCTGCTGTGCCACCAGGGAGGCCCAAAGTTACTACATTTTATAAATAAAATAGACAAACCCCTAGCCAGGCTCACAAAGGAAAAAAGGGAGAAAGCACAAATAAACAGTATCACAAATGAAAGAGGAGAAATCACAACGGACACAGCAGAAATCACAAGAATAATCAGAAAATACTATGAACAGTTATATGGAAACAAGTTCAACAATCTAGAGGAGATGGACAAATTCCTACAACTTTACAATCACCCAAAGCTAGATAAAGAAGAAATAGAAACCTAAACAGACCAATCAAAGCAGCGAAATTGAATGGTAATCAAAAGCCTTCCAAAAACAAAAGCCCAGGAAGGACTTGATGGATTTACAAATGAATTCTACCAAATGTCCAGAAACGAAATAGTGCCCATCCTTCACAAACTCTTCCAAAAAATTGAGAAGGAAGGGATAATACCAAACACGTTCTATGAAGCCAACATTTCACTAATACCAAAACTGAAAAAAGACAACACAAAAAAAGAAAACTACAGGCCAATCTCACTAATGAACACTGATGCAAAAATCCTCAATGAAATTTTAGCTATCAGAATCAAACAATGTATCCATAAGAAAATTCACCATGATCAAGTAGAATTCATTCCAGGGACACAAGGAAGGTTCAACATCAAAAAATCAATCAATGTTATCCAACACATCAACAAAAAGAAATATAAAAACCATATGATAATATCAATAAATGCCGAGAAAGCTTTCGACAAAGTGCAACACCCATTCATGATAAAAGCCCTTGAAATTTTTGAGATACAAGGAACATACCTCAACATCATAAAGGCCATACATGACAAGCCAACAGCCAGTATCATTCTCAATGGTGAAAAACTGAAAGCATTTCCATTAAGATCTGGAACAAGACAAGGATGTCCACTCTCACCACTGCTTTTCAATATAATACTGGAAGTCCTAGCCAGAGCAATAAGACAAGAGAAAGACATACAAGGAATTCAAATAGGAAAAGAAGAAGTCAAACTATCACTATTTGCAGATGATATGATAATATACATAGAGAACCCCAAAAACTCCACAGAAAAACTAATTCAACTCATCAATCAGTTCAGTAAAGTGGCAGGATACAAAATCAACAGGCAAAAGTCAGTAGCCTTCCTATACACAAACAATAAATCTGAAGAAGTCAAAAAAACCATCCCTTTTATTATTGAAACAAAAAAAAAATCAAATACTTGGGAATAAACCTAACACAAGAGGTAAAGGACCTATACAAAGAAAACTATAAAACACTGTTAAAAGAAATAGAAGAAGATACAAAGAAATGGAAAGAACATCCCCTGCTCATGGATTGGAAGAATAAACATTATTAAAATGGCCATCCTACCAAAAGCAATATACAGATTCAATGCTATTCCAATCAAAATTTCAATGTCATTCTTCAAAGAAATAGAACAATTATTGATGAAATTCATATGGAATCACCAAAAACCCCGAATAGCCAAAGCTCTCCTGAAAAAAAAAAAGAAGGGAATGGAGGCATCACACTCCCAGACTTCAAGCTATACTACAAAACCATAATCATCAAAACTGCATGGTATTGGAACAAGAACAGACATACAGACCAATGGAATCAAATAGAAAATCCAGAAATAAACCCACAGATTTATGGTCAACTAATCTTTGACAAAGGAGCAAAGACTATGCATTGGAGCAAAGAAAGTTTGTTCAATAAATGGTGCTGGGAAAACTGGGTCGCTACATGCAAAAGAATGAAGCTTGACTACTACCTCACACCATGCACAAAAACCAACTCAAAATGGATTAAAGAACTAGACATAAGACCTGAAAACATAAAATACACAGAAGGAAATATAGGCAAAACACTACATGATTTGCACATCAAAGACGTCTTTACAGACACATCACCCAAAGCAGTGATAGTGAAGGCAAAGATAAACAGCTGGGACTACATCAAATTAAAGAGCTTCTGCACAGCAAAAAAAAAAAAAAGAGAGAGTAACAAAAACAAAGAGAAACCCCACCAACTGGGAGAACATTTTTGCACACAACACTAATGTTAAAGGACTGATCACAGAAATCTACAAAGAGCTGATGAGACGCAACAAAAACAAAGAAAATAATCCAGTCAAAAAATGGGCAGAAGAGCTAAAAAGAAACTTCTCTGAAGAGGAAATGCAAATGGCCACCAGGCATCTGAAAAACTGTTCAACATCACTAAACAGTCGTGGATGTCTAGTGATTTATTAAGGCAGTGCTCCCAGGAGAAATCTCTAAGGAAGAGGGAAGGTCAGTGGCAGGAAGAGGTGGAAGCCCCCAAAAACTGGTTCTTTCAGCAAGGGTAACTCCAGTCTGATCAAGTCATGGACTCCTCTGTGTGTCCACGGGAGAGAGAGGGAAAAAGGAGGAGGTGCCTAGTGCTTTCATTGTCCAGTCTCTCAGTCTTGGGTTAGGAAGTAGATGGTATCACTCCCAGATATGTCCCACTCTGTCACCAGCAAAGTAGGCTTTAGCAGCTTAGGCTCGAGCATGGGTGCTAAAAGGAATCTGCGCAAAGCACCAATATTCACACTGCACACTCACTCAGCCTTACTGACTTTTTTTTCTTTTTGGGGGGGGGGGGCCTCGCTGGTGGCTGGGGAACCAACCGGCGCTGCAGAGGCTGCAGGCAGCTTCACAGCCCAGCGCTCAACCGCTGCGCCACCAGGGGAGGCCCTCAGCCTTACTGACTTCTAATAATGAAACCTACCTGAGCTCTATCATTTTATGCTCAGAGAGGGTATTAAACACGGGATCTGCACACAACTTACATCTGCATTATTTTCCATGCATGCTGTTTCTCTTACGGTCTTGAAAATAAGCTTCTTTATTTCAGTACAGAACTCAATTCATGGCACTGCCTTCTTATTCTGGCTGCATTGGTAATGATAATATTCCCAGACTTGAGCTGGGGAGTTTCCAGAATAAAGTCACTCAGAGTCTATTTCCCTGATCATTTCTTCAACAGAGATTAGTGTGTGCAAAGCACTATGTTAGTGCAAAGTATACTGGTAAGGTTTATCTTCATTTGACATACAATAAACCATCTCCATATCCCCACCTCTGGTCTGCACCTTGGGATACTTTCTATAGTAGTCCAGTACTGGCACCTCAGGATTTTCCATTTTTATAGCTGATTTAACAACTATATTAATCACTTCAACCCCCACCTCCCACTTTTGCCCTTGCGTGAACCAGGTTTCTGGTCTTGTGGTGCCTCCTTTCCAAATGTTCTACTCTTTTTTTTTTTTTTAAATCTATTTATTTGTTTGTTTGTTTGTTTATACGAGCACTGGGTACAGTCAGAAGCGCGGGAGGGTGAGAGAATTCACCAGAGCCAGAGCGGGGAGCAGCGCAGGCAGAAGGACCGAAGTACACGGCTGAGGGGAGCAGCGGGCGGCAGGAGAGGTCTGCGCGCCGTGTGGGACCCTCCTCTGGTGGCCGGGGAGCAGCCAGGGATCGAACTGGCGCTGCAGAGGCTGCGGGCATCTTCGCAACCCAGTGCTCAACCGCTGCGCCACCGGGGAGGCCCTAAATGTTCTACTCTTAACCTCCCTCATTAGGAATGGATCAAATTATCTTCATCTATTACTAAGCACAGAGCAAATAGTAAAGTAGCCTTTCTTTTTTACCTACTGAGTGACAAGCACCTATATAAACATCATCTAATTTCATTCCACCACAATCCTAAGTGATAGGTATTATTAACTTTATGAAACCCCAGGATGGCTAATAGTGTTAACACAACCCACAAAAAAAGCCCCCTTCATGTTTTTTGTAGCCGAGAGCAAGTGTGGGCAATGTGGGTTTCTGAGTGGTCCAAAATGCAAAACAGCTATGTCCTGGTAAAAATGCAACTGATCAGGTTGAGGCGAGGATCCAGTAAGGTCTGGCTCCTGCCTACTTCTCCAACTCTATTTGAGCCCCTTTATCCCACCATGCAGCTCTCGGCCTATTGGTCTTTCTTTCCTAGAACCATGAGCACATTCCAGATTGAAGGCTTTCCCATGTGTTAGTCCCTCGGTGAGGTGAGGAAAGAACTCTCCCCTCCTTATTTTTCTGATCTAGATCTTAATTATCAACCCTAAGGGTCTTACAGAATCATCCTTATATAAGGGTTCTTGTCCCTATTATTATCTTAACACTACAGTTTCTTCTAAAGAACTTACTGTGATTTAAGTTTAGAAATGGATGCCAACCAGAATTGTTTGTCTTGTCTTTGCTCTGCTGGCAAGTCATTCGAGGCAGAACTGAGCTCTGGCAATTGGCACCTCATGAGGGGAGGCATTTTTAAGAATTCTCAACTAAGTCATTCATAGATTCTTGTACATTATTTTGGGGGAGGTCATGTTCTTGCAACATCACTAGTTAATCGTTTCTCTGTCTTAATGGGTTTCTTTAAGAAATAATGTAAATCAGCTTCCTTCAATCTGGCTATCAAACTCAATTTTTCAGAATTATCTTGAATTTAGAGAGGGGTTTCAAATAAGATTAAAATGATTACATTGTTCTTTCAGGACACAAAAACATTGCTTGAAAAGAACACCTGTACTATTTACAATAGGTAAAACCTGGAAACAACCCAAATGCCCCAAAATAGATAACTGGATCAAGAAGATACACAATGGAATATTACTCAGCAATCAAGAAAGATAAACTCATGCCATTCACAGCAACATGGATGGAGCTAGAAGGAATTATGCTCAGTGAACTAAATCAGAAGGAAAAGGAAAAATATCGGATGGTTTCACTTATAGCAGGAATATGGGGGAGCCAAATAAGACATCAGTGTAAAAAAATAATATTAATACAAAACACAACAAAGCAAAAACAGACAATTATAAATCAGAGACATCCTACAGGGGAGGAAGAGATAGAGGGATCAGAGGGAGGGAGGGAGGAGCACAGGTCGCTGAGGTGATGGTGCCCGGGTGCATTGGTGAAGGAAATTCCATGGGGACTACACTTGAGGGGGTGGGGGGAAGCAAATATTGTTTAAAAATGAACAATGGGGCCTCCCTGGTGCCACAGCAGATTGTGAGCAGCACTGTGAAGCTGTCTGCAGCTTCTGCAGTGCCGGTTCAATTCCCAGCCAGGGAGATTCCCACATAGCACAGAAGACCTCTCCTGCCTTGCCCCCTGCTCCCCTCAGCAGTGTATTTCAGTCCTTCTGCCTGTTCTGCTCCCTGCTCTGTCTCTGGTGAATTCTCTCGCCCTCCTGAGCCTCTGGCCTGTACCCCAGTGTTTGTATAAATAAATAAATCTTTAAAAAATAAATAAAAATAAAAATGAACAATGTTGTAAAAAATAAAAAATTTCACGAAAAGAAAGAAAATAATCCAATTTAAAAATGGACACAAAATAAATTTAAAAATAAAAATAAGATTACATTGTCCTTTCAGATGAAATTATGACCATGTTCTTTAATTTCATATAAGTATATAAATATTATTTAACCTTTTCCTGAAAAAATAATACAAACATCTTGAAACCACTTTACTCTTAGGCAGTACAACATAAAATTTTTTTAAGATGATTTGTCAAAATTCTTCCTCAGTACTGTTTGTTTTCTCTAATAAATGGTTTTCCATTTATTAAAAAATATATTTTGCATTTCAACTACTAAATCCTTGAGGATTAAGAAAGATTTAAATGAAAGAGAAGCTTATGTAAATAACCACCTTTGAGTTGGAAATAGGAACAATTTTCTTTTTTGCTCAGATACCTACATCCTGGTGAGAAGAAGATACTCCCAAAGGCTCAACCAAGTGCTTAAAACGAAACCTCAGTCAGCATGGAGTGAAGAACTGGGGAGGATGCTTTATTTGTGGGGGAAGGATAGGAACAGGGGAGGGGAAGGTGGGGAGAATTGTGTCTTTGAATTTAAGGCTAAAGGAGAGGTAAATATGCAATTTAGATAGAAATGGACTTCATTGTGTTCTTCAGCACATAAACACAGTTGAGTAATAAATAATTTATCATTAAGAATTTAATTGCCCAGGTGCCCAACCCCCCCCTCCAGAATCTATTTATTTCAATTGTCAAATGACAAGTGATTACCTCCTATTTTCATGATCACTAGGCGAGTTGAAGCAATTTCTCTTTTAATACCCTTGGGCTCTAGTTGACATAATTCTGCAAGCCCTTGGTTCACTTTTTGAAACATAGACACCAAAACCTTTTTAAAATGTGTTACTCTTAATGGAAAAGGGATAATCATTTGTTTTTAAATCGGTAGTAAATTGTATGTTGTGAGGAGGTTTCATTTCAACATGGATCCATGTTAAGATGTAAAATTAAACATGACCGACTATCAGGTTGGTTTCCCAGGAGGATTTTTTTTATTCTCTGATCCTCTTTCATTTCTTCACCATTGTTCCTTCCCCCAACTCGTGTCAATCTACTGACCACTTAAAGAACAAGAAAAATGAAGGGCAGAGAAGGCTTTTAAGCTGGCATCAGTATGCTAGGTCATGGATAAGTCAGATCATCCACAAAAAATTACCCAAGCAGCTTCTTTAAAAAGACTAACAGAAGAAATTTCAAGACTTGAAATGATCAACCACCTTCACCTCCATTTAATCACATCCCTCCTATCATTCAACACTTGGTTCAATTGTTACTCTGTCTAAAGTGCCACGCTAAAGTGATTCTTGTTCCCCAAACTTCCATAGAGATATTTAGATATTTAGTATGGCCATTAATCATAGGCTGCCTTGCAACACTGCCTTCCCCTGAACTTAAACTGCTATTTATTACTTATTTTTTCATGGGTCTATGTCCTATTTCACTAGATTATAATAATTTGAATTGCTTGGTTTTTTTTTTTAAGATTTATTTATTTATTTATTTATTTATTTATTTATTTATTTATTTATTTATACAAGCAGTGGGTACAGTCAGAAGCATGGGAGGGTGAGAGAATTCACCAGAGCCAGAGTGGGGAACAGAACAGGAAGACTTGATGAAATACACTGCTGAGGGGAGCAGCAGGCACAGCAGGAGAGGTCTGTCACACCATGTAGGACCCTCGCTGGCTGCCAGGGATCGAACCCGGGGATGGAAACTGCGCTGCCTAGGCTGCGGGCAGCTTCGCAGCCCAGCACTCAACTGCTGCGCCACCAGGAGCAGCCTAATAGCACTTCATTTTTAAGAGTGAATAATATTTCACTGTGTACATATGCCACATTTTGTTTATTCATTCATCAGACAGTCAAATTTAAAAGAAACTAAATTTCTTCCACTTTTTGGTTACTAGTATTGTTATGAACATTTGTGTACAAATTTTTAAGAGAATACATATTTTCAATTATCTCGGGTATATATATAAGGTACAGCTTGGTGACTATAATTAATAATACCATATTAGATATTTGAAAGTTGTTAAAAGAGTGGATCTTAAAAGTTCTCATCATAAGAAAAAGAATTGATAACCATGTGTGGTTATGGATATTAACTACACCTATTGTGATTTTGCAATATATACATATATCAATATATGTCTATATATTGATACACATATATATACACAATATATACACATTGTGTTGCACACTCAAAACATGATCTATGTCAATTTTAAAAAAGAAAGGACATAACATGATTCTAACTATATGTCTTATAGTATCAAGAGGAAAAACTTGATGTGGTATTCTGACGCCTTTTTCCAGCAAGTGTGGGTCTGAAGTAGCAGAGTTGACTAATAGCTGCGGGACTTCGAGTAAAAGGAAAATGGAGGTGAGCAGACCTCTCCTGTCTTACCAGCTGCTCCCCTCAGCAGTGTATTTTGTCAGTCTGCCTGTTCTGTTCCCCTCTCTATCTCTGGTGAATCCTCTCACCCTTCCGCACATAAGGCCTGTACCCCAGCTCTTGTATAAATAAAATAAATCTTAAAAAAAAACAAAAAAAGGAAGGAAAACGGAGACAGAATCCTGAAAAAAAAAGTTAGTTCAGAAACCAGAATCAGATGAGACAAGAAAATGAATTAGGAGAGTTTGGTCAGAAAGGCCCAAACCATGTGTGAGGCAAAGTGGCTGTGCCGAAAGGTCATCAAGAATAAGAAAGTGGGCCTCCCTAAGGGGCCCAAGGGGCTAAGACACAATCTATGAAGTTATCTGCAGCCACCACAGCATGAGTTCGATCCCCGGGCAGGTAGCAAACCACATGGCACAGCAGACCTCTCCTGACTCGCCTGCTGCTCCCCTCAGCAGTGTATTTCAGTCAATCTGCCTATTCTGTTCCTCACTCTGTCTCTGGTGAATTCTCTCACCCTCTACACCTCTAGCCTGTACCCCAGTTCTTGCATGCATAAATAAATAAATCTTAAAAAAAGAGAGAAAGTAGTTGTGATCCAGAGAGACTCCCCGAGATATTAATATGCAGAGCTGAGACATTAGCAAGAGCTTTGGTTCCTCTATGAGTATGGAATGAGATATTAGGGTGTCCAGTTTAAATGTTACCGCTAAGACCTCTGCTCAAGGTGGAATGAGGATGGAGCATCCCCAGATTTGTTCAGTAGAGTAGTTCTCAAACTTTAGTTTGACTCAGTCTCAAAACCAGATTGCTGGACTCTATTTCCTAGACTTATGAGTCAGTAGGTCTGTGCTGAAACCCAAGTATTTCCATTTCTAACAAATTCCCCAGTGATGTTTGTGCTGTTCGTCCAAGGGCCACACTTTGAGAACCTTTGTTTTAGTGAATGGTTTTATTCCATTTATACCCCTTTAGGCGCTACCTCTTGCCCCCATTGAATTCAGAATGATAGTTTATCATTGGCTACTCTCCCTGTCTCACATGACCTGTGTATTCATCTTATCTTGCATTTGAAGAGATAACTAAAACACAGGGGAAAGGTAATCAGTATAACTGTAATAAAAATAAGAGGAAGGGAAATGAAGTGAGAAGGATCCTAAAATGATGCTTTTACTTCTGTGCTGATTTTTACCAATCTAGGGTTTCCTGGAGTTCCTTCTTGGTAACCAAAAATGGCTTTTATTAGTAAGTGACCAACTGCCAGTGTCTATATGGTGCTGGAGAGTAAAAAAAAGAAATAGGATCACAGTTCACACTCACTCTGAGGTGCTATGAATCAGGTTGGCACACTTAAAGGTGGAAAAATAAAATGATTACAATAGAAGTATTGTTAGTAAGGAGGTGAAGCAACTTAAGCAATTTTCAGATATCTTGCCAAATGTCTGGCCAAGTAGGCTGAAAAAGAGAAAATGTGGGGAAGTAACAGTAGTGCAGTGGACTTAAACCTTTAATGTTTGGGAATTGAAATACCAAGAAATAAATTTGTGACTCATATAAAGACAAAATTCATGAAGGAGAAGAATAACACCATGGATCCTGGGTCTTTGGGCTTTTTGACCATGTGAAACAGAGCACCCTGCCACCCTCCTGAATGCTGAGAGAGACTAAAATCTTTTAAAAGTCATTATATTTTGAGTCTCAATATTATATCAGTTTGTCCTGAGTATGTTAGAAATACACCCCACTAATAAATGTAGGGACAGAAAATGTGAATCATGAAAATAAAGGTAGGGTATGGTGAATGTTAAGTCAGAGAAAGGAAACATCACTTTGTGTTAGAAATGTCAGTGAAGGGCCTCCCTGGTGAAGCAGGGGTTAAAGTCTCAGCACTCTCAAGCTATCCCCAAACTCTGGGCCTGAGTTCAGTCCCTGGCCAGGATGCTGACGCACATGGCATAGCAGACCTCTCCTGTCTCACCTGCTGCTCCCCTCAGCAGTGTATTTCAGAAGATCTGTCTCTTCTGCTCCCACTCTGTTTCTGGTAAATCCTCTCACCCCCCGCACCTCTGGCCTAGACCCCCAGTTCTTGTGTGCATAAATAAATAAAACAAACAAAAAAGAAACATAGAATATGTTATGTTATACTATATTAATACATATCACATTTGTATACATATATACATATACATATTATAAATGTATGTTTTCAGAGACTAATTTTAAGGAATTGGCTCATGCAGTGTGAGGATTGGCAAATCTGAACTCCAGAGGACAGGCAGGAGCATATGGTTCAGCTTGATACAATATTTCTACTTTGGTAAACCTCAGTTTTTATTCTTAAGGATTTTGACTGATTGGATGAAGCCTACCCACTTTTACTGATGGTAATCTTTACAGCCTAGTCAAGTTGACATTTAAAACTAACCTCAAGTTCTTGTTGGAAATGGTACTTGAGCTAATATTTGATGAAGGATAACATTTCAATAAGCACATGTCTTACAGCAGGGTGTTTTTTACAAGGTTGTTATTTATGTGCAGCTGAAGGTATAATTCTTCATGGATGTAAATATCCTGATTTAAGTCTTAGCTCCGATAGAGAAAGAAGTTGCTTAAACCCATAGTCTGGCTCAATAGTGCATTAAATGCTATAATGCCGAGAGGTCATTTGCTTAGATGATGCAACACCAAATTGTGCAAGTGGCCTCATTGGTTCTACACACGGACACTGCTGTGACGCTTCAGCATTGTTTCTGTGAAGTTCTGGCGAGGACATAAGATGTCGAATCAGTGGAAGCTCCTTCAACACACACTCACACAAACAACATAGAGTTCAGTTAACACTGGAGCTTTGCACACAGTATCCAGCAACTTGGAAGGCACACCCTCTGGGTGAAGGTGAGCAAGATTTATGCAATGCATGAATCGTAACATTCAAGGACTTGAGCTTCTATTGAGGAGGAGGAGGAGGAAAGCTCTCAGCTGAAGCAAATCTGAATTCAAGCCAAGGTGTGTTCTTTTTTATATTGATAAAATTTTGTCGATTTTTTCCCATTGGTTTGCTATATTACATAAGTTTCAGGTGCAGAGCTTCACACAAGCAAAGGTGTGTTTGACGATATATATAAAGAATTTGCTTGAAATTAGGACTCTCTGTGTGTCTACAAATAGGTAACTATGTGGAAGGATCCCACCAAATGGCTTCCATGCTGGCCTCAAATTCTCCACCAGCTGCTGGAATTTAACAGCCCTGGAGCTTTGATTCCTTCAGTTAAGTCCTGACCACTTTTGCCACCACACACTTGTAAGAATGACCCATATTAAAAAAAAAAAAAACCTAGAAACAAAAAAGTGCTGGCGAGAATGTGGAGAAAAAGGAACACTCTTACACTGCTGGTGTGGATATAAACTGGTCCAACCACTATGGAAAGCTTTGTGGAGGTTCTTCAAAACACTAAAAAAGAATCTACCACCTGATCCAGGGATTCCATTCCTAGGAATCTACCCAAAGAACACAATTGAAAGGAAACATGCACCCCTATGTTTATTGCAGCACCATCTACAATAGCCAAGACATGGAAACAACCTAGATGCCCCCAAAACAGATGAACAGATCAAAAAGATGAGGTATATATACACAATGGAATACTACTCAGTGATCAAAAAAGATAAACTCATGCCATTTGTGGCAACATGAATGGAGCTGAAAGGGATTATGCTAAGTGAAATAAGTCTAAAGGGAAAAGGTAAATATTGGATGGTTTCATTATATGTGGAATATAGAGAAGCTGAACAAAGGGTCAGAAGAAGACAAAACTTGTAAGCTGAGCATCTGAAGAATACAGCAGGGGAGGGAAGGGTACAAGAGACTATGGTGATGATTGACGGCTGCCATGGTAGTGGGAGAACTATGCGGACTACAGTGAGGGGGAGAAATCAAATGTACAAAAATGAATGATGTAAGAAAATAAATAAATATAATGTTTTTAAAAAGGTTTGATCACTATTAAAATGTTTCAGACTTCTTTTTTAAGATTTATTTATTTATGCATACAAAAGCTGGAGTGTAGTCCAGAGGAGGTGCGGGGGTTAGTGGTGAAGAGGATTCACCGGAAATCCAGAACAGGCAGACTGACTGAAATACACTGCTGAGGGAGCAGGGGAGGTCGGTTGTGCCATGTGGGTTAGCTTCCTGGCAGGGCATAGAGGCAGGAAGGGCACAGAACAGGTTTCTTTTTTTTTTTTTTAAAGATTTATTTTATTTTAGGCATACAAGAGCTGGGGTACAGGCCAGAGATGCAAGGGTGTGAGAGGATTCACCAGAGACAGAGTGGGGAACAGAACAGGCAGACTGGCCGAAATACAGTGTGACTTCTGAGTAAAGAGAGTACAGTGACCTGAAGATAAAAGGATTCAGAGTGCAATGCACCTGACTCTGAAGATAAATGTTGCCAAATTTTACTACCACCTAAACCATTTGTAGTACCTGCTTAGAAAAGTACAATTCAGGGTGGGCTATAGATCTTGGTTCCATTTGTTCTCATATAGTATGGGGGGGAGGGATAGTATGGGGGGGCAGGGTGTGTGTGCGTGTGTCCCCTGCTGAGGGAGTGAATGTAAGAAAATGCCTTAAAAGATGGGCTTCCCCGGTGGCGCAGCGGTTGAGCGCTGGGTTGCGAAGCTGCCCGCGACCTCTGCCGTGCCGGTTCGATCCCCGGCTGCTCCCCGGCCACCGGAGGCGGGTCCCGCATGGCGCGCAGACCTCTCCTGCCGCCCGCTGCTCTCCTCAGCAGTGTACTTCGGTCCTTCTGCCTGCTCTGCTGCCTGCTCTGGCTCTGGTGAATTCTCTCACCCTCCCGCGCTTCTGACTGTACCCAGTGCATGTATAAACGAACAAACAAACAAACAAACAAATAAATAAATAAATAAAACATGCCTCTAAAAAAAAAAAAGTTAAAAAAAAAAAGAAAATGCCTTAAAAGAGAAACCACTACATATCTACATTCCTCCTCATTCTCCATGAAAAGAAAAATCTTAGATAATTTAACAAAAAGTAACTGTTTTCAGGTACTAGATAATAGACAGTGCGTCAAGATAGTGTCTAAGAAAAGAAAAGAAAACCCTGTGAATCCTACAATTACCCTGACTTTTTTCTTGAAGCAATTTCTTATCACTGTCTCACAAAAAGGGCATCCAAACAAAGCTTGGTAGTCTTGCTGATTGGAGGGTACAGAGATAATAGTGGAGTGGAGGAAGCTGTGCAGAGAAAGAAATCTGAGTCAAGATCCTTTTGAGACCTTTGGCTGTCGATGGAAAGGTTGGAACTCCCTGAGGCTAAGCAAAGAACTGGAAAAGAACAATCAGTGAGAAACTGTAAGCCAAATAGTTGCCAAAGTCACACAGAATGAAGACTGAATCAGGTTTCCACCAGCCAGAATGTAGAGTTTGCTGAACATGTGGGAAGCTTAGTGCAGACCTCAAACAGTAGGGCTAATAGTAGGGCTAACCTAGACCTCAAGTGACTATGGCTGACATATCCTAAGAAACTTTCAATACAAGATCAGAAAAGATCAAGGTAATCTGAAAATACCATCTAGTTAGCATAAAATCAAAAACTCTTGATGAAACAATATCCAGCACTCAGTAATATGCAATTTAAATTGACTAAAATGAAATTGACTAAATTGAATAAAAATGACTAAAAATGAAAAGATACAGGAAAATGTTACCCATACCCAGAGAAAAATTGGTTGTTAAAACACAATCACAAATAACAGATGGTGGAGTTAGTAGATGAGAACTTTAAAAGAATTATCAGAAACAGTATAAATGCACATAAGGATTTGATAGATTGCATAGACATAGAACAGATAAATAGAAAGCATGAAAACCTTGGTGAAAAACAACTAGAATTTCTTATTATTACTATTATATTATCTCATGTAATTATATTCATGGACCTTGATATAGCCATAGGCCATAATATGTTTGATCTTAGAAAACAAAAGCATCTCGTGGACTTGTATGTTACATCTTTAAAGTTACCATTTAACAAAATGAAAACCCGAAGTCATCATTAGAGTGTCAAAGAAAATGATGGGTCCACTACTTCTCAAAACCAAGCCTAACTGAAACAACAACCAAAGAGATGTGTGAAAAGACCTACTTTTCCATGCCCAGTCCCTTCTCCATGCACTGTCTAAGTCTTTTGTTTGCTTCCCCCATAAAAGAGACTTCTTTACATCTTCTTCAGGTGACTTTAGAGCATGAACTCTCCCATTGGCATTTCTCGATCAGTGAATAAAGTTTCTTCTCCTTTCCTGAGCACAGTCTCACATAATTAGCTCCAGTGGCACAAGGCAGGAGATTCTCTGTTGGGCAAAGAGAAGAACCCACCTCATGGTGGGGTCAGTAAAAATAAACATAAATAACACATGCTAAACATTCTTCTATACTAGTTTAACTTAATCATATATTAGAGCTTTATTCAAATCAACATAAGATTTTTTTCTTCACGTTTTAGAGGTGGATTAGTTTTTAGAATTTGAAATATAACTATATGGTTCAAAATAGCATTGAAATGTACGCAACATGAAGATTTTGCTAATTTTCTATCTGCTTACCCCATTCTCCCATTCAGGTAATCACTATTTTTATACAAACTTCTAGAGATTCTTGATGTATGTTAAAAGCAAAACACACATATATATGTGTACAAATATATACATATACACACATCTGTACATATACACATATACATTCTTTTTTTTTTAAAGATTTATTTATTGATTGATTGATTTATACATACATACATACAAGCACTGGGTACAGTCAGAAGCGCGGGAGGGTGAGAGAACTCACCAGAGCCAGAGCGGGGAGCAGAGCAGGCAGAAGGACCGAAGTACACTGCTGAGGGGAGCAGCGGGCGGCAGGAGAGGTCTGCGCCGCCATGCGGGACCCTCCTCCGATGGCCGAGGAGCAGCCGGGGATCGAACCGGCGCTGCAGAGGCTGCGGGCAGCCTCGCAACCCAGCACCCAACCGCTGTGCCACCGGGGAGGCCCAACACGTATACATTCTTATTTCCCTTGTTTAAACCCTAAAAATAACACGCTCCACATGCTTTTCTAAATTTTTTTAATTTAACAATATATCTTGGAAAAACTTTCCTTTCCCCATTAATATATAACTAGCTTTGTCATTCTTTTTCAGTTGTATTGTATGCCATTGTTTATATGAACCATAACTTATTTATCCAGTTTCTTATGAACTGCAACGTATAACATTGTACAAATATCAATTCACAAGGGTACAAATGATTCTGTAGAGTGTATTCCCATTCTTTTACATAAATTAGTATGATGAATGAGAAGGAACTATTGTGTTTGTTCTGATGAAAAGAACATCTTAGCAAGTCCTTTTTCTAAAAAAAAAAGATTTACTTATTTATGCATACAAGAGCTGGGGTCTGGGGTGTAAGGCCAGAAGTGTGTGGGGGAGAGAAAGGGTGTGAGAGGATTCACCAGAGACAGAGTGGGGAGCAGAACAGGACGATCTACTGAAATACACTGCTGAGGGGAGCAGCAGGTGAGACAGGAGAGGTCTGCTGCTCCATGTGGATCACCTCCCTCGCTGGCTAGGGAATTGAACTCATGCGGTGGCTGGCGATAACTTGATAAGGCTGTCTTTGACCCCTGCGGCACCAGGGAGGCCCCTTAGCAAGTCTTGTGGGGAACTGATTGGCACCACAACTGCTATTTCTCTGAACTTACAACATGGGTACTTAATGCCTTTTGTTCTTAACTATGAGCCCCAGTTGCCAATACTGGGAAAACAGAAGTTCCCAAGTGGCACCTTCGACTACAGAGCATTACTATTCTAAGATCTTTCTCCAATAACCTGTCTACTTCCACACTCCAAGTGAAGAGTGATGTTATGAGTTACTCACTTCCTTTCCCTAGACCTAGAGCCCTATATTGAATCAGGTTTATGTTAGCCCTAGGAGCAGGTTGGGTTGAGGGCTTGGAGATCATGAGAAAGCGAAACATTGAGATTCTAGAAAATGGATGGCATTAACACCAGGAAGTTCCAAGGCTACATATCTGAGACACCAGTGGGCTGGGACAACCATAGAACCTGATTGGAAACTAGAAATAGACCAAATTCAAAAAGATACATAAACATTGAGATGTATTTCAAGAACTAAGAGCAACTGTCCAGAAATGGTTCTGTAGCCAGTGACCAGTCCTAGAATGAAAGCTGAGAGGCTAAATTCCTGATCAAAAACTGGATAGAACAACATAAACAGCAAAAGCAATAACTTGAGTAAAATTATGTACCAAGCACTACTCTAGCTGCTGGAGGTAAAACAGCAAACAAAAAAACTACGTTGCTGCCTGCATGTATTTATTTCAAGGTGAGAACAGAGAATAAAACAATAAACAGACTGTCAGGTAATGTAAGTTCAACAAAGGAAAGGAAGCAGAATAAAAGGATAGCGTGGTGGCGGGTGTCTTCTATTTTAGATAAGTAGTCAGCGAAGCTCCCATAAGTATATGGTACTTGGTGAAATGAATGAAATGAGGGAAACCACCATGAAACATCTGGGGAAGGAAATTCCAAGTAAGTCCAAAGACCTGAGGCAGAAGCATTCTTACAAAGTAAAGAAAAAGCATGGAGGCCAGAGAGATTGGGATGGAATTATGGAGCGAGTTAAAGAAATGAAGCTGGGGAGAGAGGCTGGGGCCAGATAATGTGGGAACTTGCAAGCCACAGTAAAGGCTAATTTTCTTTAAGTATGGTTGGGAGCTACTGGGGAGGATTTTGAGTTAAGATGAGATGGGTTCTGAGTTATATTTTGTAAAGGTCACTGTGATTGTTCTGTGAAGAGACTGGCTCAAGAGAAAGCAGAAAAAACTACTTAGAAGGCAACTGTAATAGTCTAGGCAAGTCTAGTGCTAGGGGTAGGGACAGGGCAGATGTTGGTGAAAAAGTACAAAGTTTCAGTTAGCAGCTCTGGTCTCCAATAGCTCTGGAGATCTCATGTACATCGCAGTGACTATAGTTAATAAACTATTGTATACTTAAAATTTGCTAAGAGAGTAAATCATAAATTTCTCACCACACACACGTCACTGATAACCATGTGACATGATGAGCATATGAATTTGCTTGATTATGGTAATTATTTCACAGTGCAAATCAAAACATTACATTGTACACTGTAATATATACAATTTTTCTTTGTCAAATATACTTTAATAATATGGGGCAGGGAATAATGTGGGCAAGAAATGATGGCTTTGACTAGAATGATAGTGGTGCTAAGGGACAGGTTTGTGTTATATATGACTGTATTTCTCACTTAATGTCATTAATTTGTTCCTGAAAATCAGATGACCTGTGCCTAAGCAATAAGACCTTATTTCCCACGGTTTGTAAATAGAAAGAAGTTGTGAAAAATAGCTATTGTCAGAACCTACAGACCAATCCTTAGAGCAGAGCCCCTCACACTGGTTCACTGTCTAGTCCAGCTGGCTTCTGTCTAATCCAGCTGGCCTCTGCTTGTCAAGAGGATCTTCTCATCCTGAAGTCTGCAGTACCGAGGCACCTCTAGCTTGGAGCACAGACCTTGCCTTGTATCTGCTTAATTAAAAGAACCCACCCTATTTGTCTTCCTAAAAGGACTGCCTACCCCAAGAAACAAATTCTGTTTTTTACTCTAGAAGATAAAAGACAGCTTAAAAAATTTTAATGTCATTTGTTTCAACTTTAAAAAACTAATGACCCAATCTCTACTGGGCATCTCATTGTTTTCTCTGGGTGTGGTTAGTGTTTTATGTCTCCATTGCCCTGAGTAGAGCAATTGCTTCACATTATAACTCTGTTTCTGACTATTGGTTAAAAAAAATCTAGTGTGTGTTTTAATTGGCTAGGACAGAGTTGCTTCATATATGCACTGCAATAGCGCAAGGAAAGAGTCCAAGGTCTAGATTATTTCTGCCTTGGATAATCTCTGTCCAATGTCAAAATGCAGAGTGGTTTGAGAAAGTTCTTCCTGGGATGTGCCAGTTTTTTTGCAGCCATGTACTTTTACACTCCATTTTTCCTTGATGGGGTAATCAGCCCTATGACCTGACTCTGCAGAAAGATCGCTTGGATCCAGGAATGAGTAAAACTAGCTTCAGAGAAAGGCCAGGAGAGAACGAATAAAAGGCAACCATTCAAAACAGAATTGAGTATGTTGATGGATTATTTCAACCCCAAAAAAGTCTTTAAAATCACTGTCCTTTTTAATTATAAAATCAAGACAATATAGAATATGTAGGAAATACATATAACCTAGTAGTTCGCAAAGTCAAAGGTTATTTACACTTCCTTTAAATGTCCACATAATATTAATCCCCCCCGCCCCATCCTAGGGAATGGCATAAAGTTCAGTGGTTTTATTGGGGTACCTAATCTGGGTGTTTCTGGGTAATGCTAACGTTATCCATTAAGTCCGAACTGCTTTTTGTTGATCATCTCAGCTGGCCAACTTGCTGTGGTTCACTGCTTCCCTCTCATTTACTTTATTTTTTTTAAAAGATTTATTTATTTATGCATACAAGAATGGGGGTGTAGGCAGAGGTGTGGGGCGGGTGAGAGGATTCACCAGAGACAAAGTGGGGAACAGAACAGGCAGATGGACTGAAGTACACTGCTGCGGGGAGCAGCGGGAGCGGCAGGAGAGGTCTTGTCTCATTGTGTAGGACCCTTGGTGCTGCAGAGGCTGCGTGCAGCTTCTCAGCCCAGCGCTCAACCGATGCGCCACCGGGAAGGACCCCTCTCATTTACTTTACTATTCATCTGGGCTGCTGCTAACATCTTCATCTCAAGTACATGAACCTTTCTGCCAAGACAAGACTAGTTCTAACCACATCTGAGTGAAAAGTCCAGGACACTAGAAATAAATGACAAACTTCATGAGAAAAAAATCAAAACTACATATAATGGGCTACATGGTAGTCCCTCAAAAGACACATCTTAAATGTGAAGCTGTGAAGCTTATCTAATCTGGAAAAAGGGTCTTCATAGATGTCATTTTAAGTTAATGACCTTGAGAGGAAGAGTTTATCCTGGATTATGTAGGTGGGTCCTAAATGTAGTCACATGTAGCCTTAGAAGAGAAAAGGACATTAGACTGAAATACACAGGGGGATAGATACATAGCGAAGAAGAGGGATGTGACTATGGAGACAGAAGTTGGAACATGACTATGGAGCAGAGGCCACAAGCCAAGAAATTCCAGCAGTCACCAGAAACTGAAAGAGGAAAGGTATGGATTCTCCCTTAGAGTCTTAGGAAGGAGGATATTTTGATTTTGGACTTGAGAACTGGGAGAGAATAAATTCCTGTTGCGGTAAGTCACCTAGTTTGTGGTAACTTGTTAGAGCAATCACAGAAATCTAATACACTAGACACTACTAACTATGGACCCACGAACTTCCACCGTGTCCCTAATGGCCACCTCCACCCTCAGTGCTTTTACTGTGGCCACATCACAGGATCAACTTTTTTGTAGATTTTCTTCCTCTTTCAAAGTGAAAGAGAAGTTGTAGTCATAGACCCCAACTTTCATTCTGAAGAATGGAGAAAACCCCCATATTAATAATTAAACTGTTTGAACAACCTCTGCAAAGAAACAATTCTGGCCACAATAAGAACTGCAGGAAGATTATAGGAACTTAAGTGCCCAAAAAAGAGTATACGCAGGGGAAGGGCAAGTTGAAGAGCAGGTGGTATCAAAAACAGGAAAGAAGAGGGAAAAGAGGAAATGAAATGGGGAAAAGTGATGAGAGTCTACAGTTGCCAGAGACAATGTTTCTGTTGGCCCTTTATCAACCTACATCAAGATCTAAATAACATCCTAGTAGTATGGTATTTTTTTAAGTTTAGTATTTGAGTCTAGTGAATTATTAAAGTATAAATTATTACTGCAAACATTTTCTTCACTATCACTAAAAAGGACCATTTAATTACATGCATTTGATAAAATTCAATTTCTTTTAATGGAGAAAATCTAATTTTATTTTAGAAGACCCTATTATAATATCATATTCTATTGTTTTATTTCATAGCACTTGTCATTGGTCAATATATATTCATTTGCCTGAGTGTATGTAACAAATCTCTACAAATCTTAGTATCTTGAAACAGCACATATTTATTATCTCACAACTTCTATGGGTCCTATGAGCACAGCTTAGCTGGGTCTTCTGCTTCATGCTGCAATCAAGGTGTCAGCTGGGGATGTCATCTCATTTGAAGACTCAATGAGGGAGGATTTACTTCCAAGTTCACTCAACCGGTTGTTGGCAGGATTCATTTCCTTGCAGACTGTTGAAGTGAGGTCTCAATTCCTTATGAGCAGTTGGCTCCTTGTCATGTGGGCTTTTCTGTACAGAATCTCCCAACATAGAAGCTAGCAACATAGCAACAAGCAAGAAGATGAGAGGCAGAGCCAGTAAGAGAGAAGCAGAACTCACAGTCTTCTGCAATCTAACTATGGACGTGATGCCCATCACATTTGCTCTACTTGATTCATTAGAAGCATAAAGGTAAGTCTTAAATTTAGCCCACTCACAAAGGGAGGGAGTTACCCAAGTACCAGGAGGTTGGAATCATTAAGGGCATATTTGAAACCTGCCTATCACAGTAAGTATTTGGTCAATGTCTATCCTCCCTACCTCCTCAATTGACTGACTTTGGGAAGGCCAGGACATCTACTTGTCCATGATTATTTTCCAAACTCCAAGTATGATGCATGACAAAGAATAGGACTTAATACCTGCTTATTGAAATGAGAATTAATATAGTGTTCATAATTATTGTTGTTTAAATAAGACAAAATATATTTTTGTTGTCATTCATGACATGTATTGCTTGAATCATCTTTTAACACACACACGTGCACACACACACGTCTTTTCTGATACAATTTCTATTGTCAACCTAAGTACCTATTCAAATGCAAGGTGCCTTGAAGACAAATAGCTATACACTGACGCATATTTTAAAGTTATATATATGAAACAAACAAAATGTTAAGTAAAGTAATAGAGGTCAAATACAATACAATGCAAATGAATATTGCAGAGTGGGTGCTGCGAGAGAGCATTGGTGATAGCTTGTGCCTTCATAGATCAATATGACATGGCTAAATAGAATTTGGTAAGGAGAGCTTCCAGGTGGAAAAAATAATCTAGACAAAGACTTGAAGGAAAGGATATACAGCGATCCACAGAAGAACAGTTGGCAAGAGAGGAGGGTGTCTACGGGGAAAAATTGGGGGAAAAAAGGCAGTAGGGGAAACACAGAATCTTAAAATGATGGAATTGGAATAGAGCTTAGTGGTCATATAACCTAATCCCTTCATACTAAATGTGTGGGAATCTGAACCATAAACAGACCATGTGGCTTGCTTTCTGTAACACAATCAATAGCAGAGTAGGAGATATTAGCTTAATTTGAAACACGGATCTGTCACCCATCAAAGGTTGTTTTCAGGCAAATAGCTGCTTTACTGACCTTTAGTTTCCTCATCTATAAGGTGGTAATAATAGTTTATACTCCTTGAGCATTTTTTTGATGATTTGTTAGATAATGCTACATGATCTATGTCTGTATATATGTGTAGAAATACATATTATATATATACTTTTGTGTATTCATAATCTGACAGGAAATGTGAGATCTCTGGATCAAAGAAAGGACCATTTTTTATTCACAGAATATCTGGGCACTGGTTTCCCAAACCCCAGCCCCAAAGGGCAATGTGGAAAGAGCCTGGTGCTATAATACATATGCAATAGGATTGTACCACAGGAGAAGCACCCCAGAATTATAAGAGTTAGAGTTATAGGAAGGCTGCTGGTGTATCTGCCTATTCTCCTATCAAGAGATAGAGATAGATAATATAGAGACTTTATCTTTACTCTGAAGTGTAGGAAAAGGTCTCTCATGGCAAATGGCTTCAGGGAAAATAAATCTCTAAATCTCTCTAGAGCAATTTCTTAGGCACATTTTCCATAAAATCATTTTTTAATCAAGTTTGTCAGTGATTCCTGTTCAGAAAGTCCTGATAGTATGACAATGTGAAAATATTCATGTAGAACTGCTTCCCAATAGTAGGAAGCCAAAAAATGTCAGTCCCCTTCACAAGTACAAAGTCAACACTCATTATACTATCCCAAATAGCCTCTCAAATCTTTCCTCATAGACATCACTATTATTGAAAGATCACTGGCTCACTGGCCACCAGATATCCCAAGGTGAACAGCCTCTCTGATATTCCTCATCATATGTGCTTCTGTTTGGTCACTTCCTGGCTTAGAACTCAGCAATCCATGGGCTTCTTTCACACATATAATTTCTGCAGATGAGAGACTTAGGAGAGTATCTTGTATATAGTGAGCTAAATATTTTTTTTAATTTTTTCTTTTTTTTTTAAGATTTATTTATTTATACAAGCACTGAGTACAGTCAGACAGAAGTGCGGGAGGGTGAGAGAATTCACCAGAGCCAGAGCAGAGAGCAGAACAGGCAGACTGATGAAGTACACTGCTGAGGGGAGCAGCGGGCACGGCAGGAGAGGTCTGCGTGCCATGTGGGACCCTTGCTCGGCAGCCGGGGATCGAACTGGCTCTGCAGAGGCTGCGGGAAGCTTAGCAACCCAGCGTTCAACCGCTGCGCCACCAGGGAGGCCCTGAACTAATATTTTTAACTATTAACTGACAGGTTCCTTATGCCTTTCTTCTCCCTCTCCCCAACATTGGCAGCTACTTATGGGATCACTATTATTTTAGGAAATTTTATTATAGGGGAACAAAGATGCCAAGTTCTCCATGAATTCTGGTTTAGACTTGAGTCAAATATGTGGAAACTACTTGATCTCTTAAAACAAGTTACAATATGTACTCCTTCCCTATCTGAGGACTAGATCTAGATCCCTGGGAGAAATATTAAGAAAGGAGTTTACGTCATTGAACACTGACGTGGGTCACCTCGCAGGCTGGCCCAGACTGAGGGGATAAGGAGAAAGCAGAAGAGAATCCTCCATAAAGTGGTAATTGCAGATTACAGATGAGAGATGGTTAAACCATAGCAACAGAAATGGAGAAAGGACAAAGGGATGAACTCGGGAGGTTTTAAGATTTTGAATGTAGCATTTATAAGATTTGGAGTCCAGAGTGAATTGGATATTACAATTACAATTGCAAGAATGTTTTTTATCTCATATTTTTATTAAAATATTGTGACTTTTTAAAAAAGATTTACTTATTTATGCATACAAGAATGGGGGTACAGGCCAGAGGTGCGAGGGGTGAGAGGATTCATCAGAGACAGAGGGGAACAGAACAGGCAGATTGACTGAAATGCACTGCTGAAGGGAGCAGCAGGAGAGGTCTGCTGTGCCATGTGAGTTGCTCCCTGGCCGGGGATCGAACTCGTGCTGCAATGGCTGCAGTAAGCTTCATAGGTTGCGTCTTAACCCCTTGCGCCACCAGGAAGGCCCAAAATATTGTGGCTCTTATGCTCTCTTAGAATAACTGGACTGAAAGTTCTAATTTGAAAACTGTTAGCAATTTCATGCATTTGAATTTTTCATTTTTCAACAAAAATATTTTTTTTCTCCTAAACTTAGGAAGTTGGTAGGGCATTTTCCTGTCTGTTAACACTTACAACCACCCCTAATCCAACCTGGACTGAGGAGCAACTGGTAATTCCTTTAAACATAAAATATGGCTGAGGGAGATTTGAGATTATTAAATGAATAAATTTGGTTATGCACATGTTTTTCAAGGTCATATTAAAACATACAAATAGAGAGGCTCAAATGGAATTCCAAGTGAGAAGCTGAGGCTAAAGATGTAGGTTTAGGAATCATCAGTATATAAATGATCCTTGAAATCAAAGTTGTATCCAACAAGGTTCAATTCCCAAATAATACTGCAGGGCTAGGTGCTGCTTTTGCAGCAGGTAACATGTACACTGCCCGCACAGGGCGCTGGATGCTACCACCAACCTCTGCTGCAGCTGCCTCTGAACACTGGAGGTACGATTTCCACTTTTGTCAGAAGGCTCCTTCCTTCACTGGCTCCCAACTCAATCTTGTGTGGGCACAAGTGAAATGCCTATGTCCAAGTGGCAAGGGAGACTGGAAAGATGACTATCAATATGGCCTCTACAGTAGAAGACAGAGGTCTTAAGGTAGGAGGAAGTTAAATGTTCAGTGTGATGAAAAGAAATAATAGGTGTCCACTACAAGAACAGAAACTGAGATCATGAAAGTGAAGATGTGGAAGTAAGGAGAGAAGACAACAATTATAGCAAATATTTGTTTAGCACTTATATGTTCAATGTATGAAATAATTTACTTCTCAAATAGGAAATTTAAAAAAAGGACCACATACATTTGGGAAATCGATGTTCATTCTTAGTTGATTCAAGTAGGAACTATTAGTCTGTAAGTAGAGTAACTGAATCAACAATAATCAAATACACTGTCCAAAGTCACCTGGCATGGAGGAATGAACCCAGAACTTGTGTTCTTACTACTATATGATACGCTCTATCTATGGAGAAGATGAACCTGGCATTTTAGGACAGACATTTAAAGACTAAATAGATGAAGTATAATGGGTTGAGAAGAAAGAAATGATCAGAGAGATGGAGTTACCTCAAGGAGAGTGTTCTCTTTATCAGAAACTCTGGGATAAGAGAATTTTAAGGAATGGTGGTTGTATTCGTTTCCTGGGGTTACTGCAATAGGTAGTTTAAATAACGGAAGGGTTTCTTAAAATAACAGAGATTTATTCTCACAGTTCTGGAGGCTAGAAGTCTGAGACCAAGATGCTGGGCAAGGTTGATTCTTCTGAGGGCTCTGAGGGAAGAATCTATTCCATGCTTCTCTCCTAACTTTTGGTACTTTGCTGGCATTATTTAGCATTCCTTGGCTCATAGCTACATTATCCCAATCTCTACCTGCATGTTGCATTTTTCCTTTCCCTTCATATAGTCTTTCATCTTTGTTTGTCTTCTTAACAACACCAGTCATACCGAGTTAGTGGCCTTATTTAGTATGACCTTATTTTAGTATGAGCTCATCTTAACTACATCTTAACTACAACAGCAATGACCCTAATTCCAAATAAGATGACACGATGAGATAATAGGGGTTAAATTTCAATGCATAAATTTGGGGACGACACAACTCAATCTATGGCAGTGGCCAAATATATAAATGCTTCAGAAAGGTCAAGAAGGATAAAGGCCACAACTGAGTTACCGTATTTGACAACTAGGTAGTTACTGGATATTTAGCAAGAACAATTTCAGTAACATGGATGCTGGTAGACAAAGATTACAACAAAGCTGACTTGGGGAGGCTTAAGAAAGAATACAGGGGGAACAAGCATACATAAATTTGCATGTAAGCTTAATGTGACAGGAAAGGTACAGCCCTTCCTATACAGGGAGTCAGATCCCTGAGAAGCCTTTGCCAAACACCCCATGGTACAAACAGAAATTTTGTGGTTTGGTGGTGTTATTTCCTACGTGTTAAGCCAAATCTTCAAAAATTGTGATATAATGTCAACGACTGGGTTTGGGCAGACATCTGTACAACATGTTGCCATAGTGATTGTCACTCTATGAAATTCAGGGTAGGATATTTACACTGAAGCTTCTGTGTTCCAAAATGAAGACATAATTTTAGATACTAAGGACCTCTACACATATCCTTCCTGAATGTTAATGCCATTCAAATGAGTAATAGAACACTTCTGACATTTTCATTCCTTGAAGACAAAATACCTTTCTTTCATCTGTCTGGAGATACTCTTCTAAAATGCAAGAGCTCAAATAACTGCAAATTCAAATAGAGTTTTTGAGCTGGACAGCAGGAAGGAGTTAGGATTTAGAAGGCTGATTTCAGTGCCTGCTGTGTTTCATTTCTCTTTGCTGGGGCCAGTTGCTGTATTTCAGAAACAGAGTAGTTCTAAAAGCAAAGATGCATGACTGAGAATGTGGAATTGGTTTCCAATGTATGTTTAAAACTCAAGTTTGAAAGAAATGCTTTATTCTTTTTCAGACTTCCCTACTGTTTTGGTGAATTCATTTCTTACATGATCCCACAGGCCTGAATTTTGTGCTCTCGCCTTCAAGCTGGAAATAGTTCAGTCCTCTGTGCTAATGACTGATTCTCCCAGAGTGTAACCACCTGGCTGCTGAGGGGCCTTTTGAAGTTCCTGCCACAGCCAAGCTTGCTCGGTGCTGGACATTTTCCACTTCCTTCTGTTTCTACTCCACCCCTTTCATCTGCTTAATATTGTAAGAGCCCATGCTGAGCATGTTGAAACCTTACCATGAATCCTACCCCACACAAATATGTCCACAGTCTCCATGTTCCACAGACATTCTCTGCTGGAAATTCAAGGAAATCAACATTGAGTCTTGTCAAATTTTCCTCTGGTAGAATCCAACAAATCAACAAAAAAAAAAAAAAAAAAAAAAAAAAAGGAGCTTAGATAGTCATAGTACAGATGCTTTTTGTTAAAAACAAAAATCAGAAAGTTCATTTCATTTGATGAAAGATTTGATTCAAAAAGAAATCATCTCCTGGAAACATCCATAAATGTTTATTAAAATGGTAGGCCCCTATTTTGATGACAGCGATGGTCTTAGGGGTTCAATACATTTGTTAAAAAATTAGAAAATCCACACTTTAAAGTCAGCTGATTGTATTTTGATTATACTTCATAAAGTTCTTAAAAAATATGTGGGCCCCTGAGCAAACATGTTTTTTAGTGTGCTTTCACGCTGACACTGTTCTATCTCAGAATTTGATTAGTGACGTTCACACCCCCATTTCACCATGGGGTGGGGCTGGCAGTGGACTTGTCCTCTAAAGCAGGACAAGGCTGGACAGGCAAGCATTTTATACTGTAAACAAAGTGACTGGGAAAGCCTGAATAAATAATCCAATAACTTCTGGCTCAGTAGTTGGAACACTGAAATGATGTTTTGCAAACATTTTAACAATAGTAGTTAATTGCTTGCAGATTCAGTTTTTGCTTTGTATTATTCTGCTTTTCAAGGGGAGGTTAGGTTATGTACATCCAAAAGCAATTTGGAAACTTTCTGGTGTTTTCCCCCTGTTGTGTTTTCCTCTTTCCTTCCCTTCCTCCCTCCATCCCTCCCTCCTCCCCTCTCCTCCTGCCTTCTCTTTCCTTTCTTTCTTAGCTACATTTAATTTATTTTTCCTTGGGGTATTTTGCAGGGTAGGGTAAAGAATGGGGAGGGGAGATAAAATGTATAGGGATAGGGTCCTGTGATAATTCAGGAAAAAAAGTTTCAACTGATATTTTGATGCTCAGCTTGTCCTGGAAAGTTTGAGGGGGCTGGAGGCGCAGCTAACAAATTCAAGGTGTCTCCAAGTTCTCCTGCCTCTTAAGGCTGCTATGATGATTGTGAAGTATTATTGATAAAAATAACAAATTTTTATGTTACTAGTCTCCTGGCTCAAATCTGCTGTAGACCTGCTGTTGCTGGGACCCTAGCTGGTGCTGCCTGCCTTGCCTTGGTTCTGGTCACATGGCCCCTTTTCTTCTGTTTCCCCACCCCAATCACTGCCACTATGGGAACTTTGCATAAACTCTGAATACTTAGGACCCAGAAAAGGTGGCATCTTTGAAGGTAGTGTAGGGAGCAGCAAATACTAGAATCAAGTCACTGGGTTGATGGCTTCTGTTTTTGTTTTGTTTTGTTTTGTTTTGTTTTGTTTTGTTTTTGTTTTCCCTCCTGCCTTTGAATATTAGGTCTGATTCCATGGGGAGATGCTACAGAGGCAGAAAATCATAATGCAGCAGGCAGATTACAGGAATGTGAGTGCCCAAGCATGAGCCTATGTTGGCAGCAGGGTAAATAGGAGGTGGTTAAAAAAAAATATGGGTGGGGGGTGGGGAAAGGAGGGAGTGGGGTCAAAATAAGGGGGCTGCAATTGTATGGGGAATACAAAAATAAAATTAAAAAAAATATATCAGTGAACCCCAGAGGGCACTACATTCACCAATCCAAGCACTGACATTGAAGGGCAACCTGTCTCCCCTATGCACACCTATGAGATGATGTGTTTGCTTATTATTTAAACCAGCTTTATATTTATAGCCAAATACAGTAGTTTCCTATGTTAAAAAATAAAATGTTCTCCATGACACCTAAAAAAAAAAAATAGGGAAGACAGGAGAAAATGAGATGAAGGAAAGAAGTGATGAAAGCCCACAGTTGCTGGAGATCATGTTCCTATCTGCCCTTATCAATCTACGTCAAGGTCTGGGATCTGGTTAGAAATGGCGTCCTAGGTTGTTAACCACACTTACCTTTGGACTGAGTTAACATTGTAAATAACAAGAGTCAGCAACCTCTTATTACCTGGGGCAATGGGGCAAATCTAAGCTACAGTGTGAAATGAGAGAAAAAGTAGTAGAAAAAAGGAAAAAGAAAGTTGACTGGAGGAAAGGAGAGGAGGAAATAGATTTAAAATAGACTTTAAATCAAACACTAACAACAGGCAAAGAAGATCATTATATAATGATAAAGGGAGTTAATCAATCAAGAATGTATTACAGGGGTAAATATATATATTATATATTTATAAGTAATATTTATTTATCAAATATCAAAGTACTTTAGTACATTAAGAAAATACTAACAAATCTGATGGGAGTAACAGACAACAACAAAATAATAATAAGGGGGCCTCCCTGGTGGTGCAAGGGGTTAAGACAACATATGAAGATATCCACAGTCACTACTGCACAAGTTCAATCCCCCCGCTGGTCAGGGAGCTACCCATATGGCGCAGCAGACCTCTCCTGACTTGCCCGCTGCTCCCCTCAGCAGTGTACTTCGGTCTGCCTGTTCTGTTCCCCACGCTGTCTCTGGTGAGTCCTCTCACCCCCCCACACCTCTGGCCTGAACCCCAGTTCTTGTATGCATAAATAAATATTAAAAAAAATAATAGGGACTTCAGTACCCTACTTTCAACTATGGATAGATGGTCCAGACAGAAAATCAATATGGAAATGTTGGTTTTGTACCACATTTTAGACCAAATTGATAGAAAATTCCATCTAATAGTAGTAGAATACATATTCTTCCCAAGTACACATGTAACAATCTCCAGAATAGAGCATATCTTAAGTAACAAAACAGTTCTCAGCAAATTTAAGAAGACTGACTGCCGCGGACCAGCACAGCAGTGAACGATGAGGCCGTCTCAGGGTTGAGAGACTGCGCAGGGTGGTCAGCGGCAGGTGGCGCCCGAACGTGGGGCCCGAATTCAAATATTGCTGAGTTTTTTCCACCCAAAGGAGAGGTGAGTAACGAAGAGATTGCGTTTGGGTAAGCTATCTCCCTTCTTGTGTGTGAGTGTGAATGTGATTCCCTAAAAAATACCCTCTTTTTAAAGTCAGGGATAGGATCCTCACTAGAGCGTCCGGAGCTCGCTGATAAAGGGTGATCAGTTTGAGACAATGAGAAGTTTTTCTAAGTGTGAATGCTCGTGGTGCTGCGTGTGTGTGAGAGTGTATGATTACGGCTCCACGGCCTTGTGGCTAAGGAGTCTGAGTGGGCTGCACCCGCGATTCCCGTGGAGGAACGTCATACGGCATAACTGTCATCTGCTCTTTGGAGTAGCCTGGTCCGGGACTTATACGGACAGACCTTAGCTAAGACAACTCCGCAAGTTCCCGCAAGGGACACGGGCCGGACAGCACAGTTGAAAGAAATCCTTGCTTGAGTGAATAAAAGCACCACGAGACCATGGGTCAACAACAGACCAAAAACAGAGATCTTTTTCTATCTATACTGAGAAAAATGATTGAAACACGTGGTATTAAAGTAAATAAAAAAGCTTTACTGCAACTTTATGAATTCATATTACGGGTATGCCCGTGGTTTCCAGAAGAAGGCAGTTTGTCACTGGAAACTTGGAAGAAAGTAGGAAAAGAAGTGAAAGAGTTTTATGCCCTTCATGGGCCATCTCAGGTTCCGAGACAGGCTTTGTCCTTGTGGGTACAAATTAGAGATTTGTTGGTTGATGACACCGAGGCAGAATTGTGGGACAGTCAACAAAAAGAGGTTCAGAAAGATCCAAAAAACAAAAACCTAGATATAACGCCATTGCTCATTCAAGCCTCTGCTCCCGTATTAAAGGAATCCCTTTCCCACTCAGAGGATGAGCTTAATGATCATGAATATACTGAAATGCTAGATAAATTAACTTTCAAAAATGATAAACACTCCCACCCACCCGCTAACTTTTTTCCAGTTGTTACCAAACCTAAAATTGCATTACATAATAATCCTAATCATATCAAGGCCCATCGAGAGCCCCTAGGTGGCATTTTAGGATCAGCAAGAGAGGCCAGTAAGACGGGAGAGTTTTCATTTGCCTTTCCTGTGGCTGGACCTCCAACTTTGACTCGCGCTGATCAGGATTCTTGGGATAGTAAAATTGCTTTTCAAAAGCCAAAAGTTGATCCTAGAGCCAATACTGACCTCTTTGCAGAGGTCAGTTATGAGACCATTCCAAAATCCAGCCCAAATTTCCAACTTGGACTTGGCTAAAATTGTTAAAATAAAAATAAAAACTCAAACAAGCAACAAATAATGTGACATGATCTTAAATGAAATAAAAAATGCTCCAATCTTTTCCTGTTAATTATTTGGGGAAGAGGCTAGGTTCCCCCCCAGTAAAGTTTTTTGCCATTTGTTTCTTTTAAAATAAATAAATAAGACATTTTTAATAGTATTCAAAGTTCATTCATAATTGTTAAAGTGATAAAAAATGGTTAAATATAAGTGTATGAGACTATATGACTATAATATAAATAAAAGGTTTTTATTAAAATAGTATAAACCTGCTGCAGTGGGCTGGTGGGAGCTGCCCTTGATCTCAACAAGCAGCTGCCTGGACTTTTTCTCCAGTGTTGGGATCACTGACAGGTCTCTACTACCTTCCTGCTGTGGAGAATTAAACCTTTCTATTATTCACCTTAAATAACTATTTTTGTTCATTTTATAAAAAAGTTTCATTTCCCTGTGCTTTTCTGATTTTAAAGTCTAAATTGTCTTAGGCAAAAACTGCCGTGACTGCTGTGGTCTCGAGCCCAAGGTCTTTGGTAATAATTAAGATTAGACACTTATTCTGTGCACAGATTTTAGCTGTTAACTCATTAAAAACCTCAGTATCTTCACACATATTGATAAAATAACTGTTTCAAAATATATACACATGGCCAAAATTTTAAATGTATATCAAGAGATCTCTGTATCTGTTTGTCTGTCTTTGTGTTTGTTTTGTTTTTTACCTCCGGAGGACTAATTATAGACGGCGCCTTTATAAATTATCATAAAACAAATCTTGATCTTGATCAATTTTTTAATAAACAAAAACTAGTTTAAATTTTATGATATAATTCAAAGCATATATGCCTTAAAGTTATGAATACTTTGTTTAAATGTGTTTAAGAAATTTCTGGTATAAAAGGTACTTTTGTCCTTTCTACTGAGTCACATGTATGTGAAAAATGGACATAGTATCTATATGGTGCTCTGATTTTTTTTGTTTTTATTAATCTGCCTAATTGCTTCTTTATTAGCCAGCCTAAAAAAACCTAGGTATGTGCCATTATGTTATTAACAGCCATGCAAAATGGAATCCCAGTCACAACAGAAACTAAAACTACAACTAAACTTTCAGGTTTACTTTTTGCATCTATTTGTGAAAGCTTAAAATTCTAATGTCATATTACCTTGTGTATTCACATTTAAAATCATCTAGTACAAAGAGATGACAGTATTATAATGTATTATAATGCCTCAGGTTAAATGGAAAGACCTACTCACTGGCGCCTGGAAAGGCCCAGATTTACTACTTGCCTCAGGGCGAGGTTATGCTTGTATTTTTCCTCAAAATGCCGACTCCCCTGTCTGGATCCCAGACAGACTCATCCACCACTGTCCGCCGGTCTCGAGCGCGAGCCCAGGTTCACCGTCACCGACAACGATGGCACGCTTGACGAAGAAAATGTGTCATCTTCAGCTCCAGCAGGAAACTCCCAGCCGCCTTCCAACATGGGATCACATAAAGGCCCTCACGATGATGGCTGAACATCTAGTTCAACAAAATAATGCTCCACGCACAGCCACATCAATTTTCCTGACTCTCATCGCCATCTTGACAACTCAATCTACGCCTGTACAGTCGGCCCATTTTTGGGCCTATGTACCTGAACCGCCTTTTCTGCATCCCGTTCCCTGGACCGAAAATTCTGCCATAAAAATTTACGTTAATGATACTAACCTCCTTGGTGGGTTAGCTGATTTTCACCCTGAACATATGGTTTCTTCCCCTATCGATTAAAGAAGAATTAACACACATTCTTCTCAAATTCTTCCAGAAAATAGAAGAAGGAACATTCCCTAACATCTGTCAAGGCCAGGAATATCCTGACACCAAAATCAGGTAAGAATACTACACACACACACACACACACACACACACACACACACACAAATACTACAGCCAATAGAGCTGATTAATATAGATGCAAGAATTTTCAGGAAAATACAAGAAAACCAAATTCAACAGGACACTAAAAGGACCATATGCCATGATCATGTGAGATTTATCTTTTGGATGCAAGGACAGTTCAACATACATTAAATCAGAAACTGTGATGCATCACAACAGAACGAATACAAAATAATAGGATCATCTCAATAGATGCAGGGGGGAAAAACACTGATGAAATTTAGCATTCATTCATGATAAAAACGCAACAAATGTGGTATAGAAGGAACGTAATTCAACATAATAAATGCCATGAGTGATGTTTGGGCCCACAGCTAACATCATATCCTTTGGTGAAAGGTTGAAAATTTCCATTTAAGATAAGGAATGAGACAATGATGTCCAGTCACCACTTCTTTTTTTTTTTAAAGATTGGTTGATTGATTGATTGATTGATTGATTGATTTATACAAGAACAGGGGCCTCCCTGGTGGCGCAGGCGGTAGAGCGCAGTGCTGTGAAGCTGTCCGCAGCCTCTGCAGTGCCGGTTCGAACCCCGCCGGCCTCAGAGCAACCCACATGAGGAGCAGACCTCTCCTGTCTCACCCGCTGCTCCCCTCAGCAGTGTATTTCATCAGTCTGCCTGTTCTGCTCCCTGCTCTGTCTCCGGTGAATCCTCTCACCCTCCCGCACATCTGGCCTGTACCCCAACTCTTGTATAAATAAAATAAATATTTAAAAAAAACGGAGTACAGGCCAGATGCCTGGGAGGGTGAGAGGCTTCACCAGAGACAGAGTGGGGAACAGAACAGGCACTCTGATGAAATACACTGCTGAGGGGAGCAGCGGGCGAGACAGGAGAGGTCTGCCACGCCATGTGGGACCCTGGCTGGCCGGCCGGGATCCAAAAGCGTTGCAGAGGCTGCAGACAGCTTCACAGCGTGGCTCTCAACCGCCTGCGCCATCAGGGGAGGCCCCACTTCAATTCAATAGTCCTGGAAATTCTGGCCAGAGCATTCAGGTAAGAAAAGGAAATAAAAGACACTCAAATTAGAAAAGAAAAATAACTGTCCCTGGCAATAATAAGATCTTGTGTATAGAAAGTTATAACGATTCTTCCTAAATCTGTTAGAACTAATAAATAAGTTCGGTAGATTCAGGATCAATATCAAAAATCAATGTACAAAATCAATATACATAAATCAATTGCATTTCTATACACCAACAGTGAAGTGTCTAAAAATGAAATAAAGAAAACAATTCCATTTAAAAGAGTATCAAAAACAAAAAAAAATGCTTAAGAATAAGCTTAGCCAAGGAAGTTGAAAAATTTATACACTAAAAACTATATTAAGGAAAAAATATTGAACAAGACACAAATAAATGGAATGATATCTTGTGTTCATGGATTGAGTTACTATTGTTGAAATAGGCATACTCTCCAAAGTCACCTATAGATTCAATATAGTATCTAGCAAAATGGGGGGCCTCCCAGGCGATGCGGGGGGGCGGAGTTGGGATGCAGCCTATGGGGCTGGGTTTGATACCCCCGCAGGCCAGGGGGCAGCCCACATGCCGCAGCGGGCCTCTCTCACCCGCTACCACTCTCGGCAGTGTGCTTGGGTCGTTCTGCCTGTTCTGTTCCCCACTCTGTCTCTGGTGGGTCCTCTCACACCCCGCACCTCTGGCCTGTGCCCCAGCTCTTGTATGCATAAATGGATAAATCTTTTTTTTTTAATTTATTTATTTATGCAAGCACTTGGTACAGTCAGAAGCATGGGAGGGTGAGAGAATTTACCAGAGCCAGAGCGGGGAACAGAACTGGCAGACTGAGAAGTACACTGCTGAGGGGAACAGCAGGTGTGGCAGGAGAGGTCTGCATGCCATGTGGGACCGTCGCTGGTGGCTGGGGATCAAACTGGCGCTGTAGAGGCTGTGGGAGCGTCAAAGCCCAGCACTCAACCGCTGCGCCACCAGGGGTGGCCCAGAAATAAAATAAATGGATAAATCTTAAAAAAAAAAAAAATCCAATGGTATTTTTCACAGAAATAGGAAAAAACTATCTTTTAATTCATATGGAATCACAAAAGACCCCAATAACCGTAACAATCTTAAGAACAAAGAACTATAGTTAACAGTACTGTATTATATAGTTTAAAGTTGCCATGACAGTAGAGCTTTAATGTTTTTGGGATAACAAACAACAAGAAATGGCAGTTATGTGAAGTGAGGGATGTGTTAACCAATATTATTGTGGTAAACATTTTGCTATATATGCATGTATCAAGCCATCACTGTTGTATACCTTAAACTTACACAATATTATATAATCAATTATATCTTATTAAAGCCAGGGAGAAAATTAAGAGAGCTTTAAAATGGAAAAAGAAAAGAAAAAGACCTGGGGTTGCTATAACAAAATACCATAACTTGGTGGCTTAAAACAAAATTTATTCTCTCAGTTTGGTATGCTTGAAATTTAAAATCAAAATGTCAGCTAAGCCATGCTTTCTCTCTGCAGAATCTAGCAGAGGATCCTCTTGCACTTCTAGCTTCTGGTTGTCGCAGGCATCACCAACTCCAGCAATGTAACTCCAGTCTGTGTCTGGTCTTCACTGGGCCTACTTGACTCTGTCTCTGAGCATTCTCTCCATTTCTTATGAAGATACTAGCCATTGGGTTCAGGGACTCCCCTAACAGGATTCTTAGTTAACTACATCTGCAAGGATCCTCTTCCAAGTAAGGTCACATTCTGATGTTTCAGGTAGGCATGGGTTTTTAGGGACAGTATTTAATCTACTATGCTGTCTAATCAGCAAATGATGAAAAGACTTGTTCTTAAACTCACAAAAGAAATAGTTATTTTAAAAATATTGATAGATAAGTATAAAGCATAAGTATGAAAATGAAATGAAATGAAACTATTTTCTGCTTATGTTAATCTTTTCTCTTGGTTTGGAAGTAACTCAATTACCTTAAGAGACTGGTGGCTATCGGAGACCAGAGCAGACCTTTGCCATCCCTCCAAACATACCTTTAGTAGGCATGGGTGATTTTTTCTTTGTTCAATCACATTTTTAAACATCGATTTAAACAAGATAATCAGCTTAATAGCAAGATGGGTTTAACATGTGGCTCCAAAAAGACTGAGTTGTCCTGCTTCCTTTGTCATCAGCAGCATACCTGCCACCAAGGTCAGCCTTTTACAGAAGCAGTTAGAGAAGAAGGTTCATAATACCAGTCTCTTCGATTTTTAGTCCAAACAGGAGTAAAAATATCATGCAATAATAGTTAACTAAGTATAATAATTCATTGAGCATAGTGCTAAGTGTTTTATATTCATGATTTTATTTAATTCTCCAACAAACTTATGAGTCAGGTACTATTAATATACAAATTCTATAGATGAAAAAACTATTGAGGCTCAGATATGATTTCACAGGCTTATTCCCACCAATATATACACAAGCATTGAGGGGTCATCCTTACTGTTAATTTACAAACAGATGACGGACAAGCAGTGGTTTTTTAGAGGAATTCCATATATCTAGAATATTAGTTTACTTCATGTTTTTTAAAAATTAAGAAATTCTACAGCTATTTTTCAACTTAAAACAGCTCATGAAAGTTTTATAAAAACCACATCTGTTTCTGAGCATTACTGACTTACTTGGTGACATTTATAATATTTGTTGCTTAAAGGTTTAAAAGTTTTTATTTTTTTTGAAATGTAAGCATGGTTGAATGATGTTTAAGACTCCAAAGAACTGTTTGTGAAATGGTACAGGAGCAATAAGATAGAGACCCAAACCAACAGAGAACACCAAAGAGTGAAAAAAATAAATCAGATGAAGGAAGAAGAAAAAAAGTAATTTGAAACTTACCACAAATTTCAAGAGAGAATAACTGACAATTAACAATCATCCAGGAAAATCCCCAAATTAGGGAATGTTGACTCTAAATGAGACATTACAGCATGGAACAGTAAGGACGGGCATGAAATATGTCACAGACACTCCCTATAAGCCAACATGCTGGGAAGGTTTGACCCTAACCTGGTTTGAGAACATTCGGAAAAGCTGCTTATGTATAAAGTTTTTATTAAAACTACAACAATCTCCTAGAGAGTTCTCTTAGCACTTATTTTCACATCAAAGATAATGTTTAGTTCTTGGATATTTTCAATGTTTTACATGAGAAAAATGTGACTACTTTGCTTGCAATAAAATAAGTGAATATCAAAAAAAGGAACTAAGTCCTGACATTTTCTCATATTCTGTTATATTTTGGCTTATTCAAAATTACTAACTCAGGTGCTCAATTTCCTAAATAATAAAAACAAAAATATAGGGCCTCTCCGGTGGCGCAGCAGGTTGAGCGCAGAGCTGTGAAGCTGTCTGCAGCTTCTGCAGCACAGGTTCAATTCCCGGCCGGCCAGGGAGATTCCCAAATGGCGAGGCAAACTTTTGTCTTGCCTGCTGCTCCCCTCAGCAGTGTACTTTGGTCCTTCTGCCTGTTCTGCTCCCTGCTCTGTCTCTGGTGAATTCTCTCACCCTCCCGCACCTCTGGCCTGGACCCCAGTGCTGGTATAAATAAATAAATCTTAAAAAAAAAACAATTAAAAAAATATATATGCCATACAAAATAAGATTGAATGTAAATTTTGTATTTACTTTGTTATTAATTTTAATAAGTAGCAGATATTGATCTAAACAGATTTTTTAAAATTATATTATAAAAGTTATACATGTGTCTGTGTGCATGAGTTTATGTTTTTCTATCCTATGAACGGGAAGAAGTTTACAGAAAGTTGTTGAATGATTAAAACAATTTCCAAAAATATAGGATCTACTCATTTTCTAAATATATTTTCCTTTTGTCAAATTGTTGTTTATATTTATATCTGAATGGATATTTTCTTTTTTTAAAAAAATTATTCTATTTATTTATGCATACAAGAACTGGGGCGTAGGTCAGAGATGTGGGGGGTGAGAGGATTCACCAGAGACAGAGTGGGGAGCAGAACAGGCAGATCTATTGAAATACACTGCTGAGGGGAGCAGCAGGAGAGACAGGAGAGGTCAGCTGCGCCATTTGCCCTTGCTGGGGATCGAACTCGTGTTGCAGTGGCTACAGATAGCTTCATAGCACTAAGACATGGGCCTTCTTGGTGGCACAAGGGGTTAAGACACAACCTAGGAGGCTATTGACAGCCACTGCAGCACTAGTTCTATCCCCGGCCAGGGAGCTACTCACATGACGCAGCATATCTCTCCTGTCTCACCTGCTGCTCACCTCAGCAGTGCATTTCAGTCAATTACCTGTTCTGTTCTCCATTCTGTCTCTGGTGAATCCTCTCATCCCCACCCCTAACCCCCACACCTCTGGCCTGTACTCCAGTTCTTGTATGCATAAATAAATTTTTTAATAAATAAATAAATAAATATAAGATAGTGCTGAGACTTAACTCCTTGCAACACCAGGGAGACCCTGGATGGATATTTTCTAAGGGTTTTTTGGGGTAAAAATTCTAGTTACGCAGTATGGGGAGTACCTAATCCCCATAATAGAACCTGACTTTATCCATTCAGAGAAAAACTTTTTAATACACGTATATATAATATGCTCGTGACCAGCAGATGGCTCCACAGAGCAATAAAATAACTTGAAACGATCTATGGTTAATGTCTGAATCATTAGTGCTAGAAATCTTTTTACTGTATGTGAGTATTTATGTGTGCATTAGTGATAGAGATGGAGAAAGAAAACTTTAAATATAATCATAAATCTGAACAGTATAAAAGAAAATATTTACTTTGTTAAATTAACCTAGGGTAGCTAAATGTTTTGATAAAATTTTAGAAGCAAATTCTTTTCCAAAAGTCCATCATGAAAGTATAATTATCAATTTCTATTTCAAAATTCACTCATAGATATCAAGAGCAAACCATCTGAAATTAATTGCTACTCTTAAGTACCATCTTCTAAACACCGCAAATCAAGGTCAGGAATACTCACCATTATTCAGACTTAAAAGTAAAGTGATGTCTAGAAAACTAAGTGTACTAACATGTGTACTAAAACCTCTTTTATGTGAGCCTCATAAGACCTTTTTATTTAAAAAATACAAAGTAAACAATACAGGATCTAAATTTCATTCTGAAAAATCTCTCCATAAATAGATAAATCATGATTTATATCTTAAGGAGATTTATACTAATTTCCCATAACATTCTTATGTACTACATGTTACTTCATAATTATAGTTTCAGTAATATCAAAATGTAGCCATTGCTTTCTCTAGATTTTAATTGCAAAACATTCTTCTTCACTCATTCATTCAAATAGCTAACATTTACTGATTACTTGCCAAGTGCTTAGCAAGCTGTTTTAGGAGTTTAACATGTGAAACTCAAATAATTCTCAAAATAAATCTGAAGTATATACCATTATTGTCACCATTTTACATATAAGGATACTGAGGCACAGAAATTAAGCAACTAGCTCAAATTTAGAAAAATAACAAATGCTAAAATGCAAACTCTGGTAGTTTAGCTCCAATTTTGGTGGTCTTTTGTGCATTCATACATTAGAAAATATTTGTTGAGAGGAGTATCACTGCTTTCTTAGCAGTTATATAAAAATGTATGCTCAAGCCCCACCTCACAGGGGCTATAATGAAGACAATGATATATTTACATTGGCATATGCCTTATAGTCTACAAAAGTATGTTCAAATACTTGTAATTATGAAATAGCTAAGAAGATACTGCAGGGGCCTCCCCGGTGGTGCAGTGGGTTGAACACAGCGCTGTGAAGCTGTCTTCAGCCTCTGCAGCACAGGTTCGATTCCTGGCTGGCCAGGGAGATTCCCAAATGGCGCAGCAGACCTCTCCTGCCTCTCCCACTGCTCCCCTCAGCAGTGCTTTCGATCTGTCTGCCTGTTCTGCTCCCTGCTCTGTCTCTAATGAATCCTCTCACCCTCCCGGGCCTCTGGCCTATACCCCAGCTATTGTATAAATGATAAATAAATAAATAAATGAATCTTAAAAAAAAAAAATTAGTAGTATAGAGAGAAATTTAACACAGCCAGACAAATGAGGAGATGGCTGTGGATTAGTGCAGTATCTTCTTGGTTATTACTGGAGCCACGGTGGTGACTTTTGAGATAGGCCTAGAGAGTGGGGGACAGTATGCTTAGGTAGGGAGGAAGTGAAGAAGGTGTATTTTGGCAACCCCAAGGGTACAAAGACAATTAAAGGAGATAATAAAAGACCTGATCAGAAATAACCCAAGGCAGGTGAGGCATCTGTAGGAGGTAAGTTTGGAAAAGTAGGCAGATACAGATTTTTGGAGACTGCTATAGGAATTTTGAATGGTATAGGAATTTTAGGGACTAGAAGGTCAAATAATTGGTAAATAATTGGTAACAACTCAGCACATTCCCGCGAGCTTATTTAGCTGCTTAAAAGTCACTATTGCATTTGCAGGGGAACTGTTAGAATTGGAAATGCCATTATGGTTGTTAAAAAATCTGTAATTGTATATATTTATTGACTAATGTACCTTTCACTAAATGCTCATGAAGTGTTCTAAGATATCAACAGCTACTTGATTTATGTATCAATGCTAATACTGTTTCATAAAAATTAATGTTTTGTCTTATTTATGATACTTTCATGCTAATCTGTGTAATTTTTTAAAAAGATTTATTTATTTATTTATTTATACAAGCACTGGGTACAGTCAGAAGCATGGGAGGGTGAGAGAATTCACCAGAGCTAGAGCGGAGAACAGAACAGGCAGAGTGACGAAATACACTGCTGAGGGGAGCAACAGGCGGCAGGAGAGATCCGCGTGCCATGTGGGACCCTCGCCAGTGGCCGGGGATTGTACTGGCGCTGCAAGGCTGCGGGCAGCTTCACAGCCCAGCGCTCAACTGCTGCACCACCAGGGGAGGCCCAATGTGTAATTTTTAATTCTCCTCTCTATATATTAGGCTGATATCATTCTGTCCCCACCTCCTGCCTCTTTCAGCAAAGGTATTTGGTAATAGTTAAACATAGTAACACAGAAGTAATGGTTTTATATACATGTAATATATAAATAATATGTGTATTATGTTACATATACTTTAATTATATTTATTAATTTTTAAGTTTTAGTCCCCATGACAAGATAACTACTCAATTTAATCAATTGTGTGAAAAATTATTAGTGAAAAGTATTGCCTGGAGTCATTTAGAAATTACTGCATCAGCGATTAGTGAAAAAATTTATCAGAAATACACATTAGTGGACAACATTGTAAAAAGAACCACTAGCTTTTGAATAGAACCTAGGGAGCCAGCCATGGTTCCAACTGTGGGTTGTTGAGATACCTTCATGTTTCCTTAATGTGGATACAACTTCCTTCTTTTTCCACTTCATGCTCTCAGGTATTTTAGGAGATGTACTTATTGTTTAAATGAAAGGGTATTAACATCTTTTTTTGACGTGAGAATTTTACTCTAAATAAATTAGTGTTAAGGCCTCCCCTGGTGGCGCAGTGGTTGAGCGCTGGGCTGTGAGGCTGCCCGCAGCCTCTGAAGCGCCAGTTTGTTCCCTGGCCACCAGCGAGGGTTCCCCCCTAAATAAATAAATAAATAAATAAATAAATAAATAAATAAGTGTTATAAAGTCAGGATTTGGATGCAGGAAATAATTTCACTTATCACTTACCTCTGTACTGAAGCCGTAGCAAAGTACAAAACCTTTGGGACTTGATCCCATGTGTTGATGAAACCAGTGTGCTAAATAATTGTCCTAAGTGACTATCTTCGCTTCAATGGGAAGCTTTGAAAGGAAGAAAGATGGAATTCTGAAAACTTGGTTCAATTCTACCAGTTACGTAAGAACCATAGATAAAATGTACCAGGTACATATTAGTTAACGTTGTTGGAGAAACAGGGAAAGTGATATTCTGAGGTCAACAGCAAACAGATTTTCCAAGTTCAGTCTATGAAACCTAAAGATAAAAAAAGGCAGAGAAAAACACAGTTTATACTGAGAAACACTGAATTTCAATCTGGGCAAATGTTTCAAAGTTCTGAAAAAGAGTGAAATAGAGAGGAAGCTGTTCAGCACAAAATAAGAAACAAGAACAAAGACAAATCAGGAGTGAAATTTTCAGAAACATCAATCAATAGAATTACTGAATCAAATTCAGTGAATAAAAGGATAAGCAATTTTGTTTTCCTTATTTCTTTTCCTTATTTCTCCTCTTTCAATTGATAAGAATATGGGGAAGAGGAAATGAAACAGTGGAAGAGAGGTATGAAATGAAGGAGGTCTGGAGAAAAGGAGAAACTAGAGCATTTATTTTCTCATTTCTGCCTCCTGTACTTTACACATTTTAATTAACTATGTTAATAATTTGTCATTAATGGGCCTCCCCCGGTGGCGCAGGGGGTTAAGCGCAACACTGTGAAGCTGTCCGCAGCCTCTGCAGCGCGGGTTCAATCTCCACCGGCCAGGAAGAATCCCACATGGTGTGGCATACTTCTCCTGACTTGCCTGCTGCTCCCCTCAGCAGTGTGTTTCAGTCAGTCTGCCTGTTCTGCTCCCCACGCTGTCGCTGGTGAATTCTCTCACCCTCCCGCGCATCTGGCCTGTACCCACGGTGCTTGTATGCATGAATAAATAAATCTTTAAAAAAAATAATAATTTGTCATTAAGGGAGAAATACAAGCTAAATTTTTTAAAATGTCATTCCAAGCCTCAAATATTTAAAAATTCATGTGACTATACGTATAATAAATTATTGTAATTATGAGAGGTTAGAGTTTCAATGATTCTTATTTCTTTTTAGAAATAATTTTCTATATTGTCTACATTTTCTATAATATACACTTATGAATTTTTTATGAGGAAAAAATTCTTAAGGCAAAACAGTTTATTTTAGTGAAATTAATGCAACAATTGTGACCTTTATGCAAAACCTGATGATGTGAGGCCATGGAGAAAAGTCATATCCTGTGGAAAGCTTTCACGGGACATGCCTAGGTCACATCAAGCAAACCATTTTGCCTCAGAGAAAAGTGAGTTTCAAATTTATTAATGCATTAATCCAACACATAGGAAGTGAGCCACGGAGAGCATGGAGTAGATATTGGAAAGATGAAACAGGCAGGGACATCTAGCTTCTAGAATCTAATCCCTCAGTTAGTATAAACTGAGGCTGGAGAGGTTACCCACAGAAAGTTGGTGAACAGGGAGGTCCTTATAGGAAATGGCAGTAATCTTAGGAAGCAGAACTCAAAAAGAAATTTCACAGGTCATCTTAAATTTAGTCATGGACTGTCATGGCAATAGCAAGACACAGTTGAGCAGATTTTTACCTTCTTGTGGCCAAAGAAGTTTGTTGTGAGAAAGCCTGTGAATATATTGCAGCAATAGCTTATGTATATAACTAGGGAGAGTTCAAAATTAGCTGTGATGGAGAAGAATCTGAAGACAATGTCATGGACTTGTACGGCTACATTACATTCAGTGTCTCCCTGTAGGTGTCAGTGGTGGTGACCCAGAATTCCTAGTCTTTCAGTCCAGTCAGAATTTCCTGAGGGAAGGGAAAAATGAAAAAACAAAATTTTCCCAACCAACCCCACCCTCCCAAAACATCATGGTGACTCATACAAGGGTAGTGGAGAGGGCTGGCAACTCTAAGCAACATGATTTTCCAGAGCTTGACCTTTCCAATGTCTACTCCCAGGATTACAGACCAGTGAGTCCTGCTGATAGAACAGTCACTTCTAGCACTTCTCCCAGTTGGGCGTCTCCCAGTATTTCTTGCTAATTCTGTGTCTTTGTCCTCTCTCTGGCTCATTGATGATATACTACCTCTAGGAGGCAGTTAAAAACAGAGCTCTGACTGAGATGTGGAATGGTATTACTTCACAGATTTCGAAGAGATATGAAATTTCCTGGACTACATTAGTGAAACAACTTAGGTACTTTCATCAATATCACATTGTAGTTGTCTTCCCAAGCAATCTGCAGGACTATAGGAGGTCAGGCTGAATATGTACACAAGCATTTAATTTAAAAGGAACTATGTGATAAGAGTCCAAAGTTACAAAGAACTGAATGGAGATGCCAGTTTTTGTTGTTCTTTGCTCCCCTATGTAGTGTTCTAAAACTTTTGATTCTCACCTTTATGTTGATAATGATCACATTTACATATTTAAGTCTACTTTTTAAAATTAATATTATTTAATTGATAGCTGTATTAACATCAAAATTTGATATCTGCCAGGCCTCCCTGATGGCGCAGGAGTTAAAGTCTCAATGCTATCAAGCTATTGCCAGCCCTACGGCATTCGATTCCCGACTGGGGAGATAACCACATGGTGCAGCAGACCTCTCCTTTTTTGCCCAGTGGATGCACCTGTTCTATTCCCCATTCTGTCTCTGGTGAATCCTTTCATACCCAGCACCTCTGGCCTATATCCCAGTTCTTATATGCATAAATAAATAAAAATAAATCTTAAAAAAATTTAATACCTACCAATCCTTAAGCAAATGGAAGATTTAGTTGCCTTTTCCCTCCTCTGTTTTCATCCTCATCCCCACATTTTAGGTTCTGTTTTTATCATTACACTGGAATTTTATTTGGGGGCTAAATTTCATATCTAATCATGGGTGTTATTTGATCATGCTATACAAAATACTACCAATAAATGGGATCAATTTTAAGTCATCAAAAATATATTAAAACTTATGGATATTTCTACCTGAAGGCCTACTATGAGTTTCACTTTATGGTCCATGTCATGCTAATTTTAATTCTTCCAAACTACCTCTATGTTTGCATTTTCAATAAAGCTGTAATTTTTAGTTCCATAAATTTTATTTTAGCTTTATTTTTCTTAACATTCTCATGATTGCATTAGAATATTTCCTATTCTTACCTTAAGATACACAGTTCTAAAATAATGAATACAGTTTTAGTTGCTACTCCTTAAGGAAATCATGAGGGGTATTCAGAAGGAGCAGAGAAATACAATGAAATGACTGAAGAAAAAGGGATGCTGCTCAGTAGGCACCAACAAGAGTGATCAGAGCTCTTGAGTCTGGGGAAGCAGTGACTTACAGGGCATATGGTGAAGGGCTTTCAAATCAAGAAGCAAAAATCAGTTTATACTAGAATTCTCACACTGATGGTAGAACATTTTCTTATAACTTTTACGAAAGAAAATTAGAAAGAAAATTAAAACTAGTTTCACATTAGGCAGTTTTGCTAGATATCCTTTTCACCCTTTGAGCTCTACTTTTTGTTCTTCTCTCCCCTGCTTGGCATTGGGGGACTGACCTATGGACTGCATCAATAAGCTCTCTTGCCCTCTGGATTTGGGAAGTGAGGTAGTGGTGAGAGGTACTGTGACTGGAGAATGAAATATACAGAGTAAGGTTGGGGTATTGACTCCAAGACGCCCTTTCTACCAGGGTGTGTAGGGCTAGCTGAGTCTATCTGCTGAAGTTTGCCACTCTTGTTTTTTTTTATTATAATTTATATACAACATATTAGTTTCAGGCATATGACATAATGACTTGATATCTGTATGCATTGTGAAATGATCACTGTATTTCGAAATAGCAAGGGTAGAAAATAGAATTGTAAAAAAGTAACCATGGTTAAAAGAGACTAACCCTCACTTTGAAAAATGGGCCAACATTATACCACTTTGAGACTGTATTATTGGGCCCGAGGAGAACCTGTTGGCCCTGTGTTTGGGTGGAAGTGAACTTTTTCTTTTAGAGAATGGATGTTCTTCCTATCAGTCATCCTTGGAAGTGATTAATCCCCATGGAGGAAATCAGATGAAAGTATGAACTGTGGAAAAAGGACTTCCACCCCTCTCTGGATTAAGGATCTATTTGGTCCTGGTTGTTGAGGCTTGGAGAGGTTTCAAGCAGGTACATGCTGGTGGTGAGCTATCCCCAGAGTACCAGCAACATCGAACTTCTGTTTTCTTCAGGAATGCATCAGAGACAACAGCAGATCAGAGAGGGAAATAATCAGCATTTGAGACACTGGAATAACACACCCCTACCCCTGAAAGGATTTATATCTGCATTTAAGCCATCATAAAGTAGGGAGCATTTTCAGGATGTTCTCTTTGGACCAAAGGAAAAAGTTTCTCTTTCCTAAGGTTGATGGGAGGCATCAGTGGGCACCAGTAGGAAAATTGTGCCAATGGTAGCAGACCTTTCATGATGGTCAAAAAATAGACCAGAATGGAGACATGGGAAAACTTTTTTTTAGAGTATATAAAAAGTAGTATAACACAGTTGAGGATAGTTGAGAACACAGTGAGACAGGTGAATTTCCAGGATATGAGCTGATGGGAGAAAAAGCGGTCATGATTTTGGTATAAAATGGAAGGATAATTTCCACTGTAGTCATAGACTGGGAACTGGAAATTCAGGGGGTATAGAAATAGCTTCTGAAGGGTCAGGGGGAAACTATGTCTATTGGATTGAGAGTATTTTACTGATAGAAGCCCAAATACATCTCTGACCTTTTGAAACTGATATTGGAGAAACCAGGATTTTCTTCTACAAAACTCCTTTGCTACTTCTGCTGAGGTCAGAATTCAGGATTAGGTGGGCAGAGCAACATTTATGGATTTTGTTTTCATTGAGGTTCTGCAATTCATTTCCCCTGTTCTGGAGAGAGACAGAAATAGTTCTTGAAACTGTCACAAGGTTGATATGAAGCCCTGTTTCCTATTTTGGTTGAATGGGATTTAGAATCTCATTAGGAGCCAAACTAACACTCACAAGTCATATGAACCTTGTATGTTTACCTCTGCTCAGGTGAAAAGGAAGGGCCCTATGTGCCATTAAAAAGATACCATCTGACAATCTCTAACAAAAACGTGGTACTTGGGCTCAGTTTATGTAAGCAGACCCACTCTGGGGTCATTAAAAAAATGTTGCTATGAGTTATTCTTGGATCAGAGGCATGTATCAAGAATTAATAAAAATATCTAGAGTAGCTTAGTAAGAATTTTCCAACAGTTCAAGAAAATAAATTACCAAAAAATAAATAAGACAAATAATTCTCCTGTTCTTGGAAAATGTTTATCAAAGTTTAGTAGTCAGACTAATTAAGTACCTCAACATGACAACCTAGGTTAAGGAGAGATTACGATTTAGGATTTTAACATAATTCTTCCATGAATCAGATCAGCTTGAATATGATTGAATCCTGCAGTGTTAGACTTTCTCCTGTCTGCTACCACCAGTTATGCATGTCTGGGTTTAAAAATACCATCTCAGGGACATTTAGTTTCTCCATAGGCATAATCATTACTTTCATCTCAGGAATTTGTGAGCTCTCCCCAAGAAGCCTTTTTTCATGTAAGGAAAGGAAAATCTCATGTGGTCTGTTCCCCCTATTGTGTTCCTATGCCATCTGACTGAAGAGCACATCTGCAGAGCCCCACATTGTAAGCCCTCCTTGTCCTCTTTTGACCTTTTCACTTAAACTTGAGGTGCACTCCAAGAGCATGTGACTCAGGAAGCATAAGGTCAGGGATCAGCGCTGAATTATAATAGACACAGTGGATTAGCAGCCAAGGAGTGGTTCCTCTGACTTGGGCTAGCCAGGGTTCTCTGAGGATTCATTCTCTGGCAACTATGCCATTTGGCCTGTAATAGTTTCATCATTCTAAGGAGTAATTGTGAATTACAATATGGTATGAACTCATTTTCTGGGTCCACCATACGGGAAAATTGTCTCAATGATTCCAACTTGAACATGACCTCCAAGAAAGAATAGGGTTTTTGTTCCTGATTCATTCTATCTCAAGTCTAGTATGGTTCTCTTGCATACCAGCACAGCATAAGCAAGCATGGCTTGAAGGGATGCTGAAGTCTTACCTCCATCTTGAGGCTGGACAGCCTACTGTTGCCTTTTATTGGGTGTGGGCTTTATATCATTCATGGCACCACGATATATCTTCAATATCAACATCACAAGAGGAAATATCTATGCAATATTCAGAAAACAGAATTTTTCAAGTCAAATCTATTTCATCAGAGCTGAACCCAGAAGAGAAGAACCTGTTGCTTTGTCCGTAGGTTCCAGAGAACTCCAAGGGAGGTGAGGAAACTGCCTCCATGGGCAGGATTGGACAACCTGGAAAAAGAAAAAGCCCTGGTACCCTTGAGAAGAGGAAGCCCAGGTGGAGAATGATGAGACCAACTTTGTTCTTGAAGCCTACGTGGACCGGATGTCAAGAGTTCGCTCTGATCCTTTATGGAGTATTCCAACAAAGCCAGCTAAAATTGCTGTTTAGTTATTCTGCCCTGTGATTTTATGCAAAAAATAGGTAATATGGTTGCAAAGTAGATTTGGTTTGCAAACCTTTGCTACACTGTTGAAACAATTTGGGATCAAGGTTGAGAGAACCTGTTTTTGCATAAGTTGACTCAATTTTATTTTTTTTATTTTTTTTAAATAATAAATTTTATTTTTATATTCCCCATACAATTGCAACCCCCCCCATTCTGACCCCAATCCCTCCCCTCCCGCCCCCCACCCCGCAAAAAGTGTCTCTGGTTCATAGTTTTTTGTTGATTTTGATTTTCACTTTCTTATAGTTATTCATTTTCCTGGTCCCTTATTTAAGTTTTCTAGATTCCTGCTATGAGTGAGACCATCCGGTATTTTTCTTTTTCTTTTTGGCTTATTTCGCTGAGCATGATCCCTTCCAGCGCCATCCATGTTGCTGCAAATTGCATGTGTTTATCTTTTTTGAATGCTGAGTAATATTCCATGGTATATATGTACCACATCTTCTTGATCCAGTCATCTGTTTTTGGGCATTTGGGCTGTTTCCAAAGCTTAGCTATTGTAAATAGTGCTGCTATAAACATAGGGGTGCAGGTGTCCTTTGGAATTAATGTTTCTGTGTCCTTTGGGTAAATCCCCAGGAGTGGAATGGCTGGATCATATGGAAGCTCTATGTTTAGTAGGTCACGAAATCTCCACACAGCTCTCCATAGTGGTTGGACCAGTCTGCACTCCCACCAGCAGTGCAGGAGAGTTCCTTTTTCTCTACACCCTCGCCAACATTTGTTGTTGCTAGTTTTTTTAATATGTGCCATTCTCACTGGTGTAAGATGGTATCTCATGGTAGTTTTGATTTGCATTTCCCTGATTACAAGGGATGTTGAACATTTTTTCATATGTCTGTTGGCCATTTGCATTTCCTCTTCAGAGAAGTTTCTTTTTAGCTCTTCTGCCCATTTTTTGACTGGGTTATTTACTTTGTTTTTGTTGAGTCTCATCAGCTCTGTGCAGGTTTTTGTGATCAGTCCTTTATTATTAGTGTTGGGTGCAAAAATGTTCTCCCAGTTGGTGGGGTGTCTCTTTGTTTTGGTTATTGTCTCTTTTGCTGTGCAGAAGCTCTTTAATTTGATGTAGTCCCAGCTGTTTATCTTTGCCTTCACTATCACTGCTTTGGGTGATGTGTCTGTAAAGATGTCTTTGATGTGCAAATCACGTAGTGTTTCGCCTATATTTCCTTCTATATATTTTATGGTTTCAGGTCTTATGTCTAGTTCTTTAATCCATTTTGAGTTGATTTTTGAGTTGATTTTTGTATATACAAAAGAATGGTCAAGCTTCATTCTTTTGCATGTAGCGACCCAGTTTTCCCAGCACCATTTATTGAACAAACTTTCTTTGCTCCAATGCATAGTCTTTGCTCCTTTGTCAAAGATTAGTTGGCCATAAATCTGTGGGTTTATTTCTGGATTTTCTATTCGATTCCATTGGTCTGTATGTTTGTTCTTGTTCCAATACCATGCAGTTTTGATGATTATGGCTTTGTAGTATAGTTTGAAGTCTGGGAGTGTGATGCCTCCATTTCCTTCTTTTTTTTTCAGGAGAGCTTTGGCTATTCAGGTTTTTTTGTGATTCCATATGAATTTCATTAATAATTGTTCTATTTCTTTGAAGAATGACATTGAAATTTTGATTGGAATAGCATTGAATCTGTATATTGCTTTTGGTAGGATGGCCATTTTAATAATGTTTATTCTTCCAATCCATGAGCAGGGGATGTCTTTCCATTTCTTTGTGTCTTCTATTTCTTTTAACAGTGTTTTATAGTTTTCTTTGTATAGGTCCTTTACCTCTTTTGTTAGATTTATTCCCAAATATTCATTTTTTTTGTTTTAATAATAAAAGGGATGGTTTTTTTGATTTCTTCTTCTTCAGATTTATTGTTTGTGTATAGGAAGGCTACTGACTTTTGCGTGTTGATTTTGTATCCTGCCACTTTACTGAACTGATTGATGAGTTGAATTAGTTTTTCTGTGGAGTTTTTGGGGTTCTCTATGTATATTATCATATCATCTGCAAATAGTGATAGTTTGACTTCTTCTTTTCCTATTTGGATTCCTTGGATGTCTTTCTCTTGTCTTATTGCTCTGGCTAGGACTTCCAGTATTATATTGAAAAGCAGTGGTGAAAGTGGACATCCTTGTCTTGTTCCAGATCTTAATGGAAATGCTTTCAGCTTTTCACCATTGAGAATGATACTGGCTGTTGGCTTGTCATAGATGGCCTTTATGATGTTGAGGTATGTTCTTTGTATCCCAAGAATTTCAAGGGCTTTTATCATGAACGGGTGTTACACTTTGTCGAAAGCTTTCTCAGCATCTATTGATATTATCATATGGTTTTTATATTTCTTTTTGTTGATGTGTTGGATAACGTTGATTGATTTTCGGATGTTAAACCATCCTTGTGTCCCTGGAATGAATCCTACTTGGTCGTGGTGAATTATCTTATGGATACATTGTTGGATTCTGATGGCTAAAATTTTATTGAGGATTTTTGCATCAGAGTTCATTAGGGAGATTGGCCTGTAGTTTTCCTTTTTTGTGTTGTCCTTGTTCGGTTTTGGTATTAGTGTAATGTTGGCTTCATAGAACGTGTTTGGTATTGTCCCTTCCTTCTCAATTTTTTGGAAGAGTTTGTGAAGGATAGGCACTAATTCGTCTCTGAATGTTTGGAAGAATTCATTTGTAAATCCATCAGGTCCTGGGCTTTTGTTTTTGGGGAGGTTTTTGATTACCATTTCAATTTCGCTGCTTGTAATTGGTCTGTTTAGGTGTTCTATTTCTTCTTTCTCTAGCTTTGGGTGATTGTAGAGTTGTAGGAATTTGTCCATCTCCTCTAGATTGTTGAACTTGTTTCCATATAACTGTTCATAGTAGTTACTGATTATTCTTTTGATTTCTGCTGTGTCTGTTGTGATTTCTCCTCTTAGTTGAATCAATTTTAATAGTTTTGCTGTGATTTGATATCTTTGCAGTTTTGTTTTGGCTAATGCCTCCAGATTTTTCTTTCTTTTTTTTTTCTTTTTATTTTTTTGGCTTGGACTGATAAACTATTTCCCAGGAATGGAGGACTTTTGCTTTCCACAATGGACACTATCTGGAGAGACTGGTTTGCTTTCCAATGGGAACCCTGAGAAAAATTTTCATCTGAGACTGTGCCCCAGCATCCATACATTTGATCTTCAACACCATGGAAATGGTGGCAAAAAGTGAACGGGGGGAATTGTTAGGGGAAAGGGTGTCCTGAGCTAATTCCATACAGGCTTTGTGGATGCCACCCCCACTCCATCAAAACACTGGGAACTACAAATCCCAAGATCCCCAAAGGGAAGTTGCAAGAACCTAGGGCAGAGTTAAGCAGCCATTTTCTCTGTTTGTAAATAAAAACCAGCCACGTTAGCGGGGTCGGGCACACTTGGCTCATGCTCTTGGCCAGGCTGGTTTGGTCTCAGGGGTCATTTGGGATTCTAGGTCAGTGGAATGGGTAGGACACATTTAAGAATTTATCTCCCTCTTTTCTCCCTGAGTTGTACATTTCCTCATTCCCCTTCCCTTGTAAATAAACCTTTTGCTAACCTTTAAAAATTTTTTTTAAAAAGTTAAAAAAAATCTATTTCTATTATAGGCAGATTAATCTTTACACCAATTTGCCTCCAAGTGGTAATTTGGAGGAAAACAGGCAGATGTATTTTTATGTGATAATTAACAGGTAATTAATTTTCTAAAATTAGTCAAACAATCAAAGAGTAGATCCTGATGCTAAGAGGACGAAAAGGGCATAAATTTGACTTCTGGCAACCTAAGATTGTTTTTCAGGTTTTTCTAGGAAACAAACCACTAAGATTGATCTTTTCATGTAAAGCAATTCTCATAATTGGGTTTAAAGTTAATTATAGCAGCACTAGGGCAAAAGGGCTAAAGGGCAATAGAACTGCACTGATTGAAGTATCTCAAAAAAACAACGCTGCAAAAAATAATCTGGAATTTAGAGTTGACTTGAGATTTCTTCTCTTGATATCATATGGAACTGCTTTTTGTTAGTTCTGTCTGTTCAGGAGCAAAGGTCAGTCAGCTGAAACACCTTTGCTGTTAATGACGACATGTTCTTTGATTCTTCAGCAAATTACCCTTAAAGGCTTAGAAGTCTGTGTTCCCCTTTGTTAAGACAGGTTCATTTCCCAAATGCTGTGGGTTTTTCCCTTTCACAAACAAAAGCATAGAAACAATTTGGTGGGTCTTCAAAAGGTTAAATGTAGAATTGCCATATGACACAACAACTCCACTCCTGGATATATATATATATCCAAAAGGATTAAAAACACATATACATAAAATATATACAAGAAAATATAGGCGAAATACATGACATGACATATACCTCAGTAACATATTTACAGACACATCACCCAAAGCAGTGATAGTGAAGGCAAAGATAAACAGCTGGGACTACATCAAATTAAAGAGCTTCTGCACAGCAAAAGAGACAATAACCAAAACAAAGAGAAACCCCACCGACTGGGAGAACATTTTTGCACCCAACACTAATGATAAAGGACTGATCACAAAAATCTACAAAGAGCTGATGAGACTCAACAAAAACAAAGTAAATAACCCAGTCAAAAAATGGGCAGAAGAGCTAAAAAGAAACTTCTCTGAAGAGGAAATGCAAATGGCCACCAGGCATATGAAAAAATGTTCAATATCACTTGTCATCAGGGAAATGCAAATCAAAACTACAATGAGATACCATCTAACACCAGCGAGAATGGCACATATTAAAAAATCTAGCAACAATAAATGTTGGCGAGGGTGTGGAGAAAAAGGAACTCTCCTGCACTGTTGGTGGGAGTGCAAACTGGTCCAACCACTATGGAGAGCTGTGTGGAGATTTCTGGACCTACTAAACATAGAGCTTCCATATGATCCAGAAATTCCACTCCTAGGCATTTACCCAAAGGACACAGAATCATTAATTCAAAAGGGCACCTGCACCCCTATGTTTATTGCAGCACTGTTTACAATAGCTAAGCTATAGAAACAACCCAAATGCCCAAAAATAGATGAGTGGATCAAGAAGATGTGGTATGTATACACAATGGAATATGTAGGCTAAGGAAAAATGTCAGGCTTTTCTGCCCTCCCGCCATCAGGATAGATGATGGATCCTTGCGGTCCTGAATGCATGCCTGATGGTGGGCATCTGGAATAGGGTGTGGGCAGATATAGATGGGATTCACCTGGGCTGAGACTGGGCTTTTAAGGGCGGCATCATGGGGACACCAGCAGAAGAGAGGAGAGGAGAGTGGAGGGGAGGAGGGGAGGGGGGAGGGGAGGAGAGGAGAGCCCAGATACAGTAAAGACTTGCTGGGGGCTGGGAGGCCTGCCAGCCTCCCCGCCCCCAGTACCCCTGCCTGCTGTATACTGGGTAAACCCCAATAAAAGCCTGCAAAAAGCCACTGAGGGCTCTGACTCCTCCTTTACCTGGTCTGCTGGATCATGGAAAACCTGCACTGTGGTCCTTCCTGGACATTATAGAATATTACTCAGCAATCAAGAAAGATAAACTCATGCAATTTGTAGCAACATTGATGAAGCTGGAAGGGATCATGCTCCCCGAAATAAGCCAGAAAGAAATAGAAAAAGAAAAATACCAGATAGTCTCACTCATAGCAGGAATTTGGAAAACCTAAATAAGAGACCAGGAAAAAGACAAATTATAATAAAGTAAAAATCAAAATCAACAAGCAACTATAAACCAGGGACACACTACGGGGGGGGGGAGGAGGGAGTAGGATCAAAACAAGGGTGGTGGGAATTGTATGGGGACTATAACCAAGATGAAAATGCATACATTGTACAAAAATGAAAAATGAATAAGAAATACATAAGATAAAAAAATAAAAATAAATAATAAAAACAGGTATAGTATTCTTCCCCTTATCCACCGTTACGTTTTCTGCAGTTTCAGTTATGCATTGTCAGTCATAATGGTCTGACAATATTAGGTATATTTTGGAGAGACAGAGACAAAATTTACGTAACTTTTATTGAAGTCAGTGATAATTGTTTTATTTTTTTATTGATTATTGTTGTTAATCTTTAACTGTGCCTAATTAACAAATTAAAATGTCTCATAAGTATGCAGGAAAAAAAGCACAGTATATTTATCTGTGGTTTCAGGCATTCACTGGGGATATTGAAACACATCCCCCTTGGAAAAGGGTGGGCTAATGGACGCAAATAATTGTACATGAATGAATAACAGCACTATTCATAACTGCTAAAAGGTACCTACAACCCAGATGTCCACCAGTGGATTAGTGGATAAACAAATTGTGGCATACACAAACAATAGAATTTTACTCAGTCATAAAAAAGGAATAAAAGACTGATCTATGGTACAATGTGGACGAACCTTGAAAACATTGTGTTAAGTGAAGGAAGAGACAGAAGGTCACATATGATTTTATTTATACTAAATTCAGAATATGCAAATTCATAAAAACAGAAAACACATTAATGGTTGCCAGGACCAGGAAGCATTTAGGTATGGGATTCTTTATGGGGTAATATAGTGCAGGAAGGCACAGTGCAGGTTTTCTATGATCCAGGCAGATGGGCAAAGGAGTTCTGGAGCCCTCGGTGGCTTTTTCAGGCTTTTATTGAGTTTATCAGTGCAGGGGCAGGAATGGACCACAGTGCAGGTTTTCTGATCCAGCAGACCCGGTAAAGAAGGAGTCCTAGAGAGTCCTGGAGCTCTCAGTGGCTTTTGCAGGCTTTTATTGGGATTTACCCGGTACGTGGCAGGTAGGGGGGCCGAGAGGCTGGCAGGCCTCCCAGCCCCTAGCAAATCTTCACTCTTTCTGGGCTCTCCGGCCTTCTCTCTCAGTCTCTCTGCTGCTTCTCTTCTGCTTCTGCTGGCGTCCCCGTGATGCCGCCCTTAAAAGCCCAGTCTTAGCCCAGGTGAATCCCATCTACCTATGCCCACACCCCCCTCCAGGTGCCCGCCATCAGGCATGCATTCAGGACTGCAGATCCATCATCTATCCTAATGGCGGGAGGGCAGAGAAGCCTGATACTTTTTTACCTTACCCTACAACCAGGGACACGGCAGGCAAGGGTGCCAGGGGGCTGGGAGGCTGGTAGGTGAATCTTCACTCTTCATGGGCAAACTGGCATTCTCTTGTGGCCTCTGCTTTGCTCCTGGTTCCTTTCCTCTGGTGTCCCCTGACTCCGCCCTATATGAGCCCAGTCTCTCAGCCCAGGTGAACCCACCTACGTATGCCCACACCTTACTCTAGGCATGCCCGCCATCAGGCATGCATTCAGGCCCACGGGGATCCATCATCAATCCTAATGGTGGGAGGGCGGAAAAGCCTGATACTTTACTTACCCTACAGGTAACAAAAACATTTTGCAACTTGATATAGATGGTAGCTACACAATATTGTGAATGTACTAAATGCCACTGAATTACAGAGTGGCTAATTTTATATTATGTGAACTTCACCTTAATAAAAAATTTTAAATACGTATAAAGCAGCACTTTATTCAATTCTTTGTGTTAGGCATGGCTTAAAGGGATGCTGAAGTGTTACCTCCATCTTGAGGTTGAACAGCTGTAGTGCCAGCAAGGCACAGAATTGCAACAATATTGAAACACATCCTCCTTGGAAAAGGGTGGGCTAATGTAGGCAAATAATTGTACATGAATGAATAACAGCACTATTCATAACTGCTAAAAGGTACCTACAAGTTTTCAATGATCCAGGCAGACACTAAAGGAGGAGTCCTGGCACCCTCATTGGCTTTTTCAGGCTTTTAATGATCTTTCTGCACCATTTGTAGTGAGGCAACCAGGCCCAGGGCAGCAGGAGACTGGGGCCAGGAGGCTGGCAGGCCTTCTAGCCCTCGTGAATCTTTACTTTTCCTGGGCTCTCCTCCTCTCTGGTCTCTACTGCACTGTGCTCAGCCTCCTCCGTTCTCTGCTGCTGTGCTCTCTGTGATGCCACCGCCCCTATGTGCTCAGCGTCCAGGCTCAGGCACACACTCACACAGGTGCACAGCACACTCCAGGTGCCGCCATCAGGCACGCATGTAAGACCACAACCGTCAGTCATAGACACTAATGGCGGGAGGCAAGAGCAGAAAAATCCTGATCACTTCCATTTCCCCTACAACAGCCTAATGTTGCCTCTTATTGGGTGTGGTGGTAAGTACTATGCAACTCAGAATATTCTTTAGTCCTAGGCAAGAGGACAATAGCCATAAATAGAGAAGTGACTGCTTTAGGTTTTAACAATGAGGAGTTCTTTCAGTTATCTGTAACATGCCAGTTTAATAAAGAGAAGTCTGTCAGTTTATCAAAGAGAGAAATGATACTTGGTCTTCACATTTGTTGGCAGCCATTTCAAAATAGAAGAGCCATTCATCTCTCTGACAGCTACAGAATTTGAGATTAAATTTTTAATGCTTTACAGAAAAGTATTTTCAATAGAAAACTGATATACTGGTTTTTATGAAAAGAAATCTTGCTATTGACGATCACCTAGTTCTACTCATACACTCCATTGTATTTAAATTCCTAGTGCAAAGATAAAGTCAAGAATTCTCTACTTCTAGGGTTAAGGGTGTTAGAATTGCTATTCATCATAAAATCAGAGAAGTAATAATAATGAAGGCTTTTGGGAAATAGAGCTAGTGAGAGCTAAGGGGGGAAAAAAAACCCAATGGTATAGGAATTTAGTATTTGAGGTGGTGATCATCTGTCTCCCCTCCCCGAAGGAAAAAATTGCACAGGGGAGCTTCAATTCAGCTTCAATTCAGACTAAAATAAGACAGTAGAGGAGGCTACAAACTTACTTCAGGAAGTATTCAAGTCTCGGGAAGCTGATGGATGTAATGAGCTATGAAGTGACAGTTCACTTCTCTGGCTGGGATAGCTGCAACAAATTAGGATCTTTTTTTCTCTTGAGAAGGCAATTCTCTTCTGGTATCTTGATAACCCTTTCTACCTGTCTCTTATATAGTTTCTTCATGATTACTTTCTTGTTGTCCTAATATTAATGGGCATAAGGAATGACATCATTATCCTCTCTAAAATAATCTTTCAAACAATTGAAGTTGATTGCAGTAAGCTCATCCCCACACCAGATAAGTTTCCCATTCTCTGGATCAAGAATCTTAGTTATTAACTAAGTCATCTGTGTGGCATTCTTATCACTATTTTAAAGCTCTTTATTGTTTCTGAAACAATCTATGTGATTGGACATTTTAAGTTTAGAAAAGAAGCAATGAAAGTTAACTGAATATGTATTTTTAAAATCCCACAAAACAGATTATATTTGCATTACCAACCTACTAGAACCAAAGACAGTCATTATTCTGCAAGACACAAACAAAGGCCTTGTACGGGAGAAGTTAGGGTATGTGGTTTGGGACCTAGGCGTGGCAAGGATCAAGGAGGAGATGACAAGGATGCACTGAACCATGAGTACTTTATTAGAAAATAAAAACTGGAGCCAAGAACTGGTCATGCAGCCAAGAATTCTTCAAATTAATTCTTCAAATTAATGATTCAAGTGGCCATGCCTTACATTTATTCTACTTTTATATTTTATAAGCCTATAGCAAAGATGCAACAAATGGTTTATTTACTATACACAGTAGTAGAATTGAAGTTAGAATTGAAAGTTCTTTGTGTCTAATCTTGTAGTCTACTGCTTAAATTTGAAAGCCCCGTTCATCTAATAAATATTCTGTGATAATATTCACATAAGTACTGTACAAAAAAAATTCTAAACTCATTCCAGTAGTAATTTGATACTTTGATCAAATTGACATGTTCACACTTCCTTAGTTGTGACATGTCTTATGAAGACTTAGTATCGCTTTCTAAAGTAATAACGCAAAGCAAGACTTAAATAATTGAGTAATAAGTAATTTCACAATACTTGCATTTATTGCGTTTATGAGTTTTTATGACTTAGAGGCTTTGGTAGTAGGTGAAGTCTCTTCATACTTATCTTTAGTGGGCGGGGGAGGTGGGTGGGAGAGGAGTTCAGCATGTAAATCAATCAAAACATATGCCACACTCAGTTTTTAGGATTCTAGTGTAAAGTCACAGCCCAAAGGCTAGACTTACTTTTATTCTTTTCACCTTTAAGGAAAATTATAATGCATCATCCTTTGGAATTGTTAACAAAATTCTCAGCTAGATCTTGAGTAATTTAGAAAAACAAATGATCTATAAAAACAGGGACTCAAGTATGATGCAATTTATTTTCAAGTGGAAAATTGTAACTGGTTCATTTTGAAGGGTGGAAAAAAAACAGCTATGTGGGGAGAGTAAAAGATAAACAAGAAAAATGAAATGAAAATTTAGATAAGAAACATGATGGTCTACCTCAAATCACAACTGAAATCCAACTTTTTTATAGGATAATATGTCTCCTCAGCTCTCAGAAAAAGTCCTTGTGGGTGAAAATAACCTCAGGATAAAAAGGAAATCATGTGGAGGCTCTGACAAACACCTGCTTTCCATCACTATGGGGACTATAGCTCCACATTAATCCTGGAGTTATACAATTTTGTAAGTACACTTTGGAAAGGCAGTGGTTGCTAGTCCTATCCAGGCCACGCAGAGGATGCTTGGGAAATCACTGGTTCATACCGTTATGGAGTAGGCCCGATATAAAAACGGGTTGCCTGGGTCCTCACCCGCGCTTAAAAGGGACTTATTTATACTCCACTGCAGGCACACACAAAAGGTTTATAAAAGGTTTATTTACAAGGGAAAGGGAATTGAGGAAATGTACAACTCAGGGAGAAAATAGGGAAATTAAGTTTTTAATGCGTCCTACCCGATCCACCGACCTGGAAATCCAAAGGCACTCTCAGAGCTGGCCGAGCCCTGTGAGCGGGCGGAGAGCCAAAAACGGGAATCCCCCAAAGCCTATGAAACCTGACTGCTTAACCCCACCCTCTGTTTCCAGCAACCTTCCCTTTGGTGGTGATGGGATTTGTCTCTCCCAATGTCTTTTGGCTTTGGTCTGGAGTGGGGGTGGAGTCCGCAAAGCCTGCATGGAATTAGCTTTAGGACATCCTTTTCCCCCTAACAATTCCCCCCTTTCACTTTTTGCCACCATTTCCATGGTGATGAAGATCAAATATATGGATGTTGGGATGCAGTCTCAGATGAACATTTTTACCGGTTTCCAGTGTGAAAGAAAACCAGTCCCTCCAGGTATTGTCCATTGTGGAAAGCAAAAGTCCTCCATTCCTGGAAAAACAGTTCATCAGTCCAAGCCAAAAAAAACATCTGGAGGCATTAGCCAAAACAAGACAGCAAATATGTCAAAATCATAGGAAAAAAAATCTTAAAATTGTTCAACTTATGTAAAACAAATTTTCTCAACCTTGATCCCAAACTTTTAACAGCATAGCAAAAGTTTGCAGACTAAATCTACTTTTAAAACCATTTTACCTATTTTTGCATAAAATCACAGAGCAGAATAACTAAACAGCAATTTTAGCTGGCTTTGTTGGAATACTCCATATAGGATCAGAGTGAACCTTTGGCATCCGGTCCATGTAGGCTTCAGGAACAAAGTTGGTCTCATCAGACTCCACCTGGGCTTTCCTCTTCTCAAGGGTACCAGGACTTTATCGTTGGCTGGGTTGTCCAGTCCTGCCAATGGAGGCAAGCTTCCTCACCTTCTTTGGAGGTCTCTGGAACCCTACGAACAAAGCAAACAGGTTCTCCTCTTCTTGGTTCAGCTCTGTTTCAACTTTCTGGAAGAACTCTATGCAAAGCCACACAATCAAACTCATGTCCAATTGTTTTTTAGTTTAAGCAGACAAAATCCCTATGGAAGTTATGCAAAAACAGACTCTGAGATAAGTAGTAAAAGATTACTACCACTTACATATATACCATGGAATATTACTCAGCATTCAAAAAAGATAAACACATGCAATTTGCAGCAACATGGATGGCGCTGGAAGGGATCATGCTCAGCGAAATAAGCCAAAAAGAAAAAGAAAAATACCGGATGGTCTCACTCATAGCAGGAATCTAGAAAACTTAAATAAGGGGCCAGGAAATGAATAACTATAAGAAAGTGAAAATCAAAATCAACAAAAAACTATGAACCAGAGACACTTTTAGGGGGGCGGGGGCGGGAGGGATTGGGGTCAGAATGGGGGGGCTGCAATTGTATGGGGAATATAACAATAAAATTTATAAAAAAAAAAAAAAAAGATTACTACCACTATTTTTATGCCGTGTTTGTATCAAGGGGAGAGAAAATGCAAACACAAGTTAGCTTTGCTGGAAAAAAAAAATGCAACCTTGCTGCAGATCCTGGTCACCAAAACAAGAAAACTTTGTGGATTCAGAACAAAATGCAAAAAAAAAAAAAAATTACCAGTATTATGTCAAAGAAAACTTAGTAAATATCAGGTGTATTTCCAGGTCTATTCAGCCCTTTGTAGGAAAGTTTTACTCTCAACAGTTCCATCAATAGGAATCTGTTGAGAGCTTTTCTCCCTATATTTCCAGAAACAATTTCTGTAGATATTAAACAATTGAAGTATACACTATTACAAGGCGACAATCACCATTGACAATTTACATTCATATCAGGTACTGAGAGGTTTTATACACATTTTTGAAAACCACTGTTAACATTTCTGTACATGCCAAAGTTTTACCATTTTCCCAAGTGACAATGCTTCCCTTCCAGTTTTACTCTACTAGGTAAGCCAAATAGAACAAATTCATCTAATGCCTTTCCCAGGAGGAAAGGGAGAAACTTTGTGGAGTGTCTCAGGAGCTCTACTGAGGTTCCACAAAATTTCCTTGCATCAGCCAAATGACAGGCTACCAAATTTGGACTTGAATTTAGATTTCTGGGAAGCTTTGCCATAAATATCAGAAAAACAACAGAAATAACAATATTCAGTATCTATGAAGGCATCAGCTTAGTTCAGTAGTACAGTGTTGACAATCAAACCATAACTTTTAGTTTTTCTCATAACTGGAGAATTCTTTTTTCCCCCAACATCTATGGGCGCCGTGTATACCAATTTGTCAACCACTGGAGGCCAAGACAAGGACACAAGGAAAGAACATACAGATATACAACATATAGACACAAAGAGGTCTTTAGTTACCATTTATCACGCGTGGGATACCTCATACAACTGCAGTTTCACTCATAGGCCAAAGTAACAAAAAAAAAAAAAAAAAAAAAAAAAAACCAAGCAGAGGAAAAAAACACCTCAAAGTTAAAAAAAGCAAAAAGTTAAAAGGAAATAACAAAATCAAGATTGAAAATCTTTCTGTGTAAAAAAAAAAATACTGCCATCATATGCATGATCCTAGATGTTATTTCACGTCTCCTAAACTTTGAAAGGAAGAAGATTGGTTAGAGCATGTTAGTTTTTTTCCTCAGGGTTTCTTCAGAAAAAAGTGAGTCCTTGGGTATCCTGCAACAATAACTGGAAAAGAAGTCAGTAACATTCAAGATTTTTTCTGTTTTTTAAACAAATATCTCAAGTCCTCAGTGGGTTCACAAGACCAGTGGGACATCGTCTCTGGGTCAGTTCCTTCTGGCACTTTCTTAACTCTGGAATGATGTACCCAGGGTTTTATGCCTGCAAGTTTCAAAGAAGTATGTGTGCTTAGCAAAATGTCATATGGACCAGTCCATTTTTCTGACAGCTGGTTTTGGGCATCCCCACTCTGCCAGGTCTTCAGTAAGACCTGATCTCCAGGTCTGAAGGGATACAACGGTTGATCAGGAGGCATCCAGATCCTCGAGTTTGCAAAGTTGTGAATTACTGCCAGAACCTCCTGGATGGGTTTCACATATTGTGTGATCCAGCAATCTTGTGCTATTTCCGGACTGGCTTTCAGAACTGAGGCCTGGAAGGGTCTTCCAAACATAATCTCAAAGGGGATTAATTGTAGCCCACTTCTAGGTGCCACACTTATCCGGAGGAGCGCAAGGGATAGTACCTGGTCCCAACAAAGTTGTGTTTCTTGGCACAGTTTTGCTAAGGTTTTCTTTAGGGTGTGGTTCATTTTTCCTGTTTGCCCAGAAGACTGCGGTCTCCGCACAGCATGCAATTTCTAGTTGATCTGTAACGCACTGCTTACTGCCTGAGTAACATCAGAGACAATTGCCAGCCCATTATCACTCTGGATAGAGTCCAGCAACCCAAAGCGAGGAATTATCTCCTTCAGCAGCTGTTTTGCAACCTTGGAAGCTTTTTCCGTCTTTGTGGGAAATGCTTCCACCCATCCCAAGAACGTGTCCACAAAAACCAATAGGTATTTGAAGTTGCCTGTTGTTCTAGGCATTTGTGTAAAGTCCACCTGCCAGTCCTCAAAAGGGCATTTGCCCCGATATTGAACCCCAATGGCTTTAGGGTGAGAGTCAGTCTTGGGGTTATTCCTAGCACATAGTTGACAACCTCGGGTGATCCGTTGTGTTATTTTATGTAAATATGGGCCCTTCAAATATGGGCGCACTGTTTCTAATAAGGCATCCCTCCCATAGTGAGATCCTTCGTGAAGATGTTTTAGCACCGGATATACCAGGGCCTCCAGGAGGAGTATCATCCCATGGGAGTTTACTCACCAAGTAGAGCTGGGGTCAAACTCAGTAAATCCCCATGCACGAGCTCTCTCCTCATCCCGCTCGGTGTATTCAGGAGCATACTGAGTCAGGTCCACAAGAGGGATGAGTGCACCCTGGAGGGCAGAACAGGCAGCGGCCTTAGCCACCCGATCAGCTGCCCTGTTGCCCTTTGTCATGTCAGACCCACCCTTTTGGTGGCCAGGACAATGCATCATGGCAACAGCTGATGGTAAAGCTACTGCCTTTAACAAGGCCAGGATTTCCAATGGGTGTTTGACATCCTTGTTACTAGCGGTAAGAAGTCCCCGCTCCTTCCAAATGGCCCCATGCATGTGGAGAATCATGAAAGAATAATTTGAATCAGTAAATATATTGACTCTTATACCTTTTGAGAGTTCCAACGCACGGGTCAGGGCTATTAATTCGGCTTTCTGCGCTGATGTACCTGCCGAAAGAGCCTTGGCCTCCACGGTGTTCCGGAGTGTCACCACTGCGTATCCGGCACATCGACGGCCTTGGTCCATGAAGCTGCTGCCATCTGTAAATAGCCCCCATTCTGGATCCGGCAGAGGTTGGTCAGTTAGATATGGTCGGCTGGCATACACTGTGTCTATGGTTTCTAAACAGTTATGGATTAAAGTGTCACCCTCAGATCCATCTGCATTGCTTGGAAGCAGTGTGGCAGGATTCAGGGAATTAGAAACCGGCAGTTTCACATTAGGATTGTCCAACAGAGCTGCTTGATATTTTCCCATTCGCCCAGCGGTCAACCAAAGTCCACCCTTCTGCTCCAGCAATGTCAAGACCTGATGTGGCACACACACAGTGATGGACTGACCCAATGTAAACTTCTCTGCCTCATGAAGGAGGTCACAAGTGGCAGCCACAGCACGCAAACATGGAGGCCATCCCTTAGTGGTGTGGTCCACTTGTTTGGACAGATCTGCAACAGGCTGCATTTCTGGCCCCAACAATTGGATTAGTACTCCTAGGCCAAGCCCCTGTCCCTCATGTACATGAAGTCTGAATGGCTTCCTAAGATCTGGAAGCCCTAATGCTGGTGCTGAGATCAACTTTACTTTAATTTCATCAAAGGCCTTTTGACATCCTGGAGTCCAAGATAAAGGTTCAGAGTCCAGGCCTTTGAGAGCATCACATAAGGGTTTTGCTAGTAATCCAAAATTAGGAATCCAAATCCTGCTAAACACAGCCATACCCAAAAATCGGCGCAACTGTTGCCAGTTGCTGGGGTCTCTAAGGGCTGAAATTACCTGTTTTCTTTCCGTCATCAGTCTTCGTTTGCCTTTCTTAATTTCAAACCCCAAATATGTCACAGTTTGTTTACATATCTCTGCCTTGTTAGGTGACACCTTGTAGCCACATTCTGCCTGGTGGTTCAGCCACTATGGTATTTTCCAGACAAGATTCGTAGTCTGGACCTGCAATCAATAAATCATCTACATATTGCAATGACACCCTGGTTTAATTGAACCTTCCTGAGATCCCTGGCCAGTATTTCCCCAAAAATAGTTGGGGAGTTCTTAAATCCCTGTAGAAGCACAGTACAGCAATACTGGTGAGTGCTCTTGGACTTAGAGTCCTGACACTCTAAGGCAAAAAGCAGTTGATCCTGGACATCTGTTGGGATACAGAAAAAGGCATCCTTCAGGTCTAATACTGAAAACCACCCAAAGTCACCAGGCATGGCAGTTAATAGGGTGTACGGATTAGGCACAGTGGGAGGTAAATCCTGAACAATGTCATTAATAGCCCTTAAATCTTGGACAAAACGGTACTCGCCTGTATGGGGTTTCTTCACTGGCAGAATCGGAGTGTTGTACGGTGAGCGGCAGGGCCGAATGAGTCCAGATTGAAGGAACCTTTTCAATACTGGCTCAATTCCCCTCAAGGCCTCCTCCTTTAAGGGGTATTGCTTCCTCCTCGGGGTTCTGCTCCCCTCTATCACTTCTATCTTTACAGGCTCTGCATTCAGCGCACGTCCTGGGGTACCATCAGCCCATACTCATTTACTTACTCTTTCAACAATTTCTGGAGGTAAAATTTCACCTTTTGGTGGAACATCTTGAGTAAGTAACATCTGGAACCGCAAAGCATGCTCTGGAGGAACCTGTAGGTGAAGCCTCTGATTTTTGGGTGAGAATATAATTCGTGCATTGAGCTTACTTAAAAGGTAACGACCAAGTAGAGGGATTGGACACTCTTCCATGTACAGGAAGCTGTGCTGGAGCTGTGTGGAGAGCTTGTGCATGAGATAGCTGTTAACCTTGATAATACTCTACATGCCTGGAAATGCTATATGACTATGAGCACCTACCTGGCCCTGTGCTGGCTCTGTCCTTGAACAGTATAAAAAAGGTAACGTCATCCCACTGCCTCTGCTGCCACTACTGTAGCTGTTGCTGTGGCAGCCACAAGCTGGGGAGTGACGGGTGATAATGAGGGGAAGTAGGGGATGAGGGTGGGGAAATGGGTGTAGGAGGGGAAGACCAAAGGGCTACGGCTGCTTGGGTACCTGCTGCAATAAAAACGTCTTGTCGGGCCTGCCCAGGACTCCCTGACTCTTCTCCCATTTGCTGGCATCCAGAGTATAGAAATTAACAAAGTGGTTTTATGTATATAAATATGCATTAATACATTAAACAATTATTTCATATATAATGCTACATTGTTATATATTTTATAGATATGTCTATATTAATATTGGACCACTTACATATGTAAATAAATATTATATGCATATTTTGTACATAAAAACTATCTTGTGATCATTTAACTGACTGCATTAAAGTACACATTTCCCATTAAGTGACTACTCTTTGTATACTGCCCCTATCCCCCAAAAAACCCAGAGTCATAACTTTCCTCAATGCCCCACATGAAGTGAATTCATCTCAACTGGATTAAAACGTGTATGTTTCATCAGCAGAATTAGCATTGATCTTCCTCATAAGGTTGCACCAGCTTTAACAAACATTTGAACATCAGTGTGCATAAACAATACACAAACTCATGTGACCCTAAACCACTTTTGAAAGCTGACTACAGTATAATGTACGAAAGAAGTTAACTAAATTAATTGCTAAACCTGTAGTTCAAACTATTGTACCTTTACATTTTTCTTTTTTCTTAATTTTCCACACTAAAGCCAGACACAGGCTGAGAAATTACATGTGAGATAGATTATAGATTTAAGGAAAATTTTCTCAAAAAATGCACTGTAAATGGTTCTAATTTGGTTGAAGGAGTTTAGATAAAGTTCAAATTTCCATGGTAACTCTTACTTGTTAGTTAATCAAACATTTGTGAGGGAACTCCTATGTGCCAGTTAACTTGAGGGGTATAGATATTGCTTCTGACTTCATGAAATTGATTATCTAGTAAGGAAGACAAGACATGAACATAAAATATATAATACAGAGTAGAAAGTGACAATTGCTGTGAGGCAGATGCAGATAAGTTACCACAGGAATTCAGGGAAAAGATAGGATACTTGTATCTAAGGATAGGATAGGAGACCAAGAAAAGCTGGAAGCAGAATTTTGGCTTCAAACATTAAGAATAGGTAAATTCTGAACAGGTGGAAGAGGACGCAAGAACTAGCAGGACAAAGGTACAGAACCAGGATGTGCTGGGTATATAAAGAGAGAGCAGAAAACTTGGGAGTCTACAGTGAAAGGAGTTATGTACCACAACAATGAGAAAATGGGTTGGGCCAGATGATCTAGGACCTTGTATGCTATAAGGAATTTACAGTTAGTATTATGGCAAAGAGAGAGCAATTAAAGTTTTTGAGCAAAAAAAGTACTGTGAGTTGTATGTATGTATGTAGGATTAATCTAAAAATCAAGTATAAAATCATGTGTAAAAAAAGGACTGGGGGGCCTCCCTGGTGGCGCAGAGGTTGAGCGCAGGGCTGCGAAGCTGCCCGCAGCCTCTGCAGTGCCAGTCGATCCCCGGTCACCGGCGAGGGTCCCACATGGCGTGCAGACCTCTCCTGCAGCGCCCGCTGCTCCCCTCAGCAGTGTACCTCGGTCCTTCTGCTTATTCTGCTCCCCGCTCTGGCTCAGGTGAATTCTCTCACCCTCCCATGCTTCTGACTGTACCCAGTGCTTGTATAAATAAATAAATAAATAAATAAATCTTTAAAAAAAAAGGACTAGGGAGAAGTGATTAGGTAAGGTTAGAAAAACAGAACTGAATACATATTTCATATTCCTTTAATTGATTTATGCCCCAGATAACTAAATTCTATTAAGTTAATACATTTGCAAGCCTCTAGTTGACTGGTAACACCACCAGTAACCTATACCCAAAGATACATAGAAGATCACCAACTTGCAATAAGAAAGAAATCAATAACATCATAGCCTATGAGTTCAGGCGAGATGATAGGATTCTCTTTCAAATACTTAATTCATCATTAGAATTCTTCAGGGAGAGTTCCACAATCTAAAGCTTGAAGAATGCAGAACTCTAGTGACAGAACTTTCAGGGAATTTGCCCCATCTCCAATTTAACTAATAGTGAAGCCGAGCCCCATAGCTGAACTGACTTGTCAGAGAAACTAACTGGCTAGAAGTCAAATCTCCTGATCTCTGTCCCCACTCCCTAACTCACATTCCTCTGTGAATACTCTTGGTTGGCTTGAACTGAGGAATCAAAATAAAGTAATTTTTTAGTTCTCTTGGCCTTTAAAGACTTGTTTCAAGTAAACAGATATCAAGAAAAAAGATAACTCCCCCAGAAAACTAAAAATCTTCAAGGCATTACTATCTGGTTGGAATCCTGACATACCACACATCTTGTTCATTACTTATCATAAAACACTGAGTTAAATGCAAGGTAGCAATGACTTGACTCTGGAAAATTCTGGTTACTGAAGGAAATTCCTAAGGTCTCAAACATTGTTTTGTGGAGAACAACAACAATGTTTTCAATAGAATTCAAATAGGATTTCAGGAAGTACTGAAAATCTGCAGCCTATAGTCATTCAGAAACTGAGGGAAAGGCATAAATCCTTCAAAATTCTGGCACAATCTATTTTCAAAGTTCATTTTCTTTTGCAACAAGCTGCTTGCAGATGCCAAAGAACAGCTCATCAGCAATGTTGTTCCATTTTACAGGGATGTTTTGGGGGGGTGGGAACCTAAGAATGTATGGTGTGATTTTTAAACCTCATGTCCCAAAACCTATATAATCTAGCTGCTTTTTATTTTAAGGAAACCAAATGTTTGAGATTTGATCTTTGAGTCTACCATGTTCACCGCAGGAACATTAAATTAACCTTATCACAAGAAGCAACATGTAGTTTCTTTAAATGCTGCCAAGACCAAAAAAAAGTTATAGATTCCTTTAAGGGCTCAAAAGTTTTTTCTACGTGTTACTTAAGTCACACAGAGTAACAACTATAGGTGCAAAATACCATTTCCATACCTCGCCTGGTGTGTTCATCCTCTGACTCTACTAGGGTAGGGTGTCCAGAAGTGTCTCATGTGTGCTCCAACAACAGTTCTCCTGGCGGTCAAAAGGTGCTCACAATTCTCTTCGCCCAATACGAGCAGCTGCTACCAACCCTCCAAACCATATTACCACTGCCCACCAAAGACACTGTTACCATTACCATAGCTGTTGATGTTATGTTACCATAATTTTACCATAGGTATCAAGGCGGCCTCCAAGGCCTCAAGACCAATGAATGTCAAGGGCTTCAGAAGTGTTGGGCCTGGTGCCAACTCTGCTGCTCCTGCACTAATATTCATTCACTCCACAGACAGACAAGCTGTACTCCCAGTGTCCTAAGATTAGAAAAAAACAGCTCCTTTAGCTTTTACTGTATATAATTATAGCTGCCCTGGTGTCACTGAATTCAGGTATAAACTAGGAAAGTGTTCATTTAACAGCTATTTGTTGAATAAATGAATGAATGAATGAATCCACCAAGCTGGATTGCAAATGATCTCAGTGGCATATATCATGATGTACTCAAACATGTTCAGTTTCTCAATACCTTGGTTTGTTCTTCAACCAGGAATCTGAATTGTCTTATTAATAGAATTTGTAAAGTTCAACCTACCAGAGCTCAGACATGCCCAGATATAACTGAATCCTAGGGAGGATAAAACTTGGTTCAAACATTACCCTTCTTTCTTTATCTTAGAAGGGAGAAGGGGAGAAAACAGAATTGACATACAGACAATACAAGATTTTCTAATTTTTTCATTTGATTCTTCTGAGGAGTTACAAATTGGCAGCCTGTGGTCACATCTAGCCAGATGACATTTTTTAAGTTCATACAATTTCATTTATTTTTTATTTATTTTTAAAGATTTATTTATTTATGCATACAAGAGATGGGGCATAGGCTAGAAGCGCGGGGGGTGGGGGTTACAGGATTCACCAGAGGGGAGCAGTGGGCGAGACAGGAGAAGTCTACTGTGCCGTATGGGTCAGTTCCCTGGCTGGGAATGGAACTCGTGCTGCAGTAGCTGCAGATTGCTTCATAGTGTTGATGCCTAACCCCTTGTGCCACCAGGAAGGCCCCTAAATTCATATGATTTTAAAAAAAGATTTTAAATTGAACGATATCCAGATGAGTGGTTCTCATACACAAGCATACAGTAGAATCAAGTTTGTTAAAAGTAGAGGGCTCGTTAAAGCTCAGATTGCTGGCATCACCCCCAGAGCTTCTGACTCAATAGATCTGAGTTGTGACCTGAAAATTTGAATTTCTACCCAGTTCCTGATGCATCTGGTGAGGAAACACTGTTTAGAATTTCTGTAATTTTCCCAGTGCCAGCCCCACTGTACAGTATCTGACCTCCTTTACATAGCTTGCCTGGCCTTGAAGTTTGAAAACTCTGTGAGTCTTAATATTTTAGGTAAAACCCTTTTACAGCCTGAGTCATGGGATAACTGTACTATCTACTTGTTTCACTTATAACACTTGTGTTACGACCTCACAACCAAATGTTAAGTAAATGATGTTTCTATTACTTAGGTTCCTATTTTGCATTATGGCTACCACTGACATTTGATTATTTTTGGTATTATCAATACCTCTTCTTTGCACATAGATTTGCTTATTATCAGGTCAGTTCAGAAATGGGAAATGAGAAAGGCCAGACACAGTGAATGAGGAAACAATATAATTTTGTCTATATTTCACCCTGTCACTTTTAGAAATAAGTGGTGATTTTTCATTTTGATATGTATATTTTAACTTTTAATTTATAACTTGATTAAAGAAGAACTATTACGTGATCATTAAATAATGATTAAATTCATTGCTCATAAGCTCAGAAATAAGTGAGAGCAATTTAAACTGGTCATACAGAGTACTTATTATATTTTAATTTTTTAACTTTTATTGAAGCATAACATAAACAGAATAGTATACACACCATAAGTGTATAGCTTATGATGTTAAAATTAAAATTTGACAGATTGAATAAACTTATCTAACCAGCACCCAGAGCAAAAAACAGAAACACCCCAAGCCCACCAAAACTGGTATCACCAGCCCTCCAAAATGCTCCCCATGTAATTTTAACCAGAGGGTATCCACTACCCTAACTTTTAACATCATAGATTCGCTTTGCCTATTTTAAAATTTATACAAATGGAATCATACAGTATATACTACATTGTATCTGACTTCTTTTGATCAAACATGATGTTTATGAGATTCATTCACATTGTTATACATAGTTGTACTTTGTATATTCTCATTTCTGTGCAAATTTTTCACTGTATGACCATACAATTTATCCCTTCTACTGCTGATGGACATTTGGGTTCAGGCTATAACAAAAAGTGCTTCTACAAGCATTTCATATTATGTGTGTGTATAAAGTATTCTAGTAAGTATTTTTATTAACCTAGAGTAGACTGACTGGGTCACAGGTTCAGTTTAGGGATATTGCCAAACAATTTCCCTAAGTGGTTGAACCAATTCATACTTTCTCCAGAAGTGAGAAGCTCCAATTTCTTCAACTTTCTCACCAACACTTTTATTATCACTTATCCGTATAAGAATAGGCTTGAAAATTCCTCCTTCTGACAAGAAAGATGCAGGTGCTTCTCCAGATGACAGCTCTTAAAAGTAAATATGTTGCCAGTGAAGAAAGGAAGAACCTTGTGATTCTTATCCCTACGAATTGGTCAGTCCATGTTCTTTATCAACTTATGTATGTTTTTTGTCTTAGGTGGCATCTTTTCAACCAAATAGATGTAAGTGAGGGAGGGGAGTGTGAAAAGAGCATTGAGAAGAAAGGTTCCAAAAGGATCACATAGAGCAAACCTGAGCAGAATATCTTATTGTTGAGTGTTGCAACATTATCTGGGACTCAGCTACATTACATTATATGTTACCAAAAACAATGATGCTCTTTTCAATATATTTCCAGTAGTAAAAAACGAAAGATAGGTCTGTTTGAATTTAATTTATTGGTTTCTTCACTTGATTGTCATACATACTGAGTTCACTGTACAATTTCTATCACTATCAAACAAGTCATAAATAATTCTATAATAAAAGATTGGACACAATTTGTAAATAGGTACCTTAAATTAGTGAATTTGCTAAATGAACTCCTCTTTTGTCACACATTACCTACTATGTTTTTTTAAACCACAAAGTATATTCTGTAAAGGAAAATATGATTCTTTTCTGTTTTAGCAGCTGTAATCTAAATGTGTTACCAGGAGGACTTTGCATTTAGTGACTGGTAGCTGTTGTATATAGTAACTCTTCCTGCAGGTGACACTCTCCTTAGAACCACAATTTCAACAATGCAGTAAGAAGTTCAAGACATCTCTCTAGGAAGTTAAGATTTCTGGATGTCTCTGTTCTTCAGCCATCCCAGGCCAGGTAGGTTCATCACTGATTCAGCCTAAAAAAAGAATTTGGAGCCCTTGGCATCATTCCCACAGGTTTTCTAACAGTACCCAGGGGAACAGCAACTTAGTCCCCCCTTATGAATCTCTATACACTCTTTCCTCTCAGCCATTCTCTGTCGCGCTCCACTGCACTCCACCACACAGTCCTCTGCCATCCCTATATGCTCAGTCTTAAGGCTCAGGTGTGCCCACTTACACATGTCTACACTATACTCCAGGTGTTCACCATCAGGCAATGTGTACCCCGAGCCCACACTCCTAAGCACCTCCTTCATTCAAGGCCACAGGCGATAACCACAGAGGCCAATGGCGCAAAAGCCTGAGAAATCTTCATTTACCTAACAATGTCCATAGGGAAGAAAACTGGAATTTTCTGGCGAAAGGGTGACTCTGATGATCAATAACAAATTTCTCATACAATGTACCCCCTCTTACTTTGCAGTAAGCTGATTTTTTGCAAAAATAGGGATATCTTTTGTGCTGCCATCAAAGACTAGGTAGGGAATGAGGCTCAGGCCTCTGGGAACTTCTTTTTTATTCCAGACTGGATTTCTCTCCTGAGCCTGCAGGGTCTCAATTGATTTTAGCTTGAAGTAATCCACATACTAAAATGGCACATTTTGGGGATGCCTACTCTGAGCATCCTGGGGAGATCTGTTCTGAATATCTTTAATGCATGCCTAGCAACATCAGTCTCCTCAATTTTTTAAAAAGATTTATTTATTTATGCATACAAGAGCTGGGGTATAGGCCAGAGGTGTGGAGACGGTGAAAGGATTCACCAGAGACAGAGTGAGGAACAGAACAGGCAGACTGACTGCAGTACACTGCTGAGGGGAGCAGTGGGTGAGTCAGGAGAGGTCTGCTGCACCATGTGGGTTGCTCCTTGGCTGGCAGGAACTTGAACTCGTGCTGTGGATTGCTTAATAATTTGCATCTTAACCCCCTGTGCCACCAGGGAGGCCCTAGTCTCCTCAGTTTTTAATAGTTCATCTTCTCATATCATGTGTGTGCTTTTGTCAACAGACTGCTATTTCTGTAAAAAGATAAATTAGAAACAAAGAAGGGAAAAGATAAAAGAAAGGAGGGAGCGAGGAAGGAAGGAAGGAAGGAAGGAAGGAAGGAAGGAAGGAAGGAAGGAAGGAAGGAAGGAAGGAAGGAAGGAAGGAAGGAAGGAAGGAAGGAAGGAAGGAAGGAAGGAAGGAAGGAAGGAAGGAAGGAAGAGGAGTGTTTAATTTCAATGTCTATATTTGATTTTGTCATTTTATTGGTCCTCAGTTAAAATGCCATGCTATTTGCAGGTGAGGCTTACTGATCGTTACAGGGAGACATAGTGTTTCACTAAATAGGTTTGATCTTCCTACAGTATGGAATAGGTCCAAAGGACCATTATGGATGGTTATGATACAGGGCAGCAAGGGGCACTAAAACTGGCCAAGGACATTGCCCAAATAGTTAACCAGCCACTGCCTCAGTTCTTTTTTTTTTTAAAGATTTATTTATTTATGCATACAATAGCTGAGGTACAGGCCAGAGGTATGGGGGGGGGGGGTTTGAGAGGATTCACCAAAGACAGAGTGGGAAACAGAATAGGCAGACCGACTGAAATACACGGTTGAGGGGACAGCGGGCGAGACAGGAGTGTTCTGCCTTGCTCTGTGGGTTGCTCCCTGGCTGGCTGGGGATCGAACTCATGCTGCAGAGGCTGTGGATTGCTTCATAGTGCGGTGCTTAACCCCTTGCGCCACCGGGGAGGCCCTGTCTGAGTTCTTTACATGTGTGAATAATTGCAAGACTACTCAGGCTCAAAGAACATCAGCAAAAGGATTTATTTAACAAACCAGGGAAAAACAAAGAGTTACTGAGGCCAAAATGGCCATTTACCTCACCTAGAGCTGCATCCAGTATTTTTCAGTCCTAAACAAAAGCAGTTAAAATGGTGTCTTTCCACCACTGAGGATGCAGAGCTCCTCTCCCAAACAATAGGCCATGTGTCCAAGATAGCTTCCTGCCACTGTGGACACACGGCAGCCAGTCTATAGGTCAGATTTCAACTCACAAAGACAGCAGAAGACACAACAGGAGATGGTCCATGAGCTGTTGAGATGCCCAGCACAGCACCAGACAAATGACACTCAAAACAGCAGCTACAGCGGTCAAATGACCTGACGAACGGCCATACTCAAGTAGCTCAGTAACATGCATGGCTACAGGTCTTCACCTTCTCTGCCAGGCTACAACAGCGACAAAACTGGGAATGGTTTCAGTGGCTCGACTACTAGCAAAACCTCCTAATTTTTCCTCTCAGAACAGGAGTTACAGAGGTCAAATGAACATGACAAGCGGCCACACTCATGTATCTCAGTAAGACTCCTGGCTCTGGGTCTTCGCTTTCTCTGCCAGGCCACAGCAGCATCAAAACCAGAAAACAGTTTTTGTTGCTCAGCTACTTTGCAAAGCCTCCGAACTCTTTCTCTCTGAGGTTGGCTGTTGGAAGCCTCCACCATCTGAGACCCGCAGCACCCTTTTGGAATATGGGTGCAGTGAGGATCTGCTGACCCCTTATGATGAATCCCGAAACACTGAATGATGAAGACTGAATGAATCTGCACCCCTTCTGCAGTCTCTCATACTTTATCAGTCGCTCCACCCCACTTTTTAGCAGTTTTCCTGGGGCTACCTATTCTTACCAGCAACTCCCTCCAGGGGCCACCACCTGTAACAGTCTTTTGGCTTTAGCCACCAACTGCAGTTACACTAGAGTTTCAGGTTCCTACTTAATCCATGTCCTCTCACTAATAAAGTAGGTTGCACTAAAAGTCTAGTCTTGTTCAATCTATTTTATGCAGCTTGCTATTGCTATGAGACCTTTTCTAATCCACAAAATTTGAATGAGATTATCTTTAGATCATTAACAGAAAACTCCAGAGCAGTGGTAAATGACAAAACCCACACAAGATGATACAAAAATATGGACGGATTGTTTGTTGTATGCTTGTCACAGTGCCACAAAGATGTCTAAGTAATGTACCAAGTAGCACCAGGGAAACACTATATTCAGTCTTTATATTAACATCAAACACAAAGTTATTCATTGCCTTGCATTAACTAGAGAGTAAAGAATCTAAGACAGCTGTGATGGAAAATGCACTGTGAATTTAGTAAGACAGACCAACATGACCCAGGTGAATGGGAAGAAAGGAATTAACATTCCTCAAGCTTGATTTTTATGATAATAGGTTGTTTACATTCTTTTAATCCTCAAACAATCTTGTGGAATTGGTATTGTTTGTATCATTCATGCGCCAGATGAATAAACAAGATTTAGATGGGTTGATATTGAAGTGGGCTAGAATTTGAATCTAGATTTGTCACTCCATTATTTTCCTCCTAAGCATTTCCCTTCTTGCAAATTGTTAACCCAAAATATTTCAAGCTAACGGTTAACTGAAGATTGGTGGGAGGATGGTGTATATGCAGCCTGAGACATAGTTGTGATTATTCTTCAGGGCATCAGACCCAGATACTTCAGAAAGGTCTTCAATGTTCTTTCACTAAGTGTTCTTAACATGAAATGGATTTGGTTACAGTCTGTCCTTGCCACCTGATGCTGCCAGGGGAAATGAAAGAACAGCTGCTGGAAAGACTTACTAATTCCTTTGAATAGTTTGTGACATTATATAAACTTTAGATTCTAAAGGATTTTGTTGATAACTACAGTTGTTTTTTCCTTAATTTATCAAGATATATCTAGAAATGAGAACAGAATTTTCAAAGAATTATTTTGATGGTACTATGTAGACTTCTCAAATAATGTATATGAAGTTTAATCCCACATTATGAATACTTGCATGACAGCTTATGGCATTAAGAGATGGAATTCTATTTGAAAGGTCATGTGCACAGTTGAGCAACTTGATATCAAGTGATCATATTAGGGAGGTTACATCATAGACGTGATACTTAAAAGCTTTTTTTTTTATCATGAACTGTTTAAAAGTAAAAACTGTGTGATCTTTTTACATTTCTTATAATTTTAATACCATGGAAAATTAAGTTAAAAATTCATTCATTGCTTATCACTCATTGTGATTTAAAAATCTCTTTCTAAAAAAAAAAATCTGGGTAGAAATCACACAACTCAATATAAGGAACAGTTGGTCTCACTAAAGTGTACTAAGTCGCCTAATAGCAGGTATATCATATATCATGTTCTAAGAAAAATCATTGATTTCTCTAATCTATAGTCGCAATATTTTCCAGATTTATGAATGTCAGAGGTACAAAGAGATGCTGGAGCAAAGGAGTGATTTCTCATTTTACTTTCTAACTGGAGAAACTGAGCTAGAGTATAAGCACTATGACAGTGTTCATGCTCTTGGATGTATAACACACTTCTATGTGCTTGTACTTTTTCTCTAAGCAGCACACCTGTACTTTACTGGTTCAGAGTAAGGAGGCAGTGCCTTCTTCCTTGTTGCTAATTTGCTCTAGCCTGAATGCTGCCACAGTCATGAAGCTCTCTCCTAATGCTCCCTGGCCCTCTTTCACGTGGGTCTTTGGTAGGGAATGGTATTACATTCCTTCCTGGTTTTCATTTCACTAAAAATAGTTTACTAAAACTACTTTTTGAGATAAGACTCAGAACAGACCCACCTTAAAGTTGCTGCCATAAAAGCCAATGGATGTACCATTCTATGAATAATTATGTTCTTCACCTTTGTATTTTTCAGACTTCTCTCAATCTTGAAATGAAACAATTTAGTCAAAGACACACACTATTCAGAATCACACTAGAAAGCTCCCAGTCACCCTTATATACTGACATAAATCATTACATTGTAATTGCCTAAGAAAAAAATAAAGGACAAAAAGAAGATTTTATCCTAAAGAGAAATTTACCGTACTTAATGGTAAGTATGGTACAGTTTTTTCCCTGTGAGAAGTCTTCTATATGATTCTCCCTTTTTGGCTTCACAGCCTGCACAACCCAGAGAAAAGCCTCTGATTATAGAAACTTTCCATGTGGTGAAATTTTAGGTTCCCCTCTTCCTTACCCACCCCCACCTCCTGCACAAATAGTTTCACCATCTGTCTATAACACTGCCTGAAATTCCACTATTAAATATATTCTTCAAATTAAATATGTACTCATTTATTTAAAAACTCCTTGAACATTTCATAAACCTAATACAACTATTTATACAGTTTAACTATCTCTGATATTTTCATTGCTTCTGCAGCTTTTTTTTTTTTTTTAATCATAGAAACATGTGAATGTAGTTCTGGTAGTTTCCTTGATGTTGTTTAATATATCATTACACCAATACAAGGTATATATTTATCATGTTACTTTCATTGTTAATATGCTCTACTTTGAGATTTGACAGGGAATAAAGAATTTGAGTTGAGTTTTGTTTTCACTTCTACTTTAAACATTATCATACACATAAATTGAAATCCTAAATCAAAGAATAGCAATACTTCAATAACTCATTTCATATTTCTAATATTGTTAAAGCCACTCCACCGAAAGATTGTATCAATTTGCAATGCTATCAACAACATGATGAGTACCAATTTCTCTATACTCTTGGTAGATTACTGTCTTTTTTTTTTAAGATTTATTTATTTATGCCTACAAGATCTGGGGTACAGGCCAGAGATGCGGGAGTGAGAGGATCCACCAGAGACAGAGTTGGGAACAGAACGGGCAGATTGACTGAAGTACACTGCTGAGGGGAGCAGCAGGAGAGTCAGGGGAGGTATGCTGTGCCATGTGGGTTGCTCCCTGATGGGTGGGGGATCGAACTCGTGCTGCAGAGGCTGAAGATTGCTTCATAGTTCAGTGCTTAATCCCTTGCGTCTCCAGAGAGGCCCGATTACTGTCATCTAGGAATTTAAAAAGATATGTAGTATTTATATGTATAGTTAGAACACACTATTATTCATTTTTGCATATTTTTCCATTAATTACAGTAATGATTTTTCAACTGTTTTATGATAGCTCTTTCATTTGGAAAGCCAGAAGTCTGACTGTCTTTTAACTAAGATCATACAGCAAGGAAGTGACTGAATTAAGATGATTTTAGTGGCGTAGGGTATGGGGGTGTGGTGTAATAACATACATCTGAGGAAGTGTGAACTTATTTGTTCCATATCATATACAGTATTGTAAAGCAATGTTACATCAAGAAAGAAAAAGAGGCTCCATTTTAGGATAGTCTAAACTTATATTACTCTATCAAAGGAAGTGCGGATTGAGCTGGAGAGTATGAGGGAGCTGGTAATAACATATAGCAAAGTTCTCTGTATATTTTTTAGATGATATTATTTTAAATATTATGCCAGTTCATTGAAAAACATATAGTATTACTACATGTGTGCATTTATTTGTTTGTTGTTTGTTAAGTGAGTGCTGGATATGAAATTGAACATTGCTAATATCTTGGAAGCTCCATGTTGGTCTGGTATTCTCTTCCAGAAGTAACCTACTCTTTCATTTTTAATTTTTTTTTAAAGGTTTTGCTTTTCTTTACAAGTTTGCTCTTTATATATGCCTCCCTAAACTACATATTGGTTGGATTTTATCTTTTTCAAACACCAAGCAAGTGGAATCATAATGTCTGTATTCTTTTTTTTTTTAAAGATTTATTTATTTTTATACAAGAGCTGGGGTATGGCCCAGAGGCACAGGAGGGTGAGAGAATTCACCAGAGACAGAGCGAGCAGGGAGAACAGGCAGACAACTGAAATCCACTGCTGAGGGGAGCAGCAGGCGCGACAGGAGAGGTGTGCCACTCCATGTGGGAATCTCCCTGGCTGGCCGGGAATCGAACCGGCGCTGCAAAGACTGCAGACAGCTTCAAAACGCTGAACTCAACCCTCTGCACCACTGGAGGCCCCCAATGGCTGTATTCTTTATGACTTGCTTCTTTTGTTCAACATTGTGCATGTAAAGGTCACTTATATTTAGTTTTTCTCTCTATGATTATAATAGTTTTATTTGCTGTGTAATAAATTACCAAAAGTTTACAACTTAAACTGTCACATTTATATCATCTCACAGTTTCCATGGGTCAAGAGTCCAGATATGACTTAAATGGGTGATCTGCTAAGGGCCTCAGAAGGTTGCAGTGAAGGTGACAGCCAACCTGTGTTCTCACGTGGAGGTTTCACTGGGGAAGGATCTGCTTGCAGTTCATTGAGGTTGTTGGCAGAATTCATTTTCTTGCAGCTATAGAACTCATAACAGCTTGTCTCTTCAAGGCCAGCAGAGGGAGGAGTCTGCTCAGATATATAGATATAGATACCTATATGTGCATATGTATATAACTGTGGAGTGGGAGTAAGAATCACAGGGGGGAGGGGATGGGGGGGTGTGTGATGTCCAATATCTTTGCCATATTGCATAACTTAATCGTAAGAGTAACATCCCATAACTTTGTTATATTCTGTTAGAAGCTAGTCATAAGTTCCACCTCCATTCAAAAAAAGGGGATTGCAGAGAGTGTAACATCAGGGGTAGAGATCATACAGGCCAATTTAGAATTGTACTAGTACCTTAGTACCTTGGTATTTCAACAGTACCTTAGTATTTCATTATACATTATAAGCCACCATTTATTCATCCAGTCTACCACTGATGGACACTTACATTGTTTCTAGTTTAGTTAATTTTGTGTCAGCTTGGCTGGATCATGGTGCCCAGATATTTGGATGTCTCTCTGTGGGTATTTTTGATGAAATCTAAATTTAAAAATCCATGGACTTGGAATAAAGCAGAATGCCCTCCATAATGTGTAGATCTCATCAATCAGTTGAAGCCTGAACAGAACAAAAAAACACACCTCTCCAGAGCAACAGGAAATTCTGCCAGCAGATTGCCTCCAGATTGCAACACTGACTCTTCCTAGTTGTCAGCAGACTATCTGCAATCCAACTGCACCTACTCCCTGAGTTTCTAGTCTGCTGTGCTAAAACTCTTTTTCCTTCTGGATTACTTTGCATTAGTCAAATCACCAATGGCTGAACCCATTATATAAATATATCTAGCTAGATAGACAAACAGATCTCTAGATCCTATTAGTTTGGTTTCCCTAGAAATACATATCTATGATAAATAATGCCTGTTCTTCTGTTTATCTCTTGAGGAATATGAGGAGGAGTTACTGCAGCATACACCTAGAGTGGAATTCCTGAGTTGTTAAGTATGCTATTCATCTCAAAGAGGTAATCCCAAACTATTTTTCTAAGTTTTTGTGCCCATTTATACATCACCAGACAGCTGAGTTGCCACTAATACAAGTATTCATCAACATATGGTATTGTCTATTTTTAAATTTTTGTCAATCTGATGGGTATGGGTACCTCATTGCTTTTGCATTTTCTTGATAACTAATTAGGTTGAGCATATTTTCATATGTTTTGGGGCCATTTAAATTTCTTTGGTGAAATGTCTGGTCAATGTCTTGCTCATTTATCTACTGAATATCTTGTTATCTCCTTATACATTCTAGATATTAGATCTTAGTACTATGAATATCTACTAGCTTGTAACTTGTTTTACATGCTCTTTATGATGTCCTTTGAAGATCTGAAGTTCTAAAAATAAAATTTTAAAAACAAAATTTAAATTTTTAATTACACTTTTTAAATGTAGTACTTTTTTCTTACATTGTTGTTAATTTTGGGACAATATATGACTTCTCAGGGGTGGTCACCATAGTTCTCCCACCACCATACACTCATAGTACATCACCATATTTCCTTGTGCTCTCCTCCTTATCCCCATGTTCACCCTTTCCCAGCCTCTCCCCTTGTGGATGCCTTATATCTATGGTCAGCTTGCAAGGTAGGTCTTTGGCTGATCCATTGTTTGGCTTTTCTGTATTCCCATGTAAGTACAATCATCTGATATTTATCTTTTTCCTTCTGGATTATTTTGCTTCCAGCTCTGTCCATGTTGCTGAAATTATCTTTTGCATTTTTTTCTCCTTTATTCGGTTAATGTGATTAAGGAGATTGATTTTTGAGTGTTAAACCAACCTTATGTTCTTGGACTATATCCTTCTTGGTCTTGGTTTATTGTTCCCAACAATATTACATACTGTTGGATTCTACTAATTATTTTTTCCCAATGATTTGGGGGTTCATAAGAATATTCTTTTCTTATAATCTCTATGTGACATTTTAGAATTAGGGTTATGAATGCCTCACAAACAAGTAGGAAAGTGTTCCATCCTGCTCTACATTTTTTAAGAGTTTTTGTAAGATTAGTGTTATTTCTTCCATGAGTGTTTGAGAGAATTCACTAATGAAATAATTTGAATCTAGTTTTCTGTTTTGAAAAGCTGTTGGTGATATATTTAATTTATTAAATATGCATAATATTATTAATATTTTTGTTTAATCTGTGTTGATTGTGGTAAATTGCATTTTTCAAGAAATTTGCACATTTTATCTAAATTGTCAGATTTTTTTGGTATACATTTTTCATACTTTTATCTTACTGCCCTTTTACTATCTTTAGGATTTATAGTGATAACCTCTCTTTTATCTCTGATCTTGATGATTTATGTTCTTTTTCTTAGTCATTCTTAAAATTTATCATTTTGTTGATATCTCCATATTATCAAATTTTTAATTTCTTAATTTCTCCATTATTTTTCGGTTTTTAAGTCTTCAAGATTTTGGACTGAGAACACATTTTCTTTACACAATGAATCAGTAATCTATAACTAGAAGATTTTACCTCTCCTGTCCTGTTTCATGGAGATTGGTAGTCTTAGAGCAGATTCTGTGGAATCAGAATCTGAGAGACTCTGAGATAGAGTGAGTATTCTTTGTGAAAAACCCATAAGAAAGGGAGAGGAATATTACAGGAAAGCAAAAGACTGCTAAGTAATGCTTTGGTATTAAGTAAAATTCTAGCCTGGACCCAATTCACAAAGGAGAGTACTCTAGAATATAAATAGCACTTCAACTTGTCATTCCTGTGACAAGAGGGCTGGACTTTTATATCATCATATTGTTTGACCACTGATTCTGGGTCACACATTGAGGGGGCATAGCTTTATGAGTTGGTGCCCAGTGGTTAATAATAATTCTCTGTAGAAGGGGGCTAGCTGTAAGCCATTGCCAGTCACCACTCGTAGGAGCTAGAGAATCTTGGCAAAGTACCACAGTATCAACTGAAACTGTGTTAGTAAAACACACAGTGCTAGACAAATAAAATAGAATTTTCAGTTGGGAAGGTGACTTGAATGTTTATTTATATGCTTTTTTTACATACCAATAAAGTGGTTTTGATAATGTTTGGACAGTGGTACTATACCAACAGTAACCCTTGCTCAGAGGTAATAATACCCTTATAACTACGTAAAGCTTAAAGGAAGAAAGGAAGAATACAACTTTGGTATATTAGGACAGGCTAATCTACTGTAAAATTTAAGTTACAAATGTAATGGCTCTAAAGAAATTTATTTTTCTCTAAACAGTCCAGGTTGATGGAAGGAGTGGAAAAACTAGTAAAAGCTCAGTAATTGAGGAACCTCAGCTTATTACAACTCTGGTCTCTTCAACAATGTGGCTTTCAAGATTGCCTTGAACATTGCCATCCCACTGGCCGGATGTATCAGTTATCTATTACTACCTAACAAACTTAGTGACTTAAAACAACAATTTAATATTTATTATCTCTCAGTTTCTCGTAGAGTGGCTGTAGGGGAAGGAATGGACATAGTGCAGGTTTTCTTATCCAGCTGACGGGGTAAAGGAGGAGTCCTGGAGCCCTCAGTGGCTTTTGCGGGCTTTTATGGGGATTTACCGGGTACATGGCAGGTAAGGGGGCCGGGGGGCTGGGAGTCTTCACTCTATCTGGGCTCTCAGGAGTTTTCTCGTGACCTTGCTTCTCTGCTCTCTCGTGGTTCTCTCTCTCTCGGCTTCTGCTGGCATCCCCATGATGCCGCCCTTAAAAGCCCAGTCTTAGCCCAGGTGAATCCCATCTACATATGCCCACACCCTACTCCAGGTGCCCGCCATTAGGCATGCATTCAGGACCACAGGGTTCTGTCATCCATCCTAATGGCGGGAGGGCAGAAAAGCCTGATACTTTTTTCCTTACCCTACAGTGGCTTAGAAAAATGGTTCTTGCTCAAGGTCTTTCATGAGTTTCATATCTGTATAGTAAGGCTTGATTAGGGTTTAAGTACTTGCATCTAATGTGGTTCACTTACTGCTGGTTATGGGCAGGTAGACTCAATTCCTTGCCACATAGACCTTGTATAAGGCTATATGAATGCCCTCAAGACATAGCACCCGGCTTCCCTCAGAGAAAGAAACTTAAAAGTGCAAGATTAAGGTTGCGATATCTTTTATGACCTAGACTTGGAAATCACATTCCATCATTTCTGCAATATCCTATTAGTTATATAAAGCAGTCATATTCAGTGGAGGAGGGTATAACACAGGGACATAAATGCCAGGAGTCACGATCATTGGGATCCATCTTGGAGGCAGACTACCATCCTGGGGAAGTATGTGTTAGAGAAATTTTTACAGGCCAAAGCTACTCAAATTCCATTCAAGTAAACTTACACTATCGAGAGAAGCAAGGACATATAGTACAGCTGGCCAGTCACGTGTCTTTTATTGTAGTGGAAGAAGGGAGTGTTTAAGTATTTAAATGCTCATCTGGCTGCCTCTGCTACAAATGGGAAAATGAATCAGGAAGAGAAAATATTCAATATATGAGTAACTAAAATAAAACAACAAAAGTTGATGTTAATGAGCAAGTTTTCAACTATGTGTTCTTGCTAACAGTATCTCACTAGCACACACTTTGAAATCCCAATAGGCTGTTTGAAGTCAATAGACATTCTAGTCTCAGTCTTAACAAAAGTTTTAAATTTATTTTAAGTAACTGTCTTTAAAAAAATAGTACAAAAATACTGATGTTCTTTAGTAAAGCCCAAGTCACATACACAACAGGGAAAATATAATTTGTCTACACACTCACTACTTAGAAAACTAGTTAAAAAGAGCAAAATATCCCTCTACTTCTTTGAGAATCTCCCCTGGAGAACTGTGTCTGCACAATTGATTTAAATCATAGACCAGATACATTTCATTGTATTTCCTGTAAAAACAGTAAAAATCTCAAAAAAATTAAGTATCCAATTGAACAGTGTTTTCAATTAGTTTTGCTTAATGAGAAAGAAAGAAACTGAGTTGTAACGTGAGTCTCAAGTAGGGAAATTTTTCTTCATGATTTGTTCCCAGTATTTTGTTTTGGCTTTGAGTCATATTCTGCATCACTGAACTGGAATTTGGAATGTTATTGATTTGTCCTAAGCATTAAACAACTCAGAATAGTTTTGCCCATATTTTCCACTGAGGATACTATATATTCATTCTTTTTAAAGAAAGATTGCCTGACTGTACTACATACTTAATTAGAATGGCAGAAAAAGCACTTTGCAAGATTCTACAGTCTCTAAATTAATGCATGCTGCCGTGTTAGTACACTAATTTAAGAAGACTGTCCATCTTTTATAATGGAGAGTTATTAAGCAGATAGCAAAATTCTTGTCATTGATAACCATCACTGTGACATCTTACTTATGATAAAAAATGAGTAAAAATATGCATTATGTATTTTCTATAGAATTTAATAATTTTGATTCTAAAACAAAGAGCAGTTGCAGTGAGAGTAAAATGCACAGAGGACATAAAGTTGGAAATCTTGACTCATTATCTGGGATATCTTAGGCAAGTCATCTATTCTTTGAGTTTTAGTATTACCATCAAAAACAGGAATAATAATAATAACTTACAATCAAAGGTTTTGTGTGTGTTAAAGAAGAGAAGATTTGCAAATGCTTACATGATATATAAAAGTTTCTTTAGGGCCTCCCCTGGTGGTGCAGCAGTTGAGCGCTGGGCTGTGAAGCTGCCCGCAGCCTCTACAGCGCCGGTTCAATCCCTGGCTGCCACATGGTGCGAGGGGCCCACATTGTGCGCAGACCTCTTCTGCAGCGCCCACTGCTCCCCTCAGCAGTGTGTGTCATCAGTCTGCCTGTTCTGTTCCCCGCTCTGGCTCTGGTGAATTCTCTTACCCTCCTGCGCTTCTGACTGTACCCAGTGCTTGTATAAATTAAAAATAAATGAATTTTTAAAAAAAGCACATACACACAAAAAAAGTTTGTGTATTGATCCTTTTTTCATAGACAGGAAAATTCAGACAGAAGTTGAGTGATCTGAGATCATATATCCAATGATATTTTCTAATATACTTATTACAATATTATGTTCATCCCAAAAACTCTTTTGCAGGGGACCTATATACCAATTAGTTGCAACAGGATGAACTGGAATCTAACTGGCTATATATATGTAGTGGGAGTTGGGGGTAGTGCAGTGTAGACTATTTTGTGCCTAGTTCAGCAACAGAGGAAAAGGTTAGCTTCAAACGGATGTGTATTTGGATGGATAGATAGAATATATTCTGTCTTTCTTTACACACACACACACACACACACACACACACCAACTTTAGATTTATGTTATATAATACTTATTATTTATGCCAATTAAAAATTTTTTATTATTGGGGCACTCACTCCTGGCACCAATGCCTGTATCAGTACCTAAACTGTACCTCCTCAGAAGGGGTTTTTCTATGGCCCTTGTCCCACTTATGTGATCAGGCTACATCAATTAAAAGCAGACACTTTGAAGACATGAAAATGGTATTTTCAACTGAGAAGGGTAAAAAGAATACATTCATTACAATTTCTGGATTACGGACAACAAATTAGGCATTTCTGGTTTGAGTCAATACTGGATGATGTAAGAACCGCAAAAGAAATCCATAGTGAAAACAGCACTAATTGTGAATAACTTCATCTGTTTATCAAAAATATTTGCTGAATATCCTCAATGTGTAAGACTGACTATGTATGTTAGGGACCCAGCAGTGACCATGGCAGTGATAACTTGAAGCTCACTTTCATATTCTGATATACTTCTTCCTATATTTGAAACATAACCATTTATATAATCAATGTGATTATTAGAACATAATTTTTGATTGGGGGTATATATATATATATATATATATATATATAATTCATCTCTGTATTCCTAGCACCTCCTACCCTGACAGACACACAGAAAGTATTAAGAAAATATCTGACAGACACACAGAAAGTATTAAGAAAATATCTGTTGACTTGAATAAATAGAATCATTTACAGTGAGACTAACGTAATTAAATTCATCCAAAATCATGTATTGTTGCTGTAACATGACTAAAACTTCATGACACCAGAATCCATCACATATATCTGAAACATAGCACCCAAAAGATGTTTTGAATAAGGAAGCTATGTAGAAAAATATCCTTAGAAAGGATATATTCAGAGGAGAGTCAGGAGTTATTTTCATTTTCTTCCATGATAGCTATTCCTCTTTGCCAACAATTTACTGCTAAAAATAGGACTTCTAAGTAGTAGATTAAATCCAGCTGACTTCAAATGATACAGGGATGGAGGGTAGGGTTGAAGTGGGGTAGAAGTGGGGGGTGGAAAAGACACAGATGGCTACATCTCCAGGGAATCCTATGACCTTAGTGATGACTGAAATCCCTAGACTTTTATTGTGAAATTCTCTTTCCTAAGAATTACTACTTTTTTAATTGAGGTAAAATTCATATCACATAAAATTAACCATTTTAAAGTATACAACTCAGTGACACTTCAGTACATTTATAATGTTGGGCAACTATTACCTCTATCTAGTTATAAAACATTTGTCACCCTAAAAGGAAACCCCATACTAATTAAGTCACCATGAAAAGTATTTAATCTTTGACTCCATGTAATAAGTATTAATCCTACCAGTTCTATATAGAGAAATGATGAGGGTATTTTCCTCCAAAAGTATAAAAATAGCAATTGAATAATAGGGTTTCCAGGCCAGCCAGGGACCAGTCTGTGATCCCAAAAGTGATATCCTCCTGAACACAGGACATGGTTTACCTTTCAGAGGGGCAACAATTATATCTTTGCACAGATCTTACTTCCTCTGAGAAAATTCCCCAGGTTATCCTCCAACCAAACTATCAACTAAATTTTGAAGCATATTTAATGTTTTCAGACCTTAAATGATTAAGCATATTCAAGCTTTTCAGATTTAAGTGACTTTTAATTATCAATAATCAGGCAATCAAGATATGTGGCAAGTGGTAAAAAAGAAAGTTTCTAAGTAGGTTGGAAAGTGAAAAAATTGTCATAAACACCACACTAAGAGGTTCCAGGACTTGTCAGGAAGACTACCCTGATAAAAGAATTCAGCAGAAATCTGAACAAGAGTTGAGAAGGTTTTGAGGTGAAAGGAGCTTGAGCTTGAGGCCTCAGTGCTCAAGTATAGGTGCTGAAGAGAGAATCAGCAGGACACAGCTTATAAAATTGCTGGCTAATTTCTGGCACCTGACACCAAGCTCCCTCAGTTCTGGGTTGAGCAGAAAGTCCCTCCCAGTTGTAAGGCAATGGGGTATGACCTGAATTATGGCCTTGAAGGTCTTCATGAAAGGAACTGGAGGTGTTCCATTTCTCCCCTGACTAAGGTACAAGACCATGAGTTTGTCCACATCACATGTCTCAATGTTGTCACCCTATGCAACATTGTCCCGAGGGTGTAGATTCAATCTCTGCAGGAAAACTCCAGGATTATTCTAAAATCTAGATTAAGTCTCACATCTGGAGCACAAATTAAGCAATGTGGTGCTGGCAGAACCAGCATGCTGCCTAGTTAACACTTTTGGCTCATTTCAGAGGCACCTGTGTGTACATCTGCATGAGAAAGACATTAAAACATTAATTCCTCCATGGTAAGAAGGTATGGCCTTTTTTTTTCTTTCCCTGGCATAAATCTTTACTAGGCATTTACCTGAAAAAAAAAAAAAAAGCAACTTGAAGAGTCACAAATCAGTCACAGTAGGTTTCCTACAAGCTATCTGGGTAGAACTACTATGGGCAGTAGCATGGAGATAAAACCTCCAGCCATCCTTTACTCCACCTAGGAGGCCAGGAAAGTTACCCATCTTGTTTACAATAGTATCCTGGCACTTAGTACAGTATATACTAAATGGCAGGGAATCAATAAATATCTTTGTAATGAATGAGTAGAGGCTGAACATAGGGCAGGCAGTTCTGCCAAAACATTCCCAGCTAATCTAAAAGATTAGCATTATCTGCTTGTAGAGACGTGAGAAACTAGCAATGGATGCACTGACTCTCACCCCTGCCTGTACATTATAGGGAATTTAAAAAAATACATACAGTTTTATTCCAGATATGTTTTTAAAAGAATTTTTATAGAGAAATTAACTAGAAATAAATGTCTAAATATTAACTTTTCGATAATGAGATTATGTACAGTTGTTATCTTACCCTATCACACTTACACATTCCAAAATAGGGATGCTGTTTAAAATAGCAACAGCTTTTTTAACTGAGGTATAATTGGCTTTTTTAACTGAGGTATAATTGGCTTTTTTAACTGAGGTATAATTGGCATACAATAATCTGCATATGCTTAAAGTGTCAATACTTTAAGTTTTAACATGAATATAACTGTGTAACCATCACTACAATCAAGATAATGAATATATGGATCACCCCAGAAATTACCGCATGTCTGTTTGTAATATCACCCTTCTGTCCCACGCCACCTCATGACACCAATTGATCTGTTTCCTGTTTGTATAGATTAATTTGTATTTTCTAGAATTTTACATAAAAAGAATTTAAAAGTATATACTCTTTATGTATGATTTTTTTCACTTAATTATTTGGAAATCCATTCTTTTTTTTTCCTGTGTATCAGTGTTCTTTCATTTTTATTGGTAAATAATATTGCATTGTGCATACACACACACACATACACACACATATATATACACACACACATACACACATACTATATCCATTCACCATTTGATGGACATTTGGGAAGATTCCAATTTTCAGTTATTACAAATAAAGCTGTTATGAACTTTTGTGTTCAAACTTTTGTGTAGATGTATGTTTTCATTTATCTTGGGTAATTACCTAGGGTTGGGTATAGATACCTAGCTGGTTTAACATTTTAAGGGCCTGCCAAACTGTTTTCCAAAGTGGTTGTAACGTTTTACATTCCCACCAGTAATGTCTGCTCTATATCCTCTCCAACATTTGGTTTAGATTGGTTTGTTTCATTTAAACATTCTAGTGGGCATACAGATAATCATTTACATCGATTTGAATTAGCAAATCCCCAGTGACTAATGATGTTTAGTACCATTTCATGGGCTTATGCACCACTGGAATATTTTCTTGGGTGAAAAGTCTCTTAAACCTTTTATCCATACTATTATTTGTCTATATTCTTCTATTGAATTTCAAGAATTTTTTATGTATCTGCATACAACCCCTTTATTTGCCACGTGATTTGCAATTTTTTTTTAATCTATGATTTGCCTTTTTGTTTTTTTAAATGCCCTTTGAAGAGCAGAAGTTCTTAATTTTTATAAAGTTGAATTTATCAAAAAATTTTAGTGGCTATATCTTTTGGCATGGCATGTAAAGAATCTTTCCCTAACCAAAGCCAAAAATCAACATTTTTTTCTTGTTGGAATTTTATAATTTTAGGTTTTACAGTTAGGTCTATGATTCATTTTGAATTAATATTTTTATATGGTGAGAGATATGGGGTTCTTTTTTTGGCAATTATGCTAGCACCATTCATTGGAAAAACCGTATATGTCCCATGCTGTATTGCCTTGTACCTTTGTTGAATACAATAACCTACATACATATAGACCTATTTCTTAATTCTCTATTCTGTTTCATTGAACTACTGAACTATTTTGACACCAGTATCTATAAGTCTTGAAGTCATTATGAGTCCTCCAATTTTGTCCTTTTTCTCCCAAATTGTTTTGGCTCTTCCAGATTCTCTGCATTTCCATATGAAATTTAGAATCAACCTGTCAATTTCTAAAAGAAATATGCTGAGATTTTGATGGAGGTTACATTGAATCTATAGATCAATTTGAATAGAAAGGACATCTATTCAGTAGGACAGAAGGTAACATTGATGATGCACTCATTGGTGGAAATGCCTCCACTGAAGGCCCTGATGACAAAAGCACAGAAATCACTGGTGTTGATATTATCCTGAGCCACCATTTGTGGGAAACCAGCTTTGCAAAAGAAGCATATAAGAAGTACATCAAAGATTGTGTGTAATCAATAAAAGGCAAATTTGAAGAAGAGACCAGAAAGAGAAATATCTTTTATGACAGAGGCTGCAGAACAAATCAAGCATATCCTTGCTCATTTCAAAAACTGCCAGTTCTTTATTAGTGAAACCATGAATCCAGGTGGTATGGTTGATCTGCTAGAGGACTACAATGAGAATGGTGTGACCCCATATATGATTTTCTTTAAGACTGGTTTAGAAATGGAAAAATGTTAACAAATTTGTCAATTGCTTTGCATCTATCACCTGTCTTCATAACTGGTTGCTGCTTTTCACTTCCACAATAGGACAGACAAAGGCAAGTGATGTCAACTTGAGCCATTTATTTATTCTGACCTTGACTTATTTGAAGTGGAGACATTGTTTTTAAGAAAAAACATTGTAATTTATCTAAAATAAAATGCATTCAAATTAAAAAAAACTATTTTGAATTGGAATGGGTATTTTGTTTCATAGTATGAAAACATAACATATTCAGGGTCTCTCCGGTGGCACAGCAGTTGAGCGCTGGGTTGCAAAGCTGCCCGTAGTCTCTGCAGCACCTGTTCAATCCCCGGCCTCTGGGAAAGGATCTCACATGGCGCACAGACCTCTCCTGCCGCCCGCTGCTCCCCTCAGCAGTGTACTTCATCACTCTACCTGTTCTGCTCTCTGCTCTGGCTCTGGTGAATTCTCTCAGCCTCCTGTGCCTCTGACTGTACCCAGTGCTTGTATAAATAAATAAATAAATCTTAAAAAAAAAACATTCAAATTGAGATGTAAATTAAATTGCACTTACAGGAATATTTATAGGTTAAATGAAGAAAGATTAAAAACCATTTGATTTTCAGGAATGCAGTGTTGCTTTAAAACTTGAAAGTCAATCCATGTAATTCATGATATTAATGAAATAAACAATGAATTATATGCTCAAATCAATGAATGCAGAAAAAAACATTAAGACTAAAAAATTCAACAATTATTCATGATATAAAAATAATACAGGGGCCTCCCCTGGTGGCGCAGGTGGTTAAGCGCCGCACTGTGGAGCTGTCCGCAGCCTCTGCAGTGCGGGTTTGATCCTGGCCAGCCGGCCAGCCGGCTGGCGAGGGTCCCACATGGCGGGGCAGACCTCTCCTGTCTCACCCGCTGCTCCCCTCAGCAGTGTATTTCGTCAGTCTGCCTGTTCTGTTCCCCACTCTACCTCTGGTGAATCCTCTCCCCCTCCTGCACATCTGGACTATACCCCAGTTCTTATGTAAATAAATGAATAAATATTAAAAATAAATCACCTTTCAACAAACTAAGTATACAAGGGAACTTTATTTATCTAATCAAGAAGTTTATTCAGAGACGAATTAGTGCCTATCCTTCACAAACTCTTCCAAAAAAATTGAAAAGGAAGGGATAATACCAAACACGTTCTATGAAGCCAACATTACACTAATACCAAAACCAAACAAGGACAACACAAAAAAAGAAAACTACAGGCCAATCTCCCTAATGAACACTGATGCAAAAATCCTCAATAAAATTTTAGCTATCAGAATCCAACAATGTATCCATAAGATAATTCACCACGACCAAGTAGGATTCATTCCAGGGACACAAGGATGGTTTAACATCCGAAAATCAATCAATGTTATCCAACACATCAACAAACAGAAATACAAAAACCATATGATAATATCAATAGATGCTGAGAAAGCTTTTGACAAAGTGCAACACGCATTCATGATAAAAGCCCTTGAAATTCTTGGGATACAAGGAACATACCTCAACATCATAAAGGCCATATATGACAAGCCAACAGCCAGTATCATTCTCAATGGTAAAAAGTTGAAAGCATTTCCATTAAGATCTGGAACAAGGCAAGGATGCCCACTCTCACCACTGCTTTTCAATATAATACTGGAAGTCCTAGCCAGAGCAATAAGACAAGAGAAAGACATACAAGGAATTCAAATAGGAAAAGAAGAAGTCAAACTATCACTATTTGTAGATGATATGATAATATACATAGAGAACCCCAAAAACTCCACAGAAAAACTAATTCAACTCATCAATCAGTTCAGTAAAGTGGCAGGATACAAAATCAACACGCAAAAGTCAGTAGCCTTCCTATACACAAACAATAAGTCTGAAGAAGAAGAAATAAAAAAAACCATCCCTTTTATTATCGAAACAAAAAAAATTAAATACTTGGGAATAAATCTAACAAAAGAGGTAAAGGACCTATACAAAGAAAACTATAAAACACTGTTAAAAGAAATAGAAGAAGATACAAAGAAATGGAAAGACATCCCCTGCTCATGGATTGGAAGAATAAACATTATTAAAGTGGCCATCCTACCAAAAGCAATACACAGATTCAATGCTATTCCAATAAAAATTTCAATGTCATTCTTCAAAGAAATAGAACAATTATTGATGAAATTCATATGGAATCACCAAAAACCCCGAATAGCCAAAGCTCTCCTGAAAAAAAAGAAGGGAATGGAGGCATCACACGCCCAGACTTCAAACTATACTAAAAAGCCATAATCATCAAAACTGCATGGTATTGGAACAAGAACAGACCCACAGACCAATGGAATCAAATAGAAAATCCAGAAATAAACCCACAGATTTATGGTCAACTAATCTTTGACAAAGGAGCAAAGACTATGCATTGGAGCAAAGAGAGTTTGTTCAATAAATGGTGCTGGGAAAACTGGGTCGCTACATGCAAAAGAATGAAGCTTGACTACTACCTCACAACATACACAAAAACCAACTCAAAATGGATTAAAGAACTAGACATAAGACCTGAAACCATAAAATTTATAGAAGGAAATATAGGTGAAACACTATATGACATGCACATCAAAGACATCTTTACAGACACATCACCCAAAGCAGTGATAGTGAAGGCAAAGATAAACAGCTGGGACTACATCAAATTAAAGAGCTTCTGCACAGCAAAAGAGACAATAACAAAAACAAAGAGAAACCCCACTGACTAGGAGAACATTTTTGCACACAACACTAATGATAAAGGACTGATCACAAAAATCTGCAAAGAGCTGATGAGACTCAAAGAAAATAATCCAGTCAAAAAATGGGCAGAAGAGCTAAAAAGAAACTTCTCTGAAGAGGAAATGCAAATGGCCACCAGGCATCTGAAAAACTGTTCAACATCACTTGTAATCAGGGAAATGCAAATCAAAACTACAATGAGATACCATCTCAACACCAGTGAGAATGGCACATATTAAAAAAACTAGCAACAACAAATGTTGGCGAGGTTGTGGAGAAAAAGGAACTCTCCTGCACTGTTGGTGGGAGTGCAAACTGGTCCAACCACTATGGAGAGCTGTGTGGTGATTTCTTGACCTACTAAACATAGAGCTTCCATAGGATCCAGCAATTCCACTCCTAGGTATTTACCCAAAGGACACAGAAACATCAATTCCAAAGAGCACCCGCACCCCTATGTTTATAGCAGCACTATTTACAATAGCTAAGCTGTGGAAACAACCCAAATGCCCAAAAATAGATGACTGGATCAAGAAGATGTGGTACATATACACAATGGAATATTACTCAACAATCAAAAAAAGATAAACACATGCAATTTGCAGCAACATGGATGGAGTTGGGAGGGATCATGCTCACTGAAATAAGCCAGAAAGAAAAAGAAAAATACTGGATGGTCTCACTCATAGCAGGAATCTAGAAAACTTAAATAAGGGACCAGGAAAATGAATAACTATAAGAAAGTAAAAATCAAAATCAACAAACAACTATGAACCAGAGACACTCTGTGAGGGATGGGGGGGCGGGAAGGGGAGGGATTGGGGTCAAAATAAGGGGGTCGCAATTGTATGGGGAATAAAAAAATAAAATTTATAATAAAAAATAAAAAAATAATTAAGAATAGTTTAAAACTACTTACAGAAAACATGATACTTAGCTAGTAATATTGAAACATTCTTCCTGAGACTGGGAATGAGGCAAGGATGTCCACTGTCACCATTGTTACTCACTATTTTTCTGAAGGGCCTAGTAAGTACAAGAAGTCAAGAAAAATATATAACAGGTAAAAAATATTAGAAAGAATGAAAAAAAAAACTTATTCACAAGTAACTTCAGAAAAACTTTTAGCTTATATTTCTTTATATAATTTCAATCCTGCATATACATGTACATGAAGTATGAATAAATGTGCATCAAAAGTCATTTGCAAATGTTTATAGCAGTATTATTTATAAAAATCAAAACTGGAAACAATCCAAGGGTCCATCAAAATTATAATGGGAAAATAAGTTGAGTTATTGCTGCAGGAGGCCTTGTTGCCCCAGCCAGATAAGACACTGGCAAGCAGCGAAGCTAAAGGGCCTCACACCGTGGGGCCGAAGATTCCTTGTGCCTCACATCGTGGGGCTGAAGATTTAACATCCCTTCACTTTTTGTTCTTGGTCATAAAAAGAGAAAAATTTCCCAAAAAGTACATTAGGCACTATATTATATGCATCAGTATACTGTAAATAAACGGCACGGAAAATTATCTGTTAGAAACTAATTATTAAACAATTTGGCCCACTTGACAATGGGAGACAAGTTATTGAACATGCCTGACAAGCATTACAATACAACAATTATAGTAGGTCCTTCTTTTGCCTTCCCTTGAAGTTTCTTGGGAAAGTTTTTAAATGAAGCTATTTGAGTTAAGAAGTTTGTAGGTAGAAAAAGTTCTGATAGCTGAGTAGCAGCTGGTCTCTGACTGAAGACCATGTGAATAAAATAGTCTTTGGATGCTTAGGCTTTAGCTGATAGGGATGTACTGGCGGCTATCTACTGTCTTAGGTTATTGTTTGGTTGAAACAATGAGTTCTAGTGTAAGGCTTAGTTCTTTATTAGCCTTGAAGGTTGCCTTCTTGCTGAGAGCACGTAGTGGCCAAAAGCCCACAGAAAAAGAGATGCACTGATTGTTTCTATGCACATGATAATGTCATCTCACTGCTTGCAAAAAATGTATAAATAAAAAACCTGCTGAGCCTCTCGGCAGAAGATACCAGCACCTCACCAAGTGTCGGTGTCTCCTCATTCTACCTCGTCCCCTTCCCCTCAGTCCTTTCGTTTTCGCCGACGCCGTCTCATCCTTTCAGGAACCCCTGACACGACATTTTGCTGGAGGCTGGTCCCCGGCAAGTTATAGTCATACAATGGAATATTATTGAGTAACAAGAAGCAAACCAATGATAGATGTAGCAACATAGAAAATCTCAAACGCATTGTGTTGAATGAAAGAGGGTAAAAAAGTATTACAGAGATAATTTTCAAGGGCCACAAAATCCAATAATAAAAGATTCTGACATACTTCCCTCTTCCTCCTAGTTGAGAAACATTGCACTAAGGAGGGGGAATATATTCTTTTTCTCTTTGAGTCTCAATGTTGAACAGTAAACTCTCAATCAAGATTTATAATATTTAATTGAATTTAACCTATCTTTTGAAGGGTAAAAGACATACTTGTAGATAAATAACAGTAAATTCACTATAAGGCTTAGGACTAATGACAAAGTACATTTACACAAATCACTGGATTAGATAGACATCCTCCACACAATTTGGAAGACATATAGGAAGAGTACAAAATGCTAGAAATGTTTTTCCAAAATATGTAACCTGCTGCATAAATGGCTATTCTACGATAGAAGGAATTGCTATGGCCTTCAGTTTTATATATATATATATATATATATATATATACACACACACACACACACACACACAACTTTTGGCTGAGTCTCAGGGAACAATAGGTATTAGAATCTCACTTCCATCCCTGCAGTAAAAGGTTGGATTTTAGTGCTTAGGTAATAATAGTCTAATAATTGAGAAATGAGGCATATGCTATTCCTGGCATATTTTGATTTAGCATGAGCCTCAGAGGTGACAAACTGCTGTGATGACAAACCCTGTTCAGCCTGTCTGGCAGGGACAGGCCCCTAACTCTCACTTGAGGATAAACCATGATCTATCTGCACATATATGTTTCCTTGGGGCAAAGAATAGACTTAAGTATATGGTATAGAATAACTTAAATGCTTTCCATCTTGAGTGCAAGTGAGGCAATTTCACAAGTCTTTCAAACTAATTTCTCAGATAGGCAAAAACACTGTTGAATAAACCCTACTCAGTTTCAACTTCTAATCTCTGTGTGAGCATGGGACTTTAAAGCTTAGCCGAGCTTCAGGATAAAAAAAAGATTTATATGTCTGAATTATCTTTTGTTCATTTTTCCAAGAAGATTCTGAGAACTAGCTCTTAGGATCAAGACTCTTGACAGATTTCCTTTAAAACTCATTGATTAGGGTTCTAGGTATAAATAAAGATGAATAATACAGAGTTTCAAGTTGCTCACAATCTTTCCCCCAAATACCTGTAATATTTTTAACAGTTGTTTTTCTAGGCGCCAATGTATGAGATTTGTCTTTATTTGTATTTCTGGCTCTGTGCCCCTGCACTCAGGTTTTCAGCTATGTACAGCTGTTTATATTTGTCTTGCAAAAGCCATAAACGTGTTGTGTCAAACAGGGACTGGGAGTCAATGATCTTTCCAATCCTGGATATAGCACCTGACCCATTCTGGTCTTATTCAGTACATTTTTGTTTAATAAATGAATATTGTGTCTATCACTCTGCCCTGAGAGAAACTTTCAATCACCATAAAAAAAACTTGTGGAAAGGGCTCCTTTGTGGGTCATGAGAAATTGAGTGATAGAAAACAATCTGGAAAGAATAGATAGAAGGATTATTTTGCTCTTTATCAGAAAGTTACCCTGCTGACAAACCAGGTTAAACATCATTATCCTCAATTATAGAGAAGTAGATATTTTTCCTATTACATATTTCTCCTTCTATGCGCAGAACTCCCAAGGACACACCTTAGCTTAATCATAAGTAGAGGTTAAAGTGTAACAAACGGAAGGCAACTTCAGGAGGAGAATCAGCGTTTTAATCAGCCCATAAAGTCTAATTCCGGACACCTGCTGCTTTGTTGCATACTAGCAGTCTTCCCAGGACAACAAACACATCTTTCTTTGTTTCCTAGCACTGACAGATAATATATGCACAGCTTGGAGAACATTTATTATGGTAACTAACTTCAGGCAGAATGGAAGCAATAAAGAGAATAAATGGGTAGTTAGACTCTAGTGTAATGGAGTCTTTTTAGACTCTAAAAACAAACAAACAAGAACAAAATAAAACAAAAACCAAACAACATGCGGGACCTGATAAATGAGGCCAAGTGGTTACCGTATAAAACCACTTTAAATATGGATAGAATTGCTTCACAAAGTTGGAATTCAGGCAACATTGAAAAATTGATGAATCAGGTCCATTACAGAATAAGTGTGAGAAAAATGAACTGCTCTTTGAGTCATTTTGCTAAATTAGTACTACTCCATCCAGCCCCACCATAGTAATTTTTTTTTTACTTTTTACATCACTGTTCTTTTTTAAACAATATTTACTTCCCCCCGCCCCCTCAGGTATGGTCCCCATAGAGTTTCCTTCACCAATGCACCCGTGCACCATCACCTCAGTCCCCTGTGCTCCTCCCTCTCTCCCTTTGACCGCTCTCCCGCCTCCTCCCCTGCAGTATGTCTCTGATTTATAATTGTCTGGTTTTGCTTTGTTGTGTTTTGTACTGTTATTTTTTTTAAACTGATGTCTTACTTGGTTCCCCTATATTCCTGCTATGAGTGAAACCATCCGATAGTTTTCTTTTTCCTTCTGGCTTATTTCACTGAGCATAATTCCTTGTAGTCCCATCCATGTTGCTGCAAATGCATGAGTTTATCTTTTTTTGATTGCTGAATAGTATTCCATTGTGCATATATGCCACATCTTCCTGATCTAGTCATCTATTTTCGGGCATTTGGGTTGTTTCCAGGTTTTCCCTATTGTAAACAGTGCTGCAATAAACATAGGGGTACAGGTGTTCTTCAGGGAAATGCAAATCAAAACCACATTGAGATACCACCTTACACCAGTGAGAATGGCACATATCAAAAAAACTAGCAACAAATGTTGGCGAGGATGTGGTGAAAAAGGAACTCTCCTACATTGCTGGTGGGAGTGCAAACTGGTCCAACCATTATGGAAAGCTGCCTAGAGGTTCCTCAGTCTACTAAAAATGGAGCTCCTATATGACCCGGCAATTCCACTACTAGGGATCTAACACCTCCCAACCCCCCACCCCCGCTCCCAACATATTACCTCAAAGCTAAACTCCTGAAGAGTAAACCCCACTGTTTCTTTCCTGTAGCATTTCCATGCTTAATCCCAGTTCAAACACCAGGCCTAGGGCTGGCCCCAAAGTAGAAGAGCATGCTGACCACAGGCTTCTGATGACTGCAACATTCACTGTCTCATATGCCTGTCCGTACAGCACACGCGGCATATGCCACATATATGTAGTATAGATAGGAAATGTAAGTGACAAACATGTGAAAAACAACACATCAAAAATGACAAAAATCTGAACTTGAAAAAAATCCCTATTTAAAAAAAATATGCAGTATCAAGAGAGAAGCCCTGACAAAGATCTTATTTCAATAAGGTCAGACAAGAAGCAACAACTCAAAATTTAAGTCCAAAAACTCAACATAAGTGTTAGTAAAACAAAATTTTAAAGATCATTGCATTCTTATCTGAAAATTATAAGCCATTTATACAGTTACTTTGTAGTACCTGAATTCAAATTTCAGTATTGAAACCATACAAGGAATCAAGTTTATGTTTAGGATACATGTTTTAAAATAAACAAACCCATGTGTAAATCCTAATGCTCCGGGTGGGTATCTTAAACTCTGAAGGTCTCAGTTTCTTAATATAGACAATTACATATATATGTTTATATACAATTAATAACATCTATAAATAACAACATATATAAAAATTATATTCTTAATATCTATTTTAATGTATTCTTATTGTTCCTAGTTCAAGTTAGTGAAAAATGCATTCTGTAGGCACAGAGGAAAGAATGTGTTTCTTTTCCTTCTCAGGTTCTTTTCATACTGAAGAAATTATTTCCTCCTTCCTTCTATCTCCCTCTCTCCTTCTTTTGTACATTCCTGGGTTAGCTACAAAGTATGAGTTCACACACTATTTTTTTTTTTTTACTCAGATGGAGAAATGTGAACGCATTTATTATTGAAGAAGGGTAGAGCGTCATTTTTTTTTTTTAGTTAGTACATTGAAAGGATTCTAAATTGGCATTTATAAATTAAGATTATAATTTTATACCATAATTATGTTATATACACTACCCTATTTTAATATTTATAATGTTTTTAATGCAAAACTCCTACAGATAATTTTTTTCTATAGTGCTATATTTTAGAAAAGGTTTAAGGTATTCTTCTGTCCTCCTCCTTTTTTTTTTTAGCTTAAAAGTAGACATATTCCCTATGCATACACTGTTTAATTTAACTGAAGCAAAAGTACTACTAGTCTGTTTTTTTTTAATCTTTTAAAAATTGAGATATAATTAGATAGTCTCTTTGATTAATTTTCCATCCCCTAATTTGAAACTTACAAATTTTAATTTAGGTCATCTGGAACACTGAATTATCTTTAACACTGGATTTTTATATGATTGTTATAGCAAGGCAAAGACATTTTTAGGAAATAATATATCAAGACAAAATGATCACGGTAACCAATCTATACTTGTTTTTAATTAAGAAAAACTATTTTCCACAGATAAAGTTCATATTCTAAATGTTTATGTTCTTATTTCATTTTGATTCTCTACATGATAGTCAATTAAGCAGAAAGTGAATATTTGATTTAAACATTTCAGTCCCATTATGAAATATCTTTAGGAGGATGGTAGTTCTATGCAATTTTGAAAAGGCCAGTTAAGTAAATCATTTCATTTGGGGCCAATATCATATAATCTTTTTCTCTTTAACCTTAGTTAGACCTCATGATAGCATGCCTCTAAATACATGTTGCAATATTTTATGGCCAGGTTACATAGTTCTTCAAGACACTTCTGCAAACAAGTAGCGTAATTTTCCAGACCATGATGTTCCAGACAGTCATATTACAAAAAGCAAAAATGAGCAATACGTCATTGATGGGTATGACTCAAAGGACATTAACCAATGCACTTTCCAATAATGAGTCTGAATCAACAGATGTAATAGGAAGATTTTTCTTAGTGAATTTCCCAACTTTGTATTTTTACACTTAAGAGAAACATATGTTTTAATACTTAACAGACTTAGCAGTAGTGGGAGGCCTGTGGCAGCCACAACTTGGAGTGTATCTTTAGGGCTTCTCAAAGAACTCTTTTAAGGACAACCTCTCTTCCTAAATGCTAAATACAGATCTAGTCCTATTTTACTCACTTGTATCATTACTGATTATAATCAGTACGAATATTATTTAAAGGACATTTGTATTTTTACACAGAGTTTAGTTATTCAATTGATTTAAAAACAGAAAAAGTAAAGAAATATCCTGTTTTCTTTTTGCTATTAATTTTTGTTTCCCAATTCTGCAAAAATATTTTTTTTTATGATAACTAGGTGCATACAGACCTATAAGCCTTCTCTGGCTTCGCACGTTCAAATTTCATTTTCTTTGCCTAGCCAACTATATTGCCTTCTGCTCCCTGCATTTCCAGACTTCAGTATCACATGCAACTGTCTGTAATGTGTGCCCATAATTCTCACCATTCAGACCTTGAAGACAGATCCTTGCATAACTTTATTTTTTTTAAAGATTTGTTTTTATTTATACAAGAGCCGGGGTACAGGCCAGATATGCGGGAGGGTGAGAGGATTCACCAGAGACAGAGAGGGGAACAGAACAGGCAGATTGACGAAATACACTGCTGAGGGGAGCAGTAGGAGAGACAGGAGAGGTCTGCTGACCATGTGGGTTGCTCCGAGGCGGGCAGGGAGCCAACCCGCACTGCAGAGGCTGCAGACAGCTTCACAGCGCTGTGCTCAACCGCCTGCGCCACCAGGGAGGCCCCTTGCATAACTTTAAAAAGAAAGACAAACATATACCAAAAAAAACAAAAAACCCAAACAAAGACAAAGAACAAGGGATGATAGTTGGGAGAGAAGAATGGGAAGAAAAACACTAGTCTGGGAGTGATACCAGCATCTAGCACTGGCATTGGAACACTGTATCTCATATTAGGGTTAATGTAAGGACAAATCAGACTAGGTAAGACCCTTTCCTTGTTTATATTACCTTGTGCATTCCCTACCTCAGGAAAAGGTGGGACAGGCCTGGGGCAGGGATGGTCTTTTTTACAGTTTTGCTCTAGTGACAGAAGTAAACTTCCTATGAAGCTTAAACTTTGGAACCTTCACTTGTATGGCCCTGGGAGGGTTCTAGCAATGTACACACATGTCAAGTGCTTTTGTAAAATTTGCAAAGTAATGTATTCTAACTGCAGCTACAACCAAAACAAAAGTATCTGCACTAGCATGCTTCATACCTTACCTTATGGTATAAAGTTGGAGTAGGTGCAAGTAGACTTAGTTAAAGGAAAGCTGAATTGGAGATATATAGTATAGGTTTAATGGGAATATTTGTGTGGTCTGTAGTTTACAACACTGTATATATTCAGAGGCATAGACCCATGTGCTCACACCACAGCCACTACAGTCCTCAACACAGTCCACTGTTTTCCCTTCCCCACTGTATTTTTGCCCTTCCCCCTCTCATAGCCGCAATTCCATGGTCCATTTTGTAGGGTTTGTTATTGACTCAGTTTCATCTTACCCTTTGTTTGATTTCTCTATTCCACATGTAAGGTATCGACCTGAAGAATGTAAAAATACTAGTGCAAAAGCACTATTTACAATAGCTAAGCTTTGGAAACAACCCAAATGCCCAAAAATAGATGACTGGATCAAGAAGATGTGGTACATATATACCATGGAATATTACTCAGCATTCAAAAAAGATAAACATGCATTTTTGCAGCAACATGGATGGCGCTGGAAGGGATCTTGCTCAGCGAAATAAGCCAGAAAGAAAAAGAAAAATACCGGATGGTCTCACTCATAGCAGGAATCTAGAAAACTTAAATAAGGGACTAGGAAAATGAATAACTTTAAGAAAGTGAAAATCAAAATCAACAAAAAACTATGAACCAGAGACACTCTGTGGGGGGTAGAGGGCGGGAGGGGAGGGATTGGGGTCAAAATAAGGGGGTTGCAATTGTATGTGGATTATAAAAATAAAATTTATTATAAAAAAATAAATATGAATGAATAAATAAAAAAAATTAAAAAATACTAGTGCAAAGGGATATATGTACTCCTGTGTTCACTTCAGCACTTTGTTAATAAGTTTACTCCTATATATTTCATTCCTTTTGTTGTGATTGTGAATGGCATTGTTTTCTTGAATTCTTTCTCTTCTTGCTCACTGTTTGCATATAGGAACACAACTGATTTCTTTAAATTGATTTTTTACCCTGCCACTGTACTATATTGATTTATTATTTCAATTAGTTTTTTAGTGGAGTCTTTAGGGTTTTCTATGTATATTATGTCACATGTAAATAGCGATAGTTTTACTTCTTTTCCAATTTGATTTTTTTCGTATCTTTCTTTTGCCCAATTTTTCTACTTAGGGCTTCCAATACTATGTTGAACAGTATTGGTGAGAGTGGACATCCCTGTCTTGCACCAGACCTTAGAGAATAAATGTTTCACCACTGACTACGATGTTTGTCATAAATGATCATTATTATGTTGAGGTATGTTCCTACTGTCCCCAGCTTTTTTGAAGATTTTTATCATAAACAGACGTTTAAATTCATCAAATGCTTTCTTGGATCTATTGATATGATCATATGATTTTTAAATTTCCTTTTGTTGATGTGATAAATTACATATTGATTTTTGGATGTTAACCATCCTTGTGTCCCTGGAATAAATCCCACTTGTTCAAGATGTATGATCTTCTTGATATGTTGTTGAATTGGTCTGCTAAGATTTTGTTGGGAACTCTTGCATCTATCTTCATCAGGGACATTGGTCTATAATTTTCTTTTTTTGTGATTGTCAGATTTCAATATGAGTGACATTGGCCCCATAAAGTGTGTTTGGACCCCCGCTTTCTCTATTATTTTGAGAAGAATTTGATAAGGATAGGTATTATTAATCTTTGAAAGTATGGCAGAATGATTAGTGAAACCATCTGAGCCCAGGATTTTTGTTTGGAAGGAGGCTTTTGATTATTGTTTCAATTTCCTGGCTTGTTATTGGTCTGCTCAGGTTTTCCATTTCTTCCTGATTCCGTTACAGAGGGTTGTAGGTTTTGAAGAATCTGTCCATTTCATGTTATTGATTTTTCTGGGATATAGATTTTGTTGTAATCTCTTACGATCCTGTATATTTCTGAAATGTCTGCCACAACTTCTCTTTCATTTCTGATTATATTTTTCTCCTTTTTTTCCTTAGTGAGTCTAGTGAAGGGTTGTCTATTATTTATTGTTGTTTTTTAAGAACACTTCTATTTTGTTGAACACTGATGCTGTGTGGAGGTTCTTCAGACTACTAAAAATGGAGCTACCGTATGACCCAGTAATTCCACTCCTAGGAATCTACCCAAAGAACACAAAACATTAATTCAAAAGGATACCTGTACCCCCATTTTTACTGCAGCACTATTTACAATAGGTGAGATATGGAAACAACCCAAATGTCCCCAAATAAATGACTGGATCAAGAAGATATGTGATATATATATATATATATATATATATATATATATATATATATACACATAATGGAATACTATTCAACAATCAAAAAAGATAAACTCATGCCATTGGCAGCAACATGGATGGAGCTAGAAAGGATTATGCTCAGTGAAGTAAGTCAGAAGGAAAGAGAAAAATACCGGATGGTTTCACTTATAGGAGGAATATAGGGGAGCCAAATAAGGGATCAGGGAAAAATAATATTAAAAAAACAAAATTAACAGACAACTATAAATCAGAGACATTTTGCAAGGGAGGGAGAGGAGGAGGGATCAAAACAGGAGGGATGAACACAAGGGACTATGGTTATGGTGCATGGTGAATTGGTGGTGGGAATTCCATGGGGTCTATACCTGAGAGGAGAAAGCAAGTATTATACAAAAATGAACAACAATGTAAAATATATAAATTTAATAAAAAGATTTTAAAAATAAAAATCACAAGCATTAAAAAAAAAAAGATTAGCTCCTGAACAAGAATATTTAAAATCCCTCAAATCTTACTGTTTATATATGAAGGAAACTTGATAGAGCTTTTTCCAAATTAGCAATAATGAAGAGTGAAACTGAAAGAACTGTTCTAAACTCTCAATTAAATACAATTTTGATCAACCATTCATGAGGACTTGCCACTATTTATGTAGAAAAAAATTATAAAAATATTGTTATGTGGGGTCTCCCTACTGACACAAGGGGTTAGAACGCAACCTACAAAGCTATCCACAGCTACTGCAGCACAAGTTCGATCCCAAGCCAGGGAGCCACCCACATGGTGCAACAGACCTCTCCTGACTCACCTGCTGCTCCCCTCAGCAGTGTATTTCAGTAAATTTGCCTGTTCTGTTCCCCACTCTGTTTCAGGTGAATCCTTTCACCCCCCTCACCTCTGGCATGCACCCCAGTTCTTGTATATATAAATAAATAAATCTTTTTAAAAAATATTGTTATGTGAAGAAATTACCAAAGCACACACATACACAAATATAGAGAAAAAGTATTAACAGATGTTTGTCAAGCAATAAGTTAATGAAAACATTATGTCATTTTTCTGTATTTTATAATTTTAGTGGTTTTTATCAGCTTTTAAAAACTTAAATCTGTCACAATATGATTTCTCTATTTATTTTCATATCCATTTTTGGCTTGTAACTTAGTATTGTTAGTATTCTTAGAGAGCTCCCAAAGTAAATAAACTCCAGGTCATAACTGGCATGGATTTACCTCTGCCCAGTGCTGACTCAGAACCTGGAATATTATGTAGGAATAGCTGTTGGACTAAGAGTTGTGACATGACACACATGTTAGTGAAGGAGTTAGGCTGTCCTGAGATTCTTTGGCATATCCAGTTTCTAAATTTGACAAGTTTGAGAAATGTGACACTACCTCACCTGCCACCAGAGATCCTGAGGGAAGGATCTCAGGGAGGGAAGCCAAGATGGCAGAGGCAGAGAAATTGAGGTTGAAATTCATCATACTGTTTCCCAGTTAAGAACAATGTTTTTCCTATGCTTTCATTCTTGCAGAGTGCTGAAATTAATTAAAATAAATTATTTCTAACACCAAAGATGTGTAAATTAATTATCATGTGCTTGGAATTTTATTCTTTTGAATAATTTTTCTCATATAAAGAAAAGTTATTCTTCCATCCTTTTAAAACGAATAATGTGAAACATATCTGAGTAGGATTACATCAAGTCCCAAGATAAGTTTGGAAATGATCGAAGTTTCTACACAGACTTCCAAGTTAAAATACCTTACTTAAATTTACATGCATATTGAGAACTTACATTGTGATTTTATTCATGTTCCTACTTGCCAATATTCCCACTTTAAAAATAATGTTTAACCTCATCTTTTCTAGATTGCTTCATTTCCATTAAGTGCTAGCAAGTCTAGGAAATGGCATTAACTAAAAGACAAGGTAAAATCTAGATACATGGTTGAATTAATTTCTGCCTGATGAAGCTGCTTTTGTGGCATCAGCACCTAGAACTGGACCTGTCTACCAGATCAGGTAGAGTCTTTAAGTGAGGGGCTAGGAGTCAGTAGGCCTCTTTCAAGGTGGGAAAGTATAGAATATAGACAAATCGCAATAAGCAAATTAAATAATAAATAAAAAATAATAGGCAAATTAAAAAAGTTGATAATGAGAGTTCCAATACTCATGGTGGGGTCCCCAAAAGGGAGCAAATAGGGAACTCAAAAAAAAGCAGTTTGGAAGTCCAACTAGGCACAATCAGTATCAGGAATGCCCATTAGCAGGTAACAGAACTTTAGCCACCTGGCTGGTGTGCAGGGACAGACTCTAATCCCTTGGAAGGGTTAATAACAGAGACTGATCATTACAAAACAGGATTCTGGTTATTGAATATATTAAGTCAAACACTAACCACAGGAGAGCAACACAGAAACACAGTTAATCAAACTGAAGCTCAAGCAGGTTTTGAGAATAAGACAGAGGCTTGTAACCAGAACTTGGGCAAACAGAGCCGGAGAAGCAACAAAAGTGACTTGATGCTGAACCCCAATGCATTGGGGTGGTGTCTCTCACATCTCTTGTGTTCAATTTCCTCCATTATTATTCCAATTCTTTGCTGGGATGGAACCTTCCATTGAGCCCTAATCCACTTGGCTGGGCAGTTGGTCTATCTCTGGGCTCTGAGTTCTGAAATGCTGAATTCTATTTCCTACACTTCCATCTTCTGCTAGGATTCTTCTCTGAAGGTGAGGATAATCCTAAACCATGGAAACACATATCTTGGAGCATTGCTTACTCCCTGAATATCTTCCTGGAATAATACTGACATGGGTACCCTCCACCATATATAGGTATTAGAGAAGATCTCCATAATGAGTTGTGTGAAGAAAGAAAGCGAAGATTTGATAGTATTCCTTCAATCATATGACTGATGCACAATGTCAAGAGTGTGGGAAGATTTTGAAGAGATGACCTCAGTGGCTACCACACAAGTGGAACCAGTATTAAGGGATAAAAGATAAATGGGAAAGTACCTGATACTGTTACTTAATTTTAAATAAATTACTGAATTTTTCTAGTTTACTTATTTCCTCATCCATAAGAAGATAATAATTACTACTCATAACAACTGTGAAATTAAATGAGATAAATAATATAAAACATCTAGAGTGCCTGCCTGTAAAAGCTGCTTAACAAATGATAGCCATTGTTATTACAAATGTAAGGGAAAATTATATTCATGCATCACACAAATATTTTTTTTATTTTTATTTTTAAATTTTATTTTTATATTCCCCATACAATTGCAACTCCCTTATTTTGACCCCAATCTCCCCTCCCCCATAGTGTGTTTGTCGATTTTGATTTTTTCTTTCTTATAGTTATTCTTTTTCCTGGTCCTTTATTTAGGTTTTCTAGATGCCTGCTATGAGTGAGACCATCCAGTATTTTTCTTTTTCTCTCTGGCTTATTTCGCTGAGCATGATCCCTTCCAGCTCCATCCATGCTGCTGCAAATTGCATGTGTTTATCTTTTTTGATTGCTGATTAATATTCCATTGTGTATATGTACCACATCTTCTTGATCCAGTCATCTATTTTTGGGCATTTGGGTTGTTTCCACAGCTTAGCTATTGTAAACAGAGCAGCTATAAACATAGGGGTGCAGGTGCCCTTTGGAATTAATGTTTCTGTGTCATTTGGGTAAATACCTAGGAGTGGAATTGCTGGATCATATGGAAGTTCTATCTTTAGTAAGGTGAGAAATCTCCACACAGCTTTCCATAGTGGTTGGACCATTTTGCACTCCCATCAGCAGTACAAGAGAGTCCTTTTTCTCCACATCCTCGCTAACATTTGTTGTTGCTAATTTTTTTAATATGTGCCATTCTCACTGGTGTTGAGATGGTATCTCATTGTAGTTTTGATATGCATTTCCCTGATTACAAGTGATGTTGACCATTTTTTCATATGCCTGTTGGCCATTTGTATTTCCTCTTTGGAGAAGTTTCCTTTAAGCTCTTCTGCCCATTTTTTGACTGGATTATTTTGTTTTTGTTGAGTCTCATCAGCTCTTTGTAGATTTTTGTAATCGGTCCTTTATCATTAGTGTTGTGTGCAAAAATTTTCTCCCAGTCAGTGGGGTTTCTCTTTGTTTTGGTTATTGTCTCTTTTGCTGTGCAGAAGCTCTTTAATTTGATGTAGTCCCAGCTGTTTATCTTTGCCTTCACTATCACTATTTGGGTGATGTGTCTGTGAAGATGTCTTTGAGGTGCATGTCATGTAGTGTTTTGCCTATATTTCCTTCTATAAATTTTATGGTTTCAGGTCTTATGTCTAGTTCTTTAATCCATTTTGAGTTGGTTTTTGTGCATGGTGCATCACACAAATATTATGCAGTGCCTATTAGCTGCCAAATACTGTAGGATCAAAGTGAAGGTAACTTGGTTCTCCAGCAGAGAGGGAAAGAATAAGTAAACAGGCATCTTCAACACAATATGCTATGAGCACTAAGAGGAGACATCTACCCAGGGTGATATGGAGGCTATTCATAGGAAGGTCATCTAAACTAGAAGAGATAATCCTGCAAGAGCATCCTCAAGAAAAGATTTTATTAGGGAGAGAGAAGGAAGAAAGATGCTCCTGGTAGAAGTTTGATGAATTTGGGAAAGTCCGTCCATGGACTGGGAGTAGGAAGGTGGAAATGGATAGGTTTGTATGGACCTCTCCTGATAGCCCTGCGGCTGAACTAAGGAGTTTGGGATCAAAATTGGGGCTCTGAGTGATTGTTGATGAGTTTTAAGCAGAGAAGCAACATGATTAGATTTGCATTTTAGAAAAATCACTTCTAAGCTCTCATGACATCATGGATTCAAATAAAAATGGAAACACAGGTAGAACCAACAGGTAGAACCCAAAGTGTTGAAGGAAAGATGCTTCCTTCTTCTTGATTTTGTACTTTAAAATTTTGATTTTCTGCCAGAATGATTCTAAAGGTATTAGATGATGAAAACATCCAATAAAATGTCTTGAGCTTCTTGATTTTAAAAAACAATAACAAAATCTGGGGGCCTCCCTGGTGTTGCAAGGGTTAAGACGAAACCTATGAAGCTATCTGCAGCCACTGCAGCACGAGTTTGATTCCCAGCCAGCCAGGGAGCAACCCACATGGTGCAGCAGACCTCTCCTCCTGACTCACCCGCTGCTCCCCTCAGCAGTGTGCTTTGGTCAATCTGCCTGTTCTGTTCCCCACTCTGTCTCTGGTGAATCTTCTCACCCCCTGCACCTCTGGCCTGTACCTCAGCTCTTGTATGCATAAATAAATAAATCTTTTTTAAAAATAAATAAATCCCCCCCAAAAAACCCACAAAATCACACATCTTCAAGCATGATTGAAATGAAGTACTCAGGTCTTTACATGGTGCCCACACCTATAGACCTAATAACTTATGCATAAACCCCTGGTGGTTACAGGTCTGACTAAAAATGACTTAGTAAATGGAAATTCTATTTAATGTGAAATGTTTGGTTTTCCAGGAACAGGATGGCTTTATGACTACACTGAACTCTCTGTAAGGGTCACTGAAAAATTAAGGAATTCTTAAAATTCTCAATTTTGTAAAATACTTAGTATTTGCATTGCCATTTTTTGAACGCTGGCAGGAAATTTAAGTTTTAAAAAATGACTATGAAAGAACTTAATTATAATTAACTTACAATTAACTTCAATTATAATTATAATTGAATTATAATTAACAGCATCTTCTATATCAACATACAAATAAAATATTAGGTTAAAAATGTCAGATGTTTAAGCTTCTCTTTATCATGTGTTCAAGCTGTCCAAATCATACAGAACAGGCTTGCTCCAGCCAAAGCCCAGGACAGAACTGTCCTATTTACTGTTTGTACTTTTACTCCTTTATACTGGTTTTCACTTGTGTAGTAGTCACTGAGGTCATCTCTTCAAAATCTGCCCAAACTCTTGTCATTGTGCATCAGTCATATGATTTAAGGAACTGAGCTGGCTACTGACGCAAGCACTGATCGAGTCTGGCTCAGTCAAGAAAATCTCATTCTTCCTGCTTATAAATGATTTAATACCAATGCTTAAACCAGTCAGCATGTGGCATTGATTTGGAATCAGGCTGATTTAGGAATAGGGACACAACTACAAGTAGGCTAATGAGAATGCCAAGAACATTGCTCAGATGCTTCTTGAGAAAATTTCATCACTGTTAAGTGAGAGTCATTAGAAGAGATAACTTTTTAAAAATTTTTAATTTTTTTAAACAAAGAAGCATGTAGCTCCAATTGTTATTATGACCACAAGGAAATTATCTAAGGCTAGAAATATTATTATCCTCAGTCCTTATTACATTATTCAATGAAATTTGAAGTTTATTTCTACTTCAGGACTTCCACATGTGTGACCCAATAAATTTCCTTGCTGTTAAGCTACCACATTAAATTAGGTTTCTGTTACTTGCAACTGAAAGCATTCTAAGTAATGTAATTTCCTACCATTTTTGCCTAGCACTTTTCTTTCTAACCTTATACACCAATTGACTTTCTTGACTCTAACCATTAGCATGATCTAATCATTTATATTGAAAATCTGGTTGTCTATACAATATCTCTTTCTAGCTTCTTCCAGCAGACATCACCATATAGGTTAAGTTGTATGAGCCATGAAAGAAACTTGGCTGAGGACAAAAGCTGATGTGCTGAAAATGAAAAAACAGAAAAATGGAAAAAGCCCTAGGACCTTAGTAATGCCATTCGACTGCTATTGTACTCTACTTTCAGCCTTCTTATTGTCTGACTAAACAATATTCTCATTGTTTATAAACAATTTGAGTTGGGACAATTTGTTGTTTGCATTGGAAAACAACCTAACTGATAAAGAATTTGCTGCTAAAATAGGGGATGCTGCAAATAACAACCCCCCACACTGTGGAACTGGATGAGTAGAAAATGGTGCCTCTCAAAAGACAATGAGGATCCCACTATTCTAGGCTGAGAAGATAGTCACTCTTGTTCTGTGGCTGAATAACAATTGACTGACTGTCATAGAGTACCTGAGACAGGGACTTCTGAGAGCCTAGTATTGTGAGATATGATAGTAAGAGTAAAATGTTGGTGCTTCTTAACTGCTTCTTAAGCCTTTCACTGCAAACCTATAATAAAAAGGGAAGTGTAGGTGAAAGCCGAGAAGGATGTGGGAGGCAGGAGATAAACTTAGTTGCCAACATTTCTCCCAAGGCTCTCAGATGAATAATATACATTGGACAAAGGCAACTAATAATATACATTGGACAATTTGTGTAAAATATAGAATTATGTGATTTCTTTACATAAATCCATTTTTCCTTTTGCACTGAGGGCAGAGGTAATCAAAGGGTGGACCAGAGGAAGGTGCAAATCTCAAAGAGATGTCTGTGGCTAAAAGACTGGAGTTCTCAAACCCAAAGATTATGTCTATATGAGCTCTCTGGTTGTATCTACTTGTTTTTAAAATTGGCTGAAAGAAAAGAAATCAGATAAATGCTTAAAGGAATTGACTACTAAAGAAATTCTAAGCCTGGTAATCCACAAAACTGAACAACCTTATGATAGTTCAACCCCTAAGGTACCCCCCAGACTCCAAACTCATAGGAAGTGCTAAACTCTCTAATAACTATCTCAAAATGTAGCCACAGAAAACAACAAACAAAGAAGATGTTCCTAGAAGTTGCCTAAAGGCTTATGAAGGGCATTGGACACTCTTAGAAAATAAAATCAGAGGCTATCAGAATGATTAACCAAGGAACTGGTTACTACTAGGTGGGCAGTCCTCTCTCTTCTTTCTAATTAGCTATGATATGGGCTATGGATCAGTAGTCACTGAGTAGCACTCCTATTCTCCCATTTTCAAGTGAAAGTTTTAGTTGTGGTTATCCTGTTCCTTCTCTATTACTGTTTGGGGTAGAAAAATATGTTTGGGGTAGAAAAAGCCACGGGTACATTGCGTGCTACTTTCACCTGATTAATATTTTATAATTCATGCTTCCATAAAGGCAACTCACTGAAGTTGGAATCTGGACACTATATTCAAGCATAATTTTGGGGGTGGGGGGACATGAGTACATTTATTCAGGTATGCCAAATAACTCAAAGACTGGTCTTTTAGTATTTGTTATGGGTAGAATTGTGTCCTCCCTCAAAATTCAAATGTTGGAATTCTAGTCCCAAATCCCTGAGAATGTGATCTAATTTAAGAGAAAGGGTTTTTACAGAGTTAATCAAGATAAAATGAGGTCATTAGGGTGTCCTAATCCAATGTGACTGGTGTACTTTTTTTTTTAAGATTTATTTATTAATTTATACAAGCACTGGGTACAGTCAGAAGAGCGGGAGGGTGAGAGAATTCACCAGAGTCAGAGCAGGGAGCAAAGCAGGAAGAAGGGCTGAAGTACACTGCTGAGGGGAGCAGCGGGCGGCAGGAGAGGTCTGCGCGCCATGTGGGACCCTCACCCAGCGGCCAGGGATCAAACCGGCGCTGCAGAGGCTGCGGGCAGCTTCGCAACCCAGCGCTCAACCGTTGTGCCACTGGGGAGGCCCTGGTGTAATTTTTGAAGAGGAAATGTAGATATAGACTAAAATAGACAAAAAAAAAAAAAAAAACAATGAAAAAAGACATAGAAAAGATAGCTACCTATAAGCCAAGGAGAGAGGTCTGGAACAGATCTTTCTCTCACAGCTTTTGGAAGGAACCAATGCTGCCAACACCTCTTCATTTCAGACTTTTAGTCTGGAGACTATGACATACTACATTTTTGTTGCTTCAGCCATTTAGTGTATGATAGTTTACTATGGCAACCCTAGAAAACTAACACAGTATTTGTAACATTTCTCTAGGAACTGGGAACAATTTACGGATTTTACGGATTTAACAAAAAAACAGCACAGTCAGTGTTAATGTTATCCATTCATTTACTTATTCAACTGAAATTAAAACAAGCATAGGAAATTTGGTGAATAAAATCCTCCATTTCATTATAAAATAATGTATTATTAGAACAGAATAGTATTAGAGAAATATAGTAATAACATACTAAATTATTAATAAAGAACTCTACTGTTATGTAAAAGACTTTTACTAACGTCTCAAATACATTAACAAAAAATTTTAAACCATTGTTTTCTCAAAGTTTTGTCAGAACAATTTACCTTACATGTCTAATTGTGAATAAATTTAACAACAAACTTATTGTGAAGGACTACTAGAAACAGAAATACTCCATATGAAAGAACTTTAAAATTAAAACTGATAAGGGCCTCCCTGGTGGTGTAAAGGGTTAAGACACAACCTATGGGGCTGTCCCCAGCCACTGCAGCATGAGTTCGATCTCCGGCCAGGGAGCAACCCACATGGCACAGCAGGCCTCTCCTGACTCGCCCGCTGCTCCCCTTGGCAGTGTACTTCAGTCAATCTGCCTGTTCTGTTCCCCACTCTGTCTCTGGTGAATCCTCTCATCCCCCCCACACCTCTGGCCTGTACTCCAGCTCTTGTATGCATAAATAAATAAATCTTTAAAAAAAAAGATTAAAAGTAAGAAGATGAGTTTTATTTCCAAACTAATTCTAAAAGAGCAGGTTTTTAAAATAAAAGTTAAATCTCAGGAAATGGTATCACACTGGATTTATGAAGTTCACAAATACATGGAAGCCATCTGTTAGAAAATAATCGAACCAATAAAGGCAGTAACAGATGCTTATAATAGGTATACAATGTACTTGTTTATTTATTACAAAGAGTGACCATATAAAATCTGAAGAAATTGGGTTTTCTTTCTGAGCATTGAGACATTTAATTCACTCAATTTTCATCATTTGAATAAAGCACCTTAAGTCACAAAGCTGTGCCCTTACATGTTATGGTCCTAAATAGAGATGCTATTTAGAACAGGAATGTACTGAAATGAAACTGGCAGAATACTAAAAAAACTAATCAAGTTGAAAAAAAAAATGGAGAGGGGGCGGAGCAACATGGCGGCGAGGAGACGCTGCGAGTAAGATCTCCCATTAAAAAAAGTTAATAGGGAGTAAAAGCGGCAGGTCCCAGTGAGAACTGGGACACGGAAGATAAACGGAGGACTCCAGCAAACTGCCCAAAGAAGAAAGTTGCCATAAAAGAGGACCAGAAGGGAGGGAAGCGCAGAACCCTGCTCCCCTCCCCCGCCCACAAAGTCGGCACTCTCCGACCGGCAGAGAGGAGGGAAACAACAAACCAAAACGGCCAACAAGAAAAACGGACGCAGCAAGTGGGACTGTGAGTGGAAAGGAACTATTTCAGCCACCACACCCCGTGAACGGGAGCTGTGGAGAACCCTGCAGGATCCGCCGCGGAGGTGAGCTCCAGGCGCCATTAAAGAGAGCCCCCCCCCAGGAGGAGACCAGCACCAGCACACAGCCCCGGCCGCCCGGTAAGCTAGCACGGAAAGCGGCGCGCTGAAAAAACAGGCGCGGATCCGGATCGGATCGCAGCTGCCCAGGTCCCCGCGCCTGCGACCTAGGCTTGCGGGGAGACCGCGGAGGCCCTCCCTGAGTGAGCAGGAACAAGGCGCCCAGGCAGGGGAGCGGGATTCAAAAAGCGCCATTCCCGCACCACTGATCTGGGCTACAGCCCGCGTCCTGGAACTGAGGGCTTTGGAACTGAGACCCGGGACACGAAATTAGGGGCGTGGGTTCCCCACGACGGTGGGGCACAAGGCAGACACAGCACCCCAAAGCCGTTGAGGTGTACCCTACCATCCCCGCTCTGCTCCCTGTCCCACGGGGTGGAAAATCAGCTCCCCAAGGGCTCTAGGAGAGATCTCTGGCGCCACCTAGCGACTTGAAGCCAGCACAGGCTCCTGAAGGAGCTAGTGGCCAGCTGGGGAGTTAGCCCACGCCTGGCCCCTTCCGAACAAGTAGTCTGAGCCCACAGGGAGAGCGAGCACCCACAGCCGGGGCAGACCAGGCACGCAGAAGAGTGTGCCTGAGACCAGACGCGCAGGGAGTGTGTCCCACATCACCATTTTAGAACAGGGACATTTCTTCAGTAAAGACTACCTGCAGAAGGCTTCCTCAGGAGCCAGAGGTGAGCGGGGGAAGTTCGCCCACGCCAGACCCCCTCTGGCCTGCAGTCCAAGCCCAGTGGGGGAGCAGGAACCCACCGCCGGGGCAGAGCAGGCGCACAGGGGAGTGTGTCCCCACATCGGCATTTTAGAACAGGAACCTTTCTCCAGTAAAGACTGCTTGAAACTGACAGATGACTCCTGGAGGAACCAGAGGGGAGCAGAGAAGCCCACCCAGTCCCAACAACACAGTGTCCCAATGCATACGGCAAATTAGAAAACAGACAGTAGGGAGGAGAAGAACCACACGCAACCTAGCAACTCTCCAGAGAAAAAGCACACCACAAAAAGAAAACCAGCCCCCAGATTGCAACGACAATAACTTGGAAGAATTTCTGAGCCTTCCAGAAAGAGAATTTAAAATTGCCGTGATTAAAAAACTGACAGAAGTCATAAAGGAAAACAATGATAAGGGAAAAATAATCAACGATCAGAAGAATGCAATTGAGTCCCTAGAGAGGGAAAACAATGGTCAGAAGAAAGAAATTGAGTCCCTAAAGAGGGAAGTAAAAGAAATGCAGGAGATCAAAGAATTAATGGAAGAACTAAAGAATTCTGGGAAAAGCAATGAAAGCAGAATAGATGAAATGGAAGAACGAATAAGTAATCTTGAAGACACAGAAATAAAAAGAACCAAAACAGAAAAGGAAAGAGAAGTACGAAGGAAAAAGAATGAGGAAAGACTTCGGGAACTATCTGACTCCATGAGGAAAGGAAATATAAGAGTTATAGGAATACCAGAAGGAGAGGAGAGAGATGTAGGAACAGAGAAAATATTCAAAGAGATAATTGAAGAGAACTTCCCAAATGTGAAGAAGGAGCTGAAAATTGATATACAAGAAGCAAGAAGAACACCAAACTTCCACGACGAAAGGAAAAATACAGCAAGACACATAATAGTAAAGCTCCCAAGAATCCAGGACAAGGAAAAAATAATGAAGCTGGCAAGAGGGAAGAAACAGATAACATTCAAAGGAAAACCAATCAGGCTGACATCAGACTTCTCCGAAGAAACACTACAGGCAAGGAGAGAGTGGAGGGACATAGTCAACAGACTCCAAGAAAACAGATGCCAACCAAGAATACTCTATCCCGCAAAGCTCTCCTTCCTCTTTGAAGAAAGAATATGGACCTTCCCAGACAAACAGAAACTCCGGAATTTCATTGCAACTAAATCCCCACTCCAAAAAATACTACAAGGAGTCCTAAAGCCAGAACCTCAGAGGGACGAATAACAATGAAAGAAGGCCAAAAAAAAAAAAAAGTTATTAAAAGAATAAATAAATAAAATCAAAGGAAAGACAAACACAATGGCAAATACAGATGTTAACATATCAATATTAACTCTAAATGTAAATGGACTAAACTCTTCAATAAAAAGACACAGAGTTGCAGCCTGGATTAAGAAACAAAACCCAACCTTTTGCTGTCTCCAGGAAACACATTTAGCTACAAAAGATAAAAATAGGCTCAAAGTTAAAGGATGGAAAACAATCCTACAAGCAAATGGACCAAAAAAGAAAGCAGGAACAGCTATACTTATATCAGATAAAACAGATTTCAAACTCAAAAAGATAAAAAGAGACCCCAATGGTCACTACATTATGATCAAGGGGACAATACTTCAAGAAGAAATAACACTCATTAACATATACTCACCAAACGAAGGAGCACCAAAATATATCAGACAACTGTTGTCCTCTCTGAAAACAGACATCAGAGAAAACACATACGTAGTGGGAGACTTCAACACACCACTATCAACAATGGATAGATCAACAAGACAAAAAATAAGTAAAGAAACCAAAGCTCTAAATAAGGACCTAGAGCAATTGGGCTTAACAGACATCTATAGAACACTAAACCCCAAAAAAACGGAGTACACATTTTTCTCAAGCGCACACGGATCATTCTCCAGGATCGATCACATACTGGGGCACAAGACAAACATCAACAGATACACCAAGATTGAAATCATATCAACCATCTTTTCTGACCATGAAGGCATCAAACTAGAAATAAACCATAAAAAGAAGGCAAGGAACTTTCCTACCTCATGGAGATTAAAAACCACACTACTGGAAGACCATTGGACTAATGAGGAGATCAAAGAAGAAATTAAAAAATTTTTTGAATTGAACGACAAGGAGGACACCAATATCCTAAATGTATGGGATGCAGCAAAAGCAGTAATAAGAGGAAAATATATAGCAATAGAAGCTCACATCAAGAAACAAGAAAGAACGCAAAGAAACAACCTAATCTCGAAGCTCAAAGATCTAGAAAAAGAACAACAAAAAAACCCCAAAACCAGTAGAAGAAAAGAAATAATAAAAACCAAAGCAGAAATAAATGAAATTGAAACTAAAAAAACAATCCAAAAGATCAATGAAACCAAGAGCTGGTTCTTTGAAAAAATCAATAAAATTGACAAACCCCTAGCCAGGCTCACAAAGGAAAAAAGGGAGAAAGCACAAATAAACAGGATCATCAATGAAAGAGGAGAAATCACAACGGACACAGCAGAAATCAAAAGAATAATCAGTAACTACTATGAACAGTTATATGGAAACAAGTTCAACAATCTAGAGGAGATGGACAAATTCCTACAACTCTACAATCACCCAAAGCTAGATAAAGAAGAAATAGAACACCTAAACAGACCAATTACAATTAGCGAAATTGAAATGGTAATCAAAAACCTCCCCAAAAACAAAAGCCCAGGACCTGATGGATTTACAAATGAATTCTACCAAACACTCAGAGACGAATTAGTGCCTATCCTTCACAAACTCTTCCAAAAAATTGAGAAGGAAGGGACAATACCAAACACGTTTTATGAAGCCAACATTACACTAATACCAAAACCGAACAAGGACAACACAAAAAAGGAAAACTATAGGCCAATCTCCCTAATGAACACTGATGCAAAAATCCTCAATAAAATTTTAGCTATCAGAATCCAACAATGTATCCATAAGATAATTCACCACGACCAAGTAGGATTCATTCCAGGGACACAAGGATGGTTTAACATCTGAAAATCAATCAAAGTTATCCAACACATCAACAAAAAGAAATATAAAAACCATATGATAATATCAATAGATGCCGAGAAAGCTTTCGACAAAGTGCAACACCCATTCATGATAAAAGCCCTTGAAATTCTTGGGATACAAGGAACATACCTCAACATCATAAAGGCTATCTATGACAAGCCAACAGCCAGAATCATTCTCAATGATGAAAAGCTGAAAGCAATTCCATTAAGATCTGGAACAAGACAAGGATGTCCACTCTCACCACTGCTTTTCAATATAATACTGAAAGTCCTAGCCAGGGCAATAAGACAAGAGAAAGACATCCAAGGAATCCAAATAGGAAAAGAAGAAGTCAAACTATCACTATTTGCAGACGATATGATATTATACATAGAGAACCCCAAAAACTCCACAGAAAAGCTAATTCAACTCATCAATCAGTTCAGTACAGTGGCAGGATACAAAATCAACACGCAAAAGTCAGTAGCCTTCCTATACACAAACAATAAATCTGAAGAAGAAGAAATAAAAAAAAACATCCCTTTTGTTATTGAAACAAAAAAAATCAAATATTTGGGAATAAATCTAACAAAAGAGGTAAAGGACCTATACAAAGAAAACTATAAAACACTATTAAAAGAAATAGAAGAAGACACAAAGAAATGGAGAGACATCCCCTGCTCATGGTTTGGAAGAATAAACATTATTAAAATGGCCATCCTTCCAAAAGCAATATACAGATTCAATGCTATTCCAATCAAAATTTCAATGTCATTCTTCAAAGAAATAGAACAATTATTGATGAAATTCATATGGAATCACAAAAAACCCCGAATAGCTAAAGCTCTCCTGAAAAAAAAAAAGGGAATGGAGGCATCACACTCCCAGACTTCAAACTATACTACAAAGCCATAATCATCAAAACTGCATGGTATTGGAACAAGAACAGACATACAGACCAATGGAATCGAATAGAAAATCCAGAAATAAACCCACAGATTTATGGTCAACTAATCTTTGACAAAGGAGCAAAGAATATGCATTGGAGCAAAGAAAGTTTGTTCAATAAATGGTGCTGGGAAAACTGGGTCGCTACATGCAAAAGAATGAAGCTTGACCACTACCTCACACCATACACAAAAATCAACTCAAAATGGATTAAAGAACTAGACATAAGACCTGAAACCATAAAATATATAGAAGGAAATATAGGCAAAACACTACGTGATTTGCACATCAAAGACATCTTTACAGACACATCACCCAAAGCCGTGATAGTGAGGGCAAAGATAAACAGCTGGGACTACATCAAATTAAAGAGCTTTTGCACAGCAAAAGAGACAGTAACAAAAACAAAGAGAAACCCCACCAACTGGGAGAACATTTTTGCACCCAACACTAATGATAAAGGACTGATCACAAAAATCTGCAAAGAGCTGATGAGACTCAACAACAACAAAGAAAATAATCCAGTCAAAAAATGGGCAGAAGAGCTAAAAAGAAACTTCTCTGAAGAGGAAATGCAAATGGCCAACAGACATATGAAAAAATGGTCAACATCACTTGTCATCAGGGAAATGCAAATCAAAACTACCATGAGATACCATCTTACACCAGTGAGAATGGCACATATTAAAAAAACTAGCAACAACAAATGTTGGCGAGGGTGTGGAGAAAAAGGAACTCTTCTGCACTGTTGGTGGGAGTGCAAACTGGTCCAACCACTGTGGAAAGCTGTGTGGAGATTTCTGGACCTACTAAACATAGAGCTTCCATATGATCCAGCAATTCCACTCCTAGGTATTTACCCAAAGGACACAGAAACATCAATTCCAAAGAACACCTGCACCCCTATGTTTATAGCAGCACTGTTTACAATAGCTAAGCTTTGGAAACAACCCAAATGCCCAAAAATAGATGACTGGATCAAGAAGATGTGGTACATATATACCATGGAATATTACTCAGCATTCAAAAAAGATAAACACATGCAATTTGCAGCAACATGGATGGCGCTGGAAGGGATCATGCTCAGCGAAATAAGCCAAAAAGAAAAAGAAAAATACCGGATGGTCTCACTCATAGCAGGAATCTAGAAAACTTAAATAAGGGACCAGGAAAATGAATAACTATAAGAAAGTGAAAATCAAAATCAACAAAAAACTATGAACCAGAGACACTTTTAGGGTGGCGGGGGCGGGAGGGGAGGGATTGGGGTCAGAATGGGGGGGGCTGCAATTGTATGGGGAATATAACAATAAAAAAAATAAAATAAAATGAAATAAAAATTTCAAGGTGCAGCTAAAAAAATAAAAATAAAAATAAAAAATGTATCTAAACTAGAAACGTAAAACTAGTAAGATTTCCTGCGTGGAGCTTTGGACAAGTATCTCAGATAAAATGTAGGGGGGGGTCTTCAGGCAAACAGGGCAAAATTTTAGGATAGGTTTGTATAAAAAAAAAAAACAAAAAAAAACTAATCAAGTTGCTCAAATTGTAAAATTAGATATTTTTTCTAAGGTCTTTTAAAATTTAATTCCTTCATAAGGAATATTTTTTCTTAAAATGAAAATTTTTATCTACCATATACTTTATTTATACTTAAAGAGAACTCAAACCACACTACAACATTTGGCTAATGGGTCTAGTAAAGAAAAAAGGAAATATAATATCATAAATATAATATAACATAATATATGTAAGACAGTACAGTTTACTATAATATATATTCACACATTTGTGTATTTATCACAAAAAAATAAAGGAAACTGCAAATACAACTTTCGGTTTTGATGTTACACTTCTTTGAGAATCCCAAAAAAGAGGTTCCAAATCATTTTGATCTGTCCTCTTTTATTCTCATCTGGATGGTCTCATCCACTCCCATGATTTCAAATGCCATCTTATATGTTAATTACCTATACCTCTCACTTGCTGTGTAGATCAATGTTTCTCTTCTCATTGGACAATAATTTCAAGAGATTTACCATTAAAAAAAAGTAATGTAAAAAAATGTATGGAAGTGTTATAAATATTAATTATATCAGTTACTACATGACATTGTGTGTACAAAAGAATGCGACACTGTAAAAGCTTCATAGAGGAAATAATATTGTTGCATATGTTTAGGGGAAGAAGTGCTAGAAGGGGAGGAATTAAACTAGCATTTTAGGGAGTGGGACCAGTGAGTGAAGTACCCAAATCAGAATCAGACTGCAGAATAGTTTCCTAAAACATGGGTCCTGAAGTGCAAAGTGTGAAATCACCAGAAACCAGGTAAGACCCAGATGGGAATGGTCTGATTGCCATACTTGGGAATTCAAATGTTTTCCAAATTTCTTATGCCAATTTTGCAGCAATAATGAACTATGAAAGGACTTTTTTAGCAAAAGAGAGACAACAGGATTTGGATATAATAGGGAAAAATGATTTTCTATTATAATAAAAGTTTTTACATCCATCTTGTAACAGAAGAGGAGACAGGGAATCACAACCTAAGTCTTTACACTAAGCCTCAAAACCAATGTCAGCAAGAGCCTAATTCTAGAGTTCTTGTTATGTTAGACAAACAAATCCTTCTTGCTTGAGATCTACCAGTCTGTTGTGCAGTTCCTTGTAGCTAAAAATATTCCCAAACTAATAGAGGATGCTAAAAAAAAAAAATCTAGCTAATACTACAATCCGGCAATTAAAGCTATATATGAAATGCCTTTAAAATGCTTAATTTGATTTTCAATTTGGAGTTTTGAAAGTAGCACTTAACTCTCCTGCACTTCTGGTGGGAGTGCAAAATGGTCCAACCACTATGGAAAGCTGTGTGGAGATTTCTTGACCTACTAAAGATAGAGCTTCCATATGATCCAGCAACTCCACTCCTAGGTATTTACCCAAAGGACACAGAAACATTAATTCAAAAGGGCACCTGCACCCCTATGTTTATAGCTGCACTATTTACAATAGCTAAGCTATGGAAGCAACCCAAATGCCCCAAATAGATGACTGGATCAAGAAGATGTGGTATATATACACAATGGAATATGACTCAGCAATCAAAAAAGATAAACACATGCAATTTGCAGCAACATGGATGGAGTTGGAAGGGATCATGCTGAGCGAAGTGAGCCAGAAAGAAAAAAAAAATACTGGATGGTCTCACTCATAGCAGGAATTTAGAAAACCTAAATAAGGGACCAGAAAAAAGACTAATTGCAATAAAGTAAAAAATCACACTTCAGTGGGGGACAGGGGGAGGAGAAGAGGGATTAGGGTCAGAAAAAGGAGGTGGGAATTGTATGGGGAATATAACCAAAATGAAAATGCATACATTATGCAAAAATGAAAAATGAGGGCCTCCCTGGTGGCGCAGCAGGTTGGTGCAGTGCTGTGAAGCTATCCTTAGCCTCTGCAGCGTGGGTTCAATTCCCAGCCAGCCAGGGAGATTCCCACATGGCGTGGCAGACCTCTCCTGCCTCTCCCGCTGCTCCCCTTAGCAGTGTCTTTTGTCTGTCTGCCTGTTCTGCTCCCCGCTCTGTCTATGGTGAATTCTCTCACCTCCCGCACCTCTGACTGTACCCCAGTTCTTGTATAAATAAAACTTCTAAAAAAAATGAAAAAGATGTAAGAATTATATAAAATAAAATAATTCATAAAAAAAGAAATTAGCACCTAAGTATCTTTTTTTAAAAAACCTGTATCATAAGTTTATATTACCTAACATTTGACTGTGTTATCAAAATTTTCATTATCTCTTCTGTTAAACCTCATCCTGTGGATAATTGTGTAAAAAATGAAGAAATTGTGATTTCAGTAGAGTATGTTTGTCAACTTTGATTTCAGAGAGTGATCTATTAAATCTAAATGAAAAGTAAAGAGACTGAATAAAGTAAAAATGTTAAATTAGGATTAGTAAAATTTTCAAATTTGTCCACCTAAAAGTTTCAAAGTAATTAGAGTCCAAAATAATAGAGATGTATCTACACTTTTCAAACAAAGTTAAGCAAGATTTAAAGACATTGCAAAAGCCTGAGGTGGTAATGTCAGAACACCTTACGTAATTTTGTTCCAATTTTTAAAACTCCAAAACATTTACAGGAACATTTTTTAAACTGTCTAAAAAGTACAATGAGAACACTGTGTTTTTCTCTGTTATACTTGCCAGGTGTCATCAGGGCCTGAGTAGTGTTTTAAATTACTTTTTATAAGTGAATTGTGTAACTAATCACCATTCCTAGAATTGCCGAATAAGTGAAATAATTATTCAATGAGAAACTACCAGTGTAATAAATAATAATCCGGGAGACTGTCTAAAAAAATAAAAAAGGAATTGCTTTTTAAAAGTATTTGTAATAAATTTCACTAACCAGGAACTGTTCTATATTAGTGGAATCACTCTACATTGAAGAAGATATTCTCTTCTTTGTTATTTTATATTCACAGGCACCATTTAGTAAGGAAATACTTAAAAGGATAAGAAAGCATTGACTTAGGCCTGCAGTTGAAGGATACACAGATGAATGAGAATTTCTCCCCTCTTGTAGAGTACCAGTCATGCAGCCAGAAAACCTAGACATAAACCACATACTAGTAGTTCTGCTATGCAAGTCTAAGGGTAAAAGAACAGCCTAGTGGATGGCTTTGTTTGTTATTAAGGAACTACATTTAAATCCCATATCAGTGAAATGGTTAATGTTAGTCATGCCCATAGTACAATAAATGTATCAAATTTAGCCAAGGTGATGATTGCAAGCACTAATGTCAAATATAACAAAACAAAAGAACTGACAGAAAGGAGTCAGCTTTAGTCTTTTTTTTTTTTTTTTAACTTTAACCGGGCATTGTTTTCTTAAGTTGTTAAAATCAACGAGTATTGACAAGAATGTGGTAAAAAGGAACGTTTGTACACAGTATCAAAAACAATATGTAGATTTCTAAAAAATTGAATTGAAATACTATATGATGCAGCTATTCCATTTCTGGGTATTGAGCCAAAGAACATGAAAACACCAATACATCTGCAGGAGATAAGGAAAACAAATAAACCAACAAACAAAACAAAACAAAAGCAAATTCTTTGATTATAAGAACAAAATAGTGGTTACCAGAGAGGAAAGGGGACAGGGGTGGTAAATTGGTTAAAGGGGATCAATTGTATGATGATAGATGGAAACTAAACTTTTAGTGATAATCTTGATAATGTAGTATATACAGATATCAAATTATGATGGTGCATTACCTAAAACCCATATTGTGTTTTAAGCCAGTGTTACTTCAATAAGAATTTTTAAATATTTAACAAAGAAGAAAAAGTCAATGTTTCCTGATCTAAAAGTTGTTTATTTCTTGATAGTGTCTTGAGGAAAAAAAATAAAAATATTTATTTGAATTCCATATGTTGCCTCTTGACCTGTTTTCAGTTAAAAAACACATTTAAGTCAAGATGTATGCAGGGGGCCTCCCCCGGTGGCGCAGCGGTTGAGCACTGGGCTGCAAAGCTGCCCACAGCCTCTGCAGTGCCAGATCGATCCCCGGCCGCCAGAGAGGGTCCCACATGGTGCGCAGACCTCTCCTGCCATGCCCACTGCTCCCCTCAGCAGTGTATTTCGTCAGTCTGCCTATTCTGTTCCCTGCTCTGGCTCTGGTGAATTCTCTCACCCTCCCGCACTTCTCACTGTACCCAGTGCTTGTATAAATAAATAAAATAAATCTTCAAAAAAAAAAAAGATGTATGCAGGTTGATGAATTCTTGAGAAGTTCCTGCCAGGATTAAAAATCGTGGGTAATTATCACTTAAAAATTTAATCATATCTTATATTAAGATCATTAGAACTAGAATTCAAAAGCTATGAAACTGAAAATACATTCACAACAAATCTTGCACAAGAATATTCATAGCATCTTTATTTAAAATAGTACTGTTGGGGAAATGAATTAATCATGCTTTTTACGGCACTAGCCTCTGTGGCTATCACCTGTGGCCTTGATTGTATTAATAGAAAAGGCACTTGGGAGCATAGGCACATGCCTGACTGTGGATACCTGGAGCATGGGTTGTGTGTATGTGTAAGTGTGCACACCTGAGCCTGGAGGTGGGGCTAAAAGTAGCAGCAGTGGCAGCAGTGAGAGGATGAGCAGCGTGACTACAGAAGAGTTAAGACCACAAGATGGCGGGAGAGAGAGAATACCAGAGAAAGAGCATAAAGATTTGTAGGGAGCTGGGAGGCTCAGTTGCCTGCCTGCTTGCCTCCCAGGACCTCCTGCCCCCTGCCCGGCCAGTGCCTGTCTCCTTGCATGCCAGCCTCCCTGCCTGTGTACCTGATTCACTGAGAGAACACTAAAACCTGAAAAATCCACCAAGGGCTCCAGGAGTCTCTTTTTGGTTTGCCTGAATTGATAATGAATCTGCCCTGTGAGTGCTAGCACAAGTACCCTCTCCAAAACAGAAATAATTCACATGTCTATTACTAGAAGACTGGATAAACTGTGATATTGCAGTAGGTTGAACCGTGGTTTCCCCAAAGATTCATTCACCTGGAACCTGTGAATGAGAACTTATTTGGAAAAAATGATCTTTTTAGATAATGAAGTATTTTGAGATGAAATCATACTTGATTAGGGCCTCCCCGGTGGCGCAGTGGTTGAGCGCTGGGTTGCGAAGCTGCCCGCAGCCTCTGCAGTGCCGGTTCAATCCCCGGCTGCTCCTCGGCCACCGGAGGAGGGTCCCACATGGCACACAGACCTCTCCTGCCGCCCGCTGCTCCCCTCAGCAGTGTACTTCGGTCTTTCTGCCTGCTCTGCTCCCCGCTCTGGCTCTGGTGAATTCTCTCACCTTCCCGCGCTTCTGACTGTACCCAGTGCTTGTATAAATAAATAAATAAATCTTTAAAAAAAAAAAAGAAAAGAAATCATACTTGATTAGGGTGAGCACTATATCCTAAATCCAATGACACTGTGTTTAAAAGAGGAAAGAGAAGACAGACAGACATAGAGGAAAAGTTCATGTGAAGACAGAGGCAATGGTTAAGAGTTATACTGTCACAAGGCAAGGTCTGCCTGGAGCCACATAAACTGGAAGAGTGAAGAATTATACAGTCTGCAGAGAAATTATAGACCTGTCAATGCCTTGAATTCTAGTTTATAACCTCCAGAGCTATAAGAATAAATTTCTATTTTTTTTAAGATTTATTTATTTATACAAGAACCAGGGTACAGGCCAGATGTGCGGGAGGGTGAGAGGATTCACCAGAGCCAGAGCAGGGAACAGAACAGGCAGACTGAGGAAATACACTGCTGAGGGGAGCAGTGAGCGAGACAGGAGAGGTCTGCTTTGCCATGTGTGATTCTCACCAGCCGGATGGGAGAATGGGAGCCGGATGGGGGCCAGCCGGATGGGAGCACTACAGAGGCTGTGGACAGCTTCACAGTATGGCCCTCAACCACCTGCACCACCAGGGAGGCCCAAATTTCTATTGTTTAATACACAAAGTTTGTGGTGATTTCTCAAGACAGTCCTTGGAAACTAATAACAGGGATTCATACAAACTGGTATATTCATACAATGGAATACTACTCAGGAACAAAATAGAATAAACCACTGATAACCTCAATATTAGTGAATCACAACATTGAATGGAAAAAATCATATATCCACATAGCCAGACACACAGACATTGTATAATCTTACTTATATGAAGTTCCAGAACAGGCAAAACCAATCGATAGGAATAGAAATCTCAAGAATAGTTTGCCTCTGGAAGTAGGAGATAGGGGCTAACTGGAGAGAGGCATGACTGAGCAATGGAAATGTGCTACATCGTTATTAGGATGGTGAGTTCACAAGTGAATACATTTGTGAAAAAATACACGTAAGAAGTGCTACATTTTTTTGAAGGAAATTTAGATCTTAATAAAAAGTACCAAGGTGAAACAAAAGAGCAAACAATGAGGACTGAAATTATAATTAAGGCAGGGACTAGCAATTTACAGCCTATGGGCCAAATTTGCTCCGATAAACCTGTTGCCAATAAAACTTCATTGCTATCAGCTAAGCCTAATCACTTATGTATTTCCTATGGGTGTTTTCACTCTGCATAGTCAGAGTTGAGTAGTTGTGATAGAGACCATATGGCCTGCAAAGTTGAACATGTATATTGTCTAGCCCTTTACAAAAAAAGTTTGCCAACCCTGTGCTAAAATTATAGTCTATACCTATGTCAATAACTATGGAGATCATTTCTTGTCAAACATTCAATAATTTTCATAATACTCAATGGTATAAATCATCATTTGTTGAGTCACTTGAAATATCTTTACCATAGGCACTTAGGTAAGATTTTATGTCCTCTGACTCATGCATAAGTTCATTTTTCTTTTATTACCATTTATCAGCATAATTATGAATAACATATATAGATATATATATGAACTTACATGACCTTACGTATAAAGCATGCTAGAAATTGAGGGAGTTCAGGACATGCCAATCCAACGTATGCCACTCTGGATTATTAACTATTTTGAGTTAAAGGCACTTGAAAAAACAGCAAATACAAGATAAACACTTTGATTTTCCTTTTTCTTAAAAGCAGAAGATGAAATTCCTTTATGACAGATGTCCTCCTTATATCAGAAGGAAAGCAACATTTTTATTATCAAGATCAAGGAGTTAAGAAGGAAATAATTCTTTTTTTGTTTTTTTATATTTTATTTTATATAATTCTTACATCATTTTTTCATTTTTGCACAATGTATGCATTTTCATTTTGGTTATATTCCCCATACAATTGCACCCCCCCTTTATTTTGACCCTAATCCTTCCTCTAAGAAGGAGATAATTGTATACAAATGGATCTTGTTAAAATCTTTCTTTAGTCTCCCCACAGAGTTTTGTCACTTTTCCATAACTGCCTCCTTTGTTTAAATTAATATAAAAACAAGTAGATTTTATTTTTTCTTTGCATATTCATTCCTAATGATGATCCCTGTGTCACGTAAAACTATTATTAAATTAGTATGCTTTCACAGTGGAAGGAAAAACACTAGAAACTATAGTGATGGTTCATGGGTGTCATGGTGGTAGTAATATTTATGGGGATTGCACCTGAGAGGAGAAGTCAAACTTGTACAAAATGTACAAAATGAACAACAACTTGTACAAAATGAACAACAAGGTAAAAATATGTAAGTAAATTAAAAAATTAATTCTCAAAAAAAATAGTATGCTTTTTTCTGTTAATTTATCTTATGTCAATTTAATTTTCAGACCCTAAGAGTGTAAAGGTTTGCTTCCTCTATGGAACTTAACAGCTGATTAAGGAGAAATAAAAGCCTGAATTTGTAACAGATATGACTAGGGCTGAACAAATGTGACTAGCAGCTGAAGTGATCCTAAGGGACCACGGGGCAATGCTTAAAGAAAGCCTAAGCAACTTGGTTGGATTCTTGCAAGACACAGATATCAAAGAAGCTAGAAGGGATTATCCTGAGTAAGCCAGAAGGAGAAAGTTAAATACCAATGGTTTCACTTATATGTGGAATATAGAAAAATCAAAGGGTGAGACAAAGATAAACTTTAAAACCAGTCCTTGAAACCTGACCATAGATTTGAGGCACCCAAGAAAGAAGTGGGAAGGAAAAAAATAGCAGGGGGAGGAGAGCACAATGGGCTATGGTGGAGGACCATGGGTGCTTTGGTGGTGGGAAAACTATGGTGACCACACCTGAGGGGAGAAGTTCTATATGGTACAAAAACAAACAAGGATGTAAAATAATTACAGTGTGGTGAGACAAGGAAAAAAAAAAAAAGAAGTCTAATCTGCTAGTATTCAGAGTGATTGAGTGTTTCTGAGTTTAGAAGTCAAAATTATCAGCCAGAAAGGGCTCTTCACTGCCTATGGAATAAAAAACAAAAATCCTTAAAATGGTCTCCTAGGTCCTGAATAACATGTCACTGTCTACCTGCCAGCCTTTCTCCTTCTTCCTCTTTCACAACTTCTTTAAACGGAGTCGTGATCAGACTCTGGCAGCAATTGGGGAGGTTCTGAAAATGAGAAAAAGTTAGGGGCCACTAGGATAACTTAAGTAATAAGGAGTCATTTAACAAATAACTGAATTAGAAGCATGACCATGGGAATGAAGAACTGATGGATTCCAGGATAAATAAAATATTTATTATTCTCTCAACGAAACACTATATAGCAATAAAACTATGACTACATACAAGATGGATGATTGTCACAAAATAATTGAGCAAAAGAAGCAGGACACAATAGGATATAATTAGTATGATTCCTTTCATATAAAGGAACAAATGCTGTTTGATATCCTTACAAATGGGATTTAATCAAGAAAGCAAGGAAATTGTTACCATGAGAGTCAAGATGATGATTATCTCCAGGAGGAAAAGAGAGGCATACAGCATCTGCTGGTTCATTGTTCTGTGTGTATTATATGTGATATCACAATTTAAAACAAAGTTTTTAAAAGAAAGATGAATTCTACAAGAGTTGAGGATTCTACATACTAATTCTACATACTAATTCTACATACTAAGGATTTCTTTATGTAAGGCAAGGAATAGGACTTAGAGTCAGACAATGCTACATTTAAATGTTGTTTCTGTTTCTTATTAGTCATATGATCTTCAACAAATTATTTAATATTTCTAAGGCTCAGTTTTTGTTGGGGGAGCTAAGAGGACTGTTAATAGCCATATTATTTTCTATTTGAGTATTTCTCCCCAAAGGAGTCACACCTTCTGACCAACTGTCTAAACCTCCCTCATTTCATGAGTTCATGAAATGTATTATAATTCGCTGTGCCCTGCAAATCAGTTGGCTGGGGTTTCCAGCAGATGGAGGATATTTAGCTGCTGCTCTCCTAGTCCATGGGTCTCAAATTTGTATCACAATCTCCAGAAGAATTTATTTAAACACAACTTCCAGGGCCCTGCTCTTAGAATTTCAAATTTATAGTCCTGTACAGAGCATTAAGGATTTGCATTTATAACGAGTTTCCAGATGATGCCATTGCTACTGGTTCAGGGACAACAGTTTGTATGGTTGTTTTTTAAATAATGTATTTTGTCGGGGCCCAGACCTGAACATCCCGGCTCTTGCCTGAAGCAGGTACTGAATGTTACCTCGACTGAAGGTTTCAAGTTTCCTATTGTGATGACTGAACCTTTCCCCCTGCTTGCTACTGTGGCTTGTTTGCATTGGTGGTCTCTCCTTGGTAGAGATAACGAGAGAGTCCTCCCCCTCTGAACCCTATATAACCTTGTACACATTCCTGAATAAATGAGACTGGCAATGATCCTGGCTTTGTCTCCACTCCTCGAGTACCCCTGTCCCATACCTAGCCCCTGCTTCCTCCCCCGGGTACCGCATTGATTTGCCCCGCTGGCCCGGACAGTATTTATTTATATATATTTTACATCATTGTTCATTTTTAAACAATGTTTTCTTTTCTCAGGTGTAGGCCCCACAGAATTCCCATCAGCAATTCACCCATGCACCATCACCATAGTCCCTTGAGCTCCTCTTCCTTCCCTTGTTTTGATCCCTCTCCTTCCCCCTCCCCTGCAGAATGTCTGATTTATAGTTGCCTGCTTATTTTTGTTTTTTATTGTTATTATTTTTCCCTGATCCCTATATCGGCTCCCCTATATTCCTCCTATAAGTGAAACCATCTGATATTTTTCTTTTTCCTTCTGACTTATTTCACTTATTTTCTTATTTCTTTTTACCAATTTCCTTCTGACTTACTTCATCTTTCTAGCTCCATCCATGTTGCTGTGAATGACGAGTTTATTTTTTTTGATTGCTGAATAGTATTCCATTGTGTATATATACCACATCTTCTTGATCCAGTCATCTATTTTTGGGCATTTGGGTTGTTTCCAAATCTTACCTATTACAAATAGTGCTGCAATAAATACAGAGATCCAGGTATCCTTCTGAATTAATGTTTTTGTGTCCATTGGGTAGATCCCTAGAAGGAGAATTGCTGGGTCATATGATAGCTTCATTTTTAGTAGTCTGAGGAATCTCCACACAGCTATCCATAATGGTTGGACCAGTTTGCATTACCACCAGCAGTGTAGGAAAATTCCTTTTTTTCCACCTCCTTGCCAACATTTGTTGTTGCTAGTTTATTAATATGTGCCATTCTTACTGGTGTAAGGTGGTATCTCTTTGTGGTTTTGATTTGCATTTCCCTGATTATGAGGGATGTTGATCATTTTTTCATATACCTGTTGGCCATTTGCATTTCCTCTCTGGAGAAGTGTCTTTTAAGTTCTTCTGCCCATTTTTTGACTGGATTTGTTTTGACTTTGTTTTTGTTGAGTCATGTGAGTTCTTTGTATATCTTTGTGATAAGTCCCTTATCAGCAGTATGGAGTCCAAAAATTTTCTCCCAATCAGTAGGGTGTCTCTTTGTCTTGGTGAATGTTTCTTTTACTGTACAAAAGCTTTTTAGTTTGATGTAATTCCAGCTGTTTATCTTTTTCTTCTCTTTTTTTGCTTTGGGTGATGAGTCTCTAAAAATGTGACTGAGATGTATGTCATGTATTTTCTATATTTTCTTCTATATATTTTATGGTTTCAGGTCTTATGTTCAATTCTTTTATCCATTTTGAGTTGATTCTTGTACATGGTGTGAGGTAGTAGTTTCATTCTTTTGTTTATCGTGGTCCAATTTTCCCAGCACCATTTATTGAACAAACTGTCCTTGTTTCATTGCATATTCTTTGCTCCTTTGTCAAACATTAGTTGTCCATATGTGTGTTGCTTTATTTCTGGGCTCTCTTTTTGGTTCCATTGGTCTGTGAGTCTGTTTTTGTTCCAGTACCATATTGTTTTAAGTATTATGGCTTTGTAGTACAGTTTGAAGTCTGGGAGTGTGACACCTCCAGTCTCCTTTGTTTTAGTAAGGAGAGTTTTGGGTATTTGAGTATTTTTTGCAACCCCCTATGAATTGCATCAATATTTGTTCTATTTCTTTGAAGAATGTCTTTGAGATTTTTATTGGAATAGTGTTGAATCTGTAAATTGCTTTTGGTAGGATGGCCATTTTGATAATGTTAATACTTCCAATCCATGAGCAGGAGGTGTCTTTCCATTTCTTTGTGTCTTCTATTTCTTTTATCAATGATCTGTATTTTCTTTGTATAGGTCCTTTCCCTCTTTTGTTAGGTTTATTCCCAAGCATATTATCATAAACAGATGTTGAACGTTGTCAAATGCTTTCACAGCATCTATTGATATGATCGTATGGTTTTAATTTTTTTGTCAATGTGTTGGATTACATTAATTGATTTTCAGATGTTGAACCTTCCTGGTACTCCAGGAATAAATCCTAGTTGTTCGTGGTGTATTATCCTTTTGATGCATTGCTGGATTCTGTTGGCGAGCATTTTATTGAGGATTTTTGCATCAGTGTTCATCAGGGAGATTGAGCTGCAGTTTCTTTTCTGTGTGTTGTCTTTGTTTGATTTTGGTATCAGTGTAATGTTGACCTCATAGAACATTTTGGTAGTATTCCTTCTTTCTCAGTGTTTTGAAAGAGTTTGTGTAGGATAGGCACTGGTTCTTTTCTGAACAAAAGCCATCCCGTCCTGGGCTTTTGTTTTTGGGGAGTGTTTTGATTACTGTTTCAATTTCACTGCTTGTAATTGATCTGTTAAGGTGTTCTATTTCTTCATCTAGCTTTCGATGATTACATCATTCTAGGAATTTGTCCATCTTTTCTAGATTGTTGCACTTGTTTATATATAAATATTCATAGTAATCTCTGATTATTCTTTTGTTTTCTACTGAGTATGTTGTAATTTCCTCTTTCATTTATGATCCTATTTGTGTTTTCTCTTTTTTTTTCTTTGAGCCTGGCTAGAGTTTGTATATTTTGCTTATTTTTCTGAAGAACCAACTCTTGGTTTTGTTGATCTTTTGGATTGCTTTTTTAACTTCTATTTTGTTTATTTCTGCTTTGATTTTTATTATTTCCTTTTTCCTGTTGGTTTTTGTTGTTCTTTTTCTAGTTCTTTAGGATGGGAGATTAGGTTGTTTCTTTGTGTTCTATCTTGTTTCCTGATGTGAGCCTGTATTGCCATATAGCTTCCTCTTACTGCTTTTGCTGTGTCCCATACATTCTGGAAAGTTGTGTCCTCATTGTCATTTGACTCAAATTATTTTTTAATTTCTTCTTTGATCTCCTCTTTAATCTAATGATCTTTTAGCAGCGTGGGTTCAAGCTCCATGAAGTGGAATAGGAAGGAAGTGTTCCTTGCTTTCTTTTCATGGTTTATTTCTAGTGTGATGCCTTTATGGTCAGAGAAGATAGTTAAAATGATTTTGATCTTAATGTATCTGTTGATGTTTGTCTTGTGCCCAATATGTGATCAATTCTAGAGAATGATCCATGCACACTTGAGAAAAAGGTGTACTCAGATTTCTTTTTTGGGCACAGTGTCCTATAGATGTCTGCTAAGCCCATGAGATCTAGGTCTTTATTTATGGCTCTAGTGTCCTTGTTTATTTTTTGTCTCTGTTATTGACCTGTCCATTGGTGAGGGTGGGGTTTTGAAGTCTCCCACTATATATATATATTCTTTAATGTCTTTTTTCAGACATAATTGTCATATATTTTGGTGCTCCTTCATTTGGTGAGTATACGTTGATGAGTGTTATATCTTCCTGATGTATTGTCCCCTTAATCATAATGTAGTGTCCATCTATGTCTCTTTTTACCTTTTAGTGTGAAGTCTATTTCATATAACTGTTCCTGCCTTCTTTTTTGGCTCATTTTCTTGTAGGATTGTTTTCCAATCTTCTACTTTCAGTCAATGTTTATCTTTTGTAGTTAAATGTGCTTCCTAGAGACAGCAGGAGGTTGGATTTTGTTTCTTAATCCAGCCTGCTACTCTGTGTCTTTTTATTGTTGATTTTAGTTCATAAATTTAGGGTTAATATTGATACACTGGCATCTGCATTTGCCATTTTGTCTTTTTGTGATTTTATTCCTTGTCTTCTTCTGTTCTTCTTATTCATTCCTCTGTTGGTTTTGGCTTTAGAACTTTTTTGGAGTGGGGGTTTAGTAGTAGTCAACTTCTGGAGATTCTGTTTGTCTGAGAAAGTCCTTATTTTTCCTTCATAGAAGAATGGGAGCTTTGCAGGGTAGTGTATTCTTGGTTGGCATTTGTTGACTTGGAGTTTGTTGAATATGTCATTCCATTCTCTTCTTGCCTATAGTGTTTCTCTAGAGAAGTCTGATGTCAGCCTGATTGGTTTTCCTTTATGGGTTATGTGTTTCTTCCCCCTCATCAGCTTCATTATTTTTCCCTTTTCTTGGACTCTTGGAAGCTTTACTATTATGTATATTGCTGTAATTTTCCTTTCATTGTGGTAATGTGGTGTTCTTCTAGTTTCCTGTATGTCTATTTTCATTTCCTTCTTCATTCTTGGGAAGTCCTCTTTGGTAATCTCCTTGAATAGTTTCTCAGTTCCTTTGTCTCTCTCTTCACCTTCTGGGATTCCTGTAACTCTTAAATTTCCTTTCTTCGTGGTGTCAGAGAGTTCTAAAAGTGTTTCTTCATTCTTTTTCCTTTTTTTAAAAAGATTTTATTTATTTATACAAGAACTGGGGTACAGGCCAGACGCACAGGAGGGTGAGAAGATTCACCAGAGACAGAGCGAGGAACAGAACAGGCAGACTGACGAAATACACTGCTGAGGGGAGCAGTGGGCGAGACAGGAGAGGTCTGCCGTGCCATGTGGGACGCTCGCTAGACGGCCGGGATCGAACCGGTGCTGCAGAGGCTGCGGACAGCTTCACTCAACCACCTGCGCCACCAGGGGAGGCCCCATTCTTTTTTCCTTTATGCTTCTCTTTCCTTTTCTTTTTCGGTTCTTTTTATATCTGTATCTTTAAGAGTACTGATTCATACTTCCATTTCATCAATTCTTTTTTCAATGCTTTTCCCAGAGTTCTCTAGCTCCTCCATTAATCTCCTTCATTTCCTTCTTTAGGGATTCAATTTCATTCTTCAGTTCATTAATTATATTTCTCATATCTTCCTTTCCCTTTCATCTTCTTTGTATTTTTTGATCATGACAATTTTAAATTCTATATCTGGCAGGCAGAGAAGTTCATCCAGGTCATTGTTGAGCTCTGGGGGCTGATTTTATTTTTATGGTGTGTCCTTCCCCTGAGGGCTTGCTTGGTTATTTCTGTTTTTGATTCTTCCTGTTATTTGTTTTCTAATTTGTTCTATACATTGGGCCACTATATCAGTGGTACTGGTGGGCATCTTTTTGGGGTGCTCCTTGTGGGATGTTGGCAACTGTTCACCAAACCAAGTCTAGCACTGTTATGTTAGACTTTATAAGGGTAGTGACGCTATGGATACATTGATGTGTGCTGTCCCTGAAGATCCCCTCTCTCTGTATTTACTCAGTTTCAGAAGGGAATTGTGGGGTCCCTGGCTTCCAACAGCCCCAACAACAGGCAGGCCCACTCTTTCCTGGGACTCATAGTTCACCTTAATGGTGGAGCCCTCCCTCTTCCTATTCAGTTCCGAAAAGGGGGCACAGGGCCTCCAGCAGCCTTGCTTGATGTGTGCTTTCCTGCTCACCTTTGTTTGTGGAGCCTCCCTCTCTCTTCTCAGTTCCAGGAGGTGATCACTGGGCCCCTGGCTTCTGACAATGGCACAGGGGTTGTCCTTTCCCGGTGTCCACCGTTGTGGCAGGGCAGGGGTGGGGTCTCCAGCAGCCTTACTTGGCACACGGTTTCCTGCTCATCAGAGATAATACTTTGAAAACTGTTGTTGTGTTTGGCAAATTGAGTTCTTCATTGAACAGGGACAGGAGAGAGATTCTTTACTCAGGCTCTCAAAGTACAATGGAGGGGGTTTTTCTCAGACAATTGGAAAAAGAGTGACTTCATCCTTTCCTCCTTTCTCCTGATAGAAGTTGGCTTTCTCAAGGCATGGAACTCATACGCCTAGTACCTACTACTACTCATACGTCTGACTTCCATGAATGTCAGAACATGGATATCTGTGTCTGAAACACAGATTAACTCCAAGGGTCTCTAGTGGATGCTTTTAGTTTCTGAGCTGCTCCTGTAAGGAACTGGAGAGAGCGAAAGCAGGAAGGGGGAGGTTGGGAACATGTGCTTAAATTATTTCCTTCCAGGTCTCCCTGTGGCCTAGGGGCTAAGACTCAGCACTATCACCATTACAGTCCACATCAATGGTCTGAGTTTGATCCCTGGCCAGGGAACTAACCTACACATGGTGCAGTTGATCTCTCCTGTCTCACCAGCTGCTCCCTTTAGCAGTGTATTTCAGTCAATCTGCCTGCTCTGCTCCCCACTCTGTCTCTAACCCCGCACACCTCTGGCCTATACCCCAGTTCTTCCACACAAAAATCTTTCAAAAAGAAACTATTTTCTGGGCCTCCCCCGGTGGTGCAGGTAGTTGAGCACCACACTGTGAGGCTGTCTGCAGCCTCTGCAGCACGGATTCGATTCCGGCTGGCCAGCGAGGGTCCCACATGGCAGGGCAGACTTCTCCTGTCTCGCCCGCTGCTCCCCTCAGCAGCGTGTTTCGTCAGTCTGCCTGTTCTGTTCCCTGCTCTGTCTCTGGTGAATCCTCTCACCAACCCCGCATCTGGCCTGTGCCCCAGCACTTGTATAAATAATTAAAAAATAAATAAATCGGGCCTCCCCGGTGGCGCAGCGGTTGAGCGCTGGGTTGCGAAGATGCCCGCGGCCTCTGCACTGCAGTGCCGGTTCGATCCCTGGCTGCTCCCCGGCCACCAGAGGAGGGTCCCACATGGCGCGCAGACCTCTCCTGCTGCCCGCTGCTCCCCTCAGCAGTGTACTTCGGTCCTTCTGCCTGCTCTGCTCCCCGCTCTGGCTCTGGTGAATTCTCTCACGCTTCTGACTGTACCCAGTGCTTGTATAAATAAATAAAAATAAAAATAAATAAATAAATAAATCTTTAAAAAAAAAAAAGGAAAAAAAAAGAAACTATTTTCTTCCCAGGAATTCCTGTGAGAATTAAAGGAGATTTAAAAAATCCACAGTGCCTGGGACACTAAGAGTATCAATAAATGTTAGTTAATATTGTTATGACTTCTACTTTTTTGACATGAGTATTTGCCTAGATGGCTACATCATTACACTGTATGTAGAATGAGCAAGTTTATCAGGAAGATGATTAGCTTAATTAAGAACATTTTAATATTTATAAATTTTAATATCATGTTTCTAAGGTTAAAATGGAGGAATTTCATAAAGCAGAGCTAACAAGTTATATGAGAGATAGAGAAGACAGAACTTCTTTTGTTTGAAAGTTTCTGGAGCTTCTTTGAGAAATAGAGATATGACCCACTTTCAGACCTAACTAGCTAAAGGTTATCCCAACTGCTAGCAGTTGGCCAGCTCACAGAAACTAGCTTTTGAGAGCAGGCAGCAAGCACATGTCAACCTTGTGATGTGCTTTGGCAGAAAGTTTTGATAAATGCCTCTCATTCTTTAAACACATGGTTCCAAAATTTCTAAACAAAGTTCAGGCTGAACCTTGGCTTTGCCTCCTGTGGGACAGGGTGGGGAGGAGGGGCAAATTTTGCAATGCCTCATTAAATATTTCAGGGTTTTGCTTTCTGTGAAATAACATGTGCTCTTTTCAGGCAAGAGTTCTTTTTGGCATATACCTATTCTTTAATATTTATATTACAGCAAGGCTTTCCAATAATATTTCTATGCTCTACATATTTTCAAGTTACTCATTTACATAGGTTTTATGAATTTATACAGACCTCTTAAAGTAAAAAAAGAATAAAACTATAAATGCAAACAAAATTTATTAAAAATACGATATAAATATATTTGTAAAACTTTAGCAACCATTTCATGGTTTATAAGGTAAAATTATGGGCCTATAAATTTAGAAAATCTTCAAAATTAATATTCTGAAAAGAAGAAATTCTTTTATTATTAAGCTCATAGTATACAATTCAGTTAAATTTAATTCAACATTTATTTATTGTATGACTGATAGTTATAGGGGACACAGAGGTCAATAAATTATGAGGTGCTTGTCCTTAAGGAGCTCATAATCTTTCTTGCCATGCTTATTTGTTCCATGTCTCTCTATTCCACCAGACTGTCTAGTTGAGGAGAGGAGATGGTGACAGACTCTGCTAGGCACCTGAACTTGGAGTTGTCACTAAGGAAATGAACTTTGAGGGCATTTTAGAAGGATAATACAAATTGGGATGGGCGGGTGGGGAGAAAAGGGCAGGACATTCTAAGTGAAAACAGCATGACAAGTATAAAAGTCCAACATTTGTTGAGGCTGACTTTGTTGAGACTGACAAGCAACTTTGTGTTTCATTTCAAGAGTGGTGTAAGCTAGGTGGGGCCAGATGGCGAAAGATTCTTTTTCTGTTTTAAGGAGGTGTAATTTTATCAGTAGGTGGCTGGGAGTCATGGAAGCTTTGTAAACCACAGAATTACTAGATTAGATTTATGCATTAGCAACAATTTTAGGATCAACAGTATAGAGAGTGGACCATAGTAAACTACCCTGACAAAGTCATATTAGAATTTGGTCACAATAGCCCTTAGGAGGCAGAATGCTGCCTATTATTTATAAATGTTTGATTTGACAATAGCCTTAAAATATTTTTTAAATTGGAATATTATACAAAATGGAACAACTGCTGTAAATGAAGTCTTACCCAAAAACCCAAAGTTCAAAATAAAAGTCCAAAATCAAGGATATCAAAGAATTTCAGAAAATACACACACACACACACACATTAAGTATGCAATTAAGGAGTCAAGATAGTTGTATTTGCTTGGCGGTTAGTAAAATCCTTTTCAGCAGCTTGGTTAATTAAAATAAAAATATGATCCATTTTTGTGTGAGGGCAGAAAAAGTCTGATTTCTGGAATATGTTATGGAACAATTAAATATTATTTTGTCAAAGGAAATAGAAAAGAAAGTGAGGTTTGTGAATTTATCAGTTTGATCTTTAGAAGGGAAAAATGCAGGAAATAACATTAACAGTTATACACAAAATATGTCTATTTTCATAGCATGCAAAAAGTGGCTAGGATAGCAATTTATACAATAAAGTATAAATTTTATACTATAAATGCTTATAAAGCACTGGGCAATATACTACTTATATGTTATTACATAATTCAAAGAAATTTGAGTTTATAGAAATTTCATAATTAAATCCAGCTTTTGAAATTTATTTTAAAACTTTCTAAGTTTCCATTTGCTCAGATTAAATTTGCATGTCACTCTTAAAACATGCAACTCACTGGCTTAAGAAATTAAATATTAATTTAAAATAGCTCATGCCACCATAAAAAAAGAAGGAAATCTTGCCATTTGTAATAACATGGATGGATCTTGAGGGCATTATGATAAGTGAAATAAGTCAAACATAGAAAGACAAATACTTAATGATCTCCATATAGGGAAACCAAATAAGACATCAGTGTAAAAAAAATAATAACCATACAAAGCACAACAAAACAAAAACAGACAATTATAAATCAGAGTCATCCTGCAGGGGAGGAGGAGGGAGAGGGATCAGAGGGAGGGAGGGAGGAGCACACAGGACTGTGGTGATGGTGCACGGGTGCACTGGTGAAGGAAATTCTATGGGGACTATATGGGGGGTGGGGGGGGTTGGGGGGGTGAGGGTGGGGAAGCAAATATTGTTTAAAAATGAACAATGATGTAAAAAATTTTTTTAAATAATCTAAAACAATGAAACAAAAACAAATAAAGCAAAAAATAAAACTTCATCAAGCTCATAGATACAGAGAACATATAGATGGTTGTCAAAGGCAGAGGGTGAGGGGTGAAATTGGTGAAGACAGTCAAAAGGTACAATGTTCTACTTTGAAATAAATAAGTCATAGAACGCAATGCACAGCATGGTGACCACAATTAATATGTATTATATATGTGGAAGTTGCTAGGGAGTAGATTTTAAAAGCTATTACAAGAAAATAATATTATAACTCTATATGGTGATGGATATTAACTAGACTTGTGATAATTTTGCAATATACAAATAATGAATCGTAACGTTGGATACATGAAACTAATATTGTTAATTATAAAGTCAATTTTTTTCTCTTTTTTATTTAAATTTTATTTTTATATTCCCCATACAATTACCACCACCAATTATAAGTCAATTTTTAAAAAAGCTCTTATTTTCACATAGGTTCCAAAAATCAGTGATAGAAAAAAAATTATTCAATCAGATTTCATAAGAATGTTAAAAAAAAAAAACCCACCAAATTTAATCAAGTCCTTTTTATAAAAAATGACAAATTCGGGGCCTCCCCGGTGGCGCAGCGGTTGAGCGCTGGGTTGCGAAGCTGCCCGCGGCCTCTGTGGCGCCGGTTCGATCCCCGGCTGCTCCCCGGCCACCGGAGGAGGGTCCCACATGGCGCGCAGACCTCTCCTGCTGCCCGCTGCTCCCCTCAGCAGTGTACTTTGGTCCTTCTGCCTGCTCTGCTCCCCGCTCTGGCTCTGGTGAATTCTCTCACCCTCCCGCGCTTCTGACTGTACCCAGTGCATGTATAAACCAAACAAACAAACAAACAAATAGATAAATAAATAAGACATGCCTCTAGAAAATTAAAAAAAAAAAATAAAAATAAATAAAAAAAATGACAAATTCATCATATATAATTTGGCACCAATTTTGGGGGTTAAACACCGAACAAAGTCACAAACCTCACTTAAAATGCATTGCTTTCATTCCCTCACTTTTACTTTGTAACATGTCAAACATTTTACTAATATAAATTATACTTCAATTTAAATGATTTCAGTAAAATGTAAAAAAAGTTTTACCCTAAAAAAAAATTTTCAAACTTACTTAACACTTAAAAGCCTATTACATTAGGGCCTCCCCAGTGGCGCAGCGGTTGAGCGCTGGGTTGCGAAGCTGCCCGCGGCCTCTGCGGCGCCGGTTCGATCCCTGGCTACTCCCCGGCCGCTGGAGGAGGGTCCCATATGGCGCGCAGACCTCTCCTGCCGCCCGCTGCTCCCCCCAGCAGTGTACTTCGGTCCTTCTGCCTGCTCTGCTCCCCGCTCTGGCTCTGGTGAATTCTCTCACCCTCCCGTGCTTCTGACTGTACCCAGTGCATGTATAAACAAAACAAACAAACAAACAAATAAATAAATAAAGCATGCCTCTATAAAAAAAAAAAAAAAGCCTATTACATTAACCAAATTCACATTTTGTTATTTTCTCTCTTTCCAGATCCAAATGAAAAAAAGTTGCAGGGCCTCCCCTGGTGGCGCAGGTGGTGGAGAGCTGTGCTGTGAAGCTGTCCGCAGCCTCTGCAGCACCGGTTTGATCCCAGCCGGCTAGCGTGGGTCCCACAGGGCGCCGCAGACCTCTCCTGTTGTGCCCGCTGCTCCCCTCAGCAGTGTATTTCGTCAGTCTGCCTATTCTGTTCCCTGCTCTGTCTCTGGTGAACCCTCTCACCCTCCTGTGCATCTGGCCTGTACCCTGGTTCTTGTATGAATAGATAGATAAATCTTAAAAAAAAAGAAAAAAAGAAAAAAGTTGCAGACTTCATATATATCTTGAGACACTTCTCCTCCAGACATATCAGCAAAATTTAAGGATATTTTGGTAACAAAATTTTGTTACATTCAATTCATTTCTCAAGAAAATTGCCTAATTTGGTTTTGTTAGGAAATATGCCACCTTATATTATGGAACTGTATGAATCTGTGTGTTTATATACTAAAAAACAGATGTATATTTTAAGTCATTATGATGAAAGTAACACATGCATGAGTATAAAACATTTCACAGTACAGATGAGTATAAAAAAGTAAGATAAAAATGCAATTCAACTACTGTCCCACAAAGTGCTACTTTAGAGAGTGCTTTTTAACTAAGACCCAAGTAGAAATGCACTTCACACACACACACATGCACACACACATATACTTTCTCTCTCGTAAAAAAAGTTTCATAAATTTTACTTATCTTTACTTATCTTTATAAGTACAACACAACATGATAGTTCATTTCTTCTAATTGTAGTTTGCAATCCACAAAATTGATTTCATTCCATAGTTTGAAAACTACTTCCCTAAACGGAATTAGATCAAACTCTTTTTGTACTTCTGATAGTTGCCTCCATAATGAAAAATAATACACATACTGCCACTTTTGGTTTAACTCCTGACCTTTTTTTTAATGGATTCTACATTTAGAAAATGAAAAATAAGGGCCTCCACTGGTCGTGCAGCGGATGAGTGCTGGGCTGCGAAGCTGCTCGCAGCCTCTGCAGCAACAGTTCGATCCCCGGCCCCAGGTTCGATCCCCAGCCGCCAGCAAGGGTCCCACATGGCGAGCAGACCTCTCCTGCTGCGCCAGCTGCTCCCCTCAGCAGTGTATTTCATCAGTCTGCTTGTTCTGTTCCCTGCTCTGGCTCTGGTGGATTCTCTCACCCTCCCACGGTTCTGACTATACCCAGTGCTTGTATAAATAAATAAATAAATCTTTAACAACAACAACAAAAAGAAAATGAAAAATAAGAAATAAACTCAATTATATTACTCTATTTTTCTTCCCCTAATCAACTCCTGGCAAATTTTATTATATTATATTAAATTCTATTTATTAGTTTATTGTTTTAAAGAATATAGTTAAACCTCCATTTCTTGATCCACCCACTTGTATAAAAATACACCAAAATGTTATCTCTGGGTGGTTATGCCATGAATTAATTTAAAAAAAATTAATGTACTAATACTTTGTACTCTGACTGGTATTGTCACCTAAGTCATGTATAAAATTCATACCTACCTAACAATAAAGAAAACCCATATTCTAGTAGCAATATTAATTTACCTATTTCCTTATTTGTGATTATGGAAAATCAAAAATCACCAGATACTTGAGGAAAACCAAATGACCAAAGAGAGGTACAATAATAAATAAAACAATTCTAAATATGAAGGACATGAGTATTAATTCAGACAATAATCTCAAAGACATCAAAGGTACTATATACAGAAAACAAGAAGAAGGTATATAAAAGGTATCGATAGAGTACAAGAAATAATTCTTGGAAATTTTAAATGTGATTGCCAAAATTAAACAATTCAAAGGAAAGGTTGAAAGGTAAATAGAAAAGTAAGAAAGTCCTGGAATACACAGTAAGGAGACAGACAGAAAATGTGAGCGATGCACCCCTCATGGATTCACTTGACTTATGAAAAATTCCTACTTCTTTGTTGCACCAAATGATCTGAGTATCACTTCTTCCTCTCTGTTTCCTACTCTCCACTATCCATTTCTTTTCATTCTCCTTGCCACATTCAAAGGAGTATTCAGCAGATGTACAGGTTGACTACCTAAAAAATGTCCAAAAGTCCAGGTTGATAATGGTCTTCCCTTCTTGTAAGGATTGATTTTCAGTCTTAATACCTCACTTGGTTTGCGAAGTAAGAAACAGCTGCTCCCCATGGAAAAGATGCTGTACTCTGGCCCAAGAGAAGCTCACAATTTCTTTTTTTACTTCCTTTCTCAATCTTCTAGTCATAGACACTGAGCTATATTTGGGAAGGAGCTTGGGAGACTGGTTCTCTAAAATGAGAAATATATAACACCTCTTTGTACGCAGCTTTATATGTAACTGATTTTTGAGCAATGGGGTAAGTCCTTCTCAAATCCTGTGGTGTGTCAAAGAGAGAGTCTAAGAAATAGAAAACAGATGAATTCATGGGGTGGAAATAAAGGTGAAAGAAACTGTGAAGAAAAACAAAAATCTAAATTGCATTACTGACTGAAATTATTTTTTCATTCTTATGAAAACTTAGGGCATAGGTAATAAATTTATTCATTTAACAAGTATTTATTGAATACCAGCTATGTGCCAGGCACTGTATTCTGCCAGTTTATGATAGTGAACACAACAGAGAAGTTTCTGACCTAAGTGTAGTGACAGACTATAAACAAGTAAATAAAATATTTGTCACATAATTGCAGACTGAACGAAAAGCTATGAAATGAATAGGGTGCTGTAATCCAGAATAACAGGAACATAAATAAGGGAAGTGGTCATGAAAAGACTCACTGAGAGATAACATTTAGGTTGCCTGTGGGGGCTAAACTCCAGCCCACATTCTGCTCTCTGGAAGGATAGCTTTTTAAAATTCACATAGAATCCCTGTGTGGGTTAATGTGGAAGCTCTGAGGATTGAAGCTAAACCCTGAAGGATGGAAAGGAGTCAGCCATATGAAAGCCTATGAAGAAAGCATGTCTGATAAATAGAATAGCAAGTACCGAGACTCTGATATAGAAACAGCATTATGAATTCTAGGAGATTACAGGAGGCTGGAGGGAGAAAATAAGTGGGAATGACCAGAGGCAATAAATGAGTTTGGATAACTAAGAAGGATTCAGAAATGCAGGATTAGCTGTATAGATTCCGAATTTTCCTAAATGAGTTTTCTCATCCCTTTAAGCAGGAAACTGACAACATCAGACATTTTTAAGAGTCTAGAGATACATTTTGAAGGTCAAAATAACAGGTATTGAGGATTCACTGGATGAAAAGGGAGGATTCGTAAGGAGTGAATTAAAGAGAGGAGTGACAGAGGACAATTAATCACAGGGCCATTTATTTTTTTAAAAGATTTATTTATTTATGCATACAAGAACTGGGGTGTAGGGTGTAAGCCAGAAGTGTGGGGGTGAGGGTGTGTGAGAGGATTCACCAGAAAGAGCGGGGAGCAGAACAGGCAGATCTACTGAAATACACTGCTGAGGGGAGCAGCAGGCGAGGCAGGAGAGGTCTGCTGCACCTTATGTGTCAGTTCCCTGGCTGGTGGGGGATGGAACTCGTGCTGCAGAGGCTGGTGATAGCTTCATAGTGCTGTTTTTAACCCCTGTGCCACCAGGGAGGAATCATAGGGCCATTTATTGATGTGGTAAAGAGGGAGATCCAATTTTAGGGTGAGAGAGATCCATTTTGGTCATGTTAGGCTTAAATGCTGGGGAGACATACAGGAGAGATGTCAAGTAGTTATTTAAAGATGTGAATCTGGAGCTCAGAAAGGAAGTCTAGCCTGCTGATATAAATTTAGGAATTGTCAGCAGATAGCTTTTAAAGCATGAGACTGGTACAGGTTATGTAGGGAAAAGCCATAAAGAATATTAAAAAAGACCACAGGAATTCCAATATTTAGCATTCACATGGAAAAATTGAAAAGATGTGAAGGCAAATGAGCAAGAAGAGCCAATTATTTAAGAAAACCAGGATAGTGTGTGGTATAAAACCCAGAGAGAAGAGTATCAAAAGAGTTTAATTATGAGACTTCATCTAAACTGAGGACAGAAACGAGGGAGTCAGGGAAAGAGAGGTTGTCTGTTAGATTTGTAAAAGCATTAGAGTGCTAGGAAGATTGAAGTAAATTGAAATTTGCCATTTATCTAATCAAAAACATTGATTACTAGAAAACGATAGAGTTGTGCCTTCAAAGTTGTGAGAGTAAATTATTCAGAACCCACAGTTCAATAGTCACACAAAACATTCAAAGACGAAGACAAATTTGGGATTTTTTTCACTTTTTCGGACCTCTCATACACCTTTTTAGGGAAAAAAATATGTAAAGAAATGTTCCAACAAAATAAAAAAAGAACTCAGGAGGGAAACATGGAAACCTGGTAACAGGATCTGCTATAGGAGAACAATAAAAAGATATCTAGAAGAACAAATATTTAGGCCACAAAAAAATCAATATAAAAAAGGGGAAATTAGGGCTTCTCCGGTGGGGCAGCAGTTGAGCGCTGGGCTGCGAATCTGCCCTCAGCTCTGCAGCACCGGTTCGATCCCCAGCCGCCTGCAAAGGTCCCACATGGCGCGCAGACCTCTCCTGCTGCGCCCGCTGTTCCCCTCAGCAGTGTACTTTGTCAGTCTGCATGTTCTGCTCCCTGCTCTGGCTCTGGTGAATTCTCTCACCCTCCCACGCTTTTGACTGTACCCAGTGCTTGTATAAATAAATAAATAAATAAATCTTAAAAAAAAAAAAAAAGAGGGGAAATTAGAAAGCTCTCAAAACAAGCAAGCAAGCAAAGTCTTTTTACACAAGGGGGTCCTACTAGAACTATATATTAGCTTGATTTTCCCCCACTTAATAGATAAAGAATATCTTTCCATGTGAATATACATATATATATATATCACCACCACATCTTTTAATTACAGATTTCAATGTATTTATCATAATTTAACTACTCCCTACTAGTGGCATTTAAGTTGTATCTTTGTTTTCATAATTGAAACACTTAATGCACAACAAGAAATATTTTATAGTATATATGCATATATATAAAGACATACATTTAAATTATATTTAAAATATGCATTTTAAAATCAAACCTATCATTTTTGCTTAAATAATCTCAAAAGTTCTAGCTGAAAAGCAGATTTCTATCTGCAAAGACTAACAAGGGAATTGATCAAAGGAAATCTCTTCTTCAGAAGTGTTTGTAGAATTGAGTTTGTAGAATTGAGTGAGAAGCAAGTAGGATGAAAACATTAGCACTACTTCTGGGGGCTCTAAGAGGGAATACATTTCCTGCCTTTTCCAAATTCTGGAGGCTCACTTCATTCCTCAGCTCATGACCTCAAATCACACCAACTATTAACCCTCTTCTTCCCATTGTCACATCAGTTTTTCCCTCTATGTCTTCAAATCTTTATCTGCACACATTTTATAAGGACACTGTGATTACATTTAGGGTTACGTAGGGTTCCTGGACCCAATTCCAATGTGCATCTGTGAAGGCTTAACCACACCAACAAGCAATTCTTAGATACCAACAGGGTATCTGAGAATTCAATTCAATTCTGGCACTATATACTTAGATAGCATCAGATTCCATAGGCTAAAGATTCACTGTTCCTAAACTGCCTTTTCTATCAGATACCAGCCACAAGCCCTGCTATTTGGACTACTGACCAACAGTTACAGACTGGAGGTTCCGAAAATTGTTTCTTAGTCTTCACATGCCAACTACAAGCCCAGGTTGTTATCTGTCCTTCTGGCCAACCAGTTATTAATCATTCTCATGACCCCTTTCAGGTTTGATTAATTTGTTAGAATGGCTAGCAGAACTTAGGAGAGCCATTTACTCACTAGATCACCTGTGGTGACTGTGATCCAGCAAAGTGGCACACAGTGCTCGAATTCCCTAATCTGGATGCTCTCTGAAGCCCCTTCCTTTTTCGGTCTTTTAAGGAGGCTTCCTTACATAGGTAAGATTGACTAAAAGTCACTGGCATTGGCTATAAAATTCAACTCTGCACCTCATGCCTCCCTGGAGGACTGGGTGTGAGACTGTAAATTCCAAGCCTCTAATCACATGGTTTTCCTGGCAACTAGCTCCCTTCCTTGGGTGTCTGCCAAAGTTACCTTCACTAACACAATGAGACACAACTTTAACACGCTTAACATTTGGGAAATTCTTAGGCTTTAGGGAGCTGTGGATGAAGACCAAATATATATGAGAAATATGTTTTGGTCATCTGAATGACCCAGATAATCTAGAATAATCTCTCCATCTGAAAATCCTTAATTTATTGAAGGATTTTTGAAGTCTCTGTTTGCATATAAGATAACATTCACTGGTCCCAGGAATTAAGATCTGGACATCTTTGGTAGCCATTATTCAGCCTACCATAATGATTACCAAGAATTTGAAGAGGTTATCACTTGAAGGGCTTTATCAGAAACCATGCGCAGCCATTTCATAAAACCTGATACAAAAAGATTATGTTCACATGGGTAATTTCAAGTTATTCACTAAAATTTTTCAAAAGATTTTATCTGATTTATATAAATTATATAAATCTAACATTTCCCTATTCACATTTATTTTAACTTTCACTTTTTTATATTTTAAAAAGCAATTATTTTTCACCAAGTCTCATACAGATATCTACAAATTCCCTTTAGGTAGCCCCAGGTTGCCATACATATATTATTAGGAAACTAATAAAATGGAGAAAAGAAAGCATAGGGTAAAGGAATAAAGTACACATTTATTATACAGCAATAGGAAGCCAACACACATAAAACCTAAAATCCAGAAACCAAAGAAACAGCAATATAAGCATCTAGAAATAAGCAATATAAACACCTAGAAATAAGTACTGACTGTATATAACTGAGGTAACAGAAGAAAAATGATTGTTTCTGGGTGCAGGGTTGGAGTAAAGAAGTAGGGCATGAGAGTATTGCAATTCACTATGAGCATTTTGATAGATTTTTTTAAATGAGCATCCTTACTGACATTTAAAAAAAGTTCAATTAAAGATGGTACTAGAACTAAACATTAATATTTCACATTTTTTTACTTTTGTTTGCTTATTCTTGTACTAGATGATTTTGTTCCTTATGACATAGCTCTGCAGGGAAAGTGACATCCTTCTTTATTTTTTTTTATTTCACATTTTTTAATAACATGGTATTTTCTTTAAACATGACATTTCTTCTCATTCTAGAGAGGGAAATACACTATTACTTTTTATTTCCTAATCATAGTATCCATTTAATGACATATCATTACCCAATTATTGAGGCCTCATCCAAAGAGTAATCCTAGGGATCTTCTCTTAATATTTAGTTAGGGTGGTGGGTGTGAAAGGTCTTAAATAAATTCCCTGAGGCTAAGTTAGGGAACAGAAGTTCTTTATCTTTTCCTTCCCAGTGGTGGCACTAACAGGAAATTTGAAAAGCTAGACCAGAGGCAGAAATGTTTGGAGAACCATCAGAAGTTGTTTGATGGAATGCACAACAGGGAATCTTTAATAAGACTGAAAGAGAAAGAAAAAAATAGGCTCATACTGAATGCTTTTCTATTTTTACAGCTCTTCTCTATAAAGATTTCAAAGTTAATGAAATAAGAAAACTCACCTATATGTACATCTCAGTAAAGCAGAATACTATTTCTTCTAACTTATTAATTTAGTAAAAGACATGTTATTTCTTTGTGAGTTTTTGGTATTTCTGAATTATGATTACATAATGATCTTTGTTTATTGAAAACCCTGAAATAATAATAGAGTGGTTATGATTATTACTGGGCCTACTCATTAAAGGAAATGACTCCTCTGCCTCCTATACTCAAAAAGGAGGCGGGGGGCTGGAGATGCAGTTTGGCACATGACTGAAATACAGTATCATGGACATCACCATTTCTCACCAACACTCTCTGGGCAACACACGGAACAGGATAAACAGGAGGCAACAGAGTAAACACCTGCCCTGTAGGCAAGTTCAAAGGAGACACCAAAGGGAATAATTGATAAATGTCAACAAGATAATGCATGTTGTTATTAAACTGCATTCTTGTGAACCTGATGACTTTTAATGATTTGTCATATTTTTTAGGTAACTGTCCATGATATGAAATAAACCTGTTTTATTAGGCATCTTTATTTGAAATAGTATCTACTACTCAATAAAAGTCCATAATCTTCCAAAGTGATTTAAAATACAATGAACAAAACGAAAGGATATGTCATAATTTAAATTCACAACTTGTTTCAGCAAACTTCCTGATTAACAGCGGGGTGTTGCAACAGAAAGAATGAAGTCTTTCTCTTCAAGTATTTGGAAATCCCATTTGTTTTTTAGACTACTCACTCATTAATAATCTGTCTCACAGATATTATTTGATATCTTTTTCCAGTTAGCCCTGTTTGGTTACCTTTTGACTCAAGTGAAATGCCCTTTTGTTAGATCTAGTCAGAAGTAGTAACTTCTGACTAACAGTAGTCTCCTGTTTCCTCTTTCATGTGGGTGGCCTAGGATTCAGGCGAGTACTGATGGGAGCCAAAATTGAGTATGGGCAACCTTCTAGTATGTAATTGTTGCCTCCTCTCTTGGCTAAACGCTTTGGCATAACAGAAATATTTATGTCTCTAAGATGTTCTTCAAAATTGCCCAGCTTTATTTTCCTGTATACAGGGGATGGAGGTAGGATTGAGAAGAAAAAAATAAAAGATGACACACATTGCTGATGTGTACACAGATTTTATATTTTAGTAATTTCTAAACCCCTTTTATTGCATAATTCTCATCCTGGATAGTCAGCAAATTTTACTGTAAAGTCATCAGAACAGTGCATTTACAGCTACTATTTTTATACATTGGCCCAACAATACATTCTAGGTGGAAATAATGGAAACTTTAAAATTCTTTACCTATAAATTCATATTAATTTTTTTAATCTTTACAGCATTTAAGGAGTAGAGTACAGGGTTTAATATTGCAAGTTAAAAAAAATAGTGGTACTAAACTTATCATTCAGTATATACTTGTAGAGCGCTTACTATTCATAAGACATGGCCAACTGTTACATCAAAAAACACACCAAAAGGAATGTTTAGAAATAGGGTTGTTAATGGAATGCTTCTATCAAAAGACAAAGATATGGAGATGTTCTTATATCCCCTGGGACAAAGGACTGAATAAATTAAACTAAATTTTCTCCTGTTTCTATGGAGAATTAGAAAGCAGGAATGAGAAATTTACAATTTACATCATCCTTGAATGGTAGCACGTAGTACTAGGAAAAAAACTGGTTTCTGGGTTTCTTTTTAGTTTGCAATTCATCTCATTTCAGCTCATTTCTACAACACTCTTTCCTAAACCCCATTTTCATCCTGATTTAGACCCTCCCCCAAGTTTCTGCAAAGGTTTATCCTATAAATCTGGCTATCCATGTTATAGATTTCAAATGAGCTCACCATCAAGCACCTTGGAAAATTCCATAGTGGTGTATTATTACTACTTAGCAATGAGGTTCTCTACTCAAGAGCATAGATCAGATGACACCAGGTCTTTCAGAAATCAGCTTTAAGACTAATTAATTGGCAAGATGTAGCAGATAAACTCAAATTTACTGCCTCGACGACTAAAATGAGGTTATACAGGTTTTGGGAACCAGGGGCAGAAAAAGAGAATTAAATTTTATTGGTTGAAAAACGGTTTAGGGGCAAAATGTTGATTTGGTTGAAATTCACTGGCTGCTTGAAATAGGATGGTTCATACGTGAAGAAGTAAGAAAATGGTTTTCTTCAGACAACAGAAGTTCTGTTGGTGGACCCTGATCTCTGGGTTCACCCCCTCCCCCAACCTTGGACCTCAACTTAAGCAAAGACTCTGCTTTGCCCAGGCTGGATCATGGGCTGGTAAAGTGAGATATTTTGTTCCTCTCTTGTACTTTGAAGTCCGAAAGCAATTTAACCATTTAGCCTTTGTTTCATAAATGAAAAAAAGGGATTCAATACACATAGCAAGATACCCAGAAAAAGCCATTTTTCAGGGATGAAACTTAACAAGGAAATACGCAACTGCCTTCTAAGAAGACTCGCAACTGTTCCATGGCCATGATGGTCTTTCTCCCCCTGTCTCCCAGGTGATATGCCAAGTGCCACTGTTTCTAGTAGCTAGTATTCGGTATTTCAGAATCTAAATGTAAGTCACCATATGAAGAAATTTCATTTTACAAGAGATTATTTGGGAATATAGCTTCCGGAATGCTATTTCTTCTATAAGAGCCAGACTTGTAGTGGTTTTAGACTTAACCATTGAAGATTAGTAGTTTTTGGAGATTTCTTTAGGCAGCAAGTGGTAGAACATCCTTTGCTAGCATATTTCAATATTTAATCACTCATAAATCAAGATGTCAGTATTACTAAATGCGCTAAAGCTCATTTCCTCTTCTTTAATCTGTGAAGGTAGAAAATAACTGACTGTTCTTGCAAAAACCTTGTATAATTAGACTCTTCATTACCCATTACCTTTTCTACCGTACACAAGGATGTGGAGATTCTGATTACGATGCTCAGCCTTCAACTGTGGTGATTAAAATGTGGACATCTATACACTTCTTCGGTTTTAGTTGGGGAAATTGGTTTCAGAGCTGAGCGGTTTCTGGGTGGACTCTTTTTGGGTTTCAGAAGAAATACAGTAGAAGGCCTGTCATTCTCTAGTATAACAAATGAACCACTGGGCGTTTCGATGTCACTTATGCCATTTCCAAGTGCATAAGTCCCGCTAAAATATTAAAGTTTTTTTATTTAAAAAAAAAAAAGTCACCTACAAGTTCTCACTTTACCTTGTTCGATTAGCGTTGCCCCAAGCCTCCACCGCTCTCCTGGTTCTCACAGGCGCTGCCCGGCCATACGTCCTGACGTCGCCGACAGAGCCACCAAGGGGCAGCGTCAAGTGTGAGGCGCGCACGGGGGTGGCTGGGGGTGGCAGTACCAGGAGTGGTTCTGTCGCGTGCTGGACGGGCACCTGGGCCTCTCCCCGTCCTCACGCCACCGCCAAGAGGATGCAAACATCCTCCTTCCTTGTGGACTTCAGGAGTCTATTCCAAGGTAGGCATCGCCTGAGGGGTAACCAGAGTCATTTCCACTCAGAAAAGTGAACACCTACCACAGCAGCGAGCTCCCCGGGAGCAGGACCCCGGGGCGGGGGGGGGGGGCGGCAGGCGGTGATTCCGGGGGAATGTTACCATTTCTTCCACTCTCCCAATACCACCTCCTGTAGGAGGGGCCCACACAGCGCACTGCTCACTCCTCAAAGGTGTACCTTCACCCTACCAGGCCGGGTACGGTGAGGAGAGTTTGTGGCCACTGAGGAGAGCTGGGGTCTCAGGTAAGTCAGCTGGGGTCTCAGAAAAGTCAGACGCACAGAGTGCGCTCCCCACAGCAGTTGCTGTGGGGAGCGCGCTCTGTGCGTCTGACTTATCTATTCCAACCTCTGGTAAATCGGCACACTTCTACAGACTGCAAAAACAGCCACTGCTGCTTCATTTTCTCTCCCTTGAGGAAGCAGCTGTGGAAAACTGGGAAGTTTTACTAGCAAGACAGCCCCGCGGAGCCGCCGCCTCAACAGCAGCTCCCACGCGCGGGATCCCCCGGTCTGGCTCCGCGCCCACCTCCGCACGCTCCCTCGGACCGCAGGGCCCCGCCCCCTGCCACCTCGGCGCGTCTTATTGGCCCGACCCCGCGTCCGCGTCGGTTCCTGACTGGCGGCTACTCCTGTCAGTCTGCGCGGCGGGGACATTTCCGCATTAAGGGGGGGGCTGCTCCAAATGGAGGGGGAGGGGACATGTTTAGGAGAAAGTGGGGGTTTTGGGTGTCGGGAGCCAACAGCCAGGTGGGCGGAGGGGCATCAGCAGCTGGGCTGCGACCGCGAGGAGGGGTGCAAGGTGTGCTTGTGTGAAGGGAGAAGGGGAGAGAGGGGTGACTCAGAGGCGGTGTTCTTTCAGCCTGTGAGCCTTCTTCCTGGGGAGACATAAGCGCCCCCAATTTCCCAGCTGCTAAAGGAAGAGAGGAAGGTGGGTCTCGGTGGCGGTTTGGGGCGGGGCGGGCTGGTTCCCCGCGACCTTCTGGACAAACACTAGTTTGTCTGTCTGCGGTGTGCAGAGCAGATCTCCTGGACCCGCCGTGTGGCCCCGGAGGCCGAATTTGGGGTCGGGAAGAGCGCGGGCGGGTGGACTAGAATGAGTGTGAGGGTCGGGCCCTCCCTAGCTCCTGCCCTTTGGACTCTGGTCTTCCACGGTCCACCCCTGGAGGGTGGTTCCGTAGTGATCGTTGCGGGGGAGGGGCGGTGTGGCCTTCGGCTCCTCTCGGGAAAAAGCCGCGGCCAGGTTTTGCCACTCTCGGCCGGAAGGCCCCAGCCGGTCTGCGCACCAGTTCGTAGCCCCTCCTAGTTCAGAATATTTATGGACTGGTAAAAGGGGTTTCATTGCCCCCTTTGTGGGCCTCTCTCTCCTCCTCCATCCCTATTTGGTTTGGGCGGCGGTAGACCCGGGTTCCCCGGAGGACTGGCCGGAGACTGGACGGCAGCGCCCGGGAGGGGGAGCCGGGGGTGCGGCCCATTAGTGCTTGCTGCAGTCCAGCCCCGGAGGGCGTGGGGACTGGGGGGAGGGGGGCGGCGGTGATATAGCCGCTGTAGATCCGCCTCTTTCATTGATGAAATTTAAGTTCGTGTGGTTTTTACCTTTTCCGGGAGTCTTCTGCTGGCCCTTACTGTGTTGAGCGCAGTGTAGGCAGGAGTTCAAGCAGATCTACTTGCACCAAGTTTCTGTCTTTAGGAAGTGGGGGTGCTTTTCCAGGGTGGGTTTTTTTTTTTTTCCCCTTCAAGGGAGCTTTAATCGCTTTTAATAAATACTCCCTTAAGTGGCCAAAGATAGGAGAAAGAACACTTCGATTGTTAAAGAAGGGGAGGAAGAGAGACCTGCCCTATAGAGTGACTCCCCTACTCATTAAAAATAGTACTTTAATAAAGCCCTAAAATGTCAAGATTTGTTCAAGGTAAGACGCTTCTTCTTATATCTTGGGTTGCTTCAGCTAACTTTGGGTTCTGATAGTCGAGCGGTTGGTGGGTTGTTTGGAAGTGGAAATGTTCATACTACTTGCAACCCCCCTTCCCTTTTTTTTTTTTTTTTTTTTTTTTTAAATTAAATTGACATCTGCACTGCCTAAGAGCAGCTGGGTTGGTCTTTCAGATACCTATACCCTGTTCTCTTCTGGGTTTACTTCTCCCTCCCTGAAATCAGGTTAGCAGCTCTTTGACTTCTCAGGATAGTGGCTGTAAATGATGATGAGACAGAAATTTGGCTGTTGATAATTCCTGTTCTCTTTTCCTTTTCGGTTTCAAGGTGCTGTGTGCATGGACAGGAGGAGAACAGGGAGGATTGAGGGAAGGCAGGTGGGGTTTGCCAGGGTGGTAGGTCGAAGCTTTAGTGTTCTCGGGTTCTGCTCCGGGTTTGTGTGTACGTGGTTTGAGTCTCAGATTCTTTTATTGCGAAACCGGGAGTAGCTTGTAGAAGCTGGAGGTCATTTCGGCAGGAAAAATGACTTTGCTGCATTGCTGTTTATTTTTATTCTTTGAAATCGGGGATGATTATTAAGATTTCTTTGAAATTTGAAAATCGTCCCTAATTTCTACATATGTATTTAAAAGGAATTAGGGAATGCCTCACAGTAAGTTAAACTGTAACAGTGAGTATATGTGTATGTGTACAGTGTACACATTGAAATTGGTGCTACCTTACACTACCCTGTCATCAATTTGTACACAGAATTTGCCTTCTGGTATGCAAGAAAACCCTTTTATGGACTTAAAAAAAAAAGTTGTTTCAGTAATGGCCATCATGTGACCCTGGGGATAAAAATGCAGAAGTAAGTTTTACCTTACTTTACTGACTCTTTTTTGAGTTTTGTATGACAGATTACAAAGAATCTGACTGCCCGCATTGTAGTGGAGACCGATGAGACACTTATGCTTGACTTAAGCACTAAACTAGATATGCCACTTGTCATTAGACTTTTATATGTATGTGCATATAAACTCTCAAACTTTGTATGTGTTGAGATGTATTACCTATGTTCTCTTTAGTCAAGAATAGAAAGGCAGAGATAACTTAGAAATTTGCTGGTTTTCTAATAGTGACAACAAAACAATTGCCAGAAAGCTGGTATTTTGCAAGAATATGATAATGAAAAGTGGACAAGTCTTTTTAAAAGTTAAGGATTTTATTAAACTCCAGATGTTTCTTGTAGTTATACTTTAGAGTAGCCTGCACAGGTAGTGTGTATTGTTTGATATTACAGCCATTCCTGTTAATGACTAACTGTCTTCAGGAGATTCTAAATCAAATGGCAGTATTTAAGAGTTGTTATAATTAGTTTGTTGTGTTTTTAGTTTCTCTTGGAATAAAAAATTAAGTTTTTCTAATCTTGGAATAATTTTATTTAAAAAAAGCTGCATAATTGTCAGAACTAAGAAATGATTATAGGCACATTACTGTTAACTGTACTATAGACTAATTCAGACTACTGTCCCATGATTCAATCCATAATACCGCATTCCATTTAGTTGCCATCTATGTTTGCTTTAAATGGTAGTTTTCCTTTAAAACTGGCAGGTTTGCACAAAAAGATGACCCCTCCCCTCACAGAAAATTTTAATTTGTTGGTGCTTCTACTGTTTAAATTTTGTACTAAAAGTGTAAAGCCCTGTATCTATTTAATTCTGCTAATAAACCTTGTTGGCAAAGATTTGCTATTTCCACAGACCAGGTTTCAGTGTAAAAGTCAGGAATTTTGGTTTTGAATGTTTTTGTAGCAAATCAAATTGTTTGATCTTTGCTGTAGCACTCATTAATATTTCTGGTCATTGACACTGAACTCATATCATTTAATAGGGAAAAGATTGATCCAGTATTAGGCTCCTGACTGTTTTTCATATGTTGTCTCTTTTAAGCTTCACAAGTGCTGGGGCAGGTACTTGTCATCATAATCTCACAGTTGAGGAAAGTTAAGTGTCTTACCCAAAGTTTGCAGCTAGTGAGCATTAAAATTCATATATATAGGACCTCCCCTGGTGGTGCAGGTGGTTGAGCACAGCACTGTGAAGCTGTCTGCAGCCTCTGCAGCGCAGGTTTGATCCTGGCCTGCGAGAATCCCACATAGCGCAGCAGACCTCTGCTGTCTCGCCTGCTGCTCCCCTCAACAGTGTATTTCAGTCAGTCTGCTTGTTCTGTTCCCTGCTCTGTCTCTGGTGAATCCTCTCACCCTCCCACGAATCTGGCCTGTACCCGGGTTCTTGTATGCATGAATAAATAAATCTTTAAAAAAAAATTCATATAGAAATGTCTAAAACCCTTGTCCTTTCCAATACCTTTAGTTGTTGCTTATTTTAAAAGCATATCTAAGCAACTTATTTTTTCAAACAGACTATTTGTTTCCTGGGGACAAAAATAATACTATATCTCTGGGGGAAATAGTAGTTTCATGAAGTGGGGAATGTTGTAAAAGATTTTGTCATAATGACAAATGAGAAACTGCACTTTCTATGTAATTTTCAGTAGGTAGCCTCCATTGTTGGTTGTAATTTTTTTTTATGACACCTCTTAGATTACATAAATGTTAAAATAAAAAGGTATGGATTTAGGCTTGAATCCTGTTACTAACAGTTGATCTTAGACACATACTTTTTCTGAGCCTCAATTTCTACTTATATAAACTTTGGGTACTAATGCTTATGCCATAGGGTTAATAAATTGAAATGGATTATGTGAATGTATTGGTTATGTATTAGATGGCCAGTCAATTTTACTTTTCTTTCATAAGTTGATGGGGGCCTTTCAGATAGCATTGCCACCGTAAGTAGAACCACATGTCATCGACAGAAATAAACAGAAACAAGACAAATATGACAGTTTATTTTCCTACTTCAGGTTTGATGTTCAGGGTGGCAGCTTATGTTTGGGGGGAAAAAAAGGTAGGTAGATGGGAGGCAGGAGATGCTTGAACAGTATTGTAAATAACCTAGTTGGTTTTGTTTCAGTCCAGTCAGCAAAAAAAAATTTTGAGCACTTTATATGTACACTGTTATGTAGTGGGATTTCTCATGTACCTCTTATGTTGGACACCTGCAGTTCAGAAGATCTGGGTGTTATGCCTGTGTGCTCTGTACATGTGTTTTTAAATGTCCTGGAACTTGGGGTTGCTACACTTAGCTTGAGATATTCTCCCAAATCTAGCAATGTGCTTAAGGGACTCAAAGGAAGACTTTTTTACAAGACCTGGTACATAAGGTCCCTAGTGTGCATATTCTAGCCTCAGGTCACCTTCTGCTTGCTTGTGAAATTATTTCTCCAGTTGCTAGTTTTCTGTACCCTAGGGGCTGTTGCAGGGCTCTCACTTGTAAATGTGCGTACTACCTAAATGAGAAGGGATTCCTTTGTCACAATTGGATGGACGAGGGGTCATAAGAAGATTTAATTATTTTTTTGTCAGGTTTGTCAAAGTGTATCTGGGGTTTTGCTTTTGAAAGTTCTGAGGATGATGGGGTGATCTCCCTGCATGATTTGAAATTTATAAATGGCCCAAGGACTGACGACATTCAGCGAGCTAAAGCCATGTCATATGCTTGTACTGTAGTACTAGAGAAACTTCAAACTTTTTAATAGGCCATTATCTATCTAAATTATGTAAAAGGACCCTTAATGTTCTTAAATTGAGGTACTTTCATATTCCAGAGGAAGGCATTTGAGTGCCTGTGTCACCAAAATAGTTGAGGCCTGTCAACTTTCCCATTTGTTGAAATTCTCTTTTTTTGACTTTTGGTGATTCCTGTTTGGTAGATGGTAGCTAGCCAGGGAGGATTAACTGAGCTAATTATAACTGGAGAGGTCTCAGATGAATACAGGGATGAGAAGTATTCTGGTGCCTGGTTCTTCTCAAACCCAAAGACCAAATTTAGCCTGTTGCTGATTATTTAGATGACTAGGGTGCTTTTAGCCAAGGGGATTGTGGTATGAGGCAGGACTAGGGATAACGAAACAGTGACTAATACACACTCATTTTTTTAAAGATGTGATTATGTCATTAGAGAGATTGGGCTTATGTGCAAGAAAGGGGGATAGTTAAAATAGGAGTCATGGTTTAAAATGGAAATAAAAAGAAAGTAAAAAATATTTTGCTACAGATTTATTAATTGCAGGGGAGAAGAGTAGTAACTTTACAGTGGAGAGAATGGAAAACTCAAAGTTAGTACCACCATTGAGGGTCACGATGTGCCTCTAAGGTGTGCAATCCTGAAAAGGATATAACGTACTTATGTAGTATTGTATCCACAAGCATAACTTATTTCTAGTCATGAGAAAATTGCAGAAAAACCCAAAATAAGGAATACTCTTTTAAAAAGGGAGAATTCTGTTGTTATCAATGATAATGTAATTATCATTGAATTACAGAGTAGATTATACAGTGGATATAAATTATAAATGCATGTGTAAGCATGTATATACATTATGTTATATATTATAAATATATAAATGTGTATAATATAAATATATGTGAAAGAGAATGATCAAAAGTATGAGATAAAATATTAATACATCTGAGTAAAAAGTATATGAGTATTTTTTGTACTATTGCAATTTTTATCTAAGTGTGAAATTGGTTTTGAAACAAAGTTTTTAAAAAGGAGTTAAGCTAATGAAAACTTTGTTTGCTAACACGGACCTTGTACTCTCTATGGTTAGATTGCATTTGCTCTTTTTTTTAAAAAAAAAAAGATTTATTTATTTATGCATACAAGAACTGGGGCTAGGCCACAGGTGTGGGGGGTGAGAGGATTGACCAGAGACAAAATGGGGAGCAGAACAGGCACATCTCCTGAAATATGCTGGTGAGGGCCGCAGCGCGCAGGCAAGGCAGGAGAGGTCTGCTGTGTCATGTGGGTTAGCTCCCTGGCCAGGGGATCAAACTCATGCCGCAGTGGCTGGACAGCTTCATAGCTGTACCACCGAGGCCCCTGCATTTGTTCTTGATAACTGGGTGTTTCTTCTCCTAAGATGGATAATTTTCATTGTGAAAACCTGTGGAGGAAAAAGAAATTGAGAAGGAACATTAGAGAAATAAGAAATATTAACTGGCATATTACTCATAAGTGTCAATTTAATATTTAAAAGATAAACTAAAAAATAAGTTGGAAAGGAAATTATTCTAATATGTTAATTTGTTTTGGTTTAGTTTTGTTATTCTTTTGTTTCCTCTGTATTCCACGTGAGTGAAAAGCATCTGGTGTTTATTTTTCTTAGATGTTAATTTTGGACATTAATTTTGGACATTTTGTAATGTTTTCACAGAGACCATTCTCGGTGTATATATGTTATTTTTACTTTCATAGAAAGTTGTGAATTACAGTAATTTTATTTTTTTAAGATTTATTTATTTATACATATAAGAACTGGGATATAAGGCAGAGGTGTAGGGGGATGAGAGGATTCAGAGACAGAGTTGGGGAACAGAACAGGCAGACCTACAGAAATACACTGCTGAGGGGAGCAGCGGACAAGACAGGAGAGGTCTGTTGTGTCATGTGGGTTGCTTCCTGGCTGGCTGGGGATCCTGGGGAATCAAACTCCTGCTGCAGTGACTGGTGATAACTTGATAGAGCTGAGACTTTAACCCATGCACCACCAGGGAAGCCCTTGAATTATAGTAATTTTAATTAAAATAATGGGATACTTAGTTTGTGTGAGGAACATTGGTTGGTCTAATAATGAAAATATTCTAGCTAAAATAATGATTACACGGTAGTTTTCCAGTTTCCACCAAGTTGTATGTGCAGATTTTTGTGAAAGCGTTACTAACTGAAACATTCGTTGCTTGATGTATTTTAGCCATTTGACCAGACCAAGTTGGAGAGTCATGGTAAAGAGGATTTTATAACTGAATCAAGCAAGGGGACATGAAATTGATATCAAAGCACTGTCTCTCTTTCTAAAGGGAGTTGGGATTTTTATAGGACTATCAATATTTGGACAGGGCTGTGACAGGGTAGCCTGTCTGGAATTTTGGCTGTGCAGTTTCATTACCAGCGCATGCCTCTGCATGGATTGCATGATCAGAAAATGGCAGCTAAGCACCCCTCTTGGGCAGGGATTTTATTATGCAAATAGTATTAATGAATTTAAGGTAATTTTAGGTCAGCAAGGGTACTTTGTGTGCTTATTGCTATAGAGTTTAACCAGTTTGGGCTGGAATGAATACCTGACCCTATACTAAACAGCTCCAAATAACTTTAAGGATTTTTTTAAGGTCAGCTTTGACAGCCTTCTGCCCCTGGGAAGCATAAGTGCCTGTATTAGGAGTACCAGAAAGTCAGATGTATCCGTTACAGAAAAGTTAATATAAACAAATATTTGAAAATCAGATTATCTCTGGATTATCTGTAAAAATGAATATGAAGAGTTGACTGTACTAACTTAATGTAATGCTTTTTTTCTTGATATCCAGAACTTAAAAAATGGTGGGAGATGTTTTCAGAGTTTGGTATTTAGTGAATGAGGAAACATGATTCACTTACCATACTTTTTTGACTGCTTGGGATCTGGAAAAACTGGAGCTTTTCTAAAACACTAGTGTCCTCTGACACAGCCTATAGTTTGTTTTCCAAAACATCGTATTTTCAACTTCCTGTAATAGTGTTTGAATTGTGGACATTGTGGTTATGGGTAACTTACTTGATTGTCTAGTCACAGTGACTATTAGTTGGAACCATATTTCTTAAATCTCAATAATTCATCTACGGGGCATGCATCTCTCTGTTTATAAGTTATTAAATTCTTTGAAAGTTGCTTCCCAAGCTTTTGAATGAAAATAAACTTTGTATTTTTTTTTGAGTGGGTTTATGTGTGAGAAAGGGGATGATAGTCCATTTGAAAGCTGTTTCCCAGCTCTCTTGATTTCTGATGCAGGCATCTCCTTTAATTTGCTCAAAGTAATTGTTTAGGGCTCAAATTCTGCCTCTGCCAACAGTCCCATTGTTTATTTTTTCAGTCATTGCCAAATGAAATCAATTGTGCCCCAGACCATCTTGACAATTAAGGATTGTTTTTCAGAACCATGGAAAATTTGGCAGTGTTATCTTAGTTAATGTACATAAACAACAAAATTCCACTTTCTAAAATATTTCTGTTTTTCTTATGTGTACTGAGAGTTCCCCTTGTCTCTGTGATTTCATTTGTATCTTTCATTTGTATCTTTTATTTGTTGCATTTATGTACATGAAATAATCATACTATATTTAGTCTACTTCTTGCTAGTCACCAAATTGTAAAAAATACTATTTTAGGGGATGCTACCTTTAACAATTGCTCCATTTGCTCCATAGCTCCAGAGACCTGCAGATAAAATGACTGGAGTTTGTGTATTCCTCTGGTTGCTGCTCTGGCAGAGGCTGATGCGATGTTTCATTTATGTTATAACTCTGCCTAGAATTTTAGAACTTCCAAAGAGTGTAGGAAAATGTAATAATAACTACTGTTTTGGGTTCATTTATGCCAATGAAGAAATACTTAAGTCTTGGTAATAAAATATTTATAGAGTGCATAAAAGCTTTCTTTTTTGTTTTTTTTTAATTGCCCAGAAAGCAAACAATATAGAAGGAAAAGTTGAAGCGCATAAGAGAATGCATTTTCTGATATGTAGGTTTTTTTTTTTAAAGATTTATTTATTTATGCATACAAGAACTGGGATACAGGCCAGAGGTGCGGGAGGGTGAGAGGATTTACCAGAGACAGAGCAGGGAACAGAACAGACAGACCGACTGAAATACACTGCTGAGGGGAGCAGTGGGCAAGACAGGAGAGGTCTGATGCGCCATGTGGGTATCTCTGTGGCTGGCCTGTATCGAACCCATGCTGCAGAGGCTGCAGCTCAACCGCAGACCTACAGAAATACACTGCTGAGGGAAGAAGCGGACAATATAGGAGAGGTCTGCTGTGTCATGTGGGTTGCTTCCTGGCTGGCTGGGGATCCTGGGGAATCAAACTCCTGCTGCAGTGACTGGTGATAACTTGATAGAGCTGAGACTTTAACCCATGTACCACCAGGGAAGCCCCTGAATTATAGTAATTTTAATTAAAATAATGGGATACTTAATTTGTGTGAGGAACATTGGTTGGTCTAATAATGAAAATATTCTAGCTAAAATAATGATTACACGGAAGTTTTCCAGTTTCCACCAAGTTGTATGTGCAGATTTTTGTGAAAGCGTTACTAACTGAAGCATTCGTTGCTTGGTGTGTTTTAGCCATTTGACCAGACCAAGTTGGAGAGTCATGGTAAAGAGGATTTTATAACTGAATCAAGCAAGGGGACATGAGATTGACCTCAAAGCACTGTCTCTCTTTCTAAATGGAGTTGGGATTTTTATAGGACTATCAATACTTGGACAGGGCCTGCACCACCATTAAGATTTAGTGTTACACGCCTAGAGGTGCTAAACCATGTAAAGGCACTGTAATCGAAGAGACCTTCCTTTAGGAAGGAGAAGCAGAACATCAGGCAGCAGGCTTGGGATTCTAACCCCACACTGCTGCTGTGCCCTTAGACATGGCAGCATCTCTTCTCTGGTCACCTTTCATCTCCGTTATAAGGGAATTGCACTAATTCACTTTAAAGCCTTTCCAAGCTAAATGCAAATATACCTAATTATAGGGCAGGGCTGCCAAATAATTTTTTTTCCTTGATGGTGACTTTATGTTTTATCCCTTTGCTCTCCTCTCAGCCAGTGAGTGATAAAGGCCCCTTGGCATGCTTTCATGCTTTAATGTAAAGCGATCTTACTTAACTAGTAGACACATCTCTTTTCTTTTTTCCAGTGATTTCTTTCTTTCTTTTTAAGATTTTAAGAGCTACTCTTGTATGATAATTATTAATAAGAAGTCTGGTTTATGTATAAATTTTAACAATTGTTTAAAGTAATGGATAATTAGCATACATCTTAATTAGCAAGTAGCTCTGCATATTTAGGGTTGGAACAATTCTTGAAAGCTGGTACCTTTTTATTTTTGTTATTAAAAAGCATTTATTAAATATATATGTAAGACTGAGTTGTTTAAAAATCTATGTAAATGTGAGCAGTGATACTACAGTTTGCAATCTAAAATAATCTATTGACTTTAATACTAAAGATATAAAATTGTAGGTACTAATTGATTTTTCTTATTGAATGGCATGGATTACATTTTTCCTAAACCAAAATAAATCTTTTTTTTTTTTTTTTGCATAGAACTGGGCCAGAGGTGCGGGGGTGGTGGTAGAGGGGTTAGAGGATTTACCAGAGACAAAGTAGGGAGCAGAACAGGTGGGTTTACTGAAATACACTGCTGTGGGGAGCAGCAGGCAAGACAGGAGAGGTCTGTTGTGCCATATGTGGGTTAGCTCCCTGACTGGGGATGGAACTCGGCCATAGTGGTGATAGCACTGAGACTTAACCCCTAAGCTACCAGGGAGACCCTAAAATAAATCTAATTATGAAAATTTCCAATATTATTAATCTCTAAAGTTAGTGAAAACATACTTATACAGGAGAATAAAAATTGAAAGAAATTTAAGATTTAATTTGTCTAGACTGCCTACCAGTTTGGAATTTCTTTGACTTTATCCCTAGTATTTGATTTATAAATCAGCTTCTGCTTAAGAAGCCTTAGGGACTTGAAGTACATGAGACACAATTCTTACTTTTCTTAGTCCTGCTTTCCCATGATTAGAAATCATGGTTCTTAAATGATTCCTGTTTGGCCTTATCAGATAATACCTCCACTAGACTGGGTTCTACTTCCTTTACTCAGCACATGGCTGGATTATAATAGACTCTTACACATTTATTTTAAAAACTGCTTGAGTACTGTCTTGAGCTCTGTCGAGCTATGGGAATATAGGTAGGGGGACTATTGTGTGAACAAAGTAGACATGATCTATTCTTAGATTATAATCCATTGGGTAAGATAGACATTGAATAAAATTTTACAAGTATTATGTTATGATGATGTTCTAATGGAGAGGTACAAGGATCTACCATGTGAGAATTAAATAGACAACCTTGTTTAGAAAGATTTCTAGGAGGGGATTACATTTAAATTGAACTCTGACAAATGATATATAAGTAACTGGTCAATATACATGAGAATTATATGGGAATTTAATAAATATTCATCTTCAGTTTATTTACGTATTATTGAGTAGCTACCTGTGCCATGTGGTGAAGTAATTGTGGGGGGGGGTAACTGAATGTTATAATATAACACACTTTGTATGTGTTATGTGTTACAGACATATCAAAACAAAAGGTGAAGTTTTGGGTGTGTTTGTATCATATAGAGGCAAAAGTAATTAAAACTTACATACGGAAGAATTGCAATAGAAAGGAAATCCTCTTTGAATGTTCAGAAGCTACTACTTAGAACAGTAGGAACACCACCCATACAAATGTCAGAAGCTACTCATGTCACAGAATTTGAACCTTTGGCAGCGAAGGATCAGGGAGGTTTCCTAGAAGTTGGGATGATTCTCATGATTTTGTAATTCACAGCTGAGCCAACTGAATATGTGTGTTTTGGAACAATCTTACAATAGGTTGTTTTAATTTAATGGAGCAGAACAGTATCAATTCAGGTGTCTTTAAAAATGAGAGACTTCTATCACATAAATCTTGAAGTAGGATGTTCCAGGGTTGGTTATATATTGGTTAATAGTACAAAGACTGCACCTTTCTGTTCTGTTCTCGGAAATATTTGTCTCATTCTTGGGTCAGCTTCCTTCAAGGTCACTAAATAGTAGAAGAAACTGGAAATGAGGGGTGGGCATTTACTTATTATGTCCAGTGGTGCTGAAGGTTCTATTTCTTCTCATATGTCTCTTTTTTCAGTGACAAATGCCTTTTCCAAAGTTCTTTGGCATACTATACCCACTGGTTCACTGGCTAGAATCATTATATTTCATGCTTGAAGTAATGACTGGGAAGGCTTTCAGCAAATCTGGGTCACATGCCAATTATGAAACACATGGTCTCTGAATAGAAGATAGGTGACAGAATAGATTGGGATAGGAAGAAAAACAAGAATCATGGCTATGAACATACTAAGATAAATGGAATATAATCTATATCAGAGCTATTCAAAGTTAAACAACATTTACTTATGAGAAATTAATATTCTCCCCCATTCCAGACCCACTGAGTCAAAAATCTCTGCGAGTTTGCCCAAGAATCTGTTTTAACAAGCCCTTCAGGTTATTTATATACACATTATAAAGTTTTAGAAGCACTACTGAGATGTCACAAATGAAGCAGGAAATTGCAGCCTTTAGGCATTCTGCGTTAGCACTTTCATTAACTTGACTACTCATAAAGGTGCTTCAGCTTGTCTTTTAAGATTTGCCTTCCTAAGGAATTTATATTTATTTCAGTAGATAATGAAAGTCCCATCAAATGAGGAAGACAAGTGACATGATTGAGTTGCAACTTAGGGGGACCAGTCCATTTTGCTTGGTACCACTAGCTTGGTGTGACATGGCAGACTGGTTAGGAGTTGTCATCCATGACTAGGAGAGGGAAAATAAGGCAATAGCTTGGGAATAGAAAGCAATGAATGGAATTGTGCTTTAATTAAGAAGTTTGGTATTAGATTGGATGTAATATAAGGGAAAAGGAGGGAAGAGCCCAGTTGTGAGTAGGATTTCTAGGTCACCTTGGAGGACTAGGACAGTGTTAATGCTGTGGAGAGCATAGAAGGTAGGGGGATAAATTTAGTAGGGAATGTGAGCCTGGAGCTCTGAAAGAGAGATCAGGAAAGGAGGCACATATTTGATATTATCAGTGAGGAGATTGGTGAAGGAATAACTGAGGGGAGAAATAGTCTAGGGTTAGAATTTTAGGAAACCCAAGGAGTAAGAGAAGGAAGGAAAAGCCTGTTTTGGAAACTCAGACCTGGCTTTGGAGGTAGGAGAAGATATAGGAAAATTTTGAGTAATGTAGCCCAAAGAAGAACTTTGCTAGGTGAATATTAACAAATAAAAGAAAGGATTACAGTGAAGCCCAAAAGCTGTTTAATTGGTCATAAATCTTGTCAGTGTATGTCTTTATCTCTATTCATGGTTATTTCCAGTTGCCACAGCATTCTTGGAGTTTTATACTTCGGTGGACCACAAGTACTCTCCTGTTTAAAGATCAAGTGAGCTCTCCGGTTCTGAGTGTGGATACCTCTCAATGCGTTTCCAAGGAAGGTTGGGACTGTCAGACCTAATGAGTGATAGGAGCTGGCCTGGGAGATGATCTCCTCTTTATTGCGCTTAATGTTATTTCTATAGCCTTTCCATGGCCTGTGTACGATGAAGCTTATTTTTCTCTTTAGAATGTGGATTGTTTATGCCTGTATCAGGATATCAGGGAAAGGTATCATGTGTACATCTAGTTACTGAAATGGAAGAAATAAAATACCTGAATTAAGATGAAAACATTAGTTAGATTGAATGTCACTTACCTCTTGAATCTATTGCTTTCCTTCTTATTCTTTTTTTTTTTTTTTTTTTTTTTGCTTTTTTCCCCCCATTTGGATAAGGGAGAGTTCATGATGTTGAAATTTTAGTTCTTGTAAACAAGGAAGAATTAGGAAATTGAGGTGGTATAGGGGAGGCTTCTAAAAAAAAAGTTATTGCCTATTCTATCCCAAATTTGCTAAATTGTGATTGTCATCCAAGATAATTCTTTTTATTTATTTGTTTATTTATTTATTTATTTTTTGTGGGACCCTCGCCGGTGGCCAGGGAATGAACCGGCGCTGCAGAGGCTGCGGGCAGCCTCGCAGCCCAGCGTTCAACCGCTGTGCCACCAGGGGAGGCCCATCCAAGATAATTCTAATAAGCTGGGTTTTATCCCATAAGGAGTATCCTTCTGTTCTGTTGGGCATAAAAAGACATTCTTATGCTTTTGGAGGAGGGTGTTATTTAAGGACTTTGTGCCAAGGATTAAAGAGACCCAGATTAGGAGGGAAAATGAGCACCTCATTGTGGTAGAATGTAGCTCAGAATAAATTGGCTTTGCTTCTGGGCTCCAGCATTGCCTACTTTGTGACCCTGCATAAATTATTTAACTCTTTCAACTTCAGTTTCCTCATCTGTAAAATGATGAAGGTAGATTGAAAACTCCCTCTCACCTCTAAAAATGTTTTATGACTGAGGTAATGAAACATTTGGTTCCTAAACCATTCTCTATCTGAATTAAAAAGGATCAATTCTTTATTGCTAGGAAGTGAGGACAAGACATTTTAGGATGTTAGAAATCTTGCATCATTCAGGGATTCTTTAATTGACCTTTCTTTAGAAACACAGTTGTCATTGCCAGAGTGTAACCTGAGAATGTAAAGTCCAAGAAAGCTTCTAAGATCTGACTTCTTTTCATACCAGCAATGTCAGACCTTTCTTTAGAAAAAATCCACATGGATAGATAAGAGGTTACTGCCAAAGGAAATGGCTGCTTCCTGGTTTGTGCCTGGTACACAGGTAGAGGTAAAATAAGCTCTTCTTCATAGCGCTGTGAAGCTATCCCCAGCCTCTGCAGAGTGAGTTTGATCCCCGGCCAGGGAGCTACCCACATGGTGCAGCAGACCTCTCCTGTCTTGCCCGCTGCTCCCCTCAGCAGTGTATTTCGTCAGTCTGCCTGTTCTGCTCCCCACTCTGTCTCTGGTGAATCCTCTCACGTCTCACACCTCTGACCTGTACCCCAGTTCTTGTAATTATAAATAAATAAATCTTTTTTTTTTTTTCAAAAAAGCTCTTCTTGATTAGGCATACATCCTTGTTCTTCTTGAGGATTTTCTTTTCCCTTAAACACTTTCCTTATACGCTTACAACGATAAAACCATAGTAACACTTTTGCCTAGGGAAGGGCAAGGGAAAAGTGGAATGAAATGGAGGAGGTAATAGGCTAGTTGTAATGTTCTTTTGTTGTGTAAGCTGTTAATATTTGTAAAGGGGGTATAAGGAAGACAAAATTGCTTTTTGTTTGTGTTTGGTGCTTTATCAAACATGGAAGGAATAAAGGTTAGGGATATTTGTCACAACTTGAGTTTGAATCTGTGTCTGTTTTTTTCAAATCTGTATGGGAAATTTGGATCTGCTGCAGCTGACAAAGATCACATGTGGTAATAAATGTGAGTCTTTCCACCAACCTTTCCTAGTTTTCCTTGATAGGGTGGGCCCTGACAGTGGTTCTGTGTGTTGCAACCTAAAATCATGTACATTGATAGGCTGTTGTTCTGCAGGAGTCTCTAAATTTTTTCTTTCTCTTTGATCTTCCATTTATATAAATCTCAAACAGCTACTAAAGTTATTTTTAAACTTTGCGGCTACCTTTACTTTTATCTCATTTTGGCATTTACCCAAAATATAAGTAAGTGAAATGTTTCCATGACTATTTTTTTGGAATGTGACTTGAATGCTGCCCTTTAGGATCTAGCTTCAACAACAGATACCAAGTCTGTAAATGTCTTTGAGTCTAACCAAAAAAAAAAAAAAGTATTTAAAAAAATCATATAGTTAATTTTTTAATCTATTTTTATCATTCTCTAACACAGAGAATCAACCAAATCATGTGTGCTTTAATTTAGAGCTTTTATACTTAGCTGATTTTTCTTCAAAATTATTATAGACATTAATATGGGAGTTGAAGATTGGGGAAGAGGAATTTAGGTGTTCATCGGAATGCAGGGTGGGCGACTTATAACCTGTGACAAATTTTAAATGACAATTAAATCTGCCAGTGGATTACTGTGTGTGGATGTCACATTAACTCTAGTTAAAAATGTTCTGTATGAGATCCTGACTGTCTTATCATAGTTATGCAAATATGCTCACTGTTTAGGTTCTAACAGATTATAATCAAATTGCTACCTGTAGTGGCAGCATCTTTAAATTGTTTATGGAACACATACACACACGTGTTACTTAACTTACAAAGAAGTTATTTATGAACCACAGTTTGTGTCAGTTTGGTAGTTTTACTGGAATCCTTAAATTTAGTTGTGTTGTAGTTTATGCCTATAAAGAGGGCACAGTTAGAAAATGACTGTTTTAGGATTTTAGTTTCCTGGGACATTTTCTCTTGGATTTTAGTGTGTAAAAAAGATTTTTTTTAAAGAGCTTTGTTAAATATCTCATTTGTTAACACTTATTTTAAGAACTTTTTATTTATTTTATTATTTTTTTAAAGATTTATTTATTTATTTATATAGGCACTGGGTACAGTCAGAAGTGCGGGAGGGTGAGAGAATTCACCAGAGCCAGAGGGGAGAGCAGAGCAGGCAGAGCGACGAAGTATACTGCTGAGGGGAGCAGCGGGCGGCAGGAGAGGTCTGCGTGCCATGTGGGACCCTCGCTGGCGGCCTGGGATGGAACCGGTGCTGCAAGAGGCTGCGGGCAGCTTCGCAGCCCAGCGCTCAACAGCTGCACCACCGGGGAGGCCCATTAAGAACTTTTTAGATATTTGAGAGAGGCTGTGTACATTAATAGCCTCAGGAGTTATATAATTTACTAATTTCTCCTCTCAAAAGTATTTAAAAATATTATGTTGGCTTTAATAATGTCTGTTTAAATGTTTCCTGCTGCCCAGATATCAAATGAAGGAATTTGGGGGAGTTTTTAGCCTTGTTGAAATACGATTCTGCTCATGAATGTTTTGAACAAATAATTATTAAATGAAATGTTTGAAAATAATCTTCAAAAGATATTTTTCTATATTTATAAAAATATATTTATAAAATACATTAAGTTAGATATTGAGAAAGGGGGAAAATCTGTTCCTTGTTTCATAAGTAGTACATAGGATAACTACTGTCTACATAGTAAAGTGTGTAAAACATCTTATGTTGGCATTTTTTCCTCAAGGACATAGGCTGTTTTCTTTTTCCGTATTTTTCTAGTTTCTGTTTGTTTTCTTCTATAAGTATTTCTGTCACCTTTAGTGAGATCCATCTGACACAGAGGTGCACAGCTACACCAGACGTCCTGACAGTCTTGTCACACACAGACAAGATTGGCTTAGTCGGGAACTAGAAGTGGAGATCCAACCCTGTGCCCCTCTCCTTTTAAAGTGAAAATGTTGATGCCAGGAAAGTAGGGCACCTTGGAATTCCACTATCTCTCAAGGGATTCGTCTTTAGTAAGGAGTATGAAACTGTCCTGAAGAATCTTCTGCTTCAATTGCCAAACCCCTTCAGTCCTCTCATGGGAAAGGAGTTCCATAAGGGCATGTTCTGTAAAGTGGTATTCCAATTTTCATTTTTCTCCAGTTTTGATGGCTAAGAGGGAAACACTAGAAGACAGGGAAGTATATGATCAAGTGAAGATTGATTATTTTACTTCCACCTGTCCCCAACGTGTGACTGTTTCAGATACATGATTAAAACATATAGATGGGCCAGACTTTTAAATTTGACCTCATAGGATTATAATCATCCTGTTTAGTTGACTGCTAAAATGGGAACTTAGGATTGGGCCCATTTCATTTGCTTGAACAATAGAAAGAAATCATTTGTGGCTTACCAGCTAGCTGTTTGTGTGTCTTTATGATTTCTCAGTTGGTGGTTTTATATTTTTGTTTTAAGATCTCAGCAAAGCAATGTCTCAAGATGGCGCTTCTCAGTTCCAAGAAGTCATCCGACAAGAGTTAGAATTCTCTGTGAAGAAGGAACTAGAAAAAATACTCACCACAGCACCATCACATGAGTTTGAGGTAAGGACTCTACAATGTGCTTTGCTTTCCTCCATTTACGTGCTAATTTGCTGTTGCTACTACTGTGCAACCAGCCTGAAATAAGCACAAGAGTAATAATAACATAAAATATTAGGATTGCTTAATGGTTAAAGATTTTCAACATTTTCTCATTATGAAACCGTTTTTTTCCCTAGAAAGTTTCCAAAGTCTAGAAGAAGCAGAAGAAAGTTATACTTTATTTTTTCTCTTTTGATATCACTGGGTGGAGAAATGGGTTCTATTGTTCTAAGTTAGAATTGTTAGTTTATCAACCATCTATCCTGGATATCTTTTTCAAAGAGTCCATCCTTATAGAACCATGATACTTTGACAGCTGTAATAGATTTTCCAAAATAGGCAGGTGATTTTAAGTTTATCCCGGTAAACCAATAGCTTATCCTTTTCATTTTCAAATTATATTTAATATTTTGAGGGTAGCTGCATTTTGTTCTTTATGTTCTTTTGGTGAATATTAATTTTCACTTAAAAGAGGTAGAGAAATATTGGTGACTAAAAGAATGAAGTGGAATTCTCACAGACCAAGTGATGTTCCGATTATATGATACTGGAAGACAAGGGGAGGATTATTTGCTTCTACTCTTTTTAAATGTGGTTCCTGTTACCTTTTCTTTCTCTTTACATTGAGTTGTAAAAAAACTCTCTGTTGTACTCCAAGTTCCAATAGTATAAGAATTTCATTTACATATATTTTAAATATATAATGCATTTATTTTTATTAAATAATAGGCATTCTGCTAGTTGTAACAATGACTTCTGTTTTCATAGCACACTAAAAAAGACCTTGATGGATTTCGGAAGCTATTTCATAGATTTTTGCAAGAAAAGGGACCTTCTGTGGATTGGGGAAAAATCCAGAGACCTCCAGAAGATTCGGTAAGTTTTAGATAAAATAGGAAAATTTAAGGTAATTTAGGGAATTGTTTTAATTTTGGGGGTGGTACAGTGTAGAGGACCTGTAACAACTATTACTTAAAACAGAAATTGCTTTGCATTCTGTTCTCTCAGGCTGAAACTATAGAGTACACTTCTGTAATTTTTCCTTCTGTTGGCCCCATCTTTCTAGTCATGCAGAGGACTTATGGAAGTCTAGTCACCCTAAATACTACTCCATAACTTTAACATTCCTGAATATGAGACAATTCTTTTGTGAAGTAACAAACACATGGTAAGAACTGCATATATGCTCTGTTCTTCCTTCTCTCTCCCAAACTGTCTGATTTCTCATTTCTTGTAGGGTCATGTACAGATGCGAAGTCAGCCATTCTAAGCCCTCTCCACATTTTAAAACCATTTTTTACAGCTCTGGTCCCCTGCCTACCTTTGTGAACCATCTCAATACTCATATATCCCTACTTCTAGACTTCTTGTATGTTTCTTCCTTAGAAGGATATGATCACTTTGGGTCTCCCTGGTGGTGCAGGGGTTAAAGTCTCAGCGCTATCAAGCTATCACCAACCACTGCAGCATGAGTTTGATTCCAGGCCAGGGAGTGAACCCACATGGAGCAGCAGACCTCCCCTATCTTGCCTGCTGTTCTCCTCAGCAGTGTATTTTAATAGATCTGCCTTTTCTGCTCCCTACTCTGTCTCTGGTGAATCCTCCCAACCCCTGTACCTCTGGCTTAGACCCCAGTTCTTATGTGCATAAATAAGTAAATCTTTTTTTAAAAAAGAAAGATATGGTCACTTCACCTATCAAAATTTTGCCCATTCGTCAAGACTTAGTCCAAATGCTTCTACCTTTGTTATCAGCATTAAAGAGGTATAGTGTAGTAGTGTCACAAGTTCAAATCCTAACATCAAACCCTAGCACTACTCCTTATGAGTTTTGTATAAAATGATACTAATACCAAGGACCTTATGTACTTCACAGGGTTTATTAAGGAACACATGTGGAAACAAGTTAAACAGTGAAGCATTTTGCAGATATTTCGACCATCATGTTGTATGTGGCTGGTTTAATTAGTAGTAGTTATTATATGCATGTTATCTTCATGTTAGTCTCTGAGACCAAGCTATCATGTGTCCTGAGCAAATGTTTGTGGAATGGTCGATTTATTTATTTATTTATTTTAAAGTTTTTCTGCAACTTTTTATTTTGAAGATTTATTTATTTATACAAGAACCGGGGTATAGGCCAGATGTGTGGGAGGGTGAGAGGATTCACCAGAGACAGAACAGGGAACAGAACAGGCAGACTGGCGAAATACACTGCTGAGGAGAGCAGCGGGTGAGACAGGAGAGGTCTGCTGCACCATGTGGGACCCTTACCGGCCAGCCAGGATCAAACTGGTGCTGCAGAGGCTGCGGACAGCTTCACAGTGCTGTGCTCAACTGCATGTGCCACCAGGGGAGGCCCTATTTATTTATTTTTTAAAGAACCTGGGGTGCTGATGGTAAATTCATGAGGATGCTACATATTTTTTTAAAGATTTACTTATACAAGCCCTGGGGTACAGGCCAGAGGTGCGGGAAGGTAAGAGAATTCACCAGAGGCAGAGCAGGGAGCAGAATAGGCAGAAGGACCAAAATACACTGCTGAGGGGAGCAACGGGCGGGACAGGAGAGGTCTGCCGCGCCATGTGGGCATCTCCCTGGCCGGCCGGGAATCGAACCAGCACTGCAGAGGCTGCGGACAGCTTTATAGCGCTGTGCTCAACCCCCTGTGCCAACGGGGAGGCCCTGAATAGTTGATTTAAAGGAAGCAGTTGTCTAAGGAATAGGTACTGTTAACACATTGACCTTTTTAACAATCCTAATTGTGATAACTTAGGATTATCACAATTATTTTGAAATATCATTTGTCCACCATTAGGCTAACAGGAGGGTTTGCTTATAAAATAATGCAAGATGATTTTTTTAAAAAGATTTATTTATTTATGCATACCAGAGCTGGGGTACAAGTCAGAGATGCAAGGGAGTGAGAGGATTCACCAGAGACAGTGTGGGAAACAGAACAGGCAGATGGACTGAAATACACTGCTGAGGAGAGTAGCAGGCGAGACAGGAGAGGTCTGCCTCACCATGTGGGTTGTTCCCTGGCTGGCCGGGGATAGAACTCGTGCTGCAGGGGCTGCGGATTGCTTCATAGTGTGGTGCTTAACCCCTTGTGCCACCAGGGAGGCCCGCAAGGTGATTTTAATAAACAGCTAATCCTACTCACATAAACAAATTGTGATATAAGCAGAGATTGACTTCCTATATCCTCTGCTAGAACTCTTTTCCAACTCCCTGGGTCATCTACCTTTGTCCTTTCTAATCCATACTAAAGTGGAATGTTCTTTGAAAAGTACCATTTTAGCTGATAAGAATATGGGCCTAATGTCTCACAAGGGTAACTGATTTCATGACTTTACTTGACTTCCATAAAAGGTTGAGGAACATAAAGCTATTGGTAGTTTATCATTATTTTTTTTTTACCTTCAGTGTATATTACTTTCACCTTTAGCAGTTATAGAAACATCCAAATCTTTGAACTCCCTAGAATTTCTATTTTAAAATTTTGAATACAGGAAGATTTAGGAAGCAGTTAGCCTCTAACTTTGTACCTCTTATTTTGTACCTCTTACTTTGTAGGATCATTTGCCATCTAAAGCCACACTGTTTCTTTCTTTCTTTTTGTCACCTGCGTTTTCTGCAAGTTATTTCATTGTCAACTCTTTTCTAATTTATCAGCTTTAAAGTACACAGTTATAATAGGAGAATTATAATTGTTCATCTCTTTAGCATTTTGGAAATTGCTACAATTTAAAAAAATTGTTGAGCAGCATTGGTTTGTAACATGCACATTTCACATGAGTTGCTGTAATTTTTAATGAGATGGTAGGTCTGAGAGTTTGGAAGGCCACAATATCAAGAGTAATAAAATGCTATTTAAAACACAAGCATTGAACAAGTGAGAAGCAATTTACAATAAAAGTTTTTAAATCAGCTTTTAATTTTAGGATAGTTTGATTAATAGAAGAGTTGCTAAGACATACTGTGCTTTTAGTTAGAAACATTCTATAGTTATCCAAACTGATTTTTGTTTCCTGTTCTCCATTTTTAAACTTCTTGCTGAGTCAAAAGAAAATACAAAATAATTGTAGAACATGCTGGTGGAATTTTTCTGCCAAGTTCAAAATGGAAAATAAACAAGGGGTAGTTGAAAAGAAACATGGAAGTAAGTACCAGAGGGGTACCTGTGATTAGAGTAAATGATGGGAAAGAGTTGAAGTAACTTTTTTTTTAAGATTTATTTATTTATTTATACAAGCACTGGGTACAGTCAGAAGTGTGGGAGGGTGAGAGAATTCACCAGAGCCAGAGTGGGGAACAGAACAGGCAGACTGACAAAATACACTGCCGAGGGGAGCAGCAGGCACGGCAGGAGAGGTCTGTGCACCATGTGGTACTCTTGCTGGTGGCCGGGGATCGAACCGGTGCTGCAGAGGCTGCGGGCACCAGGGGGGGCCCTGAAGTAACTTTTTAAGGAAAGATTTCTACTGTAGATGGGCTTAAGACAAGTGTCTTCATTGTAATGGTTCAAAAGCCACCAGGAGACTGGAAAATAGTCTATTTCAAGTGAGTATGAAACAAATACCATTCATCTCTTCCTTTTAAAGAAATATTCTGTCATTTTTATGATGGAAGTACTTTAATGGTGTGCTACCATTGCCAACTCTGCCTGCAATGAATGTCCTCTTGGAGTCTGAAACAGACTGTGGTGGATTATTTAAACCATGGAAATGAACAAATAGAGAAATCAGGGTGTTTTGGGGTTCGTAGTACAGTGGGGAAAGGGAACCAGTCTTTTTTATTTTGTGCCCCTTAATTTTTTTTTTTAAAGGTTAACAAAAGGTTTATTTACAAGGAAAGGGTAATGAAGAAATGTACAACTCAGGGAGAAAAGAGGGAGAGAAATTCTTAAATGTGTCCTACCCATTCTGCTGACCTGGAATCCCAAATGACCTGCCAAGAGCATGAGCCAGTGTACCCGACCCTACTAACATGGCTGGTTTTTATTTATAAACAGAGAAATGGCTGCTTAATTCCGCCCTTAGGTCCTCGCCACTTCCCTTTGGGGATCCTGGGATTTGTAGTTCCCGGTGTCTTGATGGAGGTGGGGTGGCATCCACAAAGCCTGTATGGAATTAGCTTCACTTTTTGTCACCATTTCCATGGTGTTGAAGATTAAATGTGTGGATGCTGGGGTACAGTCTCAGATGAAAATTTTTCTCAAGGTTCTCATTGGAAAGAAAACCAGTCTCTCCAGGTAGTGTCCATTGTGGAAAGCAAAAGTCCTCCATTCCTGGGAAATAGTTTATCAGTCCAAGCAAAAAAAAAAAGAAAGAGAGAAAAAATCTGGAGGCATTAGGCAAAACAAAACAGCAAAGGTATCAAATCACAGGAAAACTTAAAATTGATTCAACTTACGCAAAAACAGTTTCTCTCATCCTTGATCCCAAATTGTTTCAACAGCATAGCAAAAGTTTGCAAACCAAATCTACTTTGCAACCATATTACCTATTTTTGCATAAAATCACAGGGCAGAATAACTAAACAGCAATTTTAGCTGGCTTTGTTGGAATACTCCATAAAGGATCAGAGCGAACTCTTGACATCTGGTCCACGTAGGCTTCAAGAACAAAGTTGGTCTCATCAGACTCCACGTGGACTTCCTCTTCTCAAGGGTACCAGGGCTTTTTCTTTTTCCAGGTTGTCTAGTCCTGCCCATGGAGGCAGCTTCCCCACCTCTCTTGGAGTTCTCTGGAGCCTACAAACAAAGCAACAGGGGAACCAGTCTTTAAAAGTTACCAGCATACCACTAGTGGAATCCATAGTTCCTGGTCTGGAAGTGACTGTATTCTGTGAGGGCTCCAGCCTTAATCTTAGTACTTCTGTTTTCCTTGGTAAAATTTGCAGGCATCTCTGATTTCCTTATTAATCACATTCAGGCTCCGGAAAACTATGTATTTATATTCCCCTATACTGTAAGCTGACAACCAGTTATCCTTAGATTTGCAGACTCTCCATGCCATTCCCACAGAAACAGGCTACTGTCTCCAGTGACTTTCGGTATTCATACACTCCATAAAGTTCCCATATACCCATATATGAACTTTGGTTTCAAGTTGGGAACAACAAGGAACCCTGAACTTAACCTCTGTATTCTACCTCTGTTTCCGTTTTTCTCCATGATATTACCAGATTTGCAGGGGTAAGATACTTTCCTGCTTTCACTTAATTTTGTATGGAAACTTTGTAGAAATTCTGTGTTCAAATCTATCATATCTGGGTTGATGTTTTTACATTGTAAGAGAAAGTAATTTTAAAAATCTTTTTTTCTCTTGACAAATCCTAGCTTTTATGCCACCTGTCTTGCTACAGACATGAAAACCTACTGGCCACCAGAAACTAAAGAGAATTTTTTTTTCTGATTTATTTCTACTATGACTTTACTGTCCTAATCTTTCCTAACCATATCTCCCACAACTTTTTTGCATATTGATGCTTTACTTGGCTAGAGATGAGGTCCTGTTCATAGATATGCAAATGGAAAAGCACATGAAGATAAGTAAAATTATTAACTTCTTTATGGAGGTATCAATGTCAGAGCAATGTAAAACTGTGTTTTCTCCAGTGACTGGGGGAATATAAGGAGCTGGTATGTCTCATTTTATTTTTTGATGTGAAAGAAGATGTTATATATTCAAAGACTATTTATTTTTTAGACGTCAGGTGCTTTCCGGGGCACATTGAAAACAACAAAATTGTATTCAAGCTTACAGATAGCAATTCCTTTTTAAATTCTATTAACTTTCATATTTATGTATTCTATTTTTCTTAGGGTATAAATATATTTTGTATATTTGCATGCTTAATTTGATATGTATTTCACTTATGGTCATGAATATCTTATTGCTTTTTCTGTTTGTATTATGCTTAGCAAAATATTGAATATCTTATTGCTTTTTCTGTTTATATTATGCTTAGCAAAATATTTCATCAAATAGATGAACTGTAATTTTCCTCTCTGTAATTTTAATATCAGATATTCCAAGATTTCAGTTTTCATTGTAACAGATAAAGCTTACCTATTGCTAACATTTTTTCCTTATTGCAAAGACAAATTTACTAATTCTTTAACCTTCAAGATTGTGTACTCTGTCAGGTCAGTGAGAATAAACAGTGTAATGCCCTCCATTATAAAAGTAATTAGCTGTACATTCTCTTTGAATTTTATCGAGGGGTAATTAGACCTACATAGTGAAAACTCTAGGCTATATATAAAATTGTCTTTAAGCAGTAACTCCATCCATGATTATAGATTATTTAAAATTTAAGCTCAAGATTGATTAAAGGAGCTAGCCTTGTTTCAGGGAACACTTCTAGCTATTGAAAGGACTGGGTGTCCATTTTCATAAAATGTGGATGTATGAGTATTTAAAGGATTGGTATGTATTAATTGTAAGGTATAAGATTTAGTGAACTGGGGAAACTTTGCAGAGTGTGTTTGGCATTGGATAATTAAAGCTTAGGTGAAATTGTAGAAAAGATGGCTAATAACCATTTATAGGATTAATTCTTTAATCATCTTTTACTGAGCATAGCAAAACTTTGGAATTTTTTTTTTTTAATTTGGTAGGAAATAAGACAATCCAACTTATCACTTGAAACAAATGTATTAATTGGAACAGTTTAAGATTGTGAGGGTTGGGAGTTTGTGCAAGGGTATCAATGTATGTTACTTTTGGTGATTCTGCTGTAGTTGCACATGTAAGTAGATTCTGATTTTTTGCTACTATACAAACGCTTTGATGAACATACATAAATCTTTGCATCTCTGAATCATTTTTTGATGTTTTATTCAGAGGGCATAAGCTTTTTATAGTATATTATTATATATATTATATATCATATAAAGTCGGTAAAATATTATTAAAATTACTTTCCAGAAAAATTATACTAATGTGCATTCCCATTCATACTAATTTATTGGTTCAACAGTTATTTTTTGAATGCCAGGTGTGTATTAGTAGTGGACCATATTATAAAGCCCTGCTCTCATCTAGTTTCTAGTTTATAATCTAGTGGAGAAATGAACAACAAAAGATATATAATATAATTTCAAGTAGTGATTAGTAACTCGAAGAAAAATTAAAGAAGGATACGGTCACAGAGAATGAGAGGTTAGTAGGCAGAAATAGGGTAGGCCGCTCTGAGTTGATACTGATTAGAGACCTGCAATCTATTGTATTGTTGGTCTCACTGCATTTATTAAAGCATATTGAGTATTATTGCTTTAAAAATATTTGCCTCTGTAGATGAAAAATATTTTAAAAATTTTATTGTGTTGATTTTTTTTTAATCTGTGAACTTTTTTTTTCCAATTTTAAAAATACCTTTATTTTTCACAATATAAATTTCTTCCCTCAGGTGTGGTCACCATAGTTTTCCTACCACCAAAGCACCCCTATAGTCCTCCATCATATTTCATTGTGGTCTTCTTCCCCGCTATTTTCTACCCTTCCCCTCTCCACCAGTTTCCCCCTCTCCTCCTGAATGTCTCAGATCTATGGTCTGCTGTCAAGGATTGGTTTTACAGTTTGCCTTTGTCTGATTCTTTGGTTTCTCTGGATTCCACATGTAAGTGAAACCATTCAGTATTTATCTTTCTTCTTCTGACTCACTTCATTTTAGAATAATCCCTTCCAGTTCCTTCTATGTTGCAGCAAATGGCAAGAGTATTTTTTTTTTATCACTGCGTAGTATTTCCTTTATATAGATACCACACCTTCTTGATGTACTCATCTGTTCTGGGGCATTAGGTTGTCTCCATATCTTGGCTATTGTAAATAGTGCTGCTATAAACATAGGGGTGCAGGTTTCCTTCCGAATTAGTATTTTTGTCACATTGGATAGATACCTAGAAGTGAATTTTTCATTGGCTGTTTGTATTGCTGCTTAAAATATTTAATATAGACCTACCCTCTTATTTGTAGTTATTGGTTACTGGATTTGAATTACTATGATCATTTCCTTTATATAACAAAAGGGCACAGTATTCAACTTTGGCTTCCCAGAGAGAACAACACACAAGATGAAAATAAGTGACTTTTTGTTTCTGGCTCCTGGTTACGTTCTTGCCGAGATCTTAGGTTGGCTTTAGTAACCAGTAGCAGATTGTATTGAAGGATATGGAGCGTGAGTTATTGAGTTGCTGCTGATGAGCATAATTGTTTATAGAATATTGTTGGTGCCAGGATTTCTGACTTGTTCTTTGGAAGGGCATGTTTACTTACCCTCTCGTAAATTTTTGCCTTTGGACATGTAAGGACAGCTGATTATTTTTTACATACCACTGTAGTGAAGTAAATTGTACGTAAAAAGTTTTTTTTTTGAGGGATGGTGTTGGAAGTTTCTAAAACAGAATCCATTAACTTCTGATTTTCACAAGTGCCTGATTTCTCATAAAGCATGAGAATCATGGTCTGAACTGAAATGTGGAGGATGAAGCAAGGTAATTAGAAAAGTGAGGTTGCATGACAGGGAGAAGTACAGAGGCCTACAGTAAGAGATGTCGTATGTTAAGAGATTCCAATGTTCTATGTTCTGGGAGCACTGTGTGTGTGTGTATGTGTATGTGTATGTGTGTAAAAACTGTCGGCTTATTAAGGGCCTTGTAAATCATGACTTTGAGTTAGGATTAGAATCAGCCACATTTAATAGTGAAACCATAGTAACTAAATCTAGGGAAAGCTAGTATGGCAGCTTGGTAGTCATCAACCATGAGGGCTTTTTTATATTGCTACTTTGCCAGTCTTGCGTATCTCCTATGGTTCCAGATGGCTATCTAAATCAACTCCATCATCTTGTCTCTATTCCCAACAGGAAGGAGGAAGAAGGGCATACCTCCTGCCCTTTCAGAGACTTATTAGAAATCTTTCAACACACTTCCAGTTAATTACATTGACAAAATAATAGCTGCAAGAGCAACTGGGGAATAGTCTTTTTTGGGACAGATGGTGGTGTACCTAAATGAAAATCAGAGTTCCGAAGGGGAAGGAAAAAGATGACATTGTGGTAGCAAGCTAATTGTCACTGCCATGCCATGTCAGTTCTTTTTTAATGAATGATGTAAAAAGGGGGAAAACATGTTTAAATTCTGTTTTCTGAAACATTACCACCTGTGAGGTGTGACGTAAAGGTTGGAGGAAGGTAAGGGTACCAAAGAGACCACTGTAGTAACACAAGTGAGAGAGTGGGATATTGTTGCTTATGGTAGCAGAGACAGTTTCCTGAGACTAACAGACTTGGTCATTGACTAGAGGTGAGTAGGCCTCTGGTTTAGCAACTGTGTATATCTTTGTGGCATTAAAGATAGGAGTGATTGCATGGGACTAGAGCAGATTGCAGAGGAGAGAGGTCTATTTAGAATGGGCTTCAAAAGAAATTGGCAGAAAGAGAATAACAGAATGTGGTATTTCAGAAATGTATTTCAAGATTTTGGGAGTGGTCAATTGTATGAAATGCAACTAAGAGCACAAGAAAGAGAAGTATTGATGATATTGACAGGATTTAGCAGTTAGGAGGATGTTGATGACCTGGTTAAGAGTAATTCATTGACTGATAGAGAAAACCAGATTGTAATGGGTGATGCTTGAAAAAAGGAAGTGAGAAAGTAGAGGTGAAACTAACAAATTTTTAAAGTTTTGCTGCTAATAGGTGGGGAAAAAAAGGAATTGGGTATAGGAAGGGATGAGTGTGTGTTGCTATTTTCTTGTTTTGTTGGCACATATTTGAATGTGTCATGTTAATGGAAAGGAATAGAGAGAAAGGGGGAGGCTGATAATGAGACTGGATGATTGATGAAGTAGGGTTCTTGAAAGGGGCACTGGTAGAGCAGTTGCCTTGAGGTGGGGGATAGCTCTTTCTGTAATCAAAAGGAAGGAGAACAAACAGATGGAGATGCAGGGAAGTGGGAGGAAGTTGAGGACATTCTCATATATGACGACTTTTATTTGCTCTATGAAAGGGGTGTTTAATTGAAGGCGTGTTGGTGAGCTTGGTGGATCATGTGATAATATACATAATTTGTCAGCTTTTCCTTAATGAAAAAAGTACCTCTGGTTTAGATATGACTTTTCTGTCATTGAATCTGTAAGAGCTTTCATATGATCCAGGTTTGTAAAATGAGTCAATATATGAAAGTGCCTAGCACAAAACTTGGCACATGGACACTATGTAACAAGGACTTAGTGAATAAGCCTGTGTTCTTGGAACACTTCCTGTACATATGGCACGTCATAAACCCGTTTTACTGTTTACACAGTTTATTTTCTTTCAGGCGAACTTGCTTGTGTTGGGGGAAGAAAAAGAAACAAATTTCAGATTTCAATAATCATACCCTTGTGAACCATAACAGGGCAGGTACTGTTAACTTGTTTTGGGTATTTGGCACTGTTTCCAGAAATAGCACAAATATGCTACCAAGAACTGGGTTAAACTCTTGCTAATGAGAACAGTGTGTCCATGGCTGTGTGATGAATTCAGCTTTTCTTCTAACTGGAAACTAAGTTGTGAACAGACTTGGCAAGAATGCAGATCATGGTAGACAGATTTTAAAAGATATTTTAAAAAATCTCATAGTTTCTGCAGAAAATCTAGGTTGACATCCCAGTGGGCAGAATATTGTTTAAATCATGTTCTTTAGTAGATTGCTAGCTACTTTCTTTTGTCATTCCCAGAGGAAATTGGGTCTTTAACCAACTCTTTTCTTCTAGTGAGAAGAGAAAATGTATGGAGTGGTCTAGCTTCCCCTGCACATTTTGCAGAAAGCTCATGGGTCTTGACTCACCTCATCTGTAACTATAAACTTGCCCTACTGTATATTTAGTTGCAGTGGTTTTTCTCAAACACTGAATTCTATTCATGCCTGGGAGAAAGAGAAACAGGGTGATTAGGATCGAAAGCACAAAGATTGAGCTAGTGACTGACTAAAGTGATTCAGTCAGAGTACCACAGAGGCTGTGACTGGCAGTGCATGGTATTCTCTGGTGTCTCTGAACATCACCCGCCCTTGCTTGAGTGATATCTTTGTGCATTTTCCTGGGAGAAATGCGAAGGGGAAAGTGGAAGGCAGATCTAAAAATGTCTTTGTGACTAGGTATGTCTGGTGTGGCTTCTGTTGCCAAATAACTTTCTAACACAGATATCACATTGACTTGTGGAACTAAACTGAGCTCTGGGGATTGCTTGGGGGACCTCTGGTGGAGGTCAGCACAGCATCACCAACAAAGAGAACTTTTTTGGGCATATAGGGTGATTTATGTGATGGAAAGCTGTGTTGGCTACCAGATTTAACCTATAATAAGCTTTGCAAAGAAAGTTCCTTGGCTTCCTGAAATTGAACCATTGGTACCTCTATCTTACTTTGCATATGTGTATGTGTGGGTGGATATAAGTCATGAAACACAAATGAAAGACCTCCAGTGGTGGCTTCTAACAGCACCACTAATCTGATAACTCTGGACATTTTCCCTCTCTTCACACTTCGTTTCTTCCTACCTGTAACTCTTCTTCCCTCTCTGTCCATAGTTCTCTCAGAGCCCTTTTATTGTTAATAGTCAAATAGTCAACACACATTAGCTACATGTTGATTTACATTAATATTGAATAGAAACTTGAGTTCCTCATTTACTTTAGCCACATTTAAAGTGCTCAATCAGTAGCCACATGTGGCCAGTAAAAATTATAGGATATTTCTATAACTGCAGAAAATTTCATTGGACAGTACTGTGTCTAGAGAGTGACAGTGGAAAAAGTGCCATCCTGTTGATCTTTTCACTATATACTTAAATATGAAGAAATCTTTTTTACATTGTTTACAGTTTTGTAAAGTTTTTTTCCTTGAAACAATGGTTAGCCCATCCGGGAGGTACTAGTCAGAACATAGGCCTTGAATAATGTCTAAAACCCAAGTCCTGCCATTCTGCTTTGTTTTCACATGTATCTGAAGAGCAGCATTTTCTTAGATTGATACTTTTGGAACTGGTTACACCTGTAACCTCCTTTTCATCTTTTAATTCAAAGTTAAGGGTGTATTGTTGTGTTTATTAAATTCAAAAATTTTATTCTATTCCAATTTTAGTGTCTGCAAATGAAATAAATAAGGTTTATACAGCTTAATTTGCCATATAATTTCTCAACTTGTACCTGTATTCCCTTTCTTCAAAGCAACCCCACATCCTCCCAGAAATGTCACATACACACAAATAGGCTTTATTAATTTTTTTTAAAAATCTGCATTAATTTGGAAAATCCTTAAATATATGTTTTAAATTTCTTAAAATGTTTATTGCATCGTGAGGACATTATGCTAAGTGAAATAAGTAATCACAAGAAGACCTTGTAGGATTCCACTTGTATGAGATACCTAGTATGGTCAAACTCACAAAGTAGAAGGGATATGCCAGGGGTGTGGGTGGAGGAGTGAAATGGGAACTTGTTTTGTAATGGGTATAGTTCCAGTTTTGCAAGATAGAGACTGGTTGTACAACTTTGAATATACTTAAAACTATTGAACTGAACTGTGCATTCAAATATGTTTAAGATGGCAAATATCATGTTATGCATATTTACTATAAGTAAAAACAAAGTGATATAAACCTGGTTCTTACAACTTACTGGTTTCTTTGAGTGTCGTGACTATTTTTGGCCCTTTGCAATTTCTTCTTTATTTTATTAAAAATGCATTTTTTCTCAGGCCTCCCTGGTGGCCTAGGGGTTGGGTCTCAGCACTGTCACCGCTATAGCTTGAGTTTGATCCCCAGCCAGGGAGCAACCCACATGGCGCAGCAGACCTCTCATGTCTTGCCTGCTGCTCCCCTCAGCAGTGTATTTCAGTAGATCTGCTTGTTCTGCACCCCACCTCTGACCTACACCCCAGTTCTTTTTTTAACGATTTATTCATTTATGTGTACAAAAACTGGGGTGTAGGCCAGAGGTGCAGGGGGTGAGAGGATTCACCAGAGACAGAGTGGGAAGCAGAACAGGCAAATCTACTGAAATATACACTGCTGAGGGGAGCAGTAGGTGGGCAAGGCAGGAGAGGTCTGCTGTGCCATGTGGGTAGCTCCCTGCCCAGTGGATCGAACTCGTGCTGCAGTTGCTGCCAGTAGTTTGATGGTGCTGTGTCTTTAACCCCTGCACCACCAGGGAGGCCCTACATCCCAGTTCTTACACACACACACACACACACACACACAATTTTTCTCATACCATCTACCCCTTTGACCCTTTTCCCAAGCCCCTTCCCTCTTAATATCAGAAACTTCCTTTTGTTATATCAATGTTAGTTTGTAATTATTTTGCTCTGTCGGCATTTGCATTGACCCCTCATTTTGTCCAATGTGTGGAACTGTCTACTATTTGTCTTTATCTTTCTGACCTGCTTTGCTGCACATAATTCCATCAAATTCCTTCCATTTTGATATAAATGTAATATTCATTATGTGGCTATACCACATCTTTAATCCTCCATCATAGACTCTTAGGTTGTTTCAGAATCCTCGCTATTGTAAATAATGCTGCAATAAACATGTGGGGCATAAAACTTTTGGAATTGATGGATTCATATTCTTCAGATAGAGACCCAAAAATGAGATTACTGCATCATATGGTGTATCATTTTCAGGGTTTTTTGGTTTTTTTAAGGTAGGTCCAGATTGCTTTCCACAATGGCTGCACGAGTTTACATTTCCATCAGCAGTGCATCAGGGTTCCTCTTTCTCCACTCCTCTCCAGCACTTGTTAATGAAGTCTTTTTTAATGCATGCCAGTCTCACAGTTGTGAGATTGTATCTCATTGTGGTTTTGAAAACTACCCCCTTACTAAAAGTGATGATGAACATTTTCCACATCTCCGGTGGTCCTCTGTATATCCCCTTTGGTAGATATATATCCTCTCATGTGTAAATGCCCAGTCAGACAGGGTTGGCCTGGAGCAGGGTCACAAATCTTTGGTACCTTCTGGCAGAGAAAGGGGCAGAAGGGGCCAGGCAAGCCTGGGACAAAAAGCAAAATCAAAGTACAAATCAAGATAACAGCTGCTATTGTCAGTCTCCCTGCCTCTCTCACCCACATCCCTTCCAATTGTCTTTCCATATTTCTACTCCATATGTTTCCTTCCATGTCCCCCAAGTCCCTGGTACAAATCTGAAGCTGAGAAGCAAGCACACCCTCCTTCGCATATCTCTCTGTGCCATGTGTCTCTAGCCTCTGTCGCCCCTTCATGTTTTCTATAGCTGCCCCTGGCCATTCAGCCCTGCCCTTCTTTAGGTGGGAAGGGAACCTGGAACTTGCCCTTTTAATGGCAATTCCTCTGTTACAGTAGCATCCCAGTACAGTAGTACCCATGTTGCTCACAGGCTTGGCCCCTACTCCAGTCTTTTTCTATCACCAGTCCTTTTTTCAAACATGCATGACTACACTGAGAGTTTCTTACTAGGAAGATTGTCAGTGCTACCACATTAAGGAATAACTGGAATGAGTGTTAACTGGAGAGCGTTGGAGAAGAGTGCTTCATGTTTCTCAATACTAACACCAAGGAAGAAAATGTCGGCATCTGTGCTTGGCAGTTCATGTAGTGTATTGTAGAATAGGAGATACAAGAATCCGACTAGTTTTCCGTGGAAGAGCTGTTAACAACAAGAATTGCGTGGTGAGGGATCTGCACACGACTCTTATGTATGTCTGTCTGATCAAGTACAAAGGGAATTTTGTCTCTGCAGCCTAATCCCTATAGTGTGACCCCATCAGCTCCTTTCCCAAATAGAGTTCATCCATCACACACACTTATAAGTAGAAAGTATATCGTAATCTTTTTTAAATGCCTTCCTTTTTGCTATGAGATGTTTAGACTTGCTTGTCCCTCTGCTTTGAACAAAACAATGTGGGCTTCTACTGTGTCAGTGTTCTCCTCCTTTGCGGGAGAAGGCTCTGTGCTCATGGAAGATGATGAGGGGGATACAGGGAAGAGACTGAGTAGGCTCTTCTCAAGCCCTAGCTCCCGCCCTCTCCCTCCCTACCAGGACATTTGTTGGAACAATGAGACACTTTATTTTCCAAATGTAATCTTTTGTACAATGGTGCCCAGCAGTTAAATTCTTAAGGAAGGAATTCTGTCCCTTTTTCTATCTAGAAGTATGACAAAAACCCTACGGCCACCTTCCTCTGAAAGCAAATTTATAACTGAATGGAGAATGGTAAGGAGCATTTTAGTTTTGGTTTTTGCCTTCTTCAGAAGGGATAATGTGTGGTCATATATATGCTTTTCCAGAAGTGAAGTAGGTCCACAGTGCTCCACTCATACATACAGACTTGATGAATTTTATGTATCCTATTTGTTGGCGCGAATTGGGAATTTGTAATTATTGAAGGTAATGTAAGAAATTAGGTATTCTCATCAGCCAATCAAATATTTGTAGCTGTAACTTAACCCTGTCTTGTACTCCATTGTAGTATAAATGAATCACTGAATTACTTCCGTGTACAAGGGAAATTGCCTATATGTACTTGATTTTGAACCAAAGGGGCCCATACATTAAAGGAATTGCAGTTGAAACTTTCCACAGAGAAACCATAACTCTTTAAGGAAGCTTGGAAATAATCCTAGGATTGATTTAACTTCTCACAAAGCTTTTTAAATTACTTACATCCTTTTTTTTTTTAATTTCAGATTCAGCCCTATGAAAAGATAAAGGCCAGGGGCCTACCTGATAATATATCTTCTGTATTGAACAAGCTGGTAGTGGTGAAACTCAATGGTGGTTTGGGAACCAGCATGGGCTGCAAAGGTCCCAAAAGTCTGATTGGTGTGAGGAATGAGAATACCTTTTTGGATCTGACTGTTCAGCAAATTGAAGTGAGTAACATTTAGTTTTTCTCAACACTTGTTTATAGGTTATTAAAAATGTTACCTTATAAAATAACATGTGGATTTGAACCAATCAACTGTCTCTAGTTTATTAGTACATAAAATATAAAAAAAGTTTGCTGTTCCTAAGGGTAAATCCTTGGGTCATGTTAAAGTTTCTGATCTTTAAATGACATTTGTAGTTGCTAATATCTCTGGATATATTTGGATTCTTCTTTGTCCCAACTACTCCGCCTTCCTTTCTTTTTAGTGGCAGCCTTCATCACAGTTGGGATGATCTAGTCTTATTAACCCCTTTTGAGAGGCTGGTGAGAATTAAATATACCTGGTTGTATGTGTGGATACGAAGAACTGTTCTTGACTTTTCCCTTATGATGAAATCAATAATGAAAGATCATAAACTCTTCAGGAGCAGTGGCCCTGTCTTTTTCTTTTCTTTCTTTTTGTATTTACAAGTTAATTCTTTTTTAAAGATTTATTTATTTATACAAGAACTGGGGTACAGGCCAGATGTGAAAGAACATGAGAGGACTCACCAGAGACAGAGTGGGGAACAGAACAGGCAGACTGACTGAAACACACTGCTGAGGGGAGTAGCGGGCGAGACAGGAGAGGTCTGCTCGCCATGTGGGTTGCTCCGAGGCCGGTGGGGATCGAACCGGCACTGCAGAGGCTGCGGACAGCATCACAGCACTGTGCTCAACTGCCTGCACCACCAGGGAGGCCCCTACAAGTTAATTTTGAAAAAATGACAATAGATTATTTTAGTCCTTCCCAAAGAATATAAACAGAATAATCACTAAGAAAACTATAGGGCAAATTTGGCCCTTTTTCATCCTTTATCTCTGGTGTCTAATACAGTACTGACAGTCACAACAATAACACTTAACTTTATCCAGCAGTCCTGTACACCAAGTATTACTCTGAGCTTTTTACATGAGTTGACTCATTTGTTTCTGGCAACAACTCTGTAAGATAAGTACTTTTATCTTCTCCATTATATATAGCTGAGAAACCAAAGTATAAAGAGGTTGAGTTACTTACCCAAGGTCCCTTAGCTAGTTGGTACAGCATCATACTTTGAACACAGTCCATTCTGTCTTCTGTGACCTTGTTTTGTTCCCAGTCTGTGTTGCGTCATAGCTCTTCCTATTGATTAAGATTTTACTTGGGTTCTGATTACAGTTTTTGACATTAATCCTGAGAATAGAGAGCCTTGTCTTTATGACATTTCCATTTTCATCTCCACATTCCTCTGGACACAGAGTAAATGCTTAGGCAGCACTTGCCACCCAGAAAGGACCCACTAAGGGTTACTATGACTGGGCACATAACTTCCAAGTCAGGCTGTGGGATGGGGGCAGGAGCTTCTCAGCTCTGCCACTGGACCTCAGATTAGCCATCTGTAAAATGCAGATAATAACAATTTCTCTCTTGTAGAGTTGTGATTTAATGAGCAAGTGCATGGTGAATTGCTTAGAAGAATGTCTGTTTATGCTAATTTATTTATTTCAAATCTATATTTCAAATCTGTATTTTTTGCTTTATGTAGATGAAGTTTTGGACATTTTATGATTAACTATTAAGAGTTAGTCTTATACTTTTAAGTAAAAGATATGCAAGTCTTGGTAATCTGATTGTCAATTTCCTCCCTAGCATTTGAACAAAACCTATAATACAGATGTTCCTCTTGTTCTAATGAACTCTTTCAATACGGATGAAGATACAAAGAAAATACTACAAAAGTACAATCATTGTCGTGTGAAAATCTACACTTTTAATCAAAGCAGGTACAAGGAGTAAAAAAACTTTCATCATGTTACTCCTGGGATAAAGAACAACTTTGTTTTGTTAAACAGAGCAGCATGTGCCAAAATCTAATGTTTGTGTTTAAAGGCTGAACATTTGTTAATACATATGTGATTGTTATAATCATTCTGTGATTCTGTAACTTCTAGTTCTTAAAAAGAAAATCTGCTTGGAATTCTGTTACATATACAGAATAATTGAGGATAGCTGAGGTTCCGGCTTTCTAAGGGCATATTTGGAATCCAGATGGGTCTTTGAAATCCTCCTGTAGGCTATAACATTAATAACCTTCTTTTCTATGGGAAGTTATCTCAACATTCTTAGTAGAGTTGGAGGAAAATCAACAAATTCTACTGAAAAATCATTTACTTTAGGGAAGAGGAGTGTAAGTAGAATTCAGATGATGAATGGTGATGAAGCTCAGGCGCCTTGGGAGAAAAGGCTTCCATGTCAGAATAGACACGACCTATATGAGCTTGTATAGAGGGCTAGTTCTGAAGTTGTACCACTAGTTGTATTTTTCTTTTAAACCTATTTTTCCATGGGCACTTTCTTATGCTGTAGGTGCTCTGCCTCTGTTTTCTGGTTGGTCTTTAGCCTGTTCTGTGCTAGCTCTTCTGTGCTCCTACACATGTTCTCATGAGTGATAGGCAGCAAATGTCCCTGAGCATTAGCCTGCTGCTAGTTTCTTGGGAAAGAAAGAGCACCACCGTCTGTAGGGATGCACACCTTTTCCTAAATAGGTTTTTAAGGGGAAAAAACCAAACCCCAAACCAAATAAATCTGAGAAAATTTACTTAATATATTCCTCTTCTTGCAGAGCCATAAAACATACTAACATCTTAAAATATGAGGTGTTTTCCCATATACATGACCATGGAAAACTCTCATTTGCAGTAAATACCACTATCTAGAAAACAGATTTTTGGCAATATAGATGAGAGATTTTCTTAAATGGATTTACATATGACTAAGTAACTTACTATTGAAAGGCTGAAAAGGAGAAGAATTTTATTTAATTTTAAGTATATTGTTTTACTTGAAGGTCTGAGATACTCTCCAGAGTTGATGTTGAAAATAACTGGGGTTTTTTGTTGTTTTTTTTAAGGTACCCAAGGATTAATAAAGAATCTTTACTGCCAGTAGCAAAGGATGTATCTTACTCAGGGGAGAATACAGAAGCTTGGTACCCCCCAGGTCATGGTGATATTTATGCCAGTTTCTACAATTCTGGTTTGCTTGACACATTTATAGGAGAAGGCAAAGAGTATATTTTTGTGTCTAACATCGATAATCTGGGTGCCACCGTGGATCTTTATATTCTTAATCATCTAATGAACTCACCCAATGGAAAACGCTGTGAATTTGTCATGGAAGTCACAAATAAAACACGTGCAGATGTAAAGGTAAATAAATACTGAGAAGGAAGCAGTTTGGAGATAAACATCTTTACAGTCATTCATGTTATATAGTTCAGACACTTGTATTGAAAAGTTTCTATGTTAAGCAGACACATCTATCCACTTAATGACATCATATAAGATGGAGTGGGATAGTGTTCTATAGAGTACCTTAGCTTCCATTGGCTATAAGTGTGTACATAAATTCAGATTTACTAGTATTAAAAATCTTTATTTTTTAAAATAATCCATATGGGTAATTTTAACTGAATACACTTCCACATGTAGTTATGAACTAAATCTGAAGCATGTGAAAACATTGTGAAGTTTGGTCAAACCTTAATATTCTTCTAGTTTGTTACTTAAATGTTTTTATTTCACTGCCCAACTCATGGAATTTTCTGTATTTTTTAATCACTGTAATATCTCTGCAGTGCAAAAAAAGTGTCAGTTGTTTGGTGCAAAGCAAAAATTTATTTTTTTTAATCTTGCATGTTTTATGGTGATGACATTTGGTACACAAGATTTTACAACCTACCCATGGAAAGTAAGAGCAGTAGGGTGTGTAATACTAAAGTGGTTAGTTCCTGGGCTGGGTTCTCTGCAAATGTCCCCTTCACATGAATGATTGCCCCCCCGCCCTCCACTGCCATGGCCTTGTGCCTATAAGAACATCTTCAGGCTGAGGCTACTCAGGAGCCACTTCTTGTCCACTGTGCCTTTGTCTTCTGTCCACTGTGCCTGTTCTCCCTTTGTCCTACTGCCAGTCAGAGGGGGTCTAAGAGGGAAGACTGGTGGTGAAAGTATGCTGTTTCTCACTCCCACTGCTTTTGTATTATGGACAAGAGGGTGGATAGGCAGCAGAAAGCCATAGACAACCTGAATTATTCTTTTCTTTGGTTCTACCTTCAAACATTCATTGCCAATGCTTATTTCTGGAGGATTTCATCTTTAGTTTCTTTTCTTTTAACTTTCACAGACTACAAACTATGTGGTATGGTTGTGATTGGGAGAAGTTGGGGGCACACATTCACTCTTTCATACTTTTCTAGGGTGGGACACTCACTCAGTATGAAGGCAAACTGAGATTGGTGGAAATTGCTCAAGTGCCAAAAGCACATGTGGATGAGTTCAAGTCTGTATCAAAATTCAAAATATTCAACACAAACAATCTATGGATCTCTCTTGCAGCAGTTAAAAGACTGCAGGAGCAGAATGCTATCGACATGGAAATCATTGTTAATCCAAAGGTAAGCCAAAGTTTTGGCCCATTTGACTCCCTTGTTCCTAAGATCATAGTAGGCTATACACAGACCCACTGCCCACTCCAGCCAGTCTACTCTGTTGGTTTCTCCTTTTTGCCTATTCAGATTCTCCAGGTTTTAGCCCTGTTTGTCAGAAGACTCTTTAGTATGCCAACCACGGTGCCCTTACTTGACCCTGGGCTGTGGCAGAGGCAAGAGGACTGAATAGAAAAGTAAAAGAATATCTCAGTCTTAGTTATAGGCACTTTGCATGAATTTTCAGAATCTTTGGTTTTTTTATTGTAAAATAGAAATATTACTGAGCAAAAGAGTTATGATACTGAATAAAGTTCAAGCGCCTGGCATATGACAGGTGCTTGATAAATGTTAGATTTCAAAATTGTTTTTTCCTTCAATAGATCTGAAACCACTCCCCAAACATTAACCAGCCCATATGGAATTAAGTTGTATGTACCTAAAACCTGTTTCTCTCTCCCCCCTCATCCCTTTCCTGTAGACTTTGGACGGAGGCCTGAATGTCATTCAGTTAGAAACTGCTGTTGGAGCCGCCATTAAAAGTTTTGAGAACTCTCTAGGTATTAATGTTCCTAGGAGCCGTTTTCTGCCTGTCAAAACCACATCAGATCTTTTACTTGTGATGTCAAACCTCTACAGCCTTAATGCAGGATCTCTGACAATGAGTGAAAAACGGGAATTTCCTACAGTGCCCTTAGTTAAATTAGGAAGTTCTTTTACAAAGGTATGTAATTATAAAGCTGTGATATATACATGAATTTGTATTTCTTAAGTGTGTAATTATAAAGAAATGATAGACATGTGAATTGGAGGCTAATTACAGCTCCACTACTAATCTTTGATGTCTTTTAATAGGGAATTGACCATGTAAGAAAAAGATGTGGCTCACTTTTGAAACCTGACTGTATAGGGAACAATGTTTACATCTGGGGATGTTTTATGTATTTTCTAAGACCAGCACTGCTTTCATCAGTGGAAGAATTTTCTGGTCTAACAAGTATTTATTGAGCCCCTTCCATGATCTGGGCTGTGTTTTAGATGCTATATTTTTAACAGTAAATTAAGCAGACTAAAATTCTTACCTTCAAGGATATCTTAGTGGGAAAAGACAGTAATATAAATAAATGAAATGTACAGTGTGCCAAGTGATATAAAATGGAAAATAAAACAAAAATAGGGAATGTGTAAGTGGGGTGGTAGAGGTGGTAGTGTAATTCTACATGGGGTGGCCAGTGAACGGCCTTACTGAGAAATTGAGTTCACCAGTTGGGCAGAAAGTGTTCCAGACAGAAGGCATGGCTAGTAAAACCCAACCCTAACATAGTAAGTGGAGTCCAAGTAACTTAGTCAAAATTCAGTGAAATGAATTTTGGGAGCCATTGTGGCTGGCTTGTAAGGTCCTACTAGCCATCCACTTCTACTTCTGGTCGTGGTTTAGTGCCATCTGGTGGGGATGTGTGTACTGCCTTACATATTAATGGGGGATGATTCTGGGTCCTACGACTGGGCTGAGACTTGTAAGACAGCATCAGGCATTTTAGGAATCTCCCTTTTCTGCGGTGCCTCTCTCATTAACCTGGTAGGCAAGGAAAATACTGGCATAGAAGTACCCATTGGCTTCATACAACCTGAGGTGGAATGGGCAATTGTTTTTCTACCCAGCGTCACTCTCCTTTCACTTCCTTCTCATTCTTCATAGCCTCTTCCACACCCTACAAGAGTTAAGAACTTTATCTGCCCCAATGTGAGGTGGCTGAGTAGGCCAATGGCTAGTTGCTCCGAGGAAGAACATTTTGGGGACATTAAAAAGCAGTGTGGCTGGAGCAGGTGAGGGGGTAGGGATAATTGATCAGAAAGCAGGTGAGGGGGCAGGGATAATTGATTATGCAGAACATTGTGAGTATTGGGAGTGGGGTTTTTTCCTGATAAGGAAGCTACCATTGGAGAGCTGTGAACGGAGATGAAAGTTATACCTATAGGATTTGCTGTTGGAAAAGACAGGAGGGAAAGTTAAGGAGAAAGGAGTAAGGCTATCTCAAAGTTTTAGGCCTGTGCACCAGAAAGCCTGGAATTGCCATTTATTATATTAAGATGAGGGAATGCTTGAATAGAGTAGGTTGGGGGGAGAAGGTTGGGAATTAAGTTTTGCAGGTACTCTACTTATTATTGTAGAAGTTGACTCTAGAGTCTGGAGCACAGAAAAAGATTCAGGTGAGATTGGTAATTTGAAAATTGTTAGTTTATACCTGGCTTGCAAACCCTTAAAGACCACCTGAGGAGTGAGTGGCACTCACTGGAAATCCAGAATGGAGCCCCTGAGGTACTCCAGTGTCTAGGGAGAAAAGGATGAGTTAGAAGATGTGGCAAAGATGACAGAGGAGTTGCAGGTGAGAAATTGGGTAGGAAACTATGAATGTGTCTGTCCTGAAAGGCAAAATGAAGAAAATGTTTCAAGAAAGAGGGAGTGATTATTTGTGTCAGGTGCTCTTGCCAGTTCAAGTAAGATGAATGAGAATTCACCATTAGGTTTGTCAATATAGAGATTTTGGAGCCTCACTGGATGGATTCACGAGAGAATAGAAATTAGAGATGTTGATATAGACAATTTATATAAGACTTGAGGTTTCTTTGCTTTTCAAAGATGGATTTATAGCATGTTTATACGTTGATGGGAATCAATGCAATCATGAGGGAAAAGGAGAATTCACTGCACAATTCTCTTGAACAAGCCATCAGAACAGTTGCCCTTAAATTGTAGTAGTAGGGACAGAATAATGAGCTAGGAGACAAGTGGTGGAAACCATTGGAAGTTTTCATAGTCTGTTATTCTCAGCAAAATAGTAAATGCCATATGGGAAAATTCCTAGAGCCTGAAATTAAATAATTTGTGCTGTTATCTTTCCAAAATATAATTTTCTTATTAAATCTCCTTATCCTACAAAGTCCAGCTCTGGTCTAGCTTGCTTTAAACCATAATGATCTTTCTTTTTCCAACTAACTCCAGATTATTTGAACTACACATCTGTCTCTTAGCATGTTGGTTGGTTATTTTTTCACTTTTAATTCATTTATTTTTGTCTGAAGTGCTTAGCAATATTGTAATCACTTGATTTTAGGGTCAGTGTTAATATCTCCTGGTCTCTCTGTATAGGATCTACCTATATGGTGCTAAATAGCTTTGTTTCATAAAGGCTCTGAGCTTGGCTATAAAATGTTTTTACAGTTCCATTATCTTGTGGGCCTCCCTGGTGGCACAGGGGTTAAATATCAGCGCTGTCAAGCTAGTGCCAGCCACTGCAGCATGAGTTCGATCCCTCGCCAGGGAGCTGACTCACATGGTGCAGCAGACTTCTTTTGTCTCAGCCTCTGTTCCCCTCAGCAGTATATTTCAGTAGATCTGCCTGTCTGCTCCCTAATCTGTCTCTGATTAATCCTCTCACCGCCCCCATACCTCTAGCCTAGATCCCAGTTCTTGCATGCATAAAAAAACTAAACCTCTCTAAAAAATTAACTTATTAATCTTTTTTCCCCCAAAGATTTATTAATCCACTTTTGAAACAATTTACATGTTTCTTTTTTCTTTTCAGGTTCAGGATTATCTAAGGAGATTTGAAAGTATACCAGATATGCTTGAATTGGATCACCTCACAGTTTCAGGAGATGTGACATTTGGCAAAAATGTTTCTTTAAAGGTATGCTATGATGAAAATTACAGTTATTACCACTTCACAAAACAGGTTTCATTTTAGTCCTTAATCTATGTTTATTTAAGTAATAGTTTTTAGTCTTTACCAGTTGTTTATACACATTTTTTAACAAGTAATTTACCATACTATTTAGGTTTAATACTGTCTTCCAGAGATATACAACACAGTTAAAATCAATTATAATTGTTGTATATAGGAATGTTGTGGAATATAGCATTCAAATGGAAAGAAAACACTAGTAATTGAACTACTACAATTTTATTGAAATATGACAGTTGTTAAAATAGCATTGGCTCTCACTCAAGATGACTATTTGGATATGAATGGAGAAAAAGACAACTTATTTATACTGGATGTAATCTATTTGTGTTAAAGTAATCTGTTATCAGTATAAAGATTATTTTTTCACATTACTGTAGTACTTGGGTACTCTGAGTATTAGTCCAGCCTAGCATAACAAAGAGGAAGGGCTATGGATATAAGTATTAAAGCATTAGAACCAAAGATCCAACAGTTTCTTTCTAATCAAGTATTTTTTTAAAAATCCATACCTAGATGTCATATGCCTCCTGTTAAAACTACTTAAATGAAGATCTTGGAAAAAAAAAAAAATATATATATATAAAACTTTATTGCCAATATGGCCTCATCTAAATAGTCTTACTTAAGACATGCAAAATATATCAGTAAACTGTTCTCTGTCTATATATATATATATATATAAAAACACCCAAACAGATATATATAAATATAAACCAAGCACCATTTGGTTTCTTTGAGAAGGCTGGTGACCTTGCAAGTAGTTCCTTGAAAGGACCAACCGTGCTGTGGCATTGGGTCCACTTCCTATTCTTGGTACCACCTCTGTCTGCTAAGGAAGCAAGGAATCTAGAACTGCTGCCAGGACTGTTACAGAAAGACCTATTGTTAACAGAAAGACGATTTCTTTAAGATATTCTTTGTTTTTCACTTTTTTTTTAACATTTTATTTTTTTTTTAAAGATTTATTTATTTATGCATACAAGAACTGGGGTACAGGCCAGAAGTGTGGAGGGTGAGAGGATTCACCAGAGACAGAGTGGGGAACAGAACAGGCAGACTGACTGAAATACACTGCTGAGGGAAGCAGCGGGCGAGTGAGCAGAGGTCTGCTACTCCATGTGGATCACCTCCCTGGTCGGGGATCCAACTCGTGCTGCAGTAGCCACGGATAGCTTCATAGTGGTGTGTCTTAACCCCTTGCGCCACCAGGGAGGCCCCTGTTTTTCACTTTTAATATTATTTATAATTACTTTGCTATAAATGGAATGCTACATAAACTTGATAAATATAATAAAATAAATTGTATCTCAGCTGCAGTTTCAAGTATACGCTTACCTTTTTTTCCCCACCCCCACTTAGGGAACAGTTATCATCATCGCAAACCATGGTGATAGAATTGACATCCCACCTGGAGCAGTATTAGAGAACAAGATTGTATCTGGGAATCTTCGTATATTGGACCACTGAAATGAAAAATACTGTGTGCACTTTATACTAATTTTGGGCTAGTTTCTTACAATGAAATGTTCTAAAATAGGCAGGTACTTTACTATGTTACTGTACCCTGCAGTGTTAATTTTTAAAATTTTCTGCAGTATGCTTTTAGTTTAAGAAAAGCACAGATGGAAGCAATATTTTTCTTCTTTGAAGAGGATCCTAAAAGTTCATCTTAAAGTGCAATATCGTTGAATCTTAAAACTGGGGCAACTCTGCTGGAAGATCTAACAGAGGCCTCGATGATGGTCACTTTGAATTGCTCATGTTTTCAAAAATAAAGCTGTGAAGCAGTACATGTGTACACTTATACCTTTCAATGCTAACTTTATGAAATGGTGAAATGAAATGGTTTACTTTTGCTAAAATTACTATATCAGTTGGAAGATTTGCTCTTGAAATATTTACTCATTGCCCAATTACCTAATAAATCCAGTTTTTGCATTTCTAAGAATCTTAACCATATCATTATTTTTATAGGAATTAAACTTGAAGCTATTCAGTACCTTTCATCTAATTCTAAAGCTGGGATGCCTGCCATGTTTTCCACAGACTCTCCATTTATTGAAACAAAGTGGTGTTTCTTTTCTAAGCTGAAGGGGATGGCATAGGCTGAGGTAGGGGGCATTTCTTTCACATCCTTTTTCTCTAGTATAGTGGGCGGGTTTATATCTTTATAAAAAGTTCTCTTTCTTTCACGTTTCATTTCTTGAGACTTGCTATTGTCTCTGAAAAATATTATGGACAACCTTCTAAGTCAGGTCTGCTGGTAGTTCAACTGGTGCCTTTTCATTAAGAATCACATTTTCCACTTCTTCCATACTTGCATAGGTAGGCTGCTTGCTTAAAGTTTACTGCATACTATTAAAAAAAAGTTGTCTTTTAAAGTCTGGTAATTTTTTACAGCTTTATTTTAGACAGTTTAAGAACCAATGACATACCTCTGTAATGATAAAGGAAAGAAAACACCCAGGCTTTCCTTTTAGGAAACCAAAGAGCACAAAATAAGACTGTTTCATAGTACATTATCACCACAGGGTTAGGCACTCTGACAGGGTTAGGCAGATTCCTGGTGTGAAGTGAGGCACAGGCACTTTCATTTGTAGAGTGCTGCTTATTCTAATCTTGAAGGTAGGTATTATAAAAGTCTTTAAGTAACTACTTATCATCTTGTGTTTCTGGCCCAACATAGCAACTTATATTTTAGAAGTACTGTTTCTCCCTGGTCTTTGTTCATATACACACCCAAAGTAACTTAAAAACAAGAACACAAGGGGCCCACACTTCATGTTATCTAAATGTTAAAATGAGAACTCATGAACAGGCAGAATACATGATTAAGTATTCTTACCTTTGCTAGAAATAAAAAGCCCCCCCTGCCAAAATTCACCAACGCTTCATAGATGATACTTTTATAAAAATAGTCATTGACCTATATAGCCTTTCACATAACACTTCTGAAAATTATTTCTATTCGAAGGTGCATAAATAAATGCCAAAATCTTTGTGATGAGCCTTTCAAGTATTTAGACTGTTCTGAAGGCTTTCCCCAGTTAACATATGATGGTCGTAGAAAGATTGACTACAAGACACACAAAGCCTCAAATTCGACATTGTTCACTAAAACAAAAACTGAATTTCTAAATCCAAGCAATCAAAAGATGTTTATTTTTTATAGAAAGATCTGTAAAAAAATAATTTTTCAAACAGCTTTACTTTCATAGAGAAAACTTTCTACAGAGGTTGACTAAGATTTTAATATTTTAAATTGTACCATCATTAAATAAGGTGGGACACCATATGAATTTCATTGCACTGGAAGAAATGCAAAGCATTTTTTAATATAAAGTATACAGAGCATTCTAGTCAACTACAGCTGTGTTACAGCTATGTGTTCTTTTGGATTTGGTCCAAAGAAACCTGAGTCTGTTTCCAGAGAGAATGAAAAATGTTAGACACCTGATCAGTTACTCCTCACTGAAGGAAGCACAAAAATGGCATTCCTTGTAGATCCCACTGAATCCCAGTTTCCCAACACTGATACTTTCCTTTTCCCCTTACCCCACCCCACTTTGGGTTCCAGGTTCAGTTCTTGAATCACAGGCATCCATATTTTCTTCACAAACATACACATCCCATGGTCAGACGAAGTACCCAATTTTCCTGTATGTCATATCACCTCTTCTGTTCCCAGATCTCAGCCATATTTAGGTCCAAATCTTTAAGGCCTTTTAAGGCTTGAAGATTTCCAGTGTAAAAAGCTACATCTGCTGTGACCAACCTAAACATTGGAGAGAAAATTAGTTTTAAATCTCACACTTAAAAAAATTACTTTGAAGTAACAGATTACAATACTGTATATGTTTTAGGGGTACAGGTTCACACCTCTTCAAATGTATGTTTAACCTGCCATGCCTATCACCAGAGCACCAGTATTCCTCTACATGGTCCTAAGGGCTCCTTCCCTTCTCCTCCCGTCTGGTAGCCTTAGTTCTACAATCAGTAAAGCTCCCACTTTTTATTCAGATGATTAAAGTAGCAAAGCTTACAGAATCAGAGCCCTACCATCATTGCTAAATTATTATTTGTAATTCAGATTTCTTAGGGACCAAATGTGAAGATTCCCCTTAGCAGGATTCCTGTTACCACATAGTTAGACCATTTAATGTTCTATTGCAACAAGCATTTTGAAAGGAATAAACCAACACAGTTTGAAGACAGTCTTGTAATTATGCCCAATATAACTGCTTAAAACAGCATCAAACAGAAAAATAGTTTAAGATATTTGTTAATTGTCATTAAAGTATACATACATGTGACAAGTGTAATTAAGGGAAAGACAAGGTTTCTGTATGTCATCCCAAGGAGTTAAATGAAGGCTGGGAATTCAAGTTTAAGTAATACTGGAAATGAAGTTTGATTATGATAATTATATTAACACTTGATGAAAAAGGAAAGAATTATACTTTTGAGTAGAGAGACATCACATACACCTGAAAGAATACTCCCAGAAAGAATGCTCAGATAAACAGAAATATCAACACCCCATTCATAAAAAATAGGAGCTGTCAGGTTTAGAAACTGGCAAATTAGATGTATATTTTGATGGATGTGGCCCAGAGAGAAACAAATAAGAGACTGATTTATTTAGTAGTTTTTAATAGAGAAGAAGTACTCTGACTTCAGTTTTTTAATGAATATATAAATTCTAGGTTGCTGGACTACATGGGGGTAAACGTGTTGTAAGCAACCTTAATATTCAGTCTAATTTATAAATGTTCTAATTTGTAAATACCTTTGGACTTAGGTACTTGAAGTTTCACCTGTTTTCACATGACAGTTTAATAAGGACCGTATTTTTCATCTGCAACTCATTCAGGGTGTCTTTTGAAAAGTTTAATTTACACTATACTTTCTGTGAAAAATGTGGTCAGTAAGTATACTGAACTGACAGCAACAGTTCAAAGCAAATCCTTTCTAAGGCAAGCTCCCCACATTAAAAATTAAACAAAATTAACATAAATCTCCATTTAAAAATATCAAGTTATATTTAATAGACACACTGTTTACAGTTCAATAGAAAGTGTATGTTTACATCAAAATTGAAAAAAATTTGACAAAAGAACACAAAAGAAAAGCATATATAACCACGAGAGCATGTACAATTAAGATAAAAAACACCCAAGAGAAAAACAGGGAAAGAACACAAACAGGGAAAGATGAGAAAATCTGAATGACCAATAAACATGAAACGATGACAAACATCAGGAAATGCAAATCAAAACAAGATATTGTCTCCCGGCATGAACAACAATGAAAACTTTAACAACAAATGTTGGCAAAATGTGGGGAAATGGTGGAAGTATAAGCTTGGAACAGCCACTTTGGAGAACATTCTGACAATAACTAGTAAAGTGGGAATGTACTTGTGATCTGATCACGCCCTAAACAAGTATAGGGATGTTCACTACAGCGTGTTTGTATTGGGGGAAAAAGTAATATAACCTTGAAATCTGTCACTAGGGGAAATGTATACATTAACATGGTTTTTCATGTGAGAGAATACACCACAGCAGTCAAAGAAAGGGCAACATCTGTGTCAACAGAGAAATCAATTCAGTGGAAAAAGCTACAAAGTACCATGTAAGTAAACAAATTTATAAAATAGAACCACACATTTTCCTTAGATATAAAGATAATAAATGAGAAAGAGTTGAAGGATGTATACTAAACTTACTAAAAATAATGTCTAAAGATTAGGGAAAAGTGAATGGAACTGGAGTTGGGGTGAAAGGGGTACTTCAGCTTCATTCAAAATGCCATGTTTTTCATATTTTTCAAGTAAAACTGAAAAATGTTTATGATCAATTCTCAGTAGCAGGAATTCAAGTATTTTATGTCTATGTTTTAAATAACTTAAAATACAGAAAATTCATTGGAAAAGTACAGGGCTAAGAGGAAAAGGGACAAACTGCTTAGTGGGTACAGGATTTGTTGGAGTAGTGAAAATCTGTTGAACTATCAATAGGTAGAGGTGGTGGATGCACAACTGTGAGTATGCAAGGGCCACTAAATTGTTGATTTTTAAAACCATTTTATGGACAGAATCAACATGGCGGGGGGGAAAACGCTGCGAGTAAGACCTCCCATAAAAAAAAAAGTGAATAGGGAGGAAAAGCGGCAGGTCCCTGTGAGAACTGGGACATGGGAGAGAAACGGGAGACTGGCAAATTGCCCAAAGAAGAAAGTTGCCATAAAAGAGACTAGAAGGGAGGAAAGCTCAGAACCCTGCTACCTACCCTCCCCCTCCCACAAAGTCAGCACTCTGACCAACAGAAAGGAGGAAAACAACAACAACAGCAAAACTAAAACAACCAATAAGAACAAACTACGCATCAAACAGGACTGTGAGTGGAAAGGAACAATTTCAGGCACCGCACCCTGTGAGCTGGAACTGTGGAGAACAGTGCAGGAATTGCTGAGGAGGTGAGCAAATTGCTCCAGGCGCCATTAGAGAACAAAGACTCCCAGAGACCCACAAATAGCCCAAGGCCAGCCGGTAAGCTTGTGGGAAAAAGCAGCTCGCTTGAAAATCATACAGGGAAGGCAGCTGCGCAGGTCCCCGTGTCTGCGACCTAGGCTTGCAGGGAGAAGCATGGGAGCTCTCATTGAGGTGAATGTCCCTCACTGAGTAATCAGAAACCAGGCGCCCGGACTTGGGAGCGGGGTGCAAAAGGTGCCATTTCTGCGGACACTGAACTTGGCTACAGCCCAAGTCCTGGATCTGAGGGCTTTGGAACTGAGACCCGGGGCACAAAATTCGGGGCGTGGGATCCCAACGACAGTGGGGCACAAGGCAGACACAGCAACCCCCATGCCATTGAGGCTCTCTACGCCACTCCCACTCTGTTCCACCCACCCATGGGAAAGAGAAACAGTTCTGGAAGGACACTAATAAAGATCTCTGGCGCCACCTACTGACCAGGAAGAAAAATCACCAAATCCTGATAGCTGGAAACCAGGGATTCCCAAAAACACCCTCAGGCTCTGAGAGAGGGTGGGACACGCAAACCAGGGTAAGGTGGGAAATAAGGCGTGGAACTGAGAGCCAGGCGCAGGATCCGGGGTGTGGGAAGCGCCATAGCAGCAGGCACTGCACAAGGTGACAGCCAGCGTTTTGGACCTGATAGCCCTGGAACTGAGACTTAGAGTGCAGAATTCAGGGCGTGGAATCCATACAGCTGTGGGCACAAAATCACCAACTAGCTGATTTCCTCTCTGAACTGAGTAAATACAGAGGGAGGGAACCGTAAAATAGTGCCCAGCAACATAGCATCAACACCCTGGTGGAGTTTTGGCCTACCAGTGCTGGTCTCAGTCTGGTAAACAGTTTCTGAGACCCCCAAAGCAGCACTCCAAAGAGATGCCTGCCAACACCAGTGGCACAATGTCCCAACGCAGAGAACTAATTAGAAAGCAAACAACAGGGAGAAGAAAAAATATAAATAACTAAGCAAGCCCGCAGGAGGACACACCACAAAAATACAGTCACCAGAGCTCAACAATGACACTGAAAAACTTCTCGGCCTATCAGATAGAGAATTAATAATCATTATGATTAAAAAGCAGAAAGAAAACAAAAAAAAAAATGATTTGAGACAAATAATCAATGAATTGAAGAATGAAATTGAGACCTTAAGAAAGAAAAGAAACGCAGGAGATTAAAAGATTACTAGAGGAGATAAAGAACTCTGGGAAAAGCAATGAAAATAGAATCGATGAAATGGAAGAACAGATCAGTACTATCGAAGATACAGAAATAAAACAAGCCAAAAGAGAAAAGGAGAGAGAAATGAATATGAAGCAGTATAGAATACTCTTAGACAATTATCAGACTCCATGAAGAGAGGAAATGCAAGAGTTATAGGCATTCCAGAAAGTGAGGAGAGAGACAAAGGAACTGAGAAATTATTCAAAGAGATAATTGAAGAAAACTTCCCAAGCATGAAAAAGGAGACGAATATAGACATACAAGAAGCAAGAACTCCCAATTACCACAATGAAAAAGAAAACCACAGCAAGACACCTAATAGTAAAGCTTGCAAGAGTCCAAGACAAGAAAAAAATAATGAAACTGGCAAGGGGGAAGAAACAGATAACTTATAAGTGAAAACCAATCAGGTTAATTTCAGACTTCTCCGAAGAAACATTATGGGCAAGAAGAGGAAGGAGTAACATATTCAGCAAACTTCAAGACAACAAATGCCAACCAAGAATACTTTACCCTGCAAAGCTTTCCTTCCTCTACAAAGAAAAAATATGGACCTTCTCAAACAAACTCCAGAAATTCATTACAAGTAAACCTCCACTCCAAAAAATTCTACAAGAGGTCCTAAAGCCAAAACCAACAAAGGAATGAACAAGAACAGAATAAAGCAAGGAATAAAATCAAAAAAAAAAGGGCAAACAAAATAGCAAACATAGATGCCAACATATCAATATTATGTTGGCAATAGATGCCAACATATCAATGTAAATGGATAAAACTCATCAATAAAAAGACACAGAGTAGCAGGCTGGATTAAAAAACAAAATCCAACTTTCTGCTGTCTCCAGGAAACACATTTAACCACAAAAGATAAACACAGGCTGAAAGTAAAAGGTTGGAAAACAATCCTACAAGCAAATGGACCAAAAAAGAAGGCAGGAACAGCCATACTTATATCAGATGAAATAGACTTCAAATTAAAAAAGGTAAAAAGAGACATAGACAGACACTACATTATGATCAAGGAGACAATACATCAGGAAGATATAATACTCATCAACTTATACTCACCAAATGAAGGGCACCAAAATATATTAGACAATTATTATCAGCTCTGAAAAGACATTAAAGAAAATACATATATAGTGGGAGACTTCAACACCCCACTCTCACCAATGGACAGATCAACGACACAAAAAATAAACAAAGACAGTAGAGCCCTAAATAAAGACATAGAACTCATGGACTTAACAGACATCTATAGGACACTGCACCAAAAAATCCGAGCATACATTTTTCTCAAGTGCACGTGGATCATTCTCCAGAATCTATAACACACTGGGCCACAAGACAAACATGAACAGATACATGAAGACCAAATCATCCCAACTATCTTCTCCGATCATAAAGGCATCAAGCTAGAAATAAATCATGAAAAGAAAACAAGGAACCCTCCCATTTCATGGAGATTGAAATCCACACTACTGGGAGACCACTGGACTAATGAGGGGATCAAAGAAGAAATTAAAAAATACTTTGAGTTGAATGACAAGGAAGAGACCATTTTCCAGAATGTATGGGATGTAGCAGAAGCAGTAATAAGAGGAAAATATATAGCAATTCTGGCTCACATCAACAAACAAGAAAGAACTCAAAGAAACAACCTAATCTCATCTCTCCAAGAGCTAGAAAAAGAACAACAAAAAAACCCTAAAGCCAGTAGACGAAAGGAAATAATAAAAATCAAAGCAGAAATTAATGAATTGGAAATTAAATAATCCAAAAGATCAATGAAACCAAAAGCTGGTTCTTTGAAAAAATAAACAAAATAGACAAACCTCTAGCCAGGCTCACAAAGAAAAAATGGGAGAAAACACATATAAACAGGATTATAAATGAAAGAGAAGAAATCACAACAGACGCACTAGAAATCAAAAGAATAATCAGACATTACTATGAACACCTATATGCAAACAAACTCAACAACCTAGAAGAGATGGACAAATTCCTAGAATGATATAATCATCCAAAACTGGACAAAGAAGAAATAGAACAACTAAACAGACTAATTACAAGCAGCGGAATTGAGGCAGTAATCAAAGCACTCCCCAAAAACAAAAGCCCAGGCCCAGATGGCTTCACAAATGAATTCTACCAAACGTTCAGCAGTGAATTAGTGCCTATCCTACACAAACTCTTTCAAAAAATTGAAAAAGAAGGAATACTACCAAATACGTTCTACAAAGCCAACATTACACTAATACCAAAACCCAACAAAGACAGCACAAAAAAAAAAAAAAAATTACAGACCAATCTCCCTAATGAACACTGATGTAAAAATCCTCAACAAAATCCTTGCCAACAGAATCCAACAATGCATCAAAGAGATAGTACACCTGGGATTCATCCCAGGGGCACAAGGATGGTTCAACATATGAAAATCGATAAGCGTAATCCAATACATCAACAACAAAAAAATAAAAACCATATGATCATATCAATAGATGCTGAGAAAGCATTCGACAAAGTCCAACATCCATTTATGATGAAGCCCCTTGAAATTCTCAGGATAGAAAGAACATACCTTACATGATAAAAGCCATATATGACAAACCCACTGCCAACATTATTCTCAATGGTGGAAAGCTGAAGGCCTTTCCTTTAAGGTCAGGAACAAGACAAGGATGTCCTCTCTCACCACAGCTCTTCAAAATAATACAGGAGGTCCTAACCAGGGCAATAAGACAAGAGAAAGACATACAAGGAATCCAGATAGGGAAAGAAGAAGTAAAACTATCACTATTTGCAGACAATATGATGATATACATAGAGAACCCTAAGAACTCCACAGAAAAACTACTCAAAATAATCAGTTCAGTAAAGTAGCAGGAGACAAAATCAACACACAAAAATCAGTAGCCTACCTATACATAGTCAATTGGAAGAAGAACAAATCAAAATAAAAAATCTCTTTCATAACTGAAACCAAAAAAAATCAAATACTTGGCAATAAACCTAACAAAAGAGGTGAAAGACCTATACAAAGAAAATTATAAAACACTGTTAAAAGAAATTGAAGAAGACACAAAGAAATGGAAAGACATCCCCTGCTTACAGACTGGAAGAATCAACATTATTAAAATGGCCATCCTCCCAAAAGCAATATACAGATTCAATGCTATTTCAATAAAAATCCCAATGACATTCTTCAAAGAAATAGATCAAATATTGATGAAATTCATATGGAACCACAAAAAAACCACGAATAGCCAAAGCCCTATTGATGAAAACAAAGGAGAAAGGATGTATCACACTTCCAAACTTCAATCTATACTACAAAGTCATAATAATTAAAACAGTTTGGTATTGGAACAAAACCAGAACACACAGACCAATGGAATTGAATAGAGCGCCCAGAAATAAAGCCACACTTATATGAACAACTAATCTCTGATAAAGGAGCAAAGAACATGCACTGGAACACGGACAGTTTGTTCAATAAATGGTGCTGGGAAAACTGGACCTCCACATGCAAAAAAATGAAACTAGACCACTACCTCTCACTGTGCACAAAAATCAACTCAAAATGGATAAAAGAACTGGACATAAGACCTGAAACCATAAAATATATAGAAGAAAATATAGGTAAAACACTACAAGACATACATCTCAAAAACATCTTTAAAGACTCATCACCCAAAGCAGTGATAGTGAAGACAAAGATAAACACCTGGGATTACATCAAACTGAAAAGCTTCTGCACAGCAAAAAAGACATTAACCAAAACTGAGAGACACCCTACTGATTGGGAAAAAATCTTTAAACTCCATCCAACTGATAAGGAACTGATCACAATGATATACAAAGAACTCACACGGCTCAACAAAAACAAAATAAACAATCCAGTCAAGAAATGGGCAGAAGAACTCAAAAGACATTTCTCCAAAGAGGAAATGCAAATGGCCAACAGGCATATGAAAAAATGTTCAACATCCCTTATAGTCAGAGAAACGCAAATCAAAACCACACTGAGATACCACCTTACACCATTAAGAATGGCACATATTAAAAAAACTAGCAACAACAAATGTTGGCGAGACTGCGGTGAAAAAGGAACTTTCCTACATTGCTGGTGGGAGTGCAAACTGGTCCAACCACTGTGGAAAGCTGTCTGGAGGTTCCTCAGTCTACTAAAAATGGAGCTACCATACGATCTGGCAATGCCACTCCTAGGGATCTACCCAAAGGACACAAAAACAGTGATTCAAAAGAGTACCTGTACACCTATGTTTATTGCAGCAGTATTTACAATAGGTAAAACCTGGAAACAACCCAAATGCCCAAAAATAGATGACTGGATCAAGAAGATGTGGTATATATACACAATGGAATATTATTCAGCAATCAAAAAAGATAAACTCATGTCATTTGCAGCAACATGGATGGAACTAGAAGGAATTATGCTCAGTGAAATAAGCCAGAAGGAAAAAGAAAAATACCAGATGGTTTCACTTGTAACAGGAATATAGGGGAACCAAATAAAACATCAATGTAAAAAAAATAGTAACAGTACAAAACACAACAAAGCAAAAACAGACAATTATAAACCAGAGACATACTGCAGGGGAGGAGGAGGGAGAGGAGTGAGAGGGCGGAGCATAGGGAACTGAGGTGATGGTGTTTGGGTACCTTGGGGAAGGAGATTCTATGGGGACTCAATCTGAGGGGGTGGGGGGAAGCAAATATTGTCTAAAAAATGTAAAAAATGATAAATGTTAAAATTTTAAAAAATGGAAAAAAAATATAATAAAATAAAAAAATAAACTTTGGAGAACAGTATTCTAACCCCCCAGCCAGGACACCATGATAAGGCTCCTGTCTTTCCAGCCTTTCCTCCTCCTACTTGCTGCCTAGGCTGAACATTCCTTCTGGTTTGTCCCCTACACCCTACTTCCTGTGCTCCTTTCCTTCCTGGAAGACTCTGCTCTAGTGTCACTTCTAGAATCTTCTGTGGCTCACTCGCCCCACCTAAGACTGGCTTGGGCCACTCTCTTCACGCTCCTATAAAGCCCAAATGCCAGTTTCTTACATTGTCTCGGTCCTGAACATTCTCACCCACCACCCTGTGCACGTCTCAACGAGACTTTCTCATCTTTGTCCTCAGCCTTGCATGGTGCCTGACATGTGGGAATTGAGCAAATGCACACATACACACACTCATGTTCAAAAGCTTTGCCAAATGACTGACATTATAGGGAATATCCTACATCTCAAAAACAAAGGATCCAAAACAATAGAAGGCATTTATCTGTCACAGAATTATATTAAAATAAAATTTCATGAAAAAAAAAAAATTTTTATGTTACAGGATTTTCATCTCAAAAAAAAAAAAAAGATACATTTTTAGAACCATTTCAGGAACAAAATTTCCTTATAAACAGTTTGTCAGTATGTCTCACTTAAGTCTAGAGTTTAATTTGCAAGGAATTGTATCTTTTAAAGTATCACTCAAAAACATAAATTGATTTGCACAGAATTAGTGTCTCCAAGTACGTGAGTGAAAATTTCTAAGGTTGTACTGACCCCCAACAGCTATATTAACAAAATAATAGATAATAAGTGAATGGTTTAGAACTATTAATCTGGAAAAAAAAAGTCAAACCACCAACCTAGATTTAGTTATGAGAATAAAAGCAGAAGGTATGATTTAAGTGAGGCTTAAAAAATATTAGTTTTTTTGAACAGTCTCTGGGAAGAATTTGATATTCACTCTACTATACTTGAATGTTTTGAAATTTTTGAAAAATAACAATTCTAAAAAAGAAATAACCTCCAGATAATAATAAAGGGAAAGAATCAGATTACTGCCAGATATAGCCTGGTCACAGACACAGCAGTCCCAAGTTTTCTAAACTGCTTTTTGCAAAATCTTTTTTTTTTTTTACAGTGAGGTCAATTTCTGACTTCAAAATAATTTTCAGTTTGTTCATGTAAGTTTGAAATTTAAGCCTGAAACTCCTTTAACAGGGAATAAAATATTTTGTCCCTAAAAATCCATGCAATAGATAACATACCCAGGAAATACTAAGGTGATTTGCCCATAGTTATACAACTAGTAAGTAGCAGAACTTAACCCAAATTTTCTGATTGTAAATCCTACGTTCTCCCATATACTATACTATACTATTTCACCAATAACACAATTTGTCCAAAAGCTTACAATAAAATATATACATATACATTATTTTTTGCAATCCTTTGAAGGAATTTAAGGCAGATCTTATTTCTCATTTTACAAATGAGATAGAGTTTATGTGACTTTCACATGGTCACACAACTACAAAGTAGGACACTGAGTCCTGTGTGCATAAAGGAAGAATACTGGGGAAGCTAAGGAGGTCCCACTAACACTGCCTCAAGGTGGCTCTATATCAGTTAAGTAATTGATCACTTATAAAACACCTTAACATAGATAGAATATAGGTAGGCAGATTAAAAAGATCTCCATAGAGGGAAGGAAAGGCAAAATTTGCTGATTTTACCATACTTGTGCTCCATCATGGAAAAAGATAGTATAAAGAATAAAATCAGTATAAAGAATAAAATCAATTTAATATGGGAGTATGTGGCAAAACCATGGCAAAAACATACCCATTTTGAGGTCCTCCATCATTTATCACATTTAAATGAGATAACTGTTTTTTCAAGTGGAGTTTATAACTTGCATTAATTCTTAAAAATAACACCTGGAAAAGAAATAAAATTATATTTTTGACACTCTACTAAATAGAAGATATAAGAATCTGTGTTATCAATATCAGATCAGTGTTAGAAAGAGAAAATATCCTTAGAAAATTTTGTTTGGCATACATTTGAAAAATGCTCCTCAGAAAGTATTATTTCAGTATAGGTTTTTTTTCTGTAGTTAGATAAAGCTGTCTTTTCCTGTTCTCTCAGTGATACTTGTGTAGTGATACGACTTAGTACTGTCATTCTGTACCTTGGAAGAAGTTCTCTAGAATATGAAAGTGGGATCAACCATGACAGGTAAAAAGAATGAAAAGAAATGGAGAATTCTGATATATATTAACTAGGAACTTGACAAAGAAAACAAAAAGTTATAATGAAGATAAAGATACCTTCATTCTTTTAAACTGGTAAAATTACCTTAATTTGTTCCTGCATGCAGATTTTCATGCAGTGGTCCAATACTACTTTGGGCAACATCTAAAAATTATGGAAACAATTTTGTAGAAAAATATATTTTCTATGGGAAAAATTATAAGATCATCTGTGGAAAAGTTTTGTAGAATTACTGGTATTTTCAAGTGGCACTACTGATATCAAACTTTTAACCTTTGTCCAGTTTTAGTGTGAATTTCCCTTAAATGATGATGCAAATAAACACATAAAATACCTGTATGCCCAGCTCCCTAAGCGGGTTAGTCTTACCCTAGGATTAGAACTCAGAAAGCAAATCCAGAAGGTGAGACTATCAAAGGTGGGGGGAATCTTACAAAAAATGGTTGGTTAGAAAGAAATAAAAAGTAAGAAACCCTAGTGGGTGCTCCATATTTCATGGTTCCCCTCAGTCTTCACAGAACTCTCAAGGAGCTGGATGATACTTAATTATAAGGGTGCTTATGATTAATGAAAACCTATGGAAAACATGAAGAAAAATGGTAATAGTTAGTAAGGGATAGAAGTCTGAGGTAGCATGGTGAAGGAAACCAGCAGGAACAAGTGCAGGCAAGAGACACTAAGAAAGACACCTTCTCCCAAATATCATTTTCATGCATTCAACCACTTGATGAAAAACTGAAATAACAACCTTATCTAAACAGCAAAAATTCCAGTGAAAATTAAGTTCATTAGCTATACAACTAGGTTTGTATGATAACATTGTATCATTCTACGACTAGGCTTGAATGAGATCACCTGGTACAGAGGAAACAAGCTAAGTTAGGTAAGGACTAGGGAAAAAAGGGAATACTGGAACTTTTTTTTTTTAATTTTCTTTTTATTTATATATTTTTTACATCATTCATTTTTTTGCAACTTTTTTTAAGAATTATTTTATTTTATATAATTCTTACATCATTTTTCATTTTTGCATAATGTATGCATTTTCATTTTGGTTATATTCCCCATACAATTCCCACCCCCTTTTTCTGACCCTAATCCCTCTTCTCCTCCCCCTGCCCCCCACTGTAGTGTGTCTCTGGTCTATAGCTGCTTGTTGATTTTGATTTTTACTTTATTGCAATTAGTCTTTTTCCTGGTCCCTTATTTAGGTTTTCTAAATTCCTGCTATGAGTGCGACCATCTGGGAATACTGGAACTTTTAAAGTGTCAGAAGAGGGACGAGAGGGACGTTGGGGATAGGATTGTAACTGATAAACAAAAAGAACTGCATTACTTTTCTAGAGGAAGTAAGAGGGACAGAGAATGGATAACTTCATAAGTAAGAAGGAGGTGACATGTGACAGAGACTACCATTTTGTTATTTTTCCTGGTCAGTGGTCTCTACAGATGACTGATGATCTAACAAATATTACCTACAAGGCATATTGCTTGAGTTACTTTATGTGTCAAACTATTAAATCAAAATGAGTTTCTCCTAAATTCAATTTGGATTATAATCACAGTGGCTAACATTTTATTATGCACTGATAAATGCCAACTCTGATCTTTAAACAAGTAATATAGTGAATGTTGTAAGCAGAACCTAGGATCTCTAATATTCAAAGGACAAATACAAAATCTACCCTTTAGAAATACTGACCATTTAGCAAAGTTATTGTTCTGGCTTGTCAGAGCAAGAGCACTTTGAAATCAGAAATTTTTATTTATGTTCCATTAGTCAATACAACAACCTGAAAATACAACACAGTCATATTGGAATATGACTGTGCCAAAAGTATGTAAAAACACTCCAATTCTGCATGATATTATACGGCATATATTTTCAAAATGATTTAGGAATTAGGAATTACTACTCACTTGTGTTTGTTCTTCTGGAAGGAGATCAAATATAGCTTCATGCATTTTTGCCATTTGCTTACAAATATTCCTGAAACAGGCAGAAGGAACGGGAGCTTTCACTTCATACTAGCAGGGAAAAATAATGAGAATTATGTTCATGTCCTCTGGATTGCAATACTGTTCCCACCATTCAGCTAAGTTCAGTATCCTACACTGACCAAAGCAGAGGTTAGCTACCACTGGAGGAAGAGGATCACTGAGAAAGTTAAACACCGAATGATTCATATTACTTGATTTTAAGAAATGGCAAACTAACACATGGAGGATGCACATTTATCATTATGTAAATTAAAGCCACAATGAGAGATCACTTTACACAGATCTACTAGACTAACATTCAAAAACAGACAGACAATAGAAAGTGCTGGGGTACCTGAATTCTTAAATATCACCTAGAGTTCTTATATATCACAAATAGGAAGAAAAAATGGTATAGTCGCTTTAGAAAATAACCTGGCAGTTTTTTATAAAGTTATCAATAATTTTTACATTTCTATACAACCATCAATCAACCACATTCCAAGGCATTTACACAAAAGAAATGAAAACACATACCCACAAAGATGTACACATGGATGTTTATCAAGATTATTCATATAAGCCCATTATTTCATAGACAACCCAAAGGTCTATCAACTATAAACATGATATATCCATACAAGGGGCAACACTCTAGTAAAACGGGACAAACCACTAACACATGCTATATCATCCATGAATCCCAACAGCATTATGCAAATAAAAGGAATCTAGCACAACAGTGTATATTCTGTATAATCCCATTTGTAGACATTCTGGAAACTGCAAACTATGTGGATGAAAGTCAGATCAGTGGTTGTCAGGGGCCAAAAGGAGAGGACTGACTGGTGATGTGCCCAAGAGAAAGTTTAACAATGATGTAACTTGGTCTATGTCCTGGCTACAGTAGTTCTACTGTACATCTGTTAAAGTCATCAAACTTAGAAAGGGTGAATTTTACTGAATATAACTCATACCTCTAGAAGCCTAACTTACACTGCTTAGTTTTCTACTGGCAGTCAGAGCTCTCCACTACTATGTTTCTTACTCCTGATTCATCTACCCTAATACATTAGGTAAAAGGAATTACTTTTGTTAATATTAACAGCAGCAAAAGCATTAGTAGTCAATATTTACTGGAACTTGCTATATACTCAGACACATGATTAAAAAAAAAAATACTCCAAATATTATCTCTTTATCCTCACTACAACCTTATGAGGCTCTATTATTATCATCTCTATTTAGAAATAGAAACGAAGATTTAAGGAGATTAATAATTTACTTAAGGTCCTGCAAAGGCTAACATGGGAAAAACATGGAATTTGAACTTAGGTCTACTCCAGAACTCTAATATAAAACTTTATTTTTATGACTCCATATCAACATATGTTTATGCTGTTCCTTCAGAATATCTCCTCACCTCAACTTCATTTACTTTAATCTTAACTCTCTTTAAAAGTAAAATAGGGGCAAATCTCAGTGCTATCACATTATCACCACAGTACCCTGAGTTTGATCCCCGGCCAGGGAGCTAACCCACATATGGTGCAGCAGACCTCTCCTGTCTCACCTGCTGCTCCTCTTAGCAGTGTATTTCAGTAGATGCACCTGTTCTGCTTCCCACTCTGTCTCTGGTGAATCCTCTCACTCCCTGCACCTCTGGCCTACACCCCACTTCTTCTATGCATAAATAAATCTTCTAAAAATATAGAACTTATATATACATGCCTCATCCATAGTTTTTCTAAATCTTGTTCTCCAGATGGCAGCCACTGCTTTCAAAGTATTAAAAATTACAACAGCACTGAATCAATTCAGTTCTCACGACACTTTATATATTCTACCTCTGTTACAGTTATCAACATAGTTTTCCTATTAAACAATTAGTATTTGAGAATAAAGACTTATTTACCCTTATATATAGCTGTTACCTAACACAATTTAATTGAATGAGTGAATGAATGGTGGCTGGGACACTGATCCAGCCAGTAATAAAATTAGATGTTAATGATCACTCTACCCAAGCAATGTACCCTTACTTATTAGCTTCTTAGACTCATTATATTACTGTGTTATTCTTCTTTCCCCAAATTAAATGTCTATGTGTGTGAAATGACACCATCTTATCTGTTTTTTTCCATGATTTGTCTCCTGCTATCAGAATCTGATGGATCCAAGTAGGAGAAAAAGCCTATCAAAGTGACTTGCTTTGTAGGATTACTCTAAGCATATTCTTGGTCAAAAAAGTATGAACTAAGTAAACCTTCAGACTTTCAAGTTATGAAATTTCTGTTTTCTCCCTGAGATCTGTGTTGAAGAACCTAGGGAAAGGAAAAGAGTGAGATAGAGCAAAAGTGACTGGGCTAGATAAATGAAATCTTTTGGAAGATATCTTCTCAATGTAATTGAGAATTCTTTGGGAAATATTACTCCTTTTAATGACTGATTGGGAATGAGAAGCAAATAAGAAATTAATGTAAAAATTGTGTATCTAGGGCCTCCCCGGTGGCGCAGTGGTTGAGCACTGGGTTGCAAAGCTGCCCGCAGCCTCTGCAGTGCCGGTTCGATCCCCGGTTGTTCCCCGGCCACCGGAGGAGGGTCCCACATGGCGCGCAGACCTCTCCTGCCGCCCACTGCTCCCCTCAGCAGTGTATTTCGGTCCTTCTGCCTGCTCTGCTCCCCACTCTGGCTCTGGTGAATTCTCTCACCCTCCAGAGCTTCTGACTGTACCCAGCGCTTGTATAAATAAATAAAAATCTTTAAAAAAAAAAATTGTGTATCTATGAAGGAAATAACAGAGCATCTCAAAGTGCCTTGTTAGTCTGGAAAGTAAGTAATAATACACTATCAGAAATGATTTATTTACTTTTCTATTTTGATCTTTGTTCTTTCAATTCTGCCTCTAGAAGGCTTTCAAGGGTTTTAAAGAAAGTGTGTTATTTGTCAATGCAGCCACTATAAAATTACTTTTGTATAGGGTTTCTATAATTCTAGAAATCATCTTCCCTCCCCTTACCTACCTGGCCCCTTCAGAGATGAATGGCAACTATTTTTTTGAGTTTTTCTAGAACCTGAAGAATTTGATTTGTTAGACTATTGTGGGTTAGGCCATTATAAGTGGCCTTTACAACAGCAGATGCTCACTTTTTGGGAAAGAACTAAAAAATATTCTAACAATTGGTGAATGATTATCTTGGAAAGAGAATGGTATCTTTGAAAGAGATATGACTCTTTCATCACTTTTTATCTTTATAAGATGAAAAGTCACAAGGCCTTTAAGCAAACCCTAATAATTTCCATAAATCATTACCTTAGATAACAGCTTGTCAAATAAGCTATCCATTATCGCTACAAGTTTAGCTGATATTTCAGCTATGTGGTCATGGTAGTCCTGTAATGAAAAATGACATTGTATTTTAAAATCCCAGAGACAAATCTAAAGAAGACTTAACAATTAAGGAATTAAATTTATGAAAATCCAGTAGGAAAAATATTTTAAAATACCTTAGTAATATGATCAAAATGCCTAAGCATATTATATTGCTTAGGCTGCAGTCGAGCTTCAAAATGAGCCCGGATCACAGGAATGTAGTGTACAATTAACTGCAAACAGCGTGAAGAAAGAGCTGAACATCCAGGGAGTGGATATATTATGGAGAAACAAAAAAAGATATTAGTTGACTTCAATTATGTATCAAAAAAAAGTTAATTTTATACAGATTCCAGTTTATTTCATAAGTGAAGAACACAGTGGCAGAAAGCAACTTTTCATTTTGTTTAAGTGTTTGGTACAGAACAATGTAATAAATGTGCTGTCCCCAAGTTAGACTCAAGTCATGAGCACTGTTGGCATAAGGAAACTAATGGAACAACTGATTCTCCTCTAACATTCAGATGGCTTGCGCCCCAAAGTACTTCATACATATTATATCTTAATATTTTCTAAAGTGGTGCAACTTCCAAATAACATACTTATTAATGTAGAAGATCCTCATTACATTTCCCCAAAAGTTAGTTTTCCAATATGGTAATACATAAGCCAACAAAGCCGTGTTTGTTACTTTTAGAACCATAAAAACACAATGAGTATAGCAACATCATTGTAACACCTCAGCAAGTGAATTAAATTTAAGAATTCATACCCAAATTTTTTGTAGTTATTGTTTTTAGTCCAACAACTTGCAGTGCACCAGCTCCAAGAACTAACTGGCAACTTCTTGAATTGAAGTACTAACAAAGGAAGGAGAAAAAAAAATTAAACAATTTATTAAAAACTGTTTTTTATATGTTGGTAGTGTGGTAACAGTTCTATAAAAAACATTGCTGTTTTCTCTCATTCAAGGACCAAATGAATTTTCTATTAGAAGCAATTATAACCTATTTATGTAATGACCAAAAAAGGTGAGGGGGAAGGTAATTTAAAATATTTACAAAAATTTTTGAGAAATTCTGAAAATCAGTTGTTCAGCAATTAATCTAGCTTACATTCATAAAACTACTTCAGTTCTAGTTATTCTTACTGGATAATCCTATTTTCACAAGGGTAAACAAAACCTTTCTGGACTAAAATATAACAACTCGATTTTTGGACAGAATTGACTAGACATTTGAAAAGACAAAGCCTTTTCTCTAAACTAGCAGCTAAAAATATCTGTTAATATGAAATGGCTGAATTAATTATCACCACATTTTCATTTTACATCAATGGTTCTTAAAGAATGATTTAAGAAAAACATCTAACCTTAGTGAGATGAATTTTGTAAAGTTCAGTGAATTCTTCCATGCACATTTGAAACCAGTCCAGGTTTTTTGACCTAAGTGGCCTCAGTCATGTTCAGCACCTAACGAACAAATCATCTCCTGTCTCCAATGTCATTAACAACTCTATGAGTGTAATGAGGAATCACTAAATGCATAGTGGGAAGGAAGCAGGCAGCCTTCTTCCAATAACATGTTGTGATTCAACCACAATCAAATGTCACAAAATGTCTTAAAGATAATTTAACCTTGAAATGTCTTAGAATTGGAAGATCAGTCACATCCTAGCGAATTACTTCCTCCAACTATTTTTCCACTAACAAGAGTAAAATCATACACACCTTTAATAAATCAGACAGACGAGTAAGCATGTCAGTAGTAACAGATGGGATATTATCCACACACTGGCAATATTCAAGAATAATTCTTATTAACAGCAATACAGTTCTGCAAGAAAAGAAAGATGACCCAGTAGGCAGTAGGAACAAGAAAAATTAAAGTGATTTGGTATATAAAATCAGTACTTGGTAAATTATATATTTTACCTACATGTGCAGCAAAGTAGGGACTAGGGTGAGGTAAGTGATTCCTAGAGTGGAAAATTAAGGAAGCACTCAATTTCAGGGGCAAGCAATAGCAGGATCAGAACTTGTATGACACTGAAAAGAGTACCTCCTTAAATTTTTTTGTGCAGTGGGCATATTATTCTGTGTAGCATTCTTATTAAGTAAGTCTCTTCAATATAAAAGTATCCCTCCCTTGGCTAATTCAGAAACACTAACAAAAAGCCTAGCCAGTGAATCTTATTATATAACAGGTCTTCATTAATAACTGTTGAATTAATGAAGGAACCCTAAATCCAGATTTTCTTAGTGAGGTGAAAGAGAAACTGCAATGGATTCTAAGAACAATTTATCTCCTGTTTATTGGTAAGCAAAAAAAAAAAAAAAAAAAAGTTCTCTAGAGATGAGAATGTTATCATCAATTCATTAGCAGGACATATCAGATATTGAAAAGAGATACTACTAGGAGATAAAATAAATTTGAAGTAAGAGGGAAAGAGCCCTTACATGCCCTAATAGGATCTCTAAGTCCAACGAGATGCTTAGAAATGAAGACATATATAAAATAGTATTTTATGAGTATGAAGGATATCCAGAAAGTAGTGATTCAGAAAAGATAGTGTCTAGACGTCAATCCATCTTAATGTCACAGACCATATAATACTATCCACACACACAATCCTACAGCCTGCTTTATTGGGCAGGATTCCACTGCCTATCATGTATAATCTTCTCTAAGAAGATATAATATTCTCCCTTAGGCCAGGGCATTGTTTTGGCAGTAGTCTCCGCATGAAGAGACAAAAGCCAGAAAAACCAGAGGGGACTGTTCCTTTAAGCACAGAAAAGAAAAGTTAAAATTATAATTTCTTAACTAGAAATAATAATTAAATTAAAGGAATAAGATGATACAGAAATTGAAATAAACTTTCCCCTCCAAGAAAAGAACTCCAGAGGAGAAGGAACTCCAGAGAAGCTGTTAATTTACAACGTGCGTATTTCAGAGTTTCACAAATAAGAAAAAATATCATAGAATTGATATTTTGAATATCAAGAATTGATATACTTTTTGAGTGCTTATTAGATCCCAAGAGAAGTCAAAATGTAAGATGTGATCCCTACCTTTGAGGAACCAAGAATCTAACCAGGGAGAGAGATAATTAAATAAATAATTCTAATATACAGGATAAAATGCCACAATAGAGGCATTTCAGAAAAGACTTATTCAGTGACCCAAAAAAAACAAAGAAATATAAAGAATTCTGCTCTAGATAACGGGGACCTAAACCTTGACTCCAAATTTGGCTCCATTTGAGTCATTTATATTAACTACTTAACCTTCTAAGCTTCAATTTTTGTAACTACAGAAAAGCACATTAATCCTGAAATGTCTACTTCACAATATGGTTATTAAGATCAAATGAGATGGTCTATATGAAAATATTTAAACCATGAAGTGCCATTAAATAACGACGACATTATTTTAGTTACCCATTTAGTAAAAAGCATGTAATACCAGACTAACAATACTAGAACTTATGTTTTTCTTTGTTAACTTCAATTTGAAATACAGTTATCGGTAAAAGTAAAAAACCTAATGACAAATGATTAAAAAAACTAGCAACAACCATCAGCTTCTTACTAGGTGCTAGAACTGTGGCAGATACTTTACATTTATTGCCTCTTTACTTTGCAATAATTCTACAAATAGTATTATTTTCCACATTTTGTTTTATAGATAAGGGAAATGAGATACCCAGGGCAACTTTCTTTCCCAAGGTCACAAGTACTTTGACTCCAGAGCCCACAACTTCAACTACTGTGCTATATTTTACACACTAAAAAAGCCATGGAAAAAAAGGAACATTATGGAGCCACTATACCACCTTAGATTGTGTACCTCTAGATTTCTTTTTTTACAAGAAAAATCATCCAATCCCTCTCTTGTTAAGCCAGTATATTCTCTAATAGCTACAGAATTCTACAACATACAGTAAATAAAAAGGAATCTGGAAATTTCTTTTGAATTCTTAGTAGGCTTTTAGATTGTTAATACAAAATTCCCAGTTCACATCAAGAGAACTAGAAGAATTACTTTTTAAATAACTGACAACTAATTAATGAAAGTGTCACTCACCCAACAACGGCATACTGTTGTCCCTCAACAATGAGAACTTCAGCTGGTTTCCTTTCTTCTTTTGCTAGAGAATAAAGCAAATAAGTGAGACATGGATATAAGATGAAGTAAATACTGGAGGAAAAAATTTAAACTAGGAAAAAGCTGAAGAAGATAGTCCTTGTTTGGGAATTAGAATCATTTATTTCTGAAAACAAACATCTATTTCTTGGGAAGCAGTCTGTCACAGAGTAAAGTATTCTGGGTTTGGAATCAGAGCAACCTGGATTTGAGTTTCAGTCTTGCCAATTACTGGCCAATTATTAACTTCTTTAAGTCTCATAATTTATATCCATTAAACACAGGAAGCATTATCTTTAAAAAGGCTGATGAAATGCATATCCTCTATGTCTTGTACATAATAGATGATCAGTAAGTAATTAAAAAAATTGGAAAGGCAGAACTAGCATTTTAACTGGTTGTCTTTTCTTTATTAAAATTATTAGACCACAGGTTAATACCTATAATCAAAGTAGACATACATTTAATATTCAAAATTTAAATCTAGAAGTCACTTTATTTCCAGCATATGATATTTTTTACCATTATAAAACAAAATTCTGCATACCGAATTTTGTGAAAAGCACAGTGGGCTAGATTACTGACCTTAATCAGCCAATCATTTTATTATCATGCTTCCCTAAGCTTCCAGTCCCTTGAGTTCTACATTAAATGTCTTTGCTTAAAGAAATTCAGTATTTTATAATTTCAAATCACAATTCACTATGTAGGTCATTAAATTTTTTGAGGACAGGGATTGTTTCTTAATTTTCTATATGGTAGAGAAGCAGCACAGTATAGTAGTTAAAAGGCCCTAAAAATCAGACTACCTAACTCTGAATCCCAACTCTACGACTTCCTAGCTATCTAACATTAGGCAAGTTGCTTAATTTCTTTGTTTCCATATTTGTGAAATATGTTAAGTATGGTAAGTAAGTGCCATGAACCTATAAATGAGGTAACAATGTAAAGTGCTTTGAAAAAACTGTCTATAAAACAAACTGTCTATAAAACAATCAATTAATATTAATTGCTATCCATTAACCTTTGTTTCTCCAATGCCTACTCAAATAGGTAGTCACTCAATAAATGGTGGATGAATGAATAATAAACAAAGACCTTTAACTTAGTAAGAACTACCAAATGTTAAAACATGAACTTCTAATACATGTATTTTCTTCTCCCTGAGAAGAAAAAAAATTAGGGAAGAAATAGGGTTTGTAAGAGAAACCTCCTATTGTCATTATCCTCCCGAAAGGAAATGAAAATAAACAGTTCACTTAGAGGGAAAAATACATGGTTAAATTCAACCACTTCATCATTTTAATTAAAAACTGTTACGTCTACCAACAGTATATTGCAAGACTATGATCTATGCAGGGAGAGAAAACATGTCTTAGTCATCTGGCATCGCACCTCACAAATATAGCTTGAAAGAGTAGGTAAGTGATGTCTTATAATTTTTAACTTGTGATTTAGAATGATTAGAGTGATTTATTTTTCTTTCAGCTTTTGCTATTTGAATGTTTTTGTTTTGCTAATATCACACAATCAACGAAAAAACTGACTACCAATCTACATTGTTATCTACCAAAAATGGTCACTAGACAACAGAAATTCATTTACTTCAGTTCCTCTCTCTATATGAATTATCTATAATAATAATATGAATTATCTATTTTATATCTGTTCTTACACCCTTCTCTCTTGTTATAGTGGTAGAAGAGATAGTCTCTCTGTTTAACTCTGGATTCAATTCCGGAGCCTTGCTCCACAATCATTTTCTCACTCTTATTCTAATTAATCTTTCTAGTTATAGTAAGCATAAAAATAATTCAACTTCTCCTACCTTAAAACTCTCCTCTTACTCCCTTAGTGAATTAAGTGATCTAATTTCTCTTAAATATTGAGCTGCCACTTCATCACTCACTTCTTCACATCACATTTGTTAAAGGTAGGTTAACTCTTCCTCACCTTTTGAGTTACTTATCACTGAACTAGTCTGACTCTATCATGCCACTGAATTACCAAGATTACAAATGATCTCCTATATGTCAAACTCTAGTGTTCATCACTTAGTCTTTCTCTAACAGTACAATTACATTTTCTACAAATATGAAGTATATAATTTAAAAATATTTCTATGTAAAAATATTAAATTTTCAACATATACACAAAATTTGAAAATGCAGGTACCTGCATCAAAAACATTCAAGAACTTCATAATTTCAAATATACAGTATTACAGGATGAGTTCTACATAAGTTTACATTATTGCATGACAATTCCACTCTAATTGGTACACAAAAAATTCCTTAAACATTGCATTTCTTTCAGATGGAACCCAACCAGTATGTGATACTAATGACAATTCTCTCCATTAATTTTTTTATTTCTATGTTCCTCTGCATTTCGTCCTACCTCTCTATCCCTTACTTCTTAGTTTCCTTCATAGTTTTTTTTATGTTACTTTATATTTTGGTTTTCTCTACCATATCACTACTACAATACTTGTGATTGCTAATGTATATTTTTTCCAATGGACTTTGCTCTTTCGAAGTAGATTTATAACTATCTCTATCTCAATATCTGACACATAGTACAAGCTTACTAGTGCTCAATGAATGGATACATGTGTCTAAACAATATGTTACAGTGGTTAAGAACATATCTAGGGCCTCCCCGGTGGCGCAGCGGTAGAGCGCTGGGTTGCGAAGCTGCCCGCGGCCTCTGAGGTGCCGGTTCAATCCCCGGCTGTTCCCCGGCCACCGGAGGAGGGTCCCACATGGCGCGCAGACCTCTCCTGCCGCCTGCTGCTCCCCTCAGCAGTGTACTGCGGTCCCTCTGCCTGCTCTGCCCCTCGCTCTGGCTCTGGTGAATTCTCTCACCCTCCCGACTTCTGACTGTACCCAGTGCATGTATAAACAAAACAAACAAGCAAACAAATAAATAAAGAAAAACATGCCTCTATTAAAAAAAAAAAAATCTTTAAAAAAAAAAAAGAACATATCTAAATTATTCCCTTAGAGACAGAGGAGTGCAATTGCTGGGTCATACAGCAGATCCATTTTAATCCTTTGAGAAACCTCTATATTGTTTTCCACAGGGGCTGGACCAGCCTACATTCCTAACAAGAAGGTTTCTTTTTCTCTAATTCCTCACCAGCACTTGTTTTTGGTCTTTTTGATATGGGCCAGACTCTCACATGTGAGGTGATATCTCATTGTAGTTTTGATGTTTTTCCCTGATAATAAGTGATGATAAACATTTTGTCATGTGCCTGTCTGTATATCTTCTTTGAAGAATATATAAACACTAATTCAAATGGAAACATGAACTCCCATGTGCACTGCAGTACCATTTACAAAATAGCCAAGCTATGGAAACAAACTAAGTGCCCAAATACAGATAAGTGGATCAGGAAGATGTGGTATATATATATAAAGTGGAATACTACTCAGCTATCAAAAAAGATGAACTCTTGCCATTTGCAGAAACATGGACGGAGCTGGAAGGGACTAGGCTAAGGGAAATAAGTCAAAGGGGACAGACACATACCAAATATATTTGTCACTTCTATATGGGATACAGAAAAACCAAAAATAGGATTAAAGTAAAACTAAGAACTAGCCCCAGGAAGGTGACTACAGAACTAAGATTATTGGGGGAGTGAGAAGATGGAGGAGGGGAGACCAGAGCAAAGTGAAGAGGGAGCATGATGGACTATGATGGTGGAGTACAGGTGTCTTGGTAGTGGGTGTGGTGTGGTAATAATGCCTGGCAACACCTGGTGAAGGGAGATCCTATACTTCTAATACAAAAATAATGAGGTAAAACAATGTTACCTCAATAATAGGACAAAAAGGAAAAGAAATATTACAGTAATAACAATTTTAAAATATTGGAGGAAATTTTGTTTAAAAAAAATACACATACCTCCCGATTTTTTTTCAGGTAAAGCAATCTTTCCATCTGATATGGAGTCAACAAGATCCTGGAATTCTGCAGGAACATCAGCTTGCTTCCAGCGCTCGTTGTCTAAGAGGAGGCTATTGAGAAGTATAAAGAAAGGAGGGTAAACTTTAATAATACCTCAACACCATCTTCCTTGGCAGAAAAGGAAAAGCTGAGTGAGCACATAAGACTTTAGTTGTTTTTTTAGTAACCACAAAGACTACATGTATCTTGGTTAAAGCAAGTAGAGAGTCCATGCAATAAAAGGCACTGAGTTTTCAAATCGTTAATGGCCATTATTATTAGTTCCCATGACTTATCAGTGATTAACACCGTAATGAACAGTACAAATGCTTTCATAAAAGCTTTCCCTTTTAATATCTCCCAGCCTAACCAAGAAAAGTGGTGAAACAGAATTTACTTTGGGTGGGAAAGGAAAAGCCAATCTATTGAGTGTCTTCTTGGAAAGCACTTTCATGAAAATAAACATTTTTGTCCCATTTCAAAAGCTAAGAAATGTGATTTTAATTCCACAATCTGCCTAATTAAAAGAAAAAAAAAGTCACGGTTTTGGCTAGTGAATTAAGTTTTCTTCTTTTAAATATAATTATATTTTATAAAGAAAAGGAAAAAAATTTGAAAAATGGAATGGAGATGATAATGATACCTGAGTTTGGTTTTTCTCTCTTCATGAAACCTATTTACAAATTTGTTAGCTTGACTCTGAAGTGCTCCAAGTAATGACATGCTTTTTCTTCCACAGATTTGTTCAGTGTCTGAAATGAATGTTTCCATTACTCTAGAAAGTGTTATGAATTCTGTAGAATTTAGCTTCTCAAGAAAACCATCCTGAATTTTAAAGATGAGACAAAAATCATGACAGAGAGTTAATAGCAAATATGGATATTTTATAAAACCAACTTAGCTGAGGAAATGTAAATATTATATTATTTTATATTGTGCCATATGATCATCTTAATTCATTTTAAAAATTCATTTAAAATGAAATTGCTCAATAATTCAGTCTAAGAATTTAAACATAAAAAGCGTAAGATTGTCTAGATTTTATTCTAACCATTCTATAATGTTTTAGCTCAAGTAAATCCAAGTCCATGGGCCTCTCTGGTAGTACAAGGGGTTAAGTCTCAGCACTATTAAGCTATCTCCAGCTAGTATGGCATGAGTTCGATCTCTGGCCAGGGAGCTAACCCACATGGCGCAGCAAACCTCTGTTTCCACCTGTTCTGCTCCTCACTCTGTCTCAAATGAATCCTCTCACCCCCTACACCTCTGGCCTATACCCCAGTTTTTGTATTCATAAATAAGTCTTAAAAAGAAAAAGTAATTTTAAAAAATTATAAAAATAAATAAGTCCAGGTCATACTATACAATTTTCACAATATTTGAGTTCCATTAATTTTATTAATACATTGTTTGACTAGTTATACATACATTTACATATATATACACATATAAAACAGTATTCATTTCAAATTAAATATTAAGGCATTATGTTTCAAAATAAATCCTTTAATCATTCATTTGTAAAGAAGATTAGTTTCCCTGTTTCTTTTATTTGAGTTATTTTAAATTTCAATCAGACCAGTACAATTAACCTAATTGTTAAGAATAAAATATGCATTATGGAGAATAAAGGGGCATGCAAGGATGTAATTTCAGATCTTCAAAATAATTATATTATGTATAAAATTTTATCAAAATAGCTAACCTTTGCTCTTGACATGAGAAATTTAACAGCTCGATCATGGCATATATCTGAGGCACTATACAATAACTCCTGGATATTATTTGCCAGTTTTCCTAGCTCTAAGTCAGTTAATTTCATGTCTTCACTGGCCCTGAAAGTGATAAAAAGAGGTTAAGTCAGGGAAAGTTTTGAACACATTATTCTCCATAGGTAACATCAATAAAATACAAAAAGCTATAAAATTCACATTTGCAGAAAAATTCTGTAATATATCAAACATTTAGTTTTTGTTGTAAAGAATCACTTAAAGAAGTTCAAACAATATTTTAGCCTAATCTTACATAAGATAATTTTCTCTCTCTGCTTTAGTGTTCTTAATAGTTCACACTCCAACTGAATATTCTGTAAAAACTAAGCAAAACTTCTAATTTTGGTACAAGGAGGTAGCTGTAGGTTATGCAACAGCAGAAGGAAGAAGAAAGGGATATTACTCTATGGCAAGGAGGTCCTTTTTTCATTTGTAATTATAAATAATTATTAATGTGCAATTCAACTGAACTAATTATTTCCTAAGCATTTACTATGTTTAAGTGCTATACACAGGAGAGGATACAATAGGTTGCTGCCCTCAAGGAATTTACAGTAGAACAGTGGTTTTAAGAAGTAATTTTCAAAAAAAAAAAAGTCATTTTCCAGTTCTGAGAAGCAAATATAAGACATTTTGTTTTAAACATATCCCCCCTGAATCATTTATAAAGACTGCTGGTTCCAAGTTTAGAATTCAGCTTACTGTTACCAGGAGCCACATTAAATGTATTAGCATTACTTTTCTCCCTTTTAGTTGAATTCAAATAACTTTCAAAGATATTACAAAGAATCTGTATGTATGAGAATTAGAGGGAAACTATTCCTCCTGGGTTAAATATTAGAGAAAGGTTACACATTGTTCTTCAGAAGTACAATATCACTAAACAAATTTAATAATGCTTTAAATAAGAGGAATTAATATTTTAAAAATACTGTCAGAAATATCTTGCTCGATTTTCACTCTCTAAGACAGATACGTACATATCTAATTATAGACAAGGAAACTGAATCTTTAAAAGTTCAAGTGATCTACCCAAGGTGACAAGATTATGAGGCTAGGACTACAACGCTAGATTATTCTATTGCTAACCTCGAAGCTTCCTCTACTCCAACATTTGTTCGAGTCCAGAGCTATTTCAATACCACCTCCTACAAAACTGTTTAAATTTCTTTTTTTTCAAGATTTTATTTATTTTTAATTTATATTATTATTTTTTAATTTTATATATTTTTACATCATTTTTCATTTTTGCACAATCTATGCATTTTCATCTTGGTTATAGTCCCCATTACAATTCCCACCCCTCCCCCTTGTTTTTATCTTACTCCCTCGCCCGCCCCCCAGTGTGTCTTTGGTTTATAGTTGCTTGTTGATTTTGATTTTACTTTATTATAATTAGTCTTTTTCCTGGTCCCTTATTTCTTATATAAAAAAAGGAAAGAAAAAGGACACTTGTAGACATGAGTGAGCAGAAAGAGTTGCTCTGAAAGAAGCATGTTTGTTAAAAGAGATGCCTGCATAGGCACAGGTGGGCAGTAGAGCTGCCTGTTTGCTTAAATTTCAAAGCTCTAATTTACTATTGAAATAAAATTTTATTTTCTGAAGGATTTCTAAAAATTGACAGCATTTAACAATAAGATTAACAATTTGAAATACTTGGCAATGTGCTACCAATTCACAAAGATAAAAACATCAAATAAGAAAAGTCTTTTAAAAAGTACAGAGTGAGGGTCTCCCTGGTGGCACAGGTGGTTGAGCGCTGCACTGTGAAGCTGTCCGCAACCTGTGCAGCACGGGTTCGATTCAGGCCAACCAGCGAGGGTCCCACATGGCAAAGCAGATCTCTCCTGTCTCGCCCACTGCTCCCCTCAGCAGTATATTTCGTCAGTCTGCCTGTTTTGTTCCCTGCTCTGTCTTTGGTGAATCCTCTCACCCTCCCCCACATCTGGTCTATACCCCAGATCTTGTATAAACAAATAAATAAATCTTTAAAAAAAAAAAAGGTACAGAGTGAGCATACATTGTACAAAAAGGAAGAATGATGCAAAATATTAAAAAAAAAAAAAAAAAAAGGACAGAGAGGCCATCTGGTGATGCAGGGGTCTCTGCGTTATCAGTCAGGCTATCTCCAGCCCTCCAGCCACAGCAGCTTGAGTTCGATCCCTGGCCAGGGAGCTGACCCACACGGCTCAGGGGGCCTCTCCTGTCTCTCCCACTGCTCCCTTCAGCAGTGTATTTTGGTAGGTCTGCCTGTTCTGCTCCCCATCCTGACTCTGGTGAATCCTCTCGTTCCCTGTCTCCTGCACATGTGGCCTACATACCAGTTCTTGTATGCATAAATAAATAAAAATAAATCTTTAAAAAAGGTATAGAGTGCCAATCAAAAAAGTTGGGAAGTTTGGTGGGGAGTTTGGTGGTTTTAACAATAATTTATTTAATTACTTGCAATTTTACTTTTTAAAAATATTTCTTCTTTTTAAAGTTTAAATGGATCTCTTTCATGTTAATAGAAAAAAAAACCAAAACCCTCCAAAACATGATCAAGCAGTTCTACCTGTGAGTATAAATAGACAAAAGATTTGAAAACGGGAGCTCAAAGACATTCGCATAACTATGTTCACTGTAGCTCTATTCACAATAGCCAAAAGATGAATGGGTAAACAACATGTGGTATATACACACAAAAGTCTTTAAAAGGAAGGCAATTCCAATACATACTACAACATGGATGAATCTTGAGAAAATTATGCTAAGTTAAATAAGCCAGTTACATAAGAACAAATAACAATATGATTCCACTTAGGTGAAATATCTATAGTAGTCAAATTCATAAAGACAGAAAGAAGGGTGATTACCTGGGGATAGGTGGAGGAGGAAATTGGGAAATGTTGCTTATTGGGGTATATTCAATAGTTTGTTTTGCAAGGTAAACATTCTGGAGATAGGTTGTAAAACAATGTGTATATACTTACTACTTGAGCTGTGTACTCAGAAACAGTGAAGATGGGAAATTTTGTTATGTGACTTTTACAACATTTTTAAAATAAAAAAAATTTTAATGACAAAACTTAATTCTTTTCATTACTTTTCTTTTTCCATTTTCTGCCTCGAAAATTACTTTTTTGTGTCCATATCTGCATATAGTTTACATAGAATGACTCAAAATATCCTTACATTGGCAGCGGCCATAATACTTACATAATATCCACACCTCCTGGAGTAGCAGAACATGATGTCTGCTCTTTGCTGGATGAAGAATCAGTAGTACATTCTGGTTCAGATACGGAATCACTACTGCAGGGCTCACTATTTGGAGATACATTTCTTTGAGAGGTAGTGTCAACTGCTGTAGGTGCTAATTCACCCTCAATGAATGCATCACTTATAAACATGCCTTCATGGATTAAATAAGCCACCTCTGTGTCCAGTGAATTATCTTTTGTAGCATTCTTCTGTTGTGAAATCTCCTCCAATTCTTTAGTCCTTTGGTTTTTGTCAAGAACTGAGAGAACAACACTGTGAATAGTATTTAACGTTGCCTACAAGAAAACAGGACACATTTTAAAAAGGTTTAAAATATCTTTTATCTAAAGTTCCCAAAAGTGAATCTGTGTATGTACTCTTAACATCTTATAAATGAGTGAGGGTCATGCTTATCATAATTGCTACTGATCTTTTACTATACTGTAAAGGTCACCTGTAAAAAAGTACTCAAGAGAAATAAGTCCCCTAAAGTTTAGGAATAAAGTTTTATGTAGTCATTGAATTTGTAACTAAAAAGCGCCCTTAAATACACTGCATAACTTCTTTAAAAGGTTACACTAAACATAACACTACCTTGCTTGTCAGACAATCATATTCATTGTTGTGCCTACTTAAAAGGAAAAAAATTCATACTCCTTACCATGCCTACCTACCTAGCCCAACACATATTTCATCTTGTGCCTATGTCTCACTCACAAACTACTCTCCAGACATTCTGGTTTTCTTTCTAGTCTTCTAACATTCCACTTTTCCTGTATCATTACCTGGAATCTTCTTCACATTGATGTTTGCATACACATTTCCTTCTTATCATTCAGTTTCTTGTACGAATGTCACTTCCACAAGGAGGCCCTCCCTGACTATTCTCCCAGAACTCCATGGCTTTACCCATTCTTATCACTATGTTAAATTTTTTAATTCTAAGTCTCTTTTTCACTAGAATATTACCTCCATGAGATACTATAATCCTAATAATGCCTTGAGTAGTGGTTAGCACACAGCAGGTATTCAAATACTGCTGCATGTAAAAGAATGAAACAATACTATTTTACATCATACACAAAAATCAAATCAATCAAAATGGATAAAAGACCTGGATATAATATCTGACCATAAAATACATAGAAGACAGGCAAAAAACTTCATGATACAAGCTTCAGAGATATCTTTACAGATTCATCCCCAAAAGCAAGGAAAATAAAAGAGAATATAAGCAATTGGGACAACATCAAGCTAAAAAGCTTCTGCATAGCAATAGAGACTGTAACTAAAACAAAGAGACTCCTTACTGAATGGGAGAAAATATTTGCACACCATACATCTGACAAGGGATGAATATCAAAGATCTACAAAGAGTTCATACACCTCAACAAATAAAAACCATCAAAAATTGGGCCAAAGAGTTAAATAGTCACTTCTCCAAAGAAGACATATAGATAGCCAAAAGGCACATGAAAAATGTTCACATTATCAGGGAAATGCAAATTAAAAAATGCAATCAGATACCACTTCATTCTTGTGAGAAGGCCCTATCAAAAAGACCAGAAACAACAAATGCTGGCAAGGGTGTGGAGAAGAAGGAACCCTCTTCTACTATTCGTGGGAATATAGACTGGTCCAGCCCCTAGAGAAAGCTGTGTGGAGGTTATTCAAAAGACTAAAAGTGGATCTGCCATACAACCCAGCAATTCTATTCCTAGGAATCTACCCAAAGAATATAAAAACACTAATTCAAAAGGAAACTGCACTCCTATGTTCGCTGTAGCACTACTAACAACAGCCAAGATATGAAAATAACCAAAACCAGATGAACAGATGGAGAAAATGTGGTATATACACACAATGGAATACAACTCAATGATCAAAAAAAAAAAACAACAAAAAACTCATGTTATTTGCAGCAACATGGATAGAGCTAGAAGAGGTTATGTTAAGTGAGTTGAGGCAGAAAGAAAAAGAGAAACACAGGATGGTATCACTTATAAGTGGGATACAAAGAAACCAAACAAAGGGTAAGACAAATTCAAATACTAAAACCAACCCGTGAAAGCTGACCATGAAGCTGAGGCGTCCAGAGGGAGTAGAAGGAATGAGAAGAGGGGAAGAGGGAGAGCACAACAGACTATGGTGAAGATTATTGGTGATTGGTGGTAGAAATGCTATGGTGACTACACCTGAGGGAGAAATCCTATACTGTCAAAACCCGAACAAGGATGTAAACTAATGGTACTTCAATAAAATAAAAAAAGAAAACTGCAATAGAGCACATGAGTAGGGCAATTTGAATATGCACTATAAATTCAAAAATGTATTTATAGCAACATTAAATTTCTAGAATAAGTATTGGGAGGGATTATTGAGTGTTTCACAATATTGTAACTCCAGATAATCTAGAGAAAGTCACGCATTACAATGTCATAAGTGAAAATATTATTATATAACAGGTAAAGCCAAATAAGCATTGTATTTCTTTGTAAGATAAAGCGAAACATTAAAAACTATAAAAATTACCAAGATACTCTAAGCACTTTAAATTTTAATTATAACAAAGTTTCTTTAGAAAAATTATAAAAACAAAGAAATTACTTTATTCTATTTTGATTCTATACGTATGTTATATATCTAGAAAACTGATAACTTAGGGATATTATGGACAAATAATCACATAAGCTTACCTTAACTCTCTGTAGAAAAATTGTAAATTTAGAGAATATATCCTTTAGTAGTTCAAACCACTGAGGAAAATTCAACATTCTCATCTGATCTGCAAGTCTAGAAAAAATAATTCAAACAAAAACAATGACTGTGTTTTGGTCACACAATACCTACAAATTGGAGAAAACCGTGCTAACTATTCTCTAGTAACAGGAGAATAAACTTCAATTTCATTATATATCTAACTAAAATCATAGAATTGAATTGGTCAACTACCAAACAACTCCTACTTGTTTAAATATGTCTAATGCTAATCCAGTCAAGTATACTGACTATCATATAGTAATTCCATGTGACTGCTAAATGACTACTGAGAGTAAGCTCATAGACAAATAAACCAACTTTTGTTAAAGGCGGAAAATATATATTCCATAATAAAACTTTTTAAATGATATCTTCCCCAATGAACTTAATAATAACCTACTTTTCTAACTATAAACTAAAAAGTACTTTTCCACATATGAAAGTTAATATAGCATGATGGTTAAGAGCATGGGCTCTTGGGACATACTGCCTTAGGTCACTAGCTATTTAACTCTGGGCAAGTTACTTAATCCCTCCATGCTCTAATTTTCTCCTCTTAATAACTGGGTACACTCAGAAGCGCAGGAGTGTGAGAGAATTCACCAGAGCCACAGGGGAGAGCAGAGAAGGCAGACTGACGAAGTATACTGCTGAGGGGAGCAGCGGGCGGCAGGAGAGGTCTGCACACCATGTGGGACCCTTGCCTGGCGGCGGGGGATTGAACTGGCACTGTAGTGGCTGTGGGCAGCTTCGCAACCCAGTGCTCAACCACTGCGCCACAGGGGAGGCCCCTGGTCATAGGGCTTTTAATAGAGTCTCAATAATTGTTTCAATTACTAGTGAATTCTGCCATGTTTAGAGTTGTTTCAACAGTTCAAATTGAGTTTTCATTAGGTAAAAGTGTAGAAATTAAAACTCCATAATTCACATTCTATGAGTTTGGCCTTAATAAATTCAATTGTTCTTGCCATTCATCTTAGGTCAATAAAGTTTAGATACATGTGCATGAGTAATTCATAGTTACAAATTATTTATCACTATTCTCAAAATAAAATAAGAATTTCAAGAGTGAAGATAAAAATTTACAGATTGGATAATTCAAAATTATACTAAAATTTCTTAAAGCCAATTTTAAGCTGGGTTCTAATTAGATAAGTAAATAATTTATATTTGACACACTTTCTCTTTTATGAATTATCTTCAATTCTCCCTTAATGTCTACATTATTATTCCTCTCCATCTACTCTCTGCTCTGGAGAGCTTGGAGAACCATGAACCCTTACAAAAGCCTGGAAATAGGAAAGGTACTTAACTGATAGCTCCATCTCCCTTCCTGAAGGGTTGCTCAGAAATATTGTCTTCCTCCAGAGAACATCATAGATTTTTTTCCAATTACTACCTATTTTCCTCCTGAGTTTTATTAACTTCTCTTTTCCCTTGTTCCTTAAAGGTACTGAAGTTTTTCTATACACTACCTGTACCTTAGTCAATAATTCTTTAAATCCCCCTCACTATCAGTATGATGGGTAATCTTTTCCTTGGCTGATTGTTTCTAACCTAGTATTTATACTTACTTCACAACAGCATCAGTGTCTATGTCTTCTATTTGCGAAATTTTGTTAATTACACACTGGAAATTTAAAAAAAAATTTTGATTAATGTCTTCCAAATTCTAAGTGTTACATGTTCATTATAAAAAGGACCTCAATGATGTTGATAATCATTTTACCAGAAGTTTTGACTCATATATAGTTAAATGTGTTTAAATAACTGTAGCATTACCCTTACCCTATTAAATTATTACAGAGTATGCTTGAACTATAATAAAATGTCCTATTATATAGTTCTTCAAAATTATACACCAAAATCACAAAACTTTAATACGTAGGACTAAGGTAGAAGTTCCATATTGAAATCCCCCCAAAAATTCATTTTAAAGGTTATATTTCCTTGCAATACACGAACAGTTTAAAGTTAAAAAACAACAAAGCCTTATACTTCAGAAGTCTAGAAATTAAAACATAGCAGTTTAAACTTACTTAAAAATATGACATACATACACAGAAAATTGTATAAATTATGTTAAACTCAAAAACTTTGATAAGAAATTTATCTCTGTAAACAGAATTCAGATAATGAAATTGGAAATTGCCTATAAGCTCCTCTCTTGCTCCCCTTCTAGTCATTACTTCTTTCCAAAAGAAGCCACTATCCTAATTTCTGACACTTTAGATTAATTTTCCCTGTGTCTAAAGTTTACATACATAGAATGAGATTGTGTATATTCCTTTGTGTCTGATTCCTTTGACTCTTCACTATGTATGTATTGTTATCCACATTGCTCCAAACAAATTTATTCATTCACCATTCTATTTATTTTTTTCTGTTGATGATGGGTTGTTTCCAGTTTCTATTAGAAATAGTGCTGTCATGAACATTCTTGTGTTCCATTTAGAAAGCTTATGTAAACATAAGTCACAATGTATATTTTGTGTTAGTACCTATTGTCAACAATTTTCAAAATTTTACAGTGTTTTAGTCAGTGACAGAAAAAGGTAAAATGGGGTAACTATAATCTTTTTCAGCTTGTTTAAATAAAACATTAAAATCCTAACCATGTGTGTCAATTTAATGATCATTACCAATGAAGTATAATCAATACATTAAAAATTTTTTTTTTCAAATATAGAACTGATGTTCAGTGAATGAGATTTCTCTGAGTAAAAGAATCAAAGATCAGGGAAGATCAAGAAACAATTTTAATTTATAAATGAAATTTTAATTTATAACTTAAATAAATTTTAATTTATAAATTAAGTTTTAATTTATAATTTATTAGAGATTAGGTAAGAGCAAATAAATATTTATCTACTGCTGATGAGAGTATAAATTGGTAAAAACTTTCTAGAAAGCAATTCTGCTCCATTCCAAACAATTTAAAAATACTTTCCACTCTCCGACTGAGAATTCCACTTCTTAGACTCAATTATAAGAAAATAGTCTCAAATATGAAAAACCAAGGAAACTAAAGTTTACACCAAAGATGTCTGTCAGTGTTCCTTATAGTACCAAATTGAAAACTAAATAGCCAATATAGAGAAAAGGTTAAAAAGGATTAACCAACATAATGGTAGAATATTATATAACCAGTAACAATTGTTTTTCAAGGCTTATATAATGAAAATATGTTCATGCCATCTCGTGATTCAGCTAAAATACATGTACAACTCAAAATCATACTCACAGTGTGATAACAATAAAAAACTAAGAAGCTACACAAAGAAATAAAGTGATAATCTTGACTAGTAGGGATATGCTTTTCTTCTATTTTTTCTATGTTCAAATAAATGAGAAAATATTACTATTATGCTACATACATTATTACTAGGATCATGCAAAAAAACTTTTTACAAGATTCTAGACCAAAATGTAATAAAAATATATACTTACCTGTTTAATGATATTCTTTGCTGTAATAATCATTTCTTCACTATAGATTTCTAAAAAATTAAGTTTTCTTTGTTTTAAAAGTCCAAATACAAGAGATACTAGTCTTTCCTATTAAAATAAAACAAATGTATGTAATTTCACACTTTAATCTCAGAAGAAGAAATATTCAATATCAAGGGTTTTATTGCTTGATCCTCAATCTCTACCCTACATACAGTGTTTTCTATAAGCTTAAAAGAAATCCTTCCATAGCAACCTTGTCATTATATTTTTCTAAAATCTGATCATTTCTAAAAATGGTTAAATCCTTATTCCACTACACTGGATCATGTGAAGTTGATTTAGGGACAAAACAATATAAGAGGTTTTTTTGGCCAACCTCCAACAAGCTAGAAATTATCCTACTCAAACTGTGATGACCAAAAATATTCTATGAAACCCATAGTTATTTTTATTAACTTTTAAATATTTTTTCATAAAAAATTTATTGATTTGTCATTTACAAAAATACCTAGGTTTGGGAGTACACCTTCACATTTCAACATGCTTCACTTGCCATCAACCAAAGCTCCAATGTCACTATACTATTTACCTTCCCCCTGCCCTTTCTTTACCTTCCTCCCTCCTTCACCCCCAGACTGCTGGGAACTATCATCCAGAATTACATTTGTTATGTTTTGCCAATTTTCTTTGGGTAGAGACCTGTGCTTTTTAATTTGTGGTCTAAAAGACTAGAATATTGATCTGGACTATGTTATCCATAGGGAATTAACTGAAATGTACACAAAAATCTCTTTATCTACATATGCTGCTCAGCTTTTTGGTAGTAATCAGCATTGTGTAGCTAACAAATAAGCAAAGCCTAAATATGATCTATTTGTATAAAACATGTTCATAATAGGTACTAAGTGAATGTGAAGGTCTGAAAATAACCACATAATGATAATCACTTTTTATAAGACCTATGCCAGTGCATGCATACATGTGGATAAAAGTTCATCTGCCCTATATCTATACTTTGAACTCAGTTTTTAACCATGTGACATTGTTTTAACTCTAATTTCTAATTAAGTTATAAAGTTATTTTATTCTCTAATTTTGTAAGATAATGACCAATTAAATGGTAACATAGTGAAGGACTTCATAGATCAGCTAGAACTTGAAATTTAAGAAAATTTTGCTCACACTAATCTGAGAAGAACATATTCTAAACTAAGGTTGTTTGGAATTAACACTAATGACATCAATTTCATTCCAGAGTTCAAAACACATACCTCTTCTAAAATCTGACAGTCATCTTCCAGTGGTCTATTTAAGTCACTGTGAGAATAAGTAGAAAATTCTGCAATCATCATTTTATCTATCAGTTTTTCTAATTCACAAAGTTGTGATCCCAAATGCCTATGAAGGAAAATGTTATATTATATATATGTATATATATGCATATATATATTCATTAAATATCCAAGTTTACATCATGATAAGGGAAAGCAGCTGGCAAAACTTTCCCTGCTGACAGTATTTGTGCAAATATGTGATGTTTTAGTAAAATGGTAACTTTCAACTTATTAAATAACTAAAATAGCTTTATTTAACCTCCCAAATACTAATTTTCTTTTTATGTCTTTAAACCCCAGATACTTAAATGTGTTGCATAAAACTAGGATACAGAAATTTCAGGACTGCTTTCTTGTCTTTTTTCACAGATAAAATATTCAGATATTCTAAGTTTGTTCCTTATTAACCACTTACTGAATAGCAACACTGGTAATTCACCAGCTACTCATTTATTCAGCAAACTAGTCAACAAATACAAATATGTGCCAGGCTGTATTCTGGGAGGGTATAAATATCTGAAGGACTATCAGTACAGACTGACTCAATTCTCTATCATTATCAGTTTGAGTTATGGTATAACATCCCTCTGGTCATTAAACTAAAAGTCAATACACAATATGTTTAAAACTGAAATACCAACATACAGGAGTCTCCCTGGTGGTGCAGGAGTTAAAGTCTCAGCACTATCAAGCTATGGTCAGTCACTGTACCATTCAATCCTGGGCCAGGGAGCTAACCCACAAGGTGCAGCAGATTTTTGCTGTCTCGCCTACCTTTCCTTAGCGTATTTCAGAAGCTCTGCCTGTTCTGCTCCCCACTCAGTCTCTGGTGAATCCTTTCACTCCCACCTCTTTACCTCCCGCCCCGCACCAGTGGCCTATACCCCAGGTTCCTGTATGCATAAGTAAAAATAAATCTTAAAAAAAAATACCAATATACAATTTATCCATGAACAACTTCTCACTTAAAATATAATGCTTCTTTTTAGTCTACCGCTAACATTTGCAGATTTTAGCTGCAGTTAAAGTGAGAAGTACTCTAATCTGGGGTGAGCTGGGGGGGTAGTAAAGACAAGTACTACTAAAGGTATTTGGAATATTTTCCCTTGAAAAAACATGGCTTATATCCAAATGACAAGATAGGAACCGTGAAGTTTCTGCTCTGCAAGGTAGTAAGGATGAGTACCTTAATATATAAAAGGATGTTTGCGACACAATACAATGACTTTATAAAAACAAGAGAGTGAAAAATCTAGATAATTAAGTTAGTTAAAGATATTTCAAAACATAAGTGAAATACGCTAACAGGAAATCTATACTTCAGTGTTAAAAAAAAAAATCCTTTTAAAAAGGCTCTATTTTTTGGGGCAATTTAAAAACATTTATATTTAAACGTTTAAATTTAATCTTAAAATTAAGCAATTAAAATTTATAATTAAATAATGAACAAACATCTAAAAAATCTACATTTACTTGGGGAAAACCACGTAATGTTGACCACTGTCTTTACTAAGAACAGATATATAGCACATTAACAAAAACACTTTAAAAATCTATATATCAGGCCTCTCTGGTGGCACAAGGGGTTAAGCTCCGCACTATGAAGCAATCTGCAGCCTCTGCAGCATGAATTCAATCCCCGGCTGGCCAGGGAGCTACCCACATGGCACGCAGACCTCTCCTGCCTCGCCCACTGCTCCCCTCAGCAGTGTACTTCAGTCAATCTGCCTGTTCTGTTCCCCACTCTGTCTCTGGTGAATCCTCTCACCCCCCGCATCTCTGGCCTGTACCCCAGCTCTTGTATGCATAAATAAATAAATCTTAAAAAAAAATCTGTACATTTACTTGGGGAGAAACCACTTAATGTTGGCAACTGTCTTTAGTAAGAACAAATATATGCACATTAACAAAAACAGTTGAAGACATGTAAACTTTTAGACAAATCCACTGCTACTGTATAAACAACATATGGGAAGTGGGTACAATGATAATGGTGAAAAATCTGATAATTGAAAAACTATAGATTTGTTTAGCCTATGAACATTATTTCTTACAGTGAATTAGATGGCTAATAAGGTTCTCAGAAATGGCACCAACATCTCACACTAAACCAATTTAGAAGATATCCACTAGTATAAACTAAAACATTGCCGTAAAGAAAATTTGGCAATGTCTAGCAAAATTACATAGGTAACTAGCCTTTGATATAGGATTCTCACTTATCAGAATCTGTCTCAAAAACATAATCATGCATTGCTTAATGACAGGGTTACATTCTGAGAAATACAATGTTAGGCAATTTTGTTGTGTAAATGTCAGTAATTATACAAAATGACATAGCACTGCCTACACTACATGCCTAGGCTATATGGAAAAGTCTACTGGGACCACTGTTGTAATATTCAGTCCCCATTGTTGACTGAAAACTCATTAAGCAACATGACTCTATGATGATTAAAAGACAAAGAAACAAAAATAAAATAAAATAAAATAAAATAAAATACAAAGAAACATATACTTACTGTAGTACGGGTTGTAACTACAAATGAATAGGAGACTAGTTGAATATATCATAATATTATATACTTTAAAGAGAATTTAGAAATGCCAATAACTAATATAGCTACAGAGAAGTTTTTCAATTGTTTTTTTCATTACTGCCCTTCTTATTCCTAATAAATATTTTCAGACATTTTTATTCTTAATGATACCCCTATACACACACAGTATATCTGTTTAACGATCTAAGATCCTTCCCACTCTTCAAGAATCAATTTTGTTCTCTTAGGGTGATAGTTCCCATTGAGAATGCATATTGTAGAGTGATTTTCAGAGTATACTGTAAGGTGAAAACAACAAGGTAGAAAAATGTATATATAAATGCAGATAAGAAAGACAAATGAATAAACATGAACTAAAACTTTTTTAAATGGTGACTTAAAGAGTAGGGAAGAAAATGAAGGGGAATAAGATTAAAGTTATATTTCTCTGAATATTTTTTGTTTCATAGATTTGACTTTGGAGTCATGTAATTACTTAGCATGGTTATAAAACATCACATTAAAAATTAATCCTTAATATCCAAAAGAAAGTTTTAAAAAAAATTTACGTGTGTATCAAATTATTGACAATTTTACACAAAAAAGGTATTTCTTTTTTGTTTATTTGTTTTGAAATTGCATTATTTTTTTATTGAGGTTATACTGGTTTACAACACTGTATATGATTTAAGAGTATGGATTTATATCTCTTCAGATGTCTGTTGTCACACCACACCCCCACAAAAGCATCTATAATCCCAAAGAAGAATGACTTTAAATGACTTTAAAACCTAGCAATGTATCAGTTCATCATACAAGGCCTGTATCTTAAAGAAAGGAAGAGAAAGAAATCTATGTGTTTGTAGTAACATTAGCTTTAAGAACACTGCATATATAGTGTGTGATAAAACAAATGAGTAATTACATTGGGTTCATTAAAAAACAGTTTTCAGCCTGTTTGAGAAGATACATATGTAAGATTAAAGAATTAAAAACTCTTATAGACCTGAATTTAAATTAGAAATATGAATTCATACATTTTCTTGAAAAAGGTAGTTATTTTCTAGTCCCGCCCACTACAATAATGACAAATCCAATAACAAGGAACACCTCTGGTACCAGATTATGATTTATAAATACCACTTCCTATACAATTTAAAATAGCCTGCACATTATTACTAAGCTTATCAAAAATATTTTGTAGTAGATTAATCTGTCAAGACATATAGTAGAGTGGTAAAAGTAATCTACTGAAAAGATAAAAAACGAAAACATCACTGCGTGTAAAAGGACTTAGGTCTATATATCTAGCTAAATAAATTGGAACAATTCCAATGCTTTCTACTTTGATATGCCTCAATCTGTACTGTAATTCAGATCTCCTAAACTGTATCTTTTCCATGAAGATCTCTGCGCTGCTTTTTATCAGTGTAACTTACATGTCAATAAACTATAGTAATACTAGTTTCATCAAAGAGTAGAAAGTCTGTTTTTTTGTCCTTATCCCAGAGTATACAATGTGGATGTTTTCTTACTATCATGTTTTGAATATCTAAATTTAGGAGATTTTCAGGATCAAAGAAAATGTTGAATACCTTTGATAAATACCTTTGATTCCCTTACATGGAATCTCAATATGGCGTATGATCAATGAACTCACAATAAGCTTGAACTTACAATTAATTCTGAATATTTTCCATCTTTTCTTTGCAGAAAGAAAAAAGGATTGTGACTAGAAAACAAGCTAGCTTCATTAACTTTTATCCTAAAATCAATTATTATGCTAAGTTCTAATTCAGTAAACATGTAACTCAATTGCCCACAGTTTTACATCTAACGCACTTATAAAGTTAGTATTGATGTTCAGAGTGATCTGTTTGTAGTTCTATAAATCCTCACACAAATATATTAAAAATCATACACATTTCTAGGGTCAGATGAGAACTGGGTTGAATATGGGCTCCACTGTTTTATAACTTGACCTGCAGCAAGTTATCTAGGACTTTCTCTGTCTCGCTTTCCTTATCTTTTGAAATGGGGTAAGATTACCTATCTAATAAAGGTTTTTTTTGGTAGGGGGAGTCAAATAATAAATGTAATATACTTAACACAGTTTTTGGTACAGAGTACCAAAATATTCAATAACTGTTCTTAGGTTTTATGGTGGTGTTGGTAAGAGTGGTAGTAAGTAGTAAGAAAAGTTATCAATGGTGAAAACTAAGTTTCTACAAAAACCTTTACAAGATAGAGCAAATAACATTTCATCTCTGAATATCAAAGTAACTGATATTTAGCTATATCAAAGTAACTTTTTATTTCAAAAGCTACACGATACCAAGGTTCAAATATAGATGTAGACCCTATATTACATTTGCTTAATAAGTATTTAAATGCCATTAACCTCACCAACACTTAAATTAGTATAGATCATAAATGACATATTGTCACAGTGATTACCATTCACTTTTATTAACAGAAAATTTTCACTTCATAAAAAATGAGTAAAAATATTTATTTTTTAGTAATTGAAACTGCCAAACTTTGCAACAATTTAGGCAGTAAATTCATAGTTTTTAAAATCATAAAGCTCAATATATGTGCAAAAGATCCATTTTAAAAACGAGCCAACACTTCCCACTGTGTAAATTAGTCTTCACATTCAGAAGAGGGTATCAAACCATGGGATTTTTATGTTGATAACAAATACATTGTACCCCTAACATATCAGTAAAAGCCCTTTTGAACAGACAAGAAGATATTTCATTTCAAAGTTTCATTTTAAAAAGAATAAAATCATGTAGGAAGATGTTACCACTTTAATTCCAAATCCTAAAACTGTTGAGAACCCAGAGGTAATTAGAAACCAGCCTTCTCAATTCTAAAGAACACTACACTTGCCTAGAGAGCTTAAAAACGTGGACGTGCAGTCTTACCCATTAGAAAGTCTGACTTAATTGATCTGGATGTGGTATGCTGTAACTTTTTAAAAGTTCCTCCAAGGTTCTAGTACATAGCTAGGATTAAGAACTATAGTCACAAAAACTATGTAAGTAGTTAATTAGGGACAGTGATGTAAGAAAGAACAGGGGGGAAAAGAGTAGAACAGTACAAAGAGTCAATATAAATTTGTTAATATACTTAATAATTCAGATTACACACATAAGTATTAAGATGTGTATACGTAATTCTTGCCCAAGATACTTGGGGACCAATAAAAAGGTTTTTAAAAAGCCCTAAACCCCAAATAATATTAAATATGTTAAAGTGTTAAAAAATTTCATTAGAGGGCCTCCTTGGTGGCGCAAGTGGTTAAGCTCCGCACTATGAAGCAATCGGCAGCCTCTGCAGCACGAGTTCGATTCCCGGCCGGCCAGGGAGAATCCCACATGGTGAGGCACACCTCTCCTGTCTCGCCTGCTGCTCCCCTCAGCAGGGTATTGCAGTCAATCTGCCTGTTCTGTTCCCCACTCTGTCTCTGGTGGATCCTCTCACCCCCCACATCTCTGACCTGTACCCCAGCTCTTGTATGCATAAATAAATCTTTTTAAAAAATGTGTAAGAAATTTATTTAAAAAATATTTCATTAGAGAGTACAAACAAAATGTTCTGGGAGTTCAGAAATTATAAGAAAAGTTTATAAAGGAAAGGTAAAAAATACAGAAAAAAGAAAACATAAACATTCCTTATCACCACTAACTAAAAAAGATTAACAGTATATAGAAAAATCATAAAAAATATTTAAATTCTTTTAAAGTGGATTTGCATTAGAGTAATTTGATTATTGATAGATTTTGATACGAAGGTTCCCTTTAAACACAATAGAAAGAACATAATATTCAACTCCATGAAAGAAAAATATGCCTATTTAGCTTAAAATAACAGTCATAGTTCTTCTGCTAACATTACACACTAAAATTTACCCTTAAAAATTCCTAACATTGGATCTCCCCGGTGGCGCAGCAGGTTGAGTGCAGCACTGTGAAGCTGTCCGCAGCCTCTGCAGCGCAGGTTAGATTCCAGGTAGGCCAGGGAACAACCCACATGGCGCCACAGACCTCTCCTGTCTCGACTGCTGATCCCCTCAGCAGTGTTTTCGGTCCATCTGCCTGTTCTGCACCCTGCTCTGTCTCTGGTGAATCCTCTCACCCTCTGGTGCCTCTGACCTGTACCCCAGTTCTTGTATAAAAATAAATCTTTAAAAATTTTTTTTTTACATTTCTAACATTATTTCTGATGATTTATTTAAGGCACATACCGGAAGCTGTGAATGCCCTGAAGTTCCTGCTGTAGAACCTCCTGTGTTGTAGCTATTAAGTCCAATGCTCCAACAAATTCAGAAGTAGATAACAACACCTGTACTGTAGGCTGCGTCTGATGTACAGTTGCCATTAACTTCAGTTTATTGTACACTTTCACACAATTATTTCTGCTAAGTGCGAGTCTTAAAATGTGTAGTGATCCTTCACACATTACTTTATCAATCTGTGCAATTTTATCTCGGAGCATTTTTACAGCCTGGGAAGTTTTCTTGAGGTAGTCCTGCAATTCATGTTGAGAGGTCATTGCGTGAAAAAATGCTTCTGAACGTAGGGAGATCTGGTGAGCAATGTTTACTTCCACAATATCCAGATAATAGCTCAGCTAAAGAGGGAAGGGGAAAAAAAAAATCATGGAATATTACAAGTATACCTTCCTTGACAATCCAAATACTTTCTGAAATTATATGAGATTTTTAAATGAATTTTAAATTCCATTGTGTAAACTTTGATTTGGAACTTGTGGGAGTTGATATTGGGCATAACAAAATGGAAGGGAAGATTAATAAATATAAGAGAAAAGAATAGAAGGTCATTTACCTTCTACTCCTGCCATTACTGCCTTCCAAACACCAATTACTTTCTTGAAAGTAAGAGTACTTCTAGTCATCTCAGATTATAATCTAGTTCCAGAAATTCTAAAATGTGAGAATGACCTCCATAGGCACCCTTCCTCCACGTCATCACCCTTCCCCATGCATCATTTAGCTTAACTAAGAGATGTGTATAGTAATCATTTATTGACCTGTTCTTCCATCAGTCCCTGGTATTTTATATGCATAATTTTCTAATTTTAACAATCTTGAAATACAGATATTATTACTATTATTTACATGAGATTAATTTGAGTAAAGTTATATGGTGAGTAAAGCAGCAAATCTAAAATCTGAACCCAGATGTATGTGACTCAAAGGTTGAAACACTTTCTACTATACTATGCTGCTTCAAAATGCCAAGGAATCTGTGTAAGTCACAAACTATAGAAAGTACAAGAATTCATTTGGATCTTTTTTCCAAGGCTGCATATTTCATATTTTAAAAGTTATCTCTTTACCAATTTGTCAAATTCAGTTTACTGACAATTTATTTTCTTCTTAAAATGTTAACAAATGCCTTCTAATAAAACTAGTTCTATATATTTATTTTAACATTATCAAGACTAATTCCTAGAACATGTTTTCTAATTTTCTAAGTAATGTTCTAAGCAAAAATGCTTTCTAATTTCAAATACCAACTTTGAAAACATAAATTGCTTTTTTTTTTTCCTATCTAACTTTATATGCCTTTTTGGTCTATATTACTTTTCCCTTTCTCTCCTTTTTTTATTAAAAATTTTTCAACCTGGGCCTCCCTGGTGGTGCAAGGATTAAGTAGCAGCCTATGAAGCTATCTGCAGCCATTGCAGCATGAATTTGATTCCCAGCCAGCCAGGGAGCAACCCACATGGCACAGCAGACCTCTCCTGATGCCCTGCTGCTCCCCTCAGCAGTGTACTTCAGTTAGTCTGTCTGTTCTGTTTTCCACTCTGTCTCTGGTGAATCCTCTCACCACCCCACCACATTTCTGGCCTATACCCCAGTTTTTATATGCATAAATAAATAAATCTTTTAAAAAAATTTTTTTTCAACCTAAAGTTCAAATGTTAGGCATTATCTCTGAATATCTCAAGAGAATTCATGGCGTAAAAGGTCTTTCAACATTTAGAAATCATAAGATAAGATCATCTGGTTAACCAAGTCTATTTTCTTCAAACTACACAGAGTCACACATTTCTTCAATAATCTACTGTACCATATAATAAGTTACAAACAAAATTCTTCCATAGTGTAAGTCTCATACATAGCTGTTCTCTTCATCTTTGATATGGATGTTCTTTTTTATTTACCTAAAAAACAGTATGGCGACAAAGGTACTTGGGTATATCGCAAGCTAAAGTGAACTCAATTTTTAGAATAGTAAATGCAAAATGGATATGTTCTTTAGGACAGTGCTTCTCAAAATGCAGTTTAAATGCTGTTGCCAGTGTGTGAACTATTTAATAAGGAAATTGCTGGAGAGTGAATCAAATACATCGCTAAGCACACTGCATTATTTTTTTGAACAAATTCTTTGTGAAAGAAGAAGTCCTACTGATTTACATTCTAATGCAAACTTCTTATCTCATTGCTGATCAGCACTTTGGGTGGCACTACAATAAAATACAAATTTCTCTAATCTTGGTTATAGTATCTCCTCTCTTCAAAGTTAGTTGTCATGCCTGAGTGTGAAAGAGCTGCCACAGAATCCTTTCTTGGATTCCTTTTCTAAAAACAGAGCAGAATGAGAAGTCAAAATGTAAATACGACAGACCTGAAAAAAATTCCATTACTTTAATTACTTTAAACATGTAGCAGAGAAATTTATTTCATTTGAATTTCAAAGATTTAAGCAATTTATCAAGATTCCATTGATCCATTATTTTAAAAGGTGTTAATGCTTTTATAACTCATTTCCTGTTAGAGTTCTACAAGGGGAACAATTTTTAAAGTATTCCAAAAGGCATCTGTATAGATTGATGAGATTTTTATTGACTTTTGTCCTTTCCCTTTCTTAAGATATTACACTACCAAGGCACATACTTGGAAAGTGAAAAAGCAGTCTGGGTGTGAACCTGTGTCCATATAGGTTGTATCCATCACTTACAACAATTTTATGAATTTGTTTTATTCAAGGAAAATCTTTATAAGTGAAAATGTTGCCAAAGGGAAAAACTGGTTTCATTCAACTGTGAGAAAAGGAATAATCAGTTTTTCCTCCACATTTCTTCTCTCAACCACAAGCTAATCTTTCTAGGTACTGAGGAAGACTGGACCTAATTAATTGAATAGGGTTTCAGACTGCCTGAGATAGGGTTTCAAACTGCCAAGAGATGTCACTAGACTGAAACAAATGCTTTCTTCTCATTTTAACACCAATCTGTTTTTGAAAAGCTGTAAACTGGGTGTTGAGAAAGAACAATGATCAGAAATCTCTACTTCCTATTAAAGTTTTAAAGATTCTTGAAAAGTTAAAATGTTTAAAATTCTATATTTTAAATGTTCTTCAAGATATTGATTTCTGAAATACAGAACACTGGGATGTTTTAAAAATTGCTGCCTAATAAAACGCAGAAAACTAAGTTTTACAAAGGCAAAAATATATTTTTGTATCTTATTTTTTAACTATGACATTTTTGCTTCAAAACAATGTCTTTACTATGTATAAATGAAGAAAAGCAGTACCTCAGGAAAAGGTGATTTTCTATGCTTTAATTCATAAGACTATAAAATCAGCCAATTTATTATTTGGAATATATTTAATGCAATTAACTGTAATAATATAATATACACTTTCAATTAAAATTCAACTACTGCTGTTTTAGATAAGAAGTACTAAAACAGTAATATTTTCCTTTTTCACCAGTTCAACTTGTATTCTATTGACTCAAAATGCTATTATCTTATCAGTTAAGATTTTATTATCAGTAATAATAAAAATGAAATTAAATGACAATAGATTTTACTAAATAACTAAATCTGAATTCACACAACAAGCACCACTTCACTAGCATAAAGTTTCTACATGGAAAAAGTCAATGGGGGCCTCCCCTGGGGGCGCAGCGGTTGAGCGCTGGGTTGCGAGGCTGCCCGCAGCCTCTACAGCGCCACCTCGATCCCCGGGCCACGCGAGGGTCCCACAAAAAAAAAAAAAAAAAAAAAGTCAATGGACAATTACCTTTTCTTGTAGCAACTTTGATGAAGCTGCATCACGGTTTCCTTTTCCACCAGCAGTATTAAAATGAGACCATGGTAAAACTGAATTAAAAGTTAAGGAATCGTCCAAGGCAAAATCTGGTTTCATAAAAATCTATTAAAAAATACATTTCCCTCAATTAGATAACCATTTTCTTTACATCCATTATTTAGTCTTTACATCATAGTACCATTTAACAATAATTAACTTGGCTCGAGCATAAAACAACAAAAGCAAGTGATAAGCAGGTTGAATTATATGTACAACAATCCATATAAGAAAAACATATAAACAATGTTTCACCAAGCCAAAAATGCTTATGAAAGATAGAAAAATTTTTTTGCCTTTATCAATGAAGATAATCATTCCAATAATCAAACTCACTAATACTGTCCCACTAGACACAAACCAAAAGTTATAATCTAAAATTTCCATATTATTTGCCACTGATAGTTTTTCACCTATCAGTGTTTAACCAAATATCAATTTCTCCACTTAATTTCTATTTTTCCCTGCTCAAAATTCTTTCAAAGTGATTTTTTTAGATATACACTAAATTTTAAAACCAAAAACAAATTACATTTTGTGAAAAGACTACTCCTGATCCTTTACATAACTTACCCATCTTTCCCAATATATTTCCTACATATAATGAATCCCCTCTCCTTTATCCTTACAGCATTTCATTGGTTTAGCTCTTTATTATCTGTGTGTTACTTGCTAATGTCCTTCTGATAGGAAGTTAGGGTGGAAAGGAAGGGCACCGTACCTAGAACAGGAATCTGTATATACACATAGGCTGCACATACACACAGTATGATTAACAATCTTTTTCTTATTTAACTAAAACTCTTCCTTCGACCTGAGATTCCTGCACTGATGATGCTCAAAGGAGTGCTGGACACTGATGCCATCACATGTACCAAGGTCAGTATAACCAGGATGCTGATAACTAGTTCTGGTGGCTGAATGTGAGGAATGCCAGAAACATCAATTGTGATGGGCTGTTCTGATGAGCTGTTAGCTTATGACTGTTTTGTTTAACTCAATATGAAAAGATTAGCTAGAGGTTTGGTGACAGAGTGGTTTCTTCAGAGAGTTATTACTGCCATTTTCTTAGATTTCTGGCCACTGAACTGAAATAAAGTGTTTCTTACAGATCAATTCCTGTCTCTGCTTATTGGCGTTCTGTAGTGACAGGCAGCACCAAGAACCCAGACAATTCCTGTATCACTTCCACAACCTATGCCCTCTATTTGCTGTCAGACATAACTTTAAAATACAAGTATAATGATATTTAATTTCTCTGTTTAAAAGTCTTAGTGGATTCCCATGGGCCACAAACCAAACTCTTTAGGATGGTATTGAAAGTCCTTCATTTATTGACCCCACTTACTTCTTTGCATCTTGCTACTCCAACCATTTACAAATGACATTCTAGTAATATTCAACTATCTTCCATACCCTCATATGCTTAAGTATCTTTGTACTTTCACTTAAAAAGCCTTTTCTTGGGCCTCCCCAGTGGCGCAGCAGTTGAGCGCTGGGTTGCGAAGCTGCCCGCAGCCTCTGCAGCACCGGTTCGATCCCCGGCCGCAGGGCGAGGGTCCCACATGGCGCGCAGACCTCTCCTGCCGCCCACTGCTCCCCTCAGCAGTGTACTTCGTCACTCTGCCTGTTCTACTCTCCGCTCTAGCTCTGGTGAATTCTTTTACCCTCCCACGCCTCTGACTGTACCCAGTGCTTGTATAAATAAATAAATAAATCTTAAAAAAAAAAAAAGTGTGTTAGCAATTTTAATTAAAAAAAAAAGTCTTTTCTTACTTATCTTCCTGGAGAACATGACCCAATCAAAAAATTAAATGTCTCTTTATATAAGACAGAAATTAATCACTCTCTGAACACAAGTATACCATGAATACTTATTTATCTCATACCTCACAAAAATTATTTAGTATATACATTTCTCTCGACCCTCGGAGACCATATGTTCCTATAAGATTAGATTTATAGCTTATTAATTAATCTTTGTATTCCCAGCATAGACTCTGAAAAATGGTTTAATCAATTAATTATTTTCTATACTGTATTTATTGACTTATTTTACCTATATCCAAAAATTAGTATTAATGTGAGAGGGAAAAATCTAACTAGGGACATGAATATATCTTCTAATACCCGCTTTCATAGAATTGAAAGTATTAATTCAATATATATTTACTGATTGTTTAATTCTGATGCTATGCACTGAGGGGGAAACAAAGGGAAATGAATACATATGTTCTGAGATCAAGATCCTCAACCCAGGTGATATGATAAAATATATTCATAAACGTAATGGGAAAAGTGACAAATGTCTTAAAATGGAGGGCAGAGAGCTAAATAAAATGGTATGGAAATTTGAGAATGTGGAAATTATCTTCAGTTGGGGGAAATGTATTAATGTTAAATTTGCTTAGAGCAAAAGACTGTAAAGGATATAGAAAGATAAGGGAAACGCCTTAGAGGTTAAAGCAACTGTACAAATGAAGTACAGAGTCACCAAAAAAGGTTTGACTGAAGTAAGTAATGTGAAGATTAGTAGGCAAAAGTTAAGAGTGTGTCAAGGATAGAAATGAATAAAGGTATTAATAACAAAACTTTAATTGTGTAAGAATCAAAGAACTTAATAAATGACTTCCCTCTCCTTTTTGTTTCTGACTTTTTGCCTTTCTATCTCTTTTCACCCTAAAGAGTGATCATCACAGACTTCACTGAGAATCTAATGAATCAAATGGACTCTTCCTGCAGTGGAGGTAAAAAACATCTATCACATACAGCTACAGGTTTTTTCATATAAAGAAAACATCTTTTAATAATTTGAAGGGGTATGAAGGTCACCAAAATTCTTCTTTAGAATGGAGAGACTTAAATATATTTGTAGGCTTCTGTGATGAGGAAGAAAGACACTGATGATTCAAAAGCAAAAGAAGAAAAGTGATGCAACAAAGTCCCAGAAGAAGCAAAAGGGTCAGTGTCAGAAAGCAGTGAAATGAAAGCTGCTTATAAGGCAAATTAAAGACCAAATGTTAAATAACAATATTCTGATTTTATAAGATTTGTTACCTTAGGTACTTGTTCCAGATCTGTCCTGGATTTATCTATGAAAAAAGGGGAAAATACGATTTTTTAAACTTGTTTTAATTTTACTTCCATAAACTGTATTTTGACAGATTCAATACTGTACTGGGTCACAACCAAATAATTACTTAACCTTCTTCCTTCAATAACCATCTACTAAGTACCTCCCATATACCTATTAGTAGGCAAAGCACTGAATAAGGCATATATTTCATATAATTTTAATCCCTTGTACAGTAGCAATAAAAACACCTAAATACAATTCAAGTCTTTTTTAAGTGGACACAGAAAGCTATATGCTACCTTATTAAGTTTTGGTGAGATTGTTTGGTATCCTATGTAATTTTAAAAATGAATTAAATTCTAAAATAGGAATACTGTTTTTATTGTTTAAAATAGCCAATATCCCATCCAGAAATTTTTATAATCAAAGGTCTTTCTAATTCCCATTAATTTTCTTCTTAGACATCTTAGTTTGTATCATCTACAAATGTATCTGCAAATGAACCTACTTTACCTTCATCTCACCAACTATCTCAAAGCACCTTCCTTTTCAAACTAACCTTTCTGCACTTGGACTCCTCCCCCCTGGCCTTACATGAACCCATTTCACTAATTATGCTCCGTATCTTCAATCTTTATATTTTCATATCTTCAATCTCTTCCCTTCTAATAACTCATTCTTCTCTACATATAAAGATCCTAATTTTCTCCCATTAAGAAAAAAGAAAATGAAAAGATAAAACACAGGGCCTAGATTAGGGTGAGGCAAGGGAGGACCTTGGGTGCAAAACTTAAGGAAGCACTCACTCACAGGGTTATATAAATGCCTCTCTGGCCACATCCTAATTCTAGCCATGCAAAAAAATTCTTCTACTCTATTCCCACTAGTCAATATCCCATATTTCAAGTTTTCAAGTCACATCCATACTGGTAGTCTTCATTTCTTCTCCTGTACTTACTCCTTAACATACAGAATTGAGTTTTCTGTAACCATTACTTCTAGTCTGGAGTATTTCTCTATAGTCTCCTTCACCAGAACCTTTTATTTAATCTATCCCTTAAAAATGCCACTTATGGGCCTCCCTGGTGGCACAAGGGGTTAAGCAACACACTATGAAGCAATCCACAGCCTCTGCAGCAGGAGTTCGATCCCCAGCCGGCCAAGGAGAAACCCACATGGTGAGAAAGACCTCTCCTGTCTTGCCTGCTGCTCCCCTCGGCAGTGTATTTCAGTCAATCTACCTGTTCTGTTCCCCACTCTGTCTCTGATGGATCCTCTCACCCCCCCCCCACTTCTCTGGCCTGTACCCCAGCTCTTGTACGCATAAATAATTCTTTTTTAAAAAATGCCACTTCCTAGTGTTCTAGCATCAGTTCTTCTCACTATTCATACCTGCCCTGAGTGATCCTGTCACTTGAACCCAATTATTATGCTATTAATTAGCATAGTATCTGTGATAATATCTACCATACTTAAATCTGCAGGCTCTTTCCTGAGCTCCCAGTTGCACACCAGACCCCTCCTCTCTGCAAATCTGCACTCAAACTAGCCTTCATCGCTTCCACAGTTTCTCCTCTTATACTGCTTCTCTCATTGAACTGCACTTCTCACCTAACTAACTGTCCAAGCAAGTAATCTTGGGAATCATCCTTTAGTCATCTTGCTCCATTACCAATTGACTGACCACCAAAACCTATGTCTTGATCTCTGAGGCCTAATTTCCTCTCTATCTTCATTATAACTGCTACTGAGGCTACAAGATCTCTTAGTTATATTACTGTAATAATCTCCAACTGACCCCTTACCTCCAGTTTTATCATCACCCATAAATTTATTATACACAGCTATTTTCACTATAAAATGTATAACTATAAACCCAGCCACGTCTATTAACATTATTTTATAGTTCAGGCCACCCTGGTGGCGCATGGGTTAAGACACAACCTATGAGGCTGTCCGCAGCCACTGCAGCACAAGTTCGATTCCTGGCCAGCCAGGGAGCAACCTACATGGCACGGCAGACCTCTCCTGACTCACACGCTGCTCCCCTCAGCAGTGTACTTTGGTCAATCTGCCTGTTCTGTTCCACACTCTGTCTCTGGTGAATCCTCTCACCTCTCCCCACCCCCACACCTCTGGCCTGTGCCCCAGCTCTGTATGCATGAATAAATCTTAAAAAAAATATATTTTATAATTCTAGGACCTCCCTGGTGGCATAAGGGATTAAGACAGCAATGTGAAGCTATCGTTAGCCACTGCAGTGTGCGTTCAATTCCCAGCCAGGGAGCTGACCCCCATGGCACAGCAGACCTCTCCTGTCTCGCCCACTGCTCCCCTCAGCAGTTATTTCAGTAGATCGGCCTGTTCTACTCCCCACTGTCTCTGGTGAATCCTCTCACCCCTTGCAGCTCTGGCCTGTACGCCAGTTCTTATATGCATAAATAAATAAATCTTTAAAAAAAAAAACATTATTTTATAGTTCTATAATGCTTTCAGAAAAATGGTTTAGCATAGTATACAAGTCTCTGTATGATTTCATTCCCACCTATTTCTTCAGTCTCAGTGTTTGCTCCCAGTAGAGACAATATACTAAACTCCTGCAGTTCCTTGAACATGCTATGTTCTCTCTTGATTCTTTTTTAAAGATTTATTTATTCATTCATACAGAACTGGGGTGTAAGCCAGAGGTGCGGGAAGTGAAAGGATTCACCAGAGAAAGTGGGGAGCAGAACAGGCAGATCTACTGAAATACACTGCTGAGGGGAGCAGCGGGTCAGGCAGGAGAGGTCTGCTGTGCCATGGGGGTTGCTCCCTGGCTGGCGTGGGATGGAACTTGTGCTACAGTGGTTGGCTGCAGTGGCTAGCGATAGCTTGATAGTGCTGTCTCTAACGCCTGCACCACCAGGGAGGCCCATCTCTCTTGATTCTATGGCTTTGCATAAACCACTTCCTGAAATGACTTTTCCACATATAAATCTCTCTGATACAAATAATCATCAACTCTAGGAAGTCTTCCAAAGTTAGGTTAGTAGCTTTATGCAATGTTACCATACTGAAATTGATACACAGTGCTGCAATTTTTGGTTTATTTATTTAATCTTACCCAGAAGACCATCAGCTTCTTAAGGACAGGGACTATTTCTTATTCACCTATTTTTAAGCAACAAGCAAAGTACCAAGCATTCAGATATTAGTATTAGTTGAACTGAAGGATAACACTACCATTAGACTCATTCCTTTTCTCATAAAAGCTTTTAATAAAGATTATGGTTGTAGACTACAAACACTTCACTAGAAATAAAAATTATACCTATGACTGCCAGCAAGGTCCCGAAATTAAGATTTTATTAATTTTATGCTATACTACAAATAGCACATATTCATCCACACATTATTTACTAATAGCACATATTCATACCATGAGTATGTAAGAGAGTTCTGTCAAAGGTATCTTTAGGAGGACAAATATTCTTGCATCTTTCATGGATCTTCTCTCTCTAATAAAAAGGCAATTAAATAAATAATGTGATCAATGCTATGTGGCAATATAAGGATTCAAAACATCACAATATTTCACAACAGAGTATCAGAATATATCAAATTACTTCTAAATTTCCAATATAAAATCACTAGCCACTTGAACTTAAATACTAATAAACAAGTATTCTTAACAAAGCAAAAAGCACTGAAAACTATGGTCTACCACCTATATACCCTTTACATAGTTGTAGTAAACTCTACATAAACTTGAAATGAAATAGGAAAGCAAACAGGAAAAAAAATTATATAACAGAAATCAAGAGAGTAACTTTTAAAACAAGAAAGAAAATCCAAAAACCTATATAACTAAGATATATAGATAGGTTGACACCTTCTGAGTAAAAAAAAAAAGACTAGATGGTCTAGATGGTCACTTATGCCACTATTTATCTTTTTAGAGATACTTGGAAAAGTAGCAATGGTAAGGAAAAAACAGTGGGCCAGTAGTGTTCAGAGCTCTGATAACAGTTCTGTCAAAGTAACCATACAATTTTGTATTCCTACACACAATGAATGAGAGTTTCTATTATTCCCCATCCTTGCCACCATTTGGTGCTGTCAGTGTCTTGGATTTTTGCCATTATAATAGTTATGTAGTGGCATGTCATTATTAAACATGAAAAGTGATGTTGAACATCTTTTCATATGCTTATTTGCCATCTATCTGTATGTCTTCTTTGATGAGATGCCTGTTCTGTTCTTTTGCCCATTTTTTGAATTGTGGTAAAATATACATAAAAAATACCTTTTAAAACCACTAGTGATACTGACCATCTTTTCATTTGTTTATTAGTTATTTGAATATTTTTTAAGAGAAATGTCTTTCAAGTCCTTTGTACATTTATCATTCAGTTTTAAGATCATCTGCATAATTATAGTTCAAAGTAGAAAGTTTTAAATTTTAACAAGTCCAACCTGTCAACATTTTCTTTCATGAACTGGGCTTTTGATGACTAGGCTACAGATTTTATCCTATTTTTCTTCTGAAAGTTTTACAGTTTTGGGCCTCCCCAGGGGTGCAGTGGTTGAGCGCTGGGTTGCGAAGCTGCCCGCAGCCTCTGCAGCATGGGTTCGATCCCCGGCCGCTGGGTGAGGGCCCCACATGGTGCGCAGACCTCTCCTGCTGCTCACTGCTCCCCTCAGCAGTGTACTTGGTCACTCTGCCTGTTCTGCTCTCCCCTCTGGCTCTGGCTCTGGCTCTCACCCTTCTGTGCTTCTGACTGTACCCAGTGCTTGTATAAATAAATAAATCTTTAAAAAAAAAAAGTTTTACAGTTTTGTATTTTACACTTAATTTAGGTATGTGCTCATTTCTGTGAGTCTGTTTCTCAATTCCTTTTTTTTTTGCATGTAGGTGTCTAGTTTCGGCACTGTTTATTCAAAAGTCTACCCTTTATTAAATTTCCTTTGCACCTTCGTCAGAAATCCGTTGACTGTATTTGTGTGAGTCTATTTCTGGGCTTTTTATTCTGTTCCTTTGCTCTACACTCCTATCTATACCACATGGTCTTTATCACTGTAGCTTTAAATAAGTCTTGAATTCAGGTAGTGTCACTTTGAACTTTATTCTCACCTTCAATACTGTGTTAGCTATTCTCTTTTTACTTCCCATGTAAACTTTAGAATCAGTATTTTGATATCTATGAAACAAATTGGTGGCATTTTAATTGGATTATGTTGAATATATAAATCAAGTTGGGAAAAACATGTTGGCAATATTTGAGTATTCCCATTCATATAATGGAATGGAATCTATTTAAATTTTCCTTGATTTCTTTTATCAGCAGTTTGTAGTTCTTCTCATATACCTCTTCTATATATTTTGTTAGAATTATACCTAAGTATATAGCACTGTTTTTATTTCAAATTCCAGTTGTACACTATAGTATATAAGAAAGCAATAAACTTTTGTGATATTAATTTTGTTCCTATAATCTTTCCATAATTGCTCAGCCTAGGAGCTTCTTTTTTGATTATTTAGGGTTTTCTACATACATAATCATGTCATCTATGAATAAAGAGTTTTATTGCTTCCTTCTCAATCTGTACACATCTTTTTTTCCATTTCCATTGCCTTAGTTAGGTGTTCCAATAAGATACTGAAAAGGAGAGCAGACATCTTCATCTTGTTTCCAATCTTAGTAGAAAAGCTTCTAGCTTCTCACCACTAGCTGCAGGGTTTTAGAGATACCTTTAACAAGTTGAGGAAGCTCCTCCAGTTTGCTGAGTTTACTTCCATTATCATTAATGAGTATTGGATTTTGCCAAATGTTTTTCCTATATCTATTGACCAGATCATGATGTTTTTCCTTTAGTCTGTCTGTTAATGTGATAGATTACACTAATTGCTTTTGAATACTGAGTGAGTCTTGCATATCTGGAATAAATCCCACTTAGCTGTGGTGCATAATTCTTTTTATACATTATTGAGTTTGACTTTCTAAATATTTTAAGGATTTTTATATCCATGTTAAAAGAGATAAGTTTATCTTTTCTGTAACGTCTTTGTCAAATTTTAGTATTAGATTTACTTGGAGTCAGAAGAAATCAGAAAGTATCCCCTTTGCTTCTGTTTCTCTGGAATAGATTATAAAGAATTGGGTATAATTTCTTCCTCAAATGGTTAGCACAATCCATCAATGAACCCATCTAACCATGGTCCTTTCTGCTTTGAAAGGTTATTAAATGATTCAATTCCTTTAATAAGCATGGGCATATTGAAAGTACCTATTTCTCATGTGTAAGTTTTGGTAGATTGTGTTTTTCACAGAATTGGTCCATTTCATATACATTATCAAATCTATGACATAAAGCCATTCATAATATCCTTTTATTATTCACTTCCGATATTAGTAATTAATGTCTTCTTTTCTTGGCTTGAGGCTTATCAATTTTAATGATTTTTTAAAAAAAACAACTTTGGTTTTATTTTCTCTATCAATTTCCTATTTTTAATTTTACTTATTTCTGCTATAATTTTCATATTTTCCTCCTGATTACTTTGGGTCATTTTCTGGACCCCCAAGCTGGGAGCTTAGATTATTAGGTCTTTCTCCTTTACTAACATATGTAACAATATCATTAAATTTCCCTCTAGTGCTGCTTTCAGTTCAACCTACACCTTTTGCTAAGTTTCTATCAACCTTTCCTTAGTCAATGAGTCTCTCCTCTGCCATTTTCTATTGATAAATCCATCAAAAACAGTCTTCGTTTATGTTAGTGTTTTTCAGATGTGGAAATGCAACAACATGTCACTGAAAAATTCTTGGGTTAATGAGGAAACCAAAGGAGAAATAAAAAAAGACCTGGAAACAAATGAAAATGAAGATATGAGCTATCAGAACCTATGGGTGCAACAAAAGTTGTATTGAGAGGAAGCGCATAGCAATTCAAGCCTATATCAAGAAACAACAAAGAGCTTAAATAAACAATCCAACTTTTCATCTGAAGGAGCTAGACAAAGAAGAACAAATAAAACCAAAGGCAGTATAAGGAAGGATATAAAAAGAACCAGAGCAAAAATAAATGAAATAAGAAATAAAAAAGACAGCACAAAAGATCAATGTAACCAAAAGGTGGTTCTCTGAAGAGTTAAACAAAATTAATAAACCTGCAACTAGACTCACCAAGAAAAGGAGAGAGAAAACATTTAAGAAAAGAATCAGAAATGACAGCACAAAAATACAAAGGATCACAAGAGACTACCCTGAATATCTATATGCCAACAAATTGGATGATTTAGAAGACAAATTCTTACAAGTATACACCCTTCTAAGATTGAATTGATTTCCTCTTCATTTTTTTTTTTTTGAGTTTCTATCTCTATTTACATTATCCATCTATTCTTACATTTTGTTCATATTTTTTGTTAAAGCCCTTAGCATATTAACCATAGTTGTTTGAAATTCCTAGTCTGAATAATTCCAACATTATTTACATATCTAAGTCTTGTTCTGTTATTTGTTGTCTCTTTAAATTGTGTTTTTGACTTTTTTTTTTGGTCTTTAGTATATATTTAAACTTCTGTTGAAACCAGGTAATGATGTGTTAGGTAAAAGGAACTAGGGTAAACAGGCCGTTAATGTAAGGTTTTATGTTTTTCTGGCTTCAAGTATTAAGCTGTATTTATTGTACCTGTAGGTGTCAGAGGCTAAAATTTCCTCTGGTATCCTGTTTTTGTCTCCCTTGAAATACTTAGAAATATCTTAAATAAGGTCTGAGGCACACATTTCTTCTAGTTGTAATCTCCTATTATTACACAGGTGTCCTACTGATGTGGTAAGAAGTGTATGGGGACAAGAAGGAGTCTATCGTCTAATGATTAGATGTCAGTCTTCAATAAGTTTGTGCCCAAAGGGTAGTGCTACCTTCAAAAAGCTTCTCAATTGATGGTTTTCAGTTTTAGGGTTTCTCCCTGTTGTGAAAACTTCCAAGCTTTTTTTTTTTTTTTCAGACTTTGATTCTTAATTCTCATACACTTAACAATTTTTTAAAATAAATTTTATTTTTATATTACCCATACAATTGCAACCCCCTTATTTTGACCCCAATCCCTCCCCTCCTGCCCCCTATCCCCCATAGAGTGTCTCTGGTTCATAGTTTTTTGTTGATTTTGATTTTCACTTTCTTATAGTTATTCATTTTCCTGGTCCCTTATTTAAGTTTTCTAGACTTCCAGCTTCTTATATGCTGGACCAGACTAATCTTAGCTTTTTTAAGAAACCACCAAACTGCTTTCAAAAGGGTTCCTGATACACTGAAGGCACTTGATAAATATTTCATCAATAAATAGATAAAAAGGGCCTCCCCGGTGGCGCGCAGACCTCTCCTGCCGCCAGCTGCTCCCCTCAGCAGTGTATTTCATCCGTCTGCCTGTTCTGCTCCCCACTCTGGCTCTGGTAAATTCTCTCACCCTCCCGCACTTCTGACTGTACCCGGTGCTTGTATAAATAAATAAATAAATCTTTTTTTAAAAATAAATTAAATAAATAAATAAATATATAAAAAGAAAAGTCAAATTATAGGTTATAAAATATGAGATTAAAAACCGCCAAAAAGAAGGCATATTAAAACTCATCTATTTGGCATCCAAAAAGTTAGATGTGATCATTTTTATGTGTATGTACACATGTAAAGGTATATAACAGTTACAGGTTCTGTGTAAAAATAGTAGGTAATGCTAGAAATGAAACAGATACTGTGTAGTATGAATACCAACAACAGAGCCATATTCACACTATTTTTACAAAAGAACTAAGCAATCAAATACAATAAAATCAACTCAATATAAATTAGGCTTGCTAATGAAAAAAGCACAAAAATAAATTACTATAAAAACATAAACTTTCCCTGTATCACCTTAAGAATGACTTTAAAATTGAAATGGTAAATATATTACACTGATAAGTTACCTTCTAAAACTTATTAATAAGTCATCTCAAACAGCACTGCACTCAATTCTTGCTCTCAGAACTGAGTTCAGAGGTATAGATTATGTATAGAGATACTCAGATCATATACTAAAGCTAGGATGCTCTATTAATTGTTTGCATGACATAGAAACAATTCCATTCTGCTAATTTCATAGACCTCATAAATCATCTATGTCTAATAGACCATTTTCTCCTTGGTAGGAAGGGTGGGTTTCATGTTGAATGTTAGTATTAGGAATGTGTAATTCTGAAAAATCAATAGAGTAAGAGAAATTTACTTACATATATCTAAGCAAAACTTTAATGCAACCCAGAAAAATAAAATGTATATAAACAGGAAAGATTATAGGTTCATCAAAGATTATAAATGAAACTAAAAATGTATTACTTTTGACTTATCGGCAACTTCAAGATTGGATATTACCTGAGAGATTTCCTGTTGATATATTGTAAAATGTTCCTTGCTGATCTGTGGGAGGTAGAATGAAGGTGTGACTTCAGTGTCCACAAAGTCCAATCCCCATGTTTTTGTGAAGAAGTCAGATTCTCTTTTTGCTAATCTAGGATCATTTAATGCTGCTGGGAGATTTACTTTGGAATGATATACAGTCCATCTATGTTGATCTGTAACTAGAGATGGGGCAACACATAAGCTATTTGAATCACCTGTAAAAAGTAAACAAGAGAACTCTGTAAAGTTAATTCTATGCTACAAAGTACGCCCTAGAAAAATAAAAATGCTTAGATTCTACTTTATATAAAGCAACTAAACTCTCTTTTCTATAGTATTTTAATAAATGTCAACCTAATTAAATGAACTTCAGTTTTCAGCATCAAAGGGAGGAAAATCTTGTGTGAGATAAAGGATATGTAAAATTTGAGGTTATAGTAGTAGAGTGGGGTAGATGGTAAATAAAATTTTAATTAATTCTTCTCCCTGACATACAATTTCTCCACTTTTTAACAGCAAAATTCTTCTACACCCCCCCCACAAACACACACCTTTTATCCTCCTGTAATACTTCAACTTTTTCTCAAATAGCTCTTTTCTATTGCAGTAGAGGCAGATACATTTGTTTCTAATATCCTTTGGTTTTTAAATAGATCACAAAAAGGCTGCTGTGGCATTAACCACAGAAAAAAGTAAAAAATATTAGGAGTCCATTCTTGTTATTTACGGCTTTTTTGCTTCAAAAAATCACCTGGACGCTTAATTAGAAAATACTGAATCATTGTTTCTAGGAGAAATAAATGTTACGTTCCTGCAAGTCTCTGGTCATTTTTATCAATACATAACTTTATTTTTATGGGTTTCTGTTTAAAGATACCTAACTTAATATAAATTGTTCATTCATTAACACTGAACTGATAGTTAATATCACTTTAACTCATGGCTGAATAAAATTTATATAACATAAATATTTTCTCCATAAGCCACATTACAGCCTTCTTATGCTTAGGAACACTACACAGGACTTGAATTCCTCATTTGGGGACCATTTTAGATAGCAAATATACCAATGAAAAAGCACATGAATGCAAAAAAGTGTGGCACTATATAGACCATTAAAATTTCACTTATTTACAAGATGACAGCTAAAATAAGAAGGTAGACATCATCTTGTTCAACCTCAGCTGGCAATCTTTGTAACAAAAAATTCAAATTTTTTACTCCTCTGCACATGTTTGCAAATGACCACTAACATCCCACAAGTATTGATTTGGAGTTATAGGTAAGTTTTAGGGAGTAGGCAAATTTGGAAACTACAGAATCCACAAATTTGAAGATTGATTATAATATGCTTAACTAATCTGTACCTTCATTTTCAAAACTTTTTTCTGCTTAAGTAAGTGGCTTCTTTTATGGAAAAGCATAAAAAAGAACTACATTACAATTTCTCAATCAACTTACTTCCAAATTACTTGTTTTTATTTTTAACATCATAAAATTTACTTTTAAGGTAAGTATATGAAACCTAACTCTTCATTTAAATATAATACAAATCATTCAGCAAAAGTCCCTCCCCCTCAAAAAATTACCTGTGGGTTCCTTGGGACACACATCTGGCAGTGACTGCACAGGCCGAATATGTTTTGTTGGATCTACCTCTTTTTTAAAGAAAACATCACTGCTGCTTCCTTGAGGCACTGGTGAAGAACTGTGGCTTGAAGCCATTGCATAAAATCACCACTCAACTGAAAAAAGTAACAAACAATAATCAAGCCACTTAACACAAATAAAAACCCATTTTTAAATATTATATATGTCACACACTTTTGGAAACAGATTTGTTATTCATAATCTCTTAATTTTAAATTACTCATGAAATATTTACTTTCCTAAGAAAGTTACTTATCCTACCTTAAAAGGATTTCTCCTCAAAGTGAAATATTATTTAGTCTTTTATCCAAAATGCAAAAAAATACTGTAGTTGCACCCAATGTATATTAAAAATGAAAGCACTCCATTCAACAAGTATGCAATTATACATTACAGCAAAATGGGTAAGTGTATGTTTTTGAGGTTGTTTGCCTGAATTCATATCCCAGATTCATTCACAGTGTAACATCGAGAAAATTTACTTAACCTTGTATGCTTTTTCCTCACCTCTAAAGTTGGAAATGAAAACTCATCTCATAGATATTTTATAAGAGAGAATACACATAAAGCATTTAAAACAGTGCTTGTGTTTATAAATGTCAGATATCATTATGATTATTACTATGTGATTGTCACTAAAAATAAAAAGTAGTATCATTCTTCAAGATACTTGCAATTACATTAAGTAATTAAAACCATCAAAACAGGGGCCTCCCCTGGTCGCAGCGTTTGAGCACTGGGCTGCGAGGCAGTGCCAGTTCGTTCCCTGGCCTCCGGCGAGGGTCCCCCCACCAAAAAAAAAAAAATCAAAACAATAAGCAAAACACAAGTTAACCTAAGTCTACATTTTTTTAGTAAGTGCTAAAAAGAATTTATGATTCTAGACAAACAAGCTACAGTATAAGACTTTACAAATGGAGATATAGTTAAACTAGATACTGACAAATATATTTATTACTGAAGGACAGATGACCTTATATTGCTGAGCATGTCTATCAAACAGCAGGCATTCAATAAATATTTTTTAATGATAGAATAAGTGAAGATAAAAGTTTACGTCTGCAAGGGAACTTAGAGATCATGTAGTCTAAGCTCCCTCACTCTACATCTAACAAAAAGAGTCAGAAAGAGCAGGTGGCTTACAAAGATACATGAGGTTTAACAAATCTGAACAGAAAAATAATATTAAAAAATAAAAAGCAAAGACATGGACCAATGACAAACAGTTTATCCACAATAACTCCCTAGTCTGGTGGATAGCTAACAATTACATTTACTAGTCTTCCTTGGCTATCTGTCTCTGTACTTCTAATGCTAAGGAAACTCATCCAATTACACCATTCAGAGAGATAAGAAAAAAGTTGTTAAGAAAATACAGAAAGGTAAATTGACTTCCTCAATGTCCCTGAACAGAAAGTAAACAATACTCTGAATAAAAGGGACATGGAATGATAAGACTGTAGAAACTGATCTGGCTAGAGTGAAATGTTTGCATTATAAAGTATTGACAAATAAGACTTATTTACACACACACACACACACACACAATGCAAGACAATAGTCAGTTCTCTAAGCAATAAAGAGCCATTAGAGCTTGGGGCAAAAGAATGCATGATGAAAATATGTGGGCAAGTGAATCAGGGCACTGTTTTAAAAGGTATCACTGGCCTGTTGCATTTATAGCTCCACACAGTAAATGTATGGTAGTTTCTGTATAAAAGCATACACACATTTAAAAGAAAAAAAATACCTAAAAGATAGGAAACACTGTATAACAAACAATCCTGTACATTACTTACTTTGTAAAGACAATTCTAGGGCCTCCCTGGTGGTGCAAGGGGTTAAGCACTGCACTATGAAGCAATCCACAGCCTCTGCAGCATGAGCTCAATCCCTGGCTGGTCAGGGAGCAACCCACATGGCCAAGCAGACCTCTCCTGTTTCATCTGCTACTCCCCTCAGCAGTGTACTTCAATCTGCCCTGCTCTGTTCCCTGCTCTTGTCTCTGGTGAGTCCCCTCACTCCCTGCATCTCTGGCCTGTACCTCAACTTTTGTGTGCATAAATAAATAAATCTTTACAAAATAAATAAATAAAGGAACTCCATAAGCAAACATCTTTAATTAAAAAAAAAAAGACAATTCTAAATGTAAGATGGTCTGTTTAAAAATGTTTTGTTAAAAAAATGTTTTTTGTTAATTTCATCAATTAGCTAAACTAAATACATTTTTACATCAATAGAGGTAAGCTGCAGATATGTGAAAATGTATTTACATTGAATGCCCACTGTTTTATGCCAGGCAGTTAAATACTGAATCCAATAATATTACATTACTATTTCACTTTATTCTATTTACCATCATGTTGTTTTAACAGCAAAAAGAAATCCTAAGTGTCATCTTACGAGTTGAATATACTTGAGAAAACAGGGACTTGCGTAAAAGTATTTCTAGACATATAGTTATTTCTATATGAGGGTGGGTGAGTAACTGGTTTTCATAGAATTTTTGAAAATTCCGAAAAGCACTGACAAGCAAAAGCAAAAATTTTCTGTAATTTTTTCACTTGGAGGTTAACACCATTGTTAATATTGTGGTATATTTCCTTGTAGTCTATTTTCCATTGGGACCATACTGTACATATCGTTTTGAAAACTGTTTCCACTGAACAGTATATGTTACACATATTTATATCATTAAATATTCTGCAAACATAAAATTTTTAAAATAGTAAAATATATATAACAAAAATTACCATGGTAATCATTTTTAAAGTACAAGTTTAGTAATGTTAAGTATATTCACATTATTGTACAGCCAATCTCCAGATCTTTTTCATCTTGCGAAACTGAAGCCTCCCTATATCCCCTTCTTCCAGCCCCTGAGCATCACCACTTTTCCTTCTGTATATATGAATCTGACTACTTAGATACCTCATATAAGTGGAATCAATCATAAAGTATTTATGCTTTTGTGACTAGCTTACTTCATTTAGCTTAATATCCTCAAAGTTTATTCATGCTGCAGCACATGTCAAAATATCCTTCCTTTTTAAAGTTGAGTAATTTCAATGTATACATATTACACATTTGTTCATCAATTCAGCTCTCAATGGACACTTGAATTGCTTCTACCTTTGGTTATAATGAATAATGCTGCTAAGAACACAGTACAAATGGAAACGGGTGTAGAGATATTTCCTTAGGACCCTGCTTTCAACTCTTTGGGGTGTATACCCTAGAAGTGGAATGACTGGATCATATGGCAGTTCTGTTTTTACTTTTTTGAAGAATCATCATGCTGTTTTCCTTAGTGGTTCTAACGTAGGATAGAATTTTTGGGAAAAAAAGAGGGAAACAGAATGAGTAGCTAATATACTTATGTGTCAGCCACTCTGGTAATATTTTTGTATAGACTGGAATGTTAGAGAAGAAAAAAGACTTGCTATTAAAAGCTTACCTGTAAATAGGCAATTTCATAGGTAGTTCAGAGCTGATTGTAAATGATTTGTAGTATTTAGTATTTTCTCTAAGTAGTTACTATTACAATATAGAAATCAGGAAGGAAATTTTTGCACAGTATCTGGATAATGCTTATGGTAAATGTTTATCTCAGGGGCCTCTCATTCAGCCTTTAAGGATTTACAGTTTCTGCAAATGGTATTATTCAGCAACAATATTTGATTTGATTTTTTTTTAATTTATTTTTATTTGTTTGTTTGTTTGTTTGTTTATACAAGCACTGGGTACAGTCAGAAGTGCAGGAGGGTGAGAGAATTCACCAGAGCGGGGAGCAGAGGAGGCAGAAGGACCGAAGTACACTGCTAAGGGGAGCAGCGGGCAGCAGGAGAGGTCTGCGCGCCATGTGGGACCCTCCTGCGGTGGCCGGGGAGCAGCCGGGGATCGAACCGGCGCCACAGAGGCTGCGGGCAGCTTCGCAACCCAGTGCTCAACCGCTGCGCCACCGGGGAGGCCCTGATTTGATATTTTTTCCTCCATATTTGAAGTTGTACAATAATGCCATCTTGCAATTACCAGTTACAAATGGAATGTTTTTAATTTTCATTCATACTCACTTTGCATTATTTTTCTATTTAACATTTCACACATAATTTCATTCCCCCATTTTATTGTGAAAACTTAAAAATATACAGAAATGTGAAAGACTAGAACATGGAACATTCAGACATACTTCATTTAGATAAACTTATTTTTTAAATATTTGGCCATATTTGTTCTAAGTGTGTTTTTTGCTGTATCATTTGAAAGTAAGTTGCCCATGACATCACACTTCACTCCTAAATACTTTATTATCCATGTCCTCAATACAAAGACAGTTTCCATAGTCTCATTATTCCACTAATACACCTAAGAAAATTAATAATTCCAAAATATCACTAACATCCAGCCCATACTCAGAATTTCCCAATTGTCTCAAGAATGTATTAGAGCCAATTTTTTTTCTTTTTTAAATAGGATCCAGTCAAAACTCACACATTATCTTTAGGTGCCATGTAGTTATTTACTAGATGGAAATTTTTGAAAGATTAAAAAAGGGGAAGACTTAAAATCTTAATTTATTAATGTCACAAAAATACTTTTTGCTCTTATTCCTAAATGATAGCAATGTGACTCAGTATGCCTTTTATTATTAAAAATCTTGATTTAATAATTTATGAAGTAGTGATTCAAGGGTTTGGTTCTAAGGTCAATTTGTTTGACTACTTGGCTTTACTATTTCTACAGAAAAAATACCTTTCTTACAAATATATGTAGAACCCAATAGAAGACATATATTACTGAATCACTGATCACATTTTCTAAACTTTCTACTTAGAGGTTTTTTTTGTGTTTTTTAAAAAAGATTTATTTATACATACAAGAATTGGGGTACAGGCCAGGGTTGTGGGGGGTAAGAGGATTCACCAGAGACAGAGTGGGGAACAGAACAGGCAGATTGACTGAAATACACTGAGGGGAGCAGTGGGCGAGTCAGGAGAAGTCTGCTGTGCCATGTGGGTAGCTCCCTGCCTGGGGATCGAACTCGTGCTGCGGTGGCTGTGGTTGCGTCTTAACCTTTTGCATCACCAGGGAGACCCTCTATTTAGAGGTATTTAAAAAAAAGAAAATTCTGTTCTGAATTTTTAGTTCATAATTAAACAAAATCATAAAGCAATGGAATATTTCCAAACACTTATTTTCAAAATACATTTACAACAAAACATGTTTCCAGAAAAATCAACTTTTTTTTTAATTTATTTTTTTTATACAAGCGCTAGGGAACAGGCTAGAGTTGTGGGGGGTGAGAGGATTCACCAGAGACAGAATGGGGAGCAGAACAGGCAGACGACTGAAATACACCGCTGAGAGAAGCAGCAGGCGAGGCAGGAGAGGTCTGCCACGCCATGTGGGACTCTCCCTGGCCGGCCGGGAATCAAGCCTGCGCTGCAGACGCTGCGGACAGCTTCACAGCACTGCGCTCAACCTGCTGTGCCACCGGGGAGGCCCAAAATCAACTTATTTTTTAAAAAGAAACGACACTTAAGAGAGCAGACTAAATGTGGGGTGTGTGTACACATGTGCATGTAACTATGCTAGTTGGATAAATATTATCAGTCACACACCATCTCTGGGGGGGGGGGAATCAGCAAATTTGGAATACATTTTTTGTTGTTAAAAACAACACACAAGATACTCTTAAGCTTGACAACTCTTGAGTACTTCTATGTATGGCTATTGGAAAGCTTGTATTAAGAGTAGAACTCAGCTCTGCACGTTGTTTACCTGTAGTTCCACTATTAGTATTATCTTTCATCTGAGTTTTTCTACAGCAATCATTTTAGATTACTAGGACATTTCAGAGTTGGTTTAGTTAAAACTGGAAAATATAATCTATAAACTAAATTAACCATTCGTGTAAACCATACTATATCACAAGAATAAATTAAGTAAGGGATACCACTGTTAATTCTGGGTCCCCGCCTTTCTTTCAACACAGTATAACATGCTGGATAAGAAAACTGTCCACAGAGTAGACTAGTTCTGTCATTTATTAGTGTGTAACCTCTGACAACTTTCTTACCATCCTAAGTTCTGTTTCCTCATTTGTCGATGGACAGCAACAATATCTTCCTCATGTAATGTGGTAAGATTTAAGTGAAATATAACTTACATAACTAAATAAACTCATGGCACAATAATTAGCAAATAGTAGACAATACATAATTGCAACTACTACTCTTATTTCAAACATCTTATTTTTAAAATAACCTGTAAGTATTAACATTTGGACTGTGCCATACACTGCTTCAAATAAATTTAAACTTTAAGAACCCAAGCCTCCTCTGTTGATGTTCTTTGTTTGAGTTTCTAGTTTGGGGAAGTTAGGGGAAAGAAGAGGAGGCAGAAAATCAGTATGAGCACATAGAATTTACTATCAGAAAAGTAGCCAAAACTTATAACAATGATCCTCAAAGCCATGCCAGTAAAAGGAATGACTATCAGAAAATGATGAAACTAGAAAACACAGAAGCAATTTTGATGACAAAAACTGTGCTTGTGAGAGGAGAGGGATGAGGAAGCAGAAAAGTTGGAAATAATGTTTTGGAAGACATTTAAATAAAGATCAAAGAACCCACTGGAGTAAAGTTGATGAGATAAAAGTTACAGGGCCTCCCTGGTGGTGCAGGGTTGGGACGCAACCTATGAAGCTGTCTGCAGCCTCTGCAGCATGAGTTCGATTCCCGGCCAGCCAGGGAGCAACCCACATGGCACAGCAGACTTCTCCTGGCTCACCTGCTGCTCCCCTCAGCAGTGTACTTTGGTCAGTCTGCCTGTTCTGTTCCCCACTCTGTCTCTAGTGGGTCCTCTCACCCCCCGTGCCTCTGACCTGTACCCCAGCTCTTGTATGCATAAATAAATCTTTAAAAAAAAAAAAAGTAACAGATACATTTAACTTCATACCCCCAAAAAAGAATAGAAAAAAATTCTCATATGTCTTCCCTTCATTCCTAAGCATAACCAAACCTTACCTGCATCAACTCCTAACTTTCTGAAGTACAATATAGATTTCTCCCACCAATTGTTCTTAATCGTATCTATCCTCACTCAGAGACCTTGTTCTTTTAATTATTCCCTGACTCTCCTATTTCTATCTTTTCATCAACCCATCAAAAAAAATTTTTTTTCAAGTACTAAATTAAAGTTCTTTTCTTCAATTCTGTCTCATCAAGCTACTTCTTGCTTCACCTTCATCAACAAAGTTTTATTCTCTCTTTGGTCCACCTCTTAGCAATCTATATATCATCCTCATCACTTGCTTGGCTCTGGAAAAGGTGAGGGAAAAACCTGCTTTCTAAATTCAATAGACTGTATTCAGCCTTCATCTAACCTGACCTCTCTGCCTCAAAAGTCAATGAAAGTAAAAATACAGGTGGAACAAAAAAATTACAAAATCGTTTGTAATTTTCTAATGCAATGATTGGTTTTAGCAGGGATCATTAACAGATACTGAAATCATTGGTTAAAAGGTTGTTAGGAACAGGATATTTACATGGCCACAAACTATTACACTATCAATTATTTTGCAATTTAATAGCAGAGAGATCTGTCAGTTACCAACTTTACCAAGTGATCAAGCTGCTATCACCAACAGAGGGACAGCCCAACAATACGATAAAGCTCCTGATGTGATAAAGTAGTAGGTATACATACCACCTGTGTGAGTATTCTTGACAGAAATTTCATTAAGAAACAGACTAATTGGGGATATCAAACATACTCTAGGACAAATACCTCTACTTCTGAAAGGAAAAGCCAAATAGAGGGAAACAGTGGAACTAGGCCAGACTGGGGAAGACTAGGACAGATGGGGAAATAAAACTATAAAAAAGTTACTGAGCAGTTGTTGATATTCTTAGGTGTCACAGTGGTATTGTGGTTATGTAGAAGAATGTTCCTGTAACTGGGAGGTGCATGTTAAGTATTTAGGTGTGACATCAATAGACTGGTTTTCAAATTTGGCAAAAGGGAAATGTGTGTATGTTTATAGGTGTACAAAGTTCATTCTACTATTGTTTTCATTTTTCCATGGGTTTAAATTTTTCAATTCTAATAAACAACCAATGAAGATTTTCCAAGAACCAAAGTACAGATGAATCAGACAAATGGAGGGTGGGGAGCATTTTATAAGGGGCAATATAATGGGAATAGGGAACAATAACTGCAAGTGCTTAGAGGGAAGAAAGTGCATATTGTCAGAAACCACAATCAAATATGTCTGAGAAAAGTACGTATTTGGGGGTAGAGAGGAACTGTAGAGTCACTAGGATAGAGAAATGGTTGGGAAAAGAACTTAAATAAAATTATAAATCTGTTAAAGGAATAAGGAATGTGGATTTCAGTTCATCATGAGGATAAAACAAAATCAAAAAAACAAGTTGAGGAATGACAGAATCAGCTTTGCCCTTCAGAAAGATTATGGATTGTAGCACAAACAATAGAAAACTAAGACTTAAAGTGACCAAATAGAAAATCTGCAACAATCTAGGTGAGAGATGACAGTTGCCTGAATTCATATAATGGTAAAGGAGATGGAGAAAAGTGGATAGATTCCAGATCTTTCTCAAGTCTTATTCTCTTTTCAGTGTCCTGCACCCAAATTTACAACCGCCTACTGGGCATCTTTTCTTGCAAGTGTTATAGATACCTAAAATTCAAAATATCCAAACTTAAACTCACTATCCACTCTCTTTACACCCTCCTTATGCATTCCTTTTCTAGCTCAATTAATAGCAACACCATCTATGTCGTTTCCCAAGCCAGAAACCCTAGAGCCAACTTGCTCCAACCTCTCTACATGTTTCAATTTCTACACCAACTTGAGCTGTCCTATGGATTCAAAATTTACCACAAATCCATTCTTTGCTCTCCATTCCAAATGTCACTGCTCTAGTTCTGCATTTTATTTGCGATTTAGACTACTTTGAAAGTCTGCTACTCAAAGTCCTTGTTAGTCCTAACCTCACTCAACTTCATAATCATTCCAAAATTCATTCCTGATTAGGTCCCTCTCTCCTCATGAGTACTTTGACAAACACATACAGCAAGTCTATCAAGTTTTAAAACTCTTCACAATGTGGTCCTAATATCCCTCAGTTCAGTGAAATTGTCAAAAACAAACCAGGGCATGAACTTTCTTGACATAATTATTATGCTTTCAAATGTTACTTTATTCACTCCATAAGAAAAGAAATCATAAAATATAATTAACCATCACAATATTCATACACACCCAGTCTCTGAACTTCACTTAGTCAAAAATTCAATTATTTGGGCCTCCCTGGTGGTGCAAGGGGTTAAGTACCACACTATGAAGGAACCTGCAGCCTCTGCGGCACAAGTTTGATCCCCGGCCGGCCAGGGAGCAATCCACATGGCTCAGCAGACCTCTCCTGTCTCACCCACTGCTCCCCTCAGCAGTGTATTTCAGTCAATCTGCTTGTTCTATTCCCCACTCTGTCTCTGGAAAATCCGCTCATCCCTCACATCTGTGGCCTATACTCCAGCTCTTATATGCATCAATAAATATATCTTCTAAAAAATTCAATTTTTTAAATACAAAATTTTCTAAATCAGCAGCATTTTGCCATGAAAACTTCACCCAATTTTCCAAGATCCATTTTTTAATTCACTGTATTGGGGGCAGGGGGAACACTGTAATACCATATATGATTTATTCTGAACACTGTCTGCGACTATTCTTCAAACCACCCAAGAAAAATCTTACTGAAACTCTTACTGGAGCACTATTTATATCCAGTCTTGCTTTCCTATGATTGTGAAAGTTGACCAGTTAACAAAATTCAAGAGAGTACATTTTTCACCATTCATCTCACATATTTTAGTCAATTCAACCCTAAATGCTACAGCAGAACTATGGACTGACATGCAGAAACTTTTTTTGTGTAAAAAAAAAAAAGGTGATAAATAGAAAAAAAAAAAAGAAATTCAGAAAGAGATGAAGGTTTAAAACCTTCTCTTTAGTTAAATCCTCACATTTGAGGAACAATTACCTCTGGTAGAAAACCCTTCAAATATAAAGGAAAGCATGAATAATAAATGAAGACAGATGGAATTATCCCAACAAGGAGATTAATCCAGATAACTGAAAGTTTCTCTTGAAAAGGCTGAAATTTTCTGTACAAATAAGTCACTTCTGAAAAATTTAATTTTGAAATAAATTACATATTTTCATGATATTTCAAATAGCATTATTTTGAAAACAAGATAACCATTTCTTAATAACCTAATCTCGTCATTACAATAGTCACTTACACTGTGCTATAACTGTGATACTCTCAGGCACTACTGAAGGAAGTAGGGTTTGGGTTGGCCCTATATTAAAGAGTTTAAGAGTATAGTGATAATGCTAGTGTTTCACTGGTTTGTTATCAATATATTTTTAAATTTTCTCTCTCTTCATGAGAGGTCTGTCAGCAGTCACTCCTCTCTGCCATGCTATCTTTATTATCTTCCTGCCTTTGCCAGGAATATCCCTTTCTAACCTGATAATTCTGAAACAAGTAACTAACTCTCGTACAGTATTTTATGGTTGGCATGGCATCTTAACACACATTATCTCATTTGATTTTCACAGTAACTTTATAATACAGGAATTATCACTATTCCTACTTTATACATAAGAAAATTGAGGCTATGAAAGTTCATAAGGCTGGTAAATAGCAAAAGTGATTTCAACTGTCAAAGCTTCTCCTTCATTGCCAAAGCAAGTTTATTTAAAAAAAAATTAGTCAGAGGAAGACCTGTAAGAAAAAGGGGGAAAAAAGATGAAAGTGTGAGGGGACATTCACAACATACATAATCAAGTAATTAACTAATTAATTAAAACACCTAGCTTACTTCTCCTTTCTTGGCAGTTGAAGCTACCAGGAAAAAAATCACCTCAAGAGAAAGGAAATACTACTATTTATCTATTTCCAATTTCAATAACCTATGAACCAGTAGCCAACAACTGAAAACATAGTAGTTCAAATCTGCAGTAAAAGTAGATTCTCATTTCAGAAAAAAAAAATTTTTTCTTCAGATTTGAAGACATAGTAAACAAAGAATATTTTCATTATGTCATAAATAAATTTCCTTTTACTTCCCCCCCAACTGCCTCCTCCTACAAAGAGAATAGCTAGAGGATCTAAAGTATTAATCCAATCCACCAAATGGTGCCCGCTGAGAGTATTTCCCCAACTAGTGAGAATCAAAAACATGCAAACCACAAAAATTTAGAACAAAACCATTGATATTTTGGCTATGCTCATTATTTTATGTGGGAGGTAAGAGTGGGGTGGGAGATATATTCTGTGCATTATAGGATATTTACCAACATCCCTGGCTAGATTAGTTGTGACAACCAAAAAATGTTTCCAGACATTGCCAAATGTCCTTTGGAGGAAAAAAGGAAAAAATCATCTCTGAGATCTACTGGTTAATTTTTTTTTAAGATTATTTACTTATGCATACAAGAACTGGGGTACAGGCCAGAGGTGGGGGGGGCGAGAAGATTCACCAGAGACAGAGTGGGGAACAGAACAGGCAGACTGACTGAAATACACTGCTGAAGGGAGCAGCAGGCAAGTCAGGAGAGGTCTGCTGTGCCATGTGAGTCACCTTGCTGACCTCAGGGAATCGAACTTGTGCTGCAGTGGCTACAGATAGCTTCACAGTGCTATGTCTTAACCCTCTGCACCACTAGGGAGGCCCCTAAGATCTACTGGTTTAGATGTGAGGGTGCCGGGCAGTTGAAAAGAAGGCCTTCAAATAGCCCTGTTAATTAATAATCTTTAAAACCAATTTTATTTTTAAGATTTGGTGGTGTCAAAATAAGATGGTAATAGTGTAAGAAGACACTAGAATAATATATATACATTAGTCGTTTAGGTCAAAGCATTTCTAGACCATTCTGAAAAATGGATATCATCTACATGAATACAAACTCCTCCTTCCTCCCCACTCCAAAGTTGAAATGTCTAGTTTTATCCCTACTCTGATAGTAAAATATCAAATACATACATACATACAACATGCACATACACAGAAGAAGCTAAACAATTCAAAATTTCAAATCAACCTTTCTTGCCTTAAATGGCCTCATTGTGATTCTTGAGCCATGCATTCTACAGATTCAAGCTTCCACTCTTCAGATTTCCTTATCTGGTTCCTGTCATCTATTTGTAAAGCAAGCAGGAAGTTGATGACCTTTAATATCTATTCCAGACCTGATATCCTAATAGTCAATGGCAAAAAGTATTCCTTCAACTTTATCTTACTGACACCCAGCTGACCAAACCACCTCTTAGGGTCACTGAAGCCATGCATACTGACTTTTTTCTCTCTACAAACTTATTAAAAATATGCTGACTACAACCAGTTTGTCAGTTGTTCAAAACATCACTTACTAATGCCAACAATCAATTGTTTGTTCTGACACAAAGTATTTTAAACAAATAAACTGATTTTAAAAGAACCATTTTTGAGATTATGAGCTGACAATGGGCAAATACTGAGACAGAAAGCAGATTAGGTTTTGGAAAGGTGTGGGGGAGAATGAGGAGTAACTGGTAATAGGTACAAGATTTCTTTCCAGGTGATGAAAATATTCTGAAATTAGATTCAGATAATGGTTTCACAACTCTGAAAATATATACTAAACATCACTGAAATATACCAGTTAAATGGGCACACTTTATGGTTTGTTAATGGTATCTCAAAAACGTCTGTAAAAAGCTAACCACAGGAAAGAGGAATTTTAATTAACTTTCACTGACAGGAAATAGAATGTGATTGAGAACAAATTCTGAGTTACTTAGTTTCAACAGGGTGTATATGTTACTATTAAACTTCATTTTGGTTTTCTTCCTTTATCAATTTGCCAGACTCCAAGAACCCAGAGGGGTACAAAAGATTTCCCCCCACCCCCATACCTATAATTTGGAAGTCATCCAGGAGGTCCTATCAAAAAGCTGGATGCTGCAACCCTGAGGGAAGGCCAAACCACTAAAGCCATGTGAGTATGTGATCTTGGAAGCAGACCCTTCAAGCCCAATCAAGTTTTCAGGCTGCAACCTCTAGCGAACTTCTTAACTAAACTTCTGAGATATACCAAGTCAGAATCACCCTAATTTACTCCTGGATTCCCTACCCTTAGAAATTCTGTAAAGGAATAAATGCGTACTCTTGATTAAAGCCCCTAAATTTGGGTGTACCTGTTACACAGTAATAGATAACTAACAATATGTTCATAGTTACCAAAAAAAGCAAACAAATTCTACAAAGTTTGCTATTTCCTGAGTTATATAAGATCTATTTTAATTCGGACATAAAAACTTAAAACCTATCAAGAAATAAATTTTAACTTTTCCACAAAGCAAACATATTATCTTTTTTGGGTAAACTTTGAATAATTTGAATGCAACGAAGAACATTTCAGAAACTTAAATGCTAGAGTGAGCTCTAGAAAACACAATATAGGAATATTCGAAACGACAAAACATGGTCAGTTCTTAAAGATTTGTAGTGATTCATTCTTAATAAAGAAAATCACTAAAATACTGTTTATTTTAAAAATGATCCTCAGACTGAATGTCTCTCCCTGCTAATGAAATAATTCTGAAGTTACTGGAGAATCATTTTAAAACAGCCAAATCATAATTAAACTGAAAACATCTAATCCTCCAAACCACCATTATCAATCCCCTAAACTTTGCACATATTGATCATTTTAATTAAAATCTATAATGAGCAATGTTGGTCACTATGAACCATCAAGTAATAGCTATTTCTAGGAAATAAGACCCTTACTGCAATACAAATACAGTCAAACAAACATATCCCATCATTCCATCTGTTCCAGCATAACTGCTTAGAAATCAAGGCTCTCAAGGTACTTTTCCAATTACAACTCTCCATCGAATTTATAAGTCAACCTGAATACCCATCAAAATCTACAGTTTAGGTTACCACACTAGCATTTCTCAGCATACTCTCACGATATCACTTGCTTAGCAAGCATTTGCTAATGAAGATCTCCCTGGGGATTGACAAATCAGAAATAGAGCCAATTAAAAACAAACAAAAAACCCTCAAAACAATTTAATTCTTCGAAAGTAAGAAAAGCCTCAATAAATGCCAAAAATAAAACTCGTTAAAGGGGATTTTTTTTTTTTTTTAATTTTGCCATCCGGGTCAGGGAAAATTCTAAAAATACCAGCATTTGGACAGACTAAGTGGTTAATTATAATGGGCAGGCAAAAGTTCCCGTGTCAACGCCGGGAGGGCAGGGGAGGCCTACCTTTGTATCAATGCAGATAGAAAGAAGCAAAACTGAAGAAAATTAATTAATGACCAAAATAGTGAGTGCTAAACTGCAAAACACCGAGTAATTCTTTGGGTCCGCCTTCCCTGGGAAGAAAACTCATTTTTAAAATTTAAATTATTCCAGCAGGCTCGAAAGGGAGATAAAGGCCCAGCTGTTAAAAGAAAGGCAAAGTTTGGGGCAGCACCGAAGGAGGCTGGTGGAAGTTCCACCGCCGGATCCGCGAGAGTGGAGCGAGGGGCCAGAGCGGCCGCCGGCTGGAAACAGGGAGCACAGCAGGCGCCGGCCGCGACCGCCGAGGGAGAGCGAGAGGGAGGACGAGGGGTGGCCGAGAGGAGAATGGAAGCTTCGGCGCCGGTCAGTTGAGACCGAAACTCCGTCAGCCCAGGGCCGGGGAGGAGACAGAGGGGGTGGGGTCTCGGTCCCTCTCTCCTCAGTGGGTCCGGTCAGGGTGGGCAGCGAGACGCCGGCGAGCGAGGGGGGCCCGCCCGGCACCTACCTGCGGGTCGCGGGCTGCCGCCCCGGAGAGAGGCCTAGTGCATCGCCGCCGCCTCCAGCCCTCCACGTCGCGCCGAGGCTGCTGCTCCGCGGCCGCCGCCGCCCTGAGCCCGGCTGGGCCCGAGCCCGGCTTCCCGCCCCCGCCCCGCGCCGGCTAGCCCGTCGGCCGGGGCAGCACAGGGCCGCCCTCTCGAGCCCAGCTCCGCTCGGGGGTGAGAGGCGGCAGCGGCGGCTCCCTCACGTCTCTCCCGGGTGTCCTGTCAGCCAGCAGTTTCCCCCGGGTCCGCAGCGCCGCCTCCGCCGCTGCTGCCACCGCCTCTCCCACATCCCCGGCCTCCAGAGGAGCCGCCGCCGCGCCGCGACCACTACCCCTCGCGCTTCTGCTCCCCGCTCCACTGCTTCTCCCCACCCCGCCGGCCCAGCTCGGCCCGGCTAGGTCCGGGGAGACAGCGCCGAAGGCCGCCGCGAGGCCTCCGCAGCCCCCAGCCCACAATCCACCGCGCGGCTCCGCCGGGGCGGGAGGGCCGCGGCCCGGGCCGCGGGGGAGGCCGGCCGCCTCGGGAGCGGGGCCGCGGCGCGGGCGCAGCCGGCGTTCCCCTCGAGTGGGAAATGCCCCGCGCGGCTCTCTGCGCCGCCTTTACACGCGGAGACAGAAACCCACGCCGAACTCCACTTTTTCCCACGACACTTCCCCCCGCCCGCGTCGTTGTCAGGAGCCCCCAGGAGCCCCCTTTCCGCCTCCCGGGGGCTGATCCGGGGCCTCTCAGTGTGACCCTCGCCTCCTCCCCCCACCCCCTCGGACCAACCGACTCCAAACGTTCTCGTATCACCCAGGGTCCATTAAAGTCACTACTTCCACAACATTCCATTTCTTCCTTACACCCCTTCAAAGTGAACATTGTTCAGTTTCCCAAATAAACGTCCTTTCAAAAATTAAAGGTCATGCCCTCTCCAGCAATCCACTGGCCTCTGAAAACAGTGCATTGTCTCTTCTATTGAGGCCTTCCCCCACCCATTCCTTCTCCAAGTTTTCCCCTAGTTCCAGGCCTTTCTCCTAAGCACCTATCACTTCTCTGGCACTGAAACCAGTCATTACTGCTGTTTGACTGAGATCCTTGAAGTGTGTTTATATTAATACTACCTCATTGTGATTCAACAGCAATCCAATTCAGCCTAGTTTCAGAGACTTGCTATCAAAACAGTAAAATACAATCCACAAGAAAGGGAATGTCTTAGGGTATTTTTACAAGAGAAAAAAAGGGCCCTCCAATCATTTGAATATGTATGTCTTAATTTTAGGAAGATTTCTGTCAATTTTGAAACTATTTCTTTGCCTAAAAATATCAAAGGTCCAGGCACTTATAAGACACTGTGTTTTAACAAATCAAAAGTGAAAACGTAACTCTTCACAGTTGAGGACTTAAAAAAAAAAAAAGCTGATGCAAGTTTGACTTCCAAGAAGTTACTTTGAAACTGCAAACATAAAACTATTTGTGAAATAACATTTTACTCACTAACGGTCGGATGGTGGGGGAAGGGAAGGACAAAAAAGAAGTAAGCAAAGAAAATAGATGAGAGGGAATTCTTACATTATATTTTTCTAAATTCTGTTCCCTACAGCTTTGTCATGAAAGTGATAATAATATCAATCCCCAGATATGAAATGAGTTTAAATATAAAATATTGATAATAAAGAAATCCTAAATCCCTGATCTCATATAAAACCAAATGAATTTATATTATGAACATGTTAAGGAAAGATCTGCCAAATTTTATTTAAGTCCACTTTCACTTTAAATATAGAATCAGTTCAGAGATTATAGTAAGAAATGGATTTAGCAATTTCCTGTAATTTTGAATCTACATCAGGAAGTCAACAACAGTTCCAAAGCTGCCTTAAGCCTGCTGTTTTGCCTTTTAAAAAATATTTACAGCTATACCCCACCTTGTTTCAAAAAAGATTCCAAATTGCTCTAGTTGCTACTTGCATTAAATAATAGCCATGAAGTATTTCCCATAGATTAGAACAAGACAAACTGGTTTGCTTTCCTTATTATCCACCTTTAGATAACACAGTAAAAAAAGGAAAATACACATTGAATGCTGTACTTTGTTCTTTCAAGAATCCAACATGATGTTTACTTTTAATTTTCCACAGAACAATTCATAATCATGAATCTAAACAGAAAAGTAAATGCTGATGATCAGTTTTGCAAAAGAAAAAAGCAAAACAAAACCTGTAAACTGTAACAAGTAGTTTGAATGTAAAAGAAGACAAATTTCAAATTCATTAATATGTTCACATATCCCTTGAATCATTTTAGTTTTAGAAAGAAAAGCCAAATCACAAGTAAGTGTAGACATATTATTAGCATTCATTTTCGGAGAGCACAGATAACAGAAAATTAAGAAAAACTAATAGAATCATCATTGCCCTCAAAAGAAGCAACTATGAAGAAAATAATTAGCCATGATATTACTGACACTGCCTTTGGCATAATGTTTATTATACCTATTAAGAATCAGGAATATGGCGAGGCAGACCTCTCCCATCTGTCTCACCCACTCTCTCTCTGGTGGATTCTCTCACCCCCCGCATCTCTGGCCTGTACCCCAGCTCGTGTATGCATAAATAAATAAATCTTTAAAAAAAAAAGAATTAGGAATGGTGACAATCATCAGGGGCATTTATTCTTATCAGAAGAATGGGTACATTTTCTATACCATAACACCTGTAAAGATTATGCTTCTGTTTACTATATGTTCTGTCCATATTTGAATATGGTGCTATACTGAGGTTAATGCATCCACTCAATGAACATCATTTTAATGGTTTGTTTGACAGAAATTACACATTCACATGGCAGTATAAACATAGAAGGAAAAGAGGTCACTTGTAGAAGGAGCAATCAGAAAAATCATTTTGCAATTTAGCTAGACATGAGCACTACCTCCTCTTTTTTCCACAATATGGAATTGTGATTTTTAAACTTTTTAAAATAGCTTAAATATGATTGATAAAATAATTTAGTACATTGGCTCTAAGCATTAGGAGAGTACTAAAAGGCAAAAAAACATGTTTATTTGGAATCAAAGAATTGCAATTCAAGAAGTACAGATTCAGGTAGAAATCCAAATATGAGTCCTTAGGAGGGTCAAAATTCAGTTTGTTTGGTTTTGTTCCCCTCCCCAACCCCGCCCCAAGAGAAAAAAAGAAGGATGAAGTAATGTTCAGGTGAAGGGAATCACAAGGCAAGAATAGTAAAGTTGACATTCGTTAGCCTTTTCGACAGGACATTCTCATTCTTGCTGACAGCTTGAAATGTTGGCAGTTTCGTCCACTTATATGAACTTTCACATCAAAAAACCAAACCCTAATGAAACTACTGTCAGCATAAAACTTTCAGTTCATGAGTTCATTGTATTTTACTTAGCAAAGATACTTTATACTAAGCACATAAGTGTAATTATACACACTCAGCTACAGAGGAGGTTTTAGAATGTGAATGGGTTTCATTTGATTGACTGAAGGTTTGCTATTGTGTATAATTCTGTCAAATAAGTCATTAAAATGTTATTCATGGGCCTCCCCAGTGGCGCAGCTGTTGAGCACTGGGTTGCGAAGCTGCCCGCAGCCTCTGCAGCGCCAGTTCGATCCCCGGCTGCTCCCCGGCCACCGCAGGAGGGTCCTACATGGTGCGCAGACCTCTCCTGCCACCCGCTGCTCCCCCTTAGCAGTGTATTTCGTTAGTCTGCCTGTTCTGCTCTCCGCTCTGGCTCTGGTGAATTCTCTCACCCTCCCGCGCTTCTGACTGTACCCAGTGCTTGTAAAAATAAATAAATATATCTTTTTTTAAAAATGTTATTCATTGATTAAGAGAACTTAATGACTTAATGGGATTGGCTTTTTTTTTTTTAACCTCACTCTGAATCATGTTTCATATGCATTTGGTACCAAAGGACATGTTGTGGCATAGTAGTATTGGTGGACCCTTAATAACCTTGGGCATGTTAGGCTCTCTAAAGGCCAGTTTCTTATGTGGATAGTGACAGTACCCACTTCAGAGACCTCCTGTGAGAATTCATTTAAAGTATAAAATAGTATAGCTCAGTGCCTAGCTCATAGTCAGTACTTGAAAATATTAGCCATCACACTCATTATCGTAATCTTCACTATCTCGTCATTCTTGGGAAGGCTGTGTAAATGAAAACCACATAGAAGTGGCAATGAAATGAATGAAGTGCATGAGAAGTCACAGATCTCAAAAGTCCTCATATGCTAAAGAGGGGAAGTAAGATCAGTGGTCAGAAGTTCTGAAAATTAGCAAGACAGAAAGCGGGCACATAAGAACTAAGGGCCAAGGTAAGATTGAGACTTCGCAATCAAACAGCCTAACATAGCAGCAAAACATCACATGAAACAAAACAAACAATTCCTATCTCCTATATAAAACCTTTTATGTAGGACCAGCATTTTGAATATAGGAACCAGACAAGTCAGATTACTATTGGAAAACAGTGAATAAGTTGTTGAACAGATTGGAGGGAGTATAGCCATCAGAAATATGGGCATATACTCATATGTAAAATTTTTTTCAAATCGGACCATTTCCCAAATGGAGTAAGTTATATTGACAAGATTCAGTCTCATATTTTTTCTTAAGTTGCTTTATACAGTATTTGTTTCTTTTATGTGTGGAGGCATTGTCTAGTTTTCTAAGTTATAAATGTTTCCAGGACAGGATTTTTCGTCGTTGCTGCTATTGTACTTTAAAAAAAGTCTTCAGAATCTGGAAAAATACACTAAATAGTAGACTTGCGGGCCTCCCTGGTGGCGCAGGTGGTTGAGCACGGCTCTGTGAAGCCTCTGCAGCGCGGGTTTGATCCCGGCCGGCCAGGGAGATTCCCACATGGCACAGCAGACCTCTCCTGTCTCGCCTGCTGCTCCCCTCAGCAGTGTATTTCAGTTGATCTGCCTGTTCTGTTCCCTACTCTGGTGAATCCTCTCACCCTCCCACACATCTGGCCTGTACCCTGATTCTTGTATGAATAAATAAATCTTTAAAAATAAATAAATAAATAAATAAATAGTAGACTTACAATGCATGCTTGTTGAACTAAAAAATAAATATGAATTACCCCTCGTTAGTAAATAGTATTTTGTATAATAAATATCAATAGTTCATAAAATTAATGGATGACCTTGAAATCATATTTGCTTTCATATCTCAAAACTATGGTGTCAGCAAATCCTATTAGTTTTACTTTCAAAATGTATCTAATATAAACACTTCTTACCACTCACACTGCATCCACCCTGGTGGAAGCCATTTCGCCTGCAAGGTCCCTAACTGAAACTGTTGGGTTATACACGACTCATTATAGGAAGTACAATTCATGGAGACTTCAGGGTGAATGATGCTTCTTGGAGTGGTCCAGCACAACAATCCTACTTGCTTAGATTTTGGCAAAAGTGCCCTAGCCCTGTGCTCCACCAATCCATTCTGAATACAATAGCTTGATCCCGCTAAAACTTAAAAATCAGATCATGTCATTCCTTAAAACTCATAACATTGCTTAAATGTTTCCAGTGGTTCTGTCTAATTCATAGTAAAAGGCCCCAGATGATTTCCTCCTACTCTTACCTCTCTGACTTCATCTCTTCCTGTTCCCACATTTCTTGTTTTGCTCTAGTCATATTGGGCTCCTCACTGTTCTGGGACGTGCCAGACATGCTACAACCCTAGAGTATTTGTATGTGCCCTTCCATCTGCTGGGAATGCTTCTCCTCCAGGTAGCTAAATGGCTAAGTCCCTTACCTCCTTCAGGTCTTTATTCTAATCTTCTCTGTGAGGCATTTTGTGAGGCATTTGCTCTGTCAGGCATTCAAATGTGACACTCATATTTGCCATTGCAGTCCCAGGCCCTAAAAACATTTCCATTTTATTGTTTGCCTTAGTCTTTTTTTTTTTATCATCTAACTCTGATATGTTTTACTTATGCATTTTCTTTCTTCTGCAGGAATACAAACTCCTTGAGGGCAGAGAGTTTTGACTGTTTTGTTTACCACTTCCCACACCTGGAAGAGTGCTGTTACAAGGTAAAAAACACTTGTTGCAATAATTAATGGATGATAAAGACAAACTGTGCTTATAAATATAAACCACTTCCTTTCATACACTAAGCAGAATGAGTATTAGTCTAATGTCTTAAAAACAATTTGCCACCGATATATTATAGGGTCCAAGATTTGGGTTTGTTTTGTTTTTGTTTTTATTTGTTTTTTTTTTAAAGATTTATTTATGCATACAAAAGCTGGGGTACAGGCCAGAGGTGTGGGGTGTGAGAGGATTCACCAGAGACAGAGTGGGGAACAGAACAGGCAGATCAACTGAAATACACTGCTGAGGGGAGCAGTGGGCAAAGCAGGAGAGGTCTGCTGCACCATGTGGGTATTTCCCTGGCTGGGGATCGAACTTGCGCTGCAGTGGCTGCAGATAGCTTCATAGGTTGCATCTTAACCCCTTGCGCCACCAGGGAGGCCCTTGTTGTTGTTTTTAAATATGGGACGATTCAGGAGCTTGGCACCATCCTGTGCAGGCATCATGCTATCATTTTAGTATTATTCAAGTTTTAGTATATGTGCTGTCAAAGCAAACATGGGCCCAAGATTTTGTAAATCAATATTAGCTTAGTCAATTTATGATAAACATGGTAGTCTCAGCTATTTTACAATTGAAGTATTTTAAGTATTAAGTATATGAAATTATTTTTAAGGACAGAATGATTAAATATTTATTAGGAAAAAGTTTTCACATAAAGCTTTCCTAAGAAAAGGACAAATTTCATTTAAAAGTTTTCTAGGAAAATTATGGGCAACTTAGAAGCCACACTTTCCCAGAGAAACAGCAGCCATATTTGGCCTCTCAAGGGATTTCCTCAAGAACCACCTCTTGCATCAACCAGTTATGTACCTTAACCCAGGTATTGCTCAGAAAGAGCTTCCAAAGCAGCAGGAATACAAATCGCTATACTGCTATGTAATACTTATAAATAGAAAAAAAAATTAACTGTAAGAAATATTTTACAAGCAAAATAAACAGAAACAAATGACAGCAACAACAACAACAAAAAAAAAATGCTGAATATGAAACTAGAACAATTTTACAACATAATCCAAAGTAAGAGATTACTGTAACAATGGACTGCAATCATATAAAGGACTTTTCTTGGATACCAAAATACATTAGAAAGTTCATTTAATTCTCATGCCACTGACTGGGGTTTTGGTTCCTATTGTACTAGGCAGTAGAATATCTGTTTTCCTGCCTTATTCTCTTTACTTTTATGAATTCCTGAGCATTAATAAAACAAATTCTCAGCCAGAATCTGATTTCAATCTAGAAGTCTTATTTCCAAAAATCTAACTTTAGATTTAGAACAGCATTTCCCCCTTTCATACTTTGATTTATTAACTCTTAAGGGTTCCATTTAAGATAAAAGTAATAAACTCAAAAGAAAGAAAACATCATTAAATTCAAAGACTTGGGACAGATGAGGCCTCACATTTGACAGCAAAGGAAATGGAGGTCCAAAGGACTCAGATAATGTTTCAGCAGTGGCAGCTGATTTCCAATCAGAAGCCCTGTTTAAAGACATCCTGTCCAGTGCTCTTTGTCCCACTTTATATTGCAGGAATGCTACAGCAACAGATTACTGATAAAGCTACGAATTAGAATTATGTTAAGTGGAATCATTTACATGAGTTAAAAAACAAAAAAACTAAAAACAAATTCCATTTACATGAGTTAAAAAACAAAAAAACTAAAAACAAATTCCCCCTCTCCTTCAAAGAAAGTTAAAGCTTTCTCTCAAGTATGAAATACAAAGTTTCTTAATACTTTTAAGAAAAACATCTTGTAGGGAAGAGTTTGCCTGACAATAAGTATTTAATAACTTAAGAAATAATCAGTGTAGATTAATTTGTTAATTTAGGTTTAGTTCACAAATCCAAGTTTATTTGTTTGCAAAAATGCAGTATTTTAGAAAATGTATACCTTGTCCTTGTTTATTCCTCCTTAGTAAATATTTAAAAGCCTATTTCCATTCTTCTAAGTTTATTCCAACTTTGCAGTTCCATATGAACAGCAAAGAAATGGTAAAGTGAGCATAAAGGACACATTCATGAAACATAAGTATTTCTGTGTCTGTTACAAATTGAAAGTCAGGCTACTTATAGTTTTTTCCCACAAATCCATACAACAAGCATATATCAAATCAACGAGCAAACAAAAAACTTGTATAAATGGCTTTGCCTTATGATTAAGCTGGCTCCCTGATGCATGCTAGTGGAGTGTTATATTGATTCCAGGTGGTCAGCATATATTCTGGTGAATGGCATTCAGAGGGAAATTGCTTTCCTCTATGTCTGTTGGATTCTTTATGGTCTGCCCGAACTGCTGCATTTTGCCCCAGTATGTTAGAGGCTACCTTAGTTACCCACTACTTGACCCCAATACGAGGCTAAATTTTAATCAAAATCACAATTCTCTTAGTGGTGGAACCAATATTCTGATTGTGATTCTAAACCTTTTATTATGAGGAAGTAGGGGAAATATTCCTTCACCAATACTTCCAAACCCATTGCACTCATCCTCATTCTCAAGTAGACATTCAGACCTCCATTCACACTCAGTGCATATTTCTCAAGGATGTTTCTGGGTCTGTGATCAGCAAGTCTGATTCAGTTAATGTTCTCATTAAGCTCCCTCCCTCTCTCCATGGGATGGTATACCTTTGGGAGGTAATTAGGTTTCAGATAAAGTCCTGATCTGGGGTAGGGTAGAAAGTAAAGAAGAGAGGCATTAAACAAATAATTATAGGAATTGTTCAACAATAGTTGGGCTACATGTCATGAAGCAGTAAAAGAAGAAGCTATGAGACTTTTAAAGGTGAGTGTACTTTAATGTATTGATGGATGAGCAGAGAATCCTTGCCCAAGGAAGCAGCTTTTAAACTGAATAATGAGTTTAAGTTGGCCATGGAAGAATGGTGGTAGAAACAACCAGCAGAAACATCTCTGAGACATGAAGGAGCTCAGTGAGCAGGGCAAACAGAGAAGAGGCCATTGTGACATACAGTAAGAAATGCAGTAAGATAAAGGTAGGCTTTCGCTATACTGGGAGCTATAGGTCACATTGGAGTATGAATTTTATTATAAGCTCTAGTAGAGTTTTGACAAATACAAACTTATTTTTAAAAGATTAGGTTGACTGCTCTGTGGAGAATGAGTTGAGGGAAAAAACCAAGAGAAGATGTGGCCTGTGCCACTTCATAATGGACACACTTCTGTATGGTCTAAATGTTTGTGCATGCCCGCCCCCTCCAAATTCATTTGTTGAAGTCCTACCCTCCATCCCTCCGTGTGATGGTGTATACCTTTGGGAGATAATTGGGTTTAGATAACTTCCTGATGGTGAAGCCCCCACAATAGGATTAGAAGAGGAAGACACAGATTGAGAGAGAGAGAGAGAAAGAGGGAGAGAGAGAGAGAGAGAGAGCGTGCGTGCTTTGTCTCTCTTTACCACATCAGGACATTGCAATAAAATGGCCACCTACAAGTCAAGAAGCAGGTCCAGAATGTTCCTCACCAGCAACAGAATCTACTGGCCCCTGGATCGTGGACTTATCAGACTCTGTGACTATGAGAAATGAATGTCTATTGTTTAAGCCACTCAGTTTATGGTATCTTGTAATAGCAGTCCATGCTAACTAAGAATGGTCTGTCCCACTCAGGTGATGGTAATAAAGACAAAAAGGCAGTAGACAGATTTGAGAGGTATCCTAGGAGACAGAATTGAAGTACTTGGTGATTAGTTGGTCAAAGAGGTTAAGAAATAAGCAGACATTGAAGATGATTCCTAGTTTTTAATTTAAGCAACTGGGAGAAGGGTGGAGCCATTTAATGAGGTAGGAAACATTGGAGGAGGAAAAGATTTGGCACCACAAGTTCCAATGGACATATTCAATTTGGAATGTCAGTGTAATAGCTACTGGAAATGTTAAGGAGGTAATAAAACATATGGGTCTGAAACTCAGGAGAGAGACCTGAATGGATATATAAATTAGGAAGTTGTCAACATGTAATTAATAATTGAAAGGATGAATGTGTATAAGATGAGAGAGAGAGACAATAGAGAGATGAGATGAAAGGAGAAGGGAAAGGAAAGGAAATGAAGGGAAGAGTGCTTGCTACTGGCAACAAATCCATTCAACAAGCACATATCAAGCCAAATAAACAAATCAAGTTTGTATAAATGGTTTTGTCTTTATGATTAAAGTGGCTCACTGGTATGTGCCAAAGAGTGCTGCTTTGAGTCTGAGCAGTTAGCATATCCTTCTGGGTAATGGACTAATCCTGAGAAGAGGTAAAGCAACCAAGCAAGACTGGAAAGAGGAACCAGAAAAATAGCAGGAAATCTAGGAGACTGTGGGGGTTACAGGAAGTACTTTAGTGGAAGCAGCTGGAAATGGTCAACTATGGCCAACAGATGTGTGCTGCCCATTATGTTAACCAGCACGAATGTCACTGCTGATTCTAGCAAGACAAGTATGGTAGGTGAAAGAATTAGAAGCAGGTTATTATGAACTGAGAATTGTTATATGAAGAACAAAGAATGGGTAAACTGTTTCTAGAACTGGGCATAAAAAAAAAGAGAGAATAGATGGAATAGTAGGGGGAAGTAGATATGAGGTCTAGGGATTTTATTAATATAGTAGATGTTTGAACATGTTTGAATTTCCAGAAGTGTCTTCAAAAGTAAAGCAAAAGTAATTCCACTAAGTGTAACAATTTTCTCCCAATATTTGTTTGCTAATGTTAATCTATGGGTCAGGCAGTCTAATACCATTTAAAACTTTTGATTGGACTTGACAAAAAAATCTGCCTTAATCAAAAAAGAATAAAACGATAATTTTCTTTTTGCCTATGTCATTAAAAAGTCCTTATTAGTGATGGCTTATACATGGTAGGATTTAGTGGCTCACATGTCAAGTAGAAATCAGTGTTTTCCTGGCTCTCAGCTTTGCTGTCATTCATTTCTCCATTTAAAAATATTACTTGATAAACTACCATTTAAAAAAGGAGACACGTTTCCTGTCCTGTGGACTTTGTAATCTACGGTGAGGATCCCTGTACTCCTCGGTGTTGACAGGTGTAGGGTAAGGTAAAAGGTATCGGGCTTTTCTGCCCTCCCGTCATCAGGATAGATGAGGGAACCCTGTGATCCTGAATGCATGCCTGATGGCGGGCACCTGAAGTGGGTACACCTGCACTAAGACTGTGCTTTTTTAAGGGCGGTGTCACAGGGACGTTAGAAGCCGAGAAAGCCGCAGCAGAAGCTGAAGAGAAGCCAAGATCACCAGAGAGCCCAGATAGAGTGAGGATTTGCTGGGGGCTGGGAGGCCTGCCAGCCTCCCGGCCCCCCAGCACCCCTGCTTGCCATATGCCTGGTGAACCCCAATAAAAGACCTGCAAAAAACCACTGAGGAAGAGTCCTCCTTTACCCGGTCTGCATGGGATCAGGAAACCTGCACCGTGTTTATTTCAGCCCTTACAACAGGCATCAAGCAATGGGAAATGGAAGGGAGATGACTGCTAGCTGCTCCTACAACTGCCTATGTGCAGACCAGTAAAGCCAAGACAAACTTGTTTTACAGGTTCAGAAAAAGTCCCAGATTGCTTCTCTCTAGCTTTGCTTGTGTGCTGGGCCCATCCCTGAACCAATCACAACAGCTAATGTGAGGCCCCAGTTGGCTAGATCTGAATCACACCTCACCAGAACACAGAAAATTAGAATGAGGAAAGATGTGATTCTCCAGAAAAGAAAAGCAAACAAACAAAACTGCGTTCCCAATTCAAAAGAGGAAATAAGTGTGGGTTGAGAGTCCAGCAAATGTTCACAACTGGTCTCCTACACACAGTAACCTAGATTTGTTACTGCAAATTAGCTCAACTTCCCTTTAATTGCTTTCATTTTACCACACACATTTAGGAACTTGCCTTGCTTACTTCTTCCACTGCGATTGTGATTGCAAATGAAGTCCCTTTCATTTGCTGAGGAACTGGGGCCTCTCTTCCATGCCATCTATATTTTCTGACTTTGAAATAAACCCCAGTCAACCAACAAGTAAGAAAACAAAAATCCATTCAGAGTTTTAAATGTTGTTTCTTCTAGTGACTACAGTGTAACAAAAAAAGATTAATAAAAATAATCAGATCTCAGGTAACAATAAGTTATATTACCTTATATTAACTTATTATTGACTTTTAATAATAAGTTCTATTACCTAACTTTAGAGGCTCCTTTCAGGTACCTTAGGCACTACCTGTCTTTACTGTTCCTTTCTCTGAGCTGAGCAATTCAGCAACTCTAACCTGTGCTCACACTGTTTTGAAATTTTGCTTACTGATCTCTTTCCCACTGACTCATGGGTTCCTGGAGGACAGGGCTTCAGCCTTTATCTCTATATTACCAGTACAAAGCTCATTGTGTAAAACTAACACGGTGGAGGGTCAGTGTTTTCTGAATGAGTGCTTTATGCTTCGATTGCATTTAATCCTGATCACAGCCCTATGAGACAGAAATGATCAAACAGAGACTTGGAGAGGTAAGGAAAGTGACTTCAGCATTTGAACTTGAATCTATATTATGCCAACGTCTGGATTCTTGACCACTGCCTTGATCAAAATGTATTCATTTTTTTTGGAATAAGATTCAAATCTAGGGCCTCCCTGGTGGCGCAAGGGGTTAAGTCTCAGCACTATGAAACAATCCGCAGCCACTGCAGCATGAGTTCCATCCCCAGCCGCCCCATGCTCTCCCCAGCAGTGTATTTCAGTCAGTCTGCCTGTTCTGTTCCCCAGTCTGTCTCTGGTAAATCCTCTCACTCCCCCGCCCCCTGCCCCATACCTCTGCCCTATACCCCAGTTCCTGTATGCATAAATAAATAATTAAAAAAAAAAAGATTCAAACTCTAGTCTGACAGATTTGCTTAGTTGGAACCTGTCTGCCTTATAAGTTTTTCTGTCATAATTCTCCTTCATGCATCTTTTTTCACAGTCCCTGACCAGCATTATTTCTGCCTCTTTGTTTTTGCTGGACTCCCTCAACTCTGCATACTAAAATCTTATACATTCTTTGAGGATCAGCTCAGACATCAGTCCTTTTGTGCAATGTTCCCTTATCATTTAGCCAGAAGTGACTGCCTCTTCTCCTCCCCCTCCTCTTCTGGACCCCTCCCCTCCACACCCCCTTCCTCTCTCCCATCCTCTCCTTCTACCCCTCTTTTTAAAAATTTATTTTTATTATTATTTTTTAAGATTTATTTATTTATGCATACAAGAACTGGGGTACAGGTCAGAGGTGCGGGGAGGGTGGGGTAAGAGGATTCACCAGAGACAGAGTGGAGAACAGAGCAGGCAGATTGACTGAAATACACTGCTGAGGGGAGCAGCGGGTGAGACTGGAGAGGTCTGTTGTGCCATATGGATTGCTCCCTGGCCGGGGATTGAACTCATGCTGCAGAGGCTGCAGATTGCTTCATAGTGCTGTGCTTACCTCCTTGCGCCACCAGGGAGGCCCTCTCCTTCTACCCCTCTTCTCTCCTCCCCTCTCCATCCTCTTCCCTATTATCATATTATTTATTTCTGAGCCACAAATATGGCATCTATGACACACTAGCTCCTGTTCAAACTAAAAGCAATCCTGCTAGTTTCCCTATTAGATACTGCACCATGTCTTATCCTCTCCATGACCCCTAGAACAGTGATTTGCACACAGTAAATGTAAAAAAAAAAAAAAAAAATTACTGAATGAATTAGTGATAGTATCAGTGCCTTGGTGGTCTGCCATCCATTTCCTTCAGTATCCAGGGCTTAAGACTGTGCACATCTGTAAAGGCCGGACCGGACACAGTGCAGGTTTTCTGATCCCATGCAGACCGGGTAAAGGAGGAGTCAGAGTCCTCAGTAGTTTTGCAGGTTTTTTATTTGGGGTTCACCAGGCATATGGCAGGCAGGGGTGCTGGCTGGGGGGCCGGGAGGCTGGCAGGCTTCCCAGCCCCCAGCAAGTCTTCACTCTACCTGGGCTCTCTAGCGTTCGTTATGCTGCTTCGGCTTCTTTTACTGCTGCTGCTGCTCCTGCTTCTGCTGGCGTCCCTGTGACGCCGCCCTTAAAAGCACAGTCTTAGCCCAGGTGAATCCTATCTACATCTGCCCACACCCTACTCCAGGTGCCCGCCATCAGGCATGCATTCAGGACAAGGATCCATCATCTATCCTGATGGCGGAAGGGCAGAAAAGCCTGACATTTTCTTTACCCTACAACATCATTATTAAATCTATTCTCACATTCCATATCCTCCTCATTGCTTGGAGTTTATGTTCTCTCTAGATAGTCAGGAAGGACTTATGCATTCAGAACCACCAGCTCTCAACCCAGCAAACTGAAGTATAGAAAAGACTTTTGATAACTGTTAACAACATGGTTTCATAAATAGTTTGAAGATATGGCTCTGTGAATAATATTTTTAGTTTAAAAGGATTAGTGACTTGAAGAAGAAAAATAAATTTATTGTAGATGTTTCTAGAGATGAGATAATTTGCTCTGCTAACATTAAAACCTCAGATTAACCAGAACCCAGTTAACTGGCATTAATTGGCATCTCCAATTATATATATATATAATTGGAGATGCCATTAATATATTGTAGGGTAAGGAAAAATGTCAGGCTTTTCAGCCCTCCCACCATCAGGATAGATGATGGATCCTTGTGGTCCTGAATGCATGCCTGATGGCGGGCACCTGGAGTAGGGTGTGGGCATAGGTAGATGGGATTCACCTGGGCTGAGTGAGACTGGGCTTTTAAGGGCGGCATCACGGGGACGCCAGCAGAAGAAGAAGCCGAAAGAGAAGCCGAGAAAGCAAGCAGCAGAAGCCAAGAAGCAACAGAACGAACTCCAGAGAGCTCAGATAGAGTGAAGACTTGCTGGGGGCTGGGAGGCTGCCAGCCCCCCAGCCAGCACCCCTGCCTGCCATATGCCTGGTGAACCCCAATAAAAGACCTGCAAAAAAGCCACTGAGAACTCTGACTCCTCCTTTACCCAGTCTGCATGGGATCAGAAAACCTGCACTGTGTCCAGTCCTGCCTATATATATATATATATATAAAAGAGAGAGATTCGGTAGAAAAAGACAAATGACAGCAACAACAAAATATTTTCAGGGGGTTTTTTCAGACCAGCAACTAGCAGCATCAATCCTGTAAATTAACAGCATCATTTCCAAAAATGAAGCGACTCAAAATTCCAAATAATGCAATGAGATAGACAGGTAAAAGGGGTTAACCAAAAAACGTATTTAACAAGTACATGTCCTTTCCCTCAAACTGTGGTTAAGCAATGTTACAGCATAAGACTAGTGAGCTGCCTATGAGTTGTGGGTAAATATAATATTTCATAAAAAAACAATTTTGCAAACTTGTTTAAGGAAAGAATTATAGCAACTAAATTAACTGGAAATATAAGGCCATTTTCAGAAAGAGACTGGAATCCTCAATGTGCAGCTGGAGCAGAAGATCCTGATGTGCCTTGTTTTCTGCTAAATTGCAGGCTTCTTCAATGATCAGGTTTCAAGTTTCACTGCAGCAACTGACTCAAAGTGATTATTTAGCCTGCAAAAGAGAAATCAGTATAAAGGGGCATGATTGAGGTATTGAAAATTGCAATTACGGAAGGCACATGAAAATTGATCTGTTCTTCCTTTGAATTCTGGTTGAACAAAACAAGAACAAGAGAGTTTAAAATAAAGTTTAATCTTAATGAAAGTAGAGATCAGTGTGATTTCATGCAGCATTTTAAAAGGGGGTGCTTTCACAGTGACAGAGGGGGCGTAGAGAAAAAGGCTGAAATAAGAAATATATTAATATATTTTAAAAAAGACTTATTTATTTATGCATACAAGAGCTGGGGTATAGGCCAGAGATGCGGGGAGGAGCAGGGATGAGAGGATTCACCAGAGACAGAGTGGGGAGCAGACTGACTGAAAGACTCTGCTGAGGGGAGCAGAGGGTGAGACAGGAGAGGTCTGCTTCACCATGTAGGAATCTTCCTGGCTGGCTGGGGATCGAACTCCTGCTGCAGAGGCTGCGGGTTGCTTCATAGCGCAGTGCTTAACCCCTTGTGCCACCAGGGAGGCCCCTATATATTAATATTTTAACTGAATAATCACATGTATTAGCATTTAATGACAGACTCAACAAAACCAAGTTTCAGGTAGTTAGAAAATAAGAACTTGAAGGCTAGCATTGAAGATTCTGCTGGAAGAACGTAATAGTTACAATATTATAATCCAATTCTAAGTAAATGCTCATGGTGAACAAAGTGGTCATTAGGAAGCATCTGTTCAGATAATAACAACAATGCAGCTGGTGTGTTTACAGTTATTTCACCATTATTAAAAAAAATTACCTGCATTTATTTTTGTTTTGCTTTGTTTTTCTCCGTATTTTCAATTACCTTCCTGGGGCTCCTTCCCACCCTCCCTAATCCAGCTCTTCAAACCAAATTCTACTTCAAAGACCCTTTTCAAACTGCAGTTTAGTCCAGGAAGTGATCTCTGACCTCGCTACTGGGAAAAAGCAAGTCTAATCTTTCCTCCATATCTCTTGTGCAACATTAGTCATTTTCATTCATTTAATATGGGTTTGTATTATATGGCTTTTTTCCCATACTAGGCCATAAGCCTAACATTCATGATTTATCTGTGGATTCTCTACTTATTTCTTTCTTATATATAGAAAGCAATCAACAACTCTTTGTAAATAATGATTAAATATTTATTTAATAAATAGGACAATAAGAATGTGGTTGTATTGATGGAACTGTAGCTTAACCAAATTCCTTTTGACCAGTATCTCACTTTTCAAAGGCAAGATGAATTTCTTATGACTTCATGAGCTAAGCATTGCCATACAATAGATATGTTCCAGAATCTCTCTGTGAATTAATTTGATAAATATAATTATAATTTAATAGCAGAAGTGTCTTCAAGGGAATTATGCATAGGGTCTTTTTGAAATACCTAATTTAAGTATTTTCTAAGTGGTGATTTTAACATGGGATAAGCTGATTTTTTTTTTTAAAGATCTATTTATTTATGCATACAAGAGCTAGGGTGCAGGCCAGAGATGTGGGGAGGGGGAGTTGGTGAGAGGATTCACCAGAGACAGAGTAGGGAGCAGAACAGGCAGATGTACTGAAATACACCGCTGAGGGGAGCAGTGGGCAAGACAGGGGAGGTCTGCTGTGCCATGTGGGTCACCCCCTTGGCTTGGGATGGAACTTGTGCTGCAGTGGCTGCAGATAGCTTCATAACGCTGTCTTTAACCCCTTATGCCACCAGGGAGGCTCCTGATTTTTTTTAAGTATTTATTTACATATAATAAAAAGCATTTTTTTAGTGCACAGCACTTTAAGTTTTGACAAATACATGGAGTCACATAACCAAGAAAAAGAACAGTGTGATCACTCAAAAATTTCCCTTATGCTGTCCCTTAGTTCTTCACTCATTCCAAGCCCTGCAACCACAGATCTGTTCTCTATTCCTATAGTTTTGCCTTTTCCAGAATGTCACATAAATGGAATCAGATAACGTATGGCCTTTTGAGTCTGGCATCTTTCACTTAGCAAAATGCATTTGAGAGTCATCCATATTGTTAAAGTATCAATAGCTCATTTTTAAAATTGTTGAGTAGTATTCCGAGGCATCGAAGTACTATAATTGAAGGATATTTGTTTCCAACTAAGTTAGCTATTATGATTAAATCTGATATAAATATTCATTTACAAGTTTTTGTTTGAGTATACATTTTCATTTCTAAATATCTAAGAGTAGGACGGCTTGATCATATGGTAAGTGTGCAACTTCACAAAACCACCAGGCTATTGTTTAAAATTCCTGCACCATTTTTGTCTCCATCAACGCATCAACAATCTACAAGAATTGTTCCGCACTTGTTATTCTAAATTTTGTTTTAAAAAGCCATTCTAGTGAGTGTGCAATGGTATAGCACTGTGGTTTTAATTTGTGTTTCCGAATGACCAATGATAATATACATCTTCTCATGTGCTTATTTGCTCTCTGTATATATGTTCTTTGGGGAAATAACTGTTGAAGTCTTTGGTCCATTTTTTTAAAAAAGATTTATTTTATTTATTTATGTATACAAGAGCTGGGGTGTAGGCCAGAGGTACAGGGTGGGTGAGAGGATTCACAAGAGACAGAGTGGGGAACAGAACAGGCAGATATATTGAAATACACTGCTGAGGGGAGCAGTGGGAGAGACAGGAGAGGTCTGCTGCGCCATGTGGGTTCACTCGCTAGCCGGGGATCGAACATGTGCTGCAGTGGCTGCAGAGAGCTTCATAGTGCTGATGCTTAACCCCTTGTGCCACCAGGAAGGCCCCCTTTTGTCCATTTTTAAAATTGCATTTTTTGTTTCTTATGGTTTGCTTTTATTTACATAATTCTTTAAATCGTATAATTATTTTGTAGAAAAATTAGAAATTACAGGTAAGAAAATTTAAATCACCAGTAAACCATATAAGGAGATAACTATAGTTCGATTCTGATATATGTGCTTCAAGAATATTTTTTTTTCAAGAATTTTTTTTTAAGTAGATGTACATGTTGAAACCTGTAACCTGAATTTTCTTGGTTGTCTCAATCTAAACATACAAATAAGATCAGTAAGTAATAACTCAGTATTACTGAGCCCCATTCTATATCTTGTTCAGAAATTGCTTAAGATAGGCAAGGGAGGATCCTGTTTATTATTATTAATATTTTTTTTATTTTTATATTCCCCGTACAATTGCACCCCTAAGGGAGGATACTTTAATGGAGAAACTGTTAGCCCCAGAAAAATTTTTTTTCACATACTGGAATTTGTAAATGCTGATTACTGAATTAACAAAAAAAAAAATCCCTTATGACATTTTTTGCCTAAAAGGGCTGCAATGTGATATTTAAAGATTATGTTAAAATTATAGCAGGAGTAGTGGGAAGGAAAGTTGAAGGTGGAAGTTGTAGAGAAAAAGAGCTAAATCCTCAACTACCATAACAGGATACCAATAGACAATGTCTTAAATCTATAAATCAAGAAATTGCTGAATGAGCAAATTACTTAAACACAAATAGATGGACAACAGATGAAATAGTAGCTCCTGGCTGCTCTTAAGAGCAGTGTGGATAAGAAGTAGCACAGGGGGATAAACATCAGCACTGTGAGGCTGTCTGCAGCTAGCCCACTGCTCCCCTCAGCAGTGTATTGCAGTAGGCCTGCCTGTTCTGCTCCCCACTCTCTCTGGTGACTCTTCACACACACCCTCATCTCTGGCCTGCACCCCAGTTCTTGTATGCATAAATAAATAGATCTTTTTTAAAAAAAGAGGTAGCACAGAGGTCCAACTGTAGCCCCACATTAATATTTAAAATTTTTTTTATAGGGCCTCCCCTGGTGGCGCAGCGGTTGAGCGCTGGGCTGCAAAGCTGCCCACAGTCTCTGCAGCGCCGGTTTGATCCCTGGCTGCCGGCGAGGGTCCCACATGGCGTGCAAACCTCTCCTGCTGCGCCCGCTGCTCCCTTCAGCAGTGCATTTGGTCAGTCTGTCTGTTCTGCTCCCTGCTCTGGCTCTGGTGAATTCTCTCACCCTCCCCCACTTCTGACTGTACCCAGTGCTTGTATAAATAAATAAATAAAAGCTTTAAAAAAAAAAACTTAAAAAAAAATTTTTTATACCATGTACATATATTACTTTGATAAAAAAATAAATAAAATTATTTGTGTACTCCTCAAATAGAATTGGAACTGATGACTCAAAAGCCTAACATTTTTTAGTTCTTGCTACTGTAAAATTATCTACCAGAAGTTATAGGCACTTACATTGCTACCAGCATATATGACAAGTATCCATTTCCCTACCTCTCTGCCAACCTAGGCTGTTTTTCAAATCTTTGCCAATTGGGTAGGAAAAAAAGTTTCAGCTATGTGAAGCACATTTTCTTTAAGTAGATCCTACTTAAAGTTGAAGCTAAATGTCATTCTCTGTTTCCTTCCTGCTGAATTCCTAGGTTAATACTTAATGAAATCATTAATCTTCTGTATCAGCTTATGTCTTCACATTTAGACTGTAGTCTAGATGGGCTGTGAAAATTGCCTTCATTGTGAGGTAAGAGAAAAGATAATATATCCCAAAGGGAAGTATTTCTGTTTCCCCAAACTAGTGCCTCTTCCTGACTCTCTATTTCTAATAATTTTAGATGCTTTCCTCCATATTTAGCCAGTATCTAATTAATCAAAATTGACTCTCCTCATGCTCATACCATCACTTCCTTTCTAGTCCCACACTTACCAGTCAAGTATTGGTTTTGCTTTTAGTGGAATTTTAATAGATATTTCCAAATTACCCTTCCAAGAGATTTTATGTGAACCTATATTTCCATCTATAGTATAGGAAAACAACTGTACTCAAATTGGCAACAACACTTGGTATTAACAAACTTTTTGATCTTTATCAATCTAATAAATGAAAAACAGATGATGGATGCCTTATTGTTACTTTGACTTGTATTGCTTATGTATGTAGCTATAAGGTGTGATTTATGCCTATACCTCAGTACCAGCACAGGTCACACAGGCTCAGAGCTTGGGAGCTTAGCAATGCCACCGTTTTACTTTATTAACTTTACAACAGAAGGAAAGGGAGAAGGAGGAGGGAACACATGTTGAAGTCATCATCTTTGCTTTCCTTTGTGAATTTGGGGTTTTATAGCCTTCTCCACCTAAGATTAAAACTTCACCCACGATTTAAAAATACTTTTTATTATAAAAGTATTTAAAGACACAAAAGTAGAGAAAATAGAATAATGAATTTTTATGTATTTATCACATAGCTTAACAAAATTTAACATTTATATTTTTGTCTCCTCTATGCCATACCTAATTAATTTCATGAACTTTTCTTTATAAAAAGATCCCAGGTATATTATTTTACTCGTGAACACATTATTAATTTCTTTAAAAAGAAGGATTTTTATTGATATATAACATGTAGCTCAATTAATTTTCACAAAATAAGAACACTCATGTAACCATTTTCATATCAAGAAATAGAACTATCCATTGGCTCCATAAAAATAGCCATCTCTAAATAACCATGAATAAATAAAATCTGGAAAACTGTTAAAAAAAAAAGACAAGAAATAGAATATCACCATACTACAGAAGTTCTTTTTTGTCCATTCCTGGCCACTACTGTAAGGGAGAAAAAAGTTTATTTCAACCCTTTCAGTGTCCCTGACTGAGTCTGAAAATTAAACTGACAAAGACAGACTAGCAGGGGAAAAACAGATACATGTAGTTAATATTAGTTGTACAAGATAGGAGAGCTTTCATGGAAGCTGAAGAATGCTTAAACCTGTGTATTTTTATCCTAAGTTTGAGGAACAATATTCATAGAGGAATATGATTGGTTAAGGAGTATGAGGTAATTATAATAAACTGGGGGAAAGTCAGTAAGACCTGTTTGCAAGAATTCTTCTTGGACACGGTTTGTCCTCAGAGACAAGGTTGCTTCTTTCCTCTAGGTGCAGAGAGGGCACCTCTCGTATTTGTTTTATGACTTGTTTCAGAGGAAGCTGGAAGGAGGAAAGTCAGAGTAACCCTCATAGGTTGCTTTCTCAAATCCCTTCAACTTAAAAGATTCAATATGCCAAACTACCATACTTGGGGGTATTATGTCCTGAACTCCATTATTTCCCTACCCCCCCAAAGTTAACCAATATCAGCTTCAATTAATTTTGCCTTTAAACACATAGAATTACATTACAAACTTTACATATAAGAAGGAGCATATTGTTGGTGTCTGGTTTACTTCACTCAACATTATGCTTTTTTTTTTTTTTAAGATTTATTTATTTATTTATACAAGAACCAGGGTACAGGCCAGATGTACGGGAGGGTGAGAGGATCCACCAGAGAAAGAGCAGGGAACAGAACAGGCAGACTGACAAAATACACTGCTGAGGGGAGCAGCAGGCAAGCCAGGAGAGGTCTTCTGTGCCATGTGGGACCCTCGCTGGCTGGCCGGGATTGAACCAGCGCCGCAGAGGCTGCGGACAGCTTCACAGCGCGGTGCTCAACCACCTGCGCCACCAGGGGAGGCCCAACATTGTGCATATACAACTTATTGATGTCATGTCTAGCAGTACTTTGTCCATTCTCATCACTGTAGAGTCTTTCATTGTGTGAAAATTCCCTGAGTTTTTGATAATTCTATTGATATTTAAGTTGTTTCCAATTTTCATTTATTACAAATAGTATTATAATTATCATTCTTATACAAGCCTTCTGTTGCTCATGTAACTGCATTTCTCCTGTGTATAGACCTAGGAGCAGGATCACTGGATCATAGGGTCTACTTATATTCAGTCTTAATAGTTACTTTCAATTTTCCAAAATGTTTGTACCAACCAACACTCCCAAAATCAGTGTTTAAGAATTACAATTGTTCGGTCCTCCCTGGTGGCACAGGGGTTAAAGACAGCGCTATCAAGCTAATGCCAGCCAACACAGCACAAGTTTGATACCCAGCCGTCCAGAGCTAACTCACATGGTGCAGCAGACCTCTCCTGTCTCGCCCACTGCTCCCCTCAGCAGTGTATTTCAGTAGATGGGCCTGTTCTGCTCCCACTCTCTCTGGTGAATCCTCTCACCCTCTGCACCTCTGGCTTACACCTCAGTTCTTATATGCATAAATAAATTAATCTTATTTATTTATGCATACAAAAACGGGGATACGGGCTAGAGGTGTGGGCGAGAGGTGCAGGATGAGAGGATCCACCAGAGACAGAGTGGGGAAAGAACAGGCAGATTGACTGAAATTCACTGCTGAGGGGAGCAGCGGGCAAGTCAGGAAAGGTCTGCTGCACCATGTGGGTTGCTCCCTGGCTGAAGACCAAATTCGTGCTGCAGTGGCTGCAGTTAGCTTCATAGGTTGCGTCTTAACATTTATATTTTGGGGCCACCAGGGAGCCCCATAAAAATAAAAAGAATTACAATTATTCCACATTGTCATCAACACTGGGTGTGTTCAGTTGTTCCAAGTTAGATTTTCTGGGAAGTAGATCTGAGAAGATTATCATGCAGGAAGCTTATTAGAAGGTACTCTGCAGAAGGGAATGGGAGTAGACAGGCTTAGGAAGATGGAGAAATTGGTTCGTGATACAGTTTCAACGTTCAAGTGGCCCCACAGAGAGCCTATGTTTTGGAGCATTCTACTTGCCACCATTGCTGTGCTTATGTGTATATTTTCTTAGCACTAGAAGCTGGTTTGGAAGGCCACCTTAACTACCAGAGTCATTTTGTTTCCTGGTTGTTTAGTTCCTCTTCTGTTGTAGATGCCACTGTTTGGTTTCAACACTGAATCTATATCTACTCTCATAGTCATTCCTCCTCAGACCTCCTCATCCCTGCTCTTCCCATCAGTCTTCTTCCAGGTCCTACCTAGTTGGCCAAGTTCTTTGCCACTTATGATTCTATATATTAAATTTCTAGCCATTTTTCTTTCCACAAAAGCGGATGATAAGTATAATGAGCTAAGTATTTACTAAAGTATCTAGTCAGTGGTTCTCAATGTCCAAGCAATATATCTCAGGCCAGTTAGAGAAACACCTTTAGAATAGGACCCAAATATCAATGTTTCTTTAAGGTTTTCCAAGTGCTTGATTCCATTATTCATCAAGATTAAAAACCACTACTCAAAAAAAAAAAAAAAAAAAGAAACAAAAACCCACTACTCAAGTGTGCAGTTTTCTGCTAAAACTTGAAAGATAGCAGTTCTCAAACTTAGTTGTGCCTTAGAATCAACTGGTAAGCTTATTTTAAAATGCATTTTTAAGCCTCACCCCCAGATTCCGATTCAGAGGACTGAGGTAAAGCCAAATATTTGCATTTTTTAATAGTCACCGAGGACAGTTGATTTGGATACAAGCAAATCAAGGAACTAGCTCAAATCATCTCTGATATAAACAAAGAAAGTTTCTTTCAAGTAATTTAAATCTCATAGAGAAACAAGTTATCTTAAGTGGTATCAGAAAGAATTTTAGCAAAGAGTGTTGAAAATCATATTGAGATGATTTTAGAAATTCTAAAATCCATTGTCTACTAGGATGATTTAAATAAAATCTGTACTTGAACAAGGGATGGGTCTGAGTTGCTGTGAGACAGGAAATATTTAAAGTTCTCCTTAATATATTTTATTTCTTTAGAAGCCAGGCTGTACAACTGAGTATGTTTTCAAAAGAAAGAACCACTCAAATTAAAATTACAGAAGGCTCTTTGCTGTCTTTAGTTTCATGTTCTTAATATTCATAGTGGGCTTTCTTTCTTCTAAAGCCCATAGACAACTGGCAGCAGCAATTTTCACTGTCAAGAGCACTGCTTCTTCAACTTAATGTGTATAAGAATCACTGGAGCTCTTGTTAAAATGCAGATTTGGATTCAGTAGATCTGGCTTCTGCATTTCTAACAAGGGATGCATTTCTAACATCCCAGGTGATGCTGATGCAGCTGGCCTGGGGACCACGTCTGTGTTGCAAGTTCTATCACCTCCTGTCTTCTCTTCAAGCCCATGCTTTACCTTATAACAAATTCTGTGCCACTTAGTCCTTAGGCCAAAATCAATAAATCTAAATTGCCTAAGATGATAACATCTGGGACGTTTACAGATCCCTTTATATGTTCTGCCCTACAAGTTAGAATGGGAACTTAAAGAAATGAAAAATTAAACTCTAGACTTTAAAAACAATTAAAAATGTGACCCACACTCTCTATATTGATTCAGACTCCCTATGTCCTTTTATTTCAGCAATTACTTCATGACTTGGTCTTTTGTTAATTAACAAGATTTTAAAACATGTATTGATGGAAATGATGTGCTTAACAACTTATGTGATGACACTGCAAATAAGTAAAACTATTTTGTAAAGCTATTTAGTGACCTGTTTCAAGAGATAGTAAGTGTACTTTCATTAGGATTGTTTTAATGTTTGACTTGATATTCTCATTTGTGATCATTTACTATAAATAATTTACTGTACAATGAATGTTAGCTGTAACATTCTCCTTGTAATGGATGCTGCGCCTGTGTCTGCCTTTCTCTTGTGCTCCAGATACTGCAGCTTGCTATGAGTTAACTTAGAAGGAAAAAACACTTTCCACAAAGATATTTATTTAAATATTAACTAAAATGAAAAACTTGGAAACTAAATCTTCAACAATTGGTGAATAATTATGCAAATTTTGATATAATAGCTCAAAGGAATAGTTCAAGACATTGAAAATGCTGTGTAGACTACAAAATTGTGTGTAAAATGAATGCAAATTTAAAAAAATCTAAATGCAGAAAAATGAAATAAAAGATAGGGAGGTAGGGATTTAAATATTTAGTATTGTTATAGTATCACAGTAAATAAAACAGTGTCTTACAAAAGTTATTTGAGGGGGAAGTTATTTGTGTAGCAGCATCAGATACTATAAAGGTTCATTTCTTTGGCTGTTGACCTAACTTATTTTTGTCTTTTTCTCACACTAACAAAAACATGTCTGTCCTATTCTGCTTCAGTAACTAGCTTCTTCCTGCCTATAAATGTAGAAAGGAGATGTCAGATGGTAATCTAGAGTTCTCTGGTGATTTACAGTGAGGAAAATAACACAATTTCCTGACAAGGTTGGCAAATGTTATGCAGACATTTATAGCTATATCGTGCCATAGCCTCTACAATGCTGAAAGCAGACAGCAAAGTATTCTTCTTTCAGTGATTTTTGCTTAGAAGTTGTAGGTTTTTGGTCCTATTTTTCTTATATTACAATTTTTTTGATACTTGATTTTAGTTAGAAAATGTCAGCTCGTTTATATTTAAGTTTACTCAACATTGGCATCCCTGATTAATTCTTTAAGTTTGGTCATTTCCCTAATACAAAGGCACAGTTTAGGGAAGGAGGTGGATATGCTGAGCACTTTTTGATGGAATGATAATGGTGAACATAACATACCCCTAAATGTGGTTGTAGGTCAACCATCCCAGCTGGTGGGTGATCAATGGCATTAAGATAAGGGAGAATCGAGAAGGAAGTTTTGGGAATTTTTGCAGAAAGTTAGCATGTGCAGCTCAGGGATATTTCCCTGAAAACTGTCATTTTGAGTCTTTCACCTATCCCTATCTACCGTTTTCTTACCACTACTTTTGCCAGATACACAGAATTAGAAAGATTGAAGAAGTAATAAGCCTCTTAAAAGCAGTGATTTTTATGAAGATTATGTGAGCTAATTTGAAAAACAGAGCTACTGCATGGTGAAGAAATAATGCTCTTATATTCAGAGTCAGGGTGATGCCAGTTCCTTATGGGCACCATTCATATGGATGATTTTGCTTCCTTGCCCTTTAGTAAAAATGTATAAGGAGTACCCAGAGAATGTCCTCCTCTTTATACTTCTGGCTAGAGGTGGGGCAGGTGAGGTCGTACTTACTTTTTTTGTATGTATTTTATTTTATTTTATATAATTTTTACATAATTTTTCATTTTTGCACAATATATGCATTTTCATTTTGGTTATATTCCCTGTACAACTCCCACCCCCCTTACTTTGGCCCTAATCCCTCCACTCCATGCCCCACCCCCCACTTAGTGTGTCCCTGGTTTATAGTTTCTTGTTGATTTTTCTTTTTCTTTTTCTTTTTCTTTTATTTTGTATGGAGGAAGTGGTTGTTCAGTGACTTTAGAGAAATCCAATGCTAATGTATTACAGCAGGTGGCAGCCTTTCCCTGGGAGAGAAGGAAGTACTTGTCTTGCCTAATGGATTTGTTTTATAACAGAAGGAAGAGGAGCAGATACCCTAGACCTTGGAAAAGGGGATGTGGGCTCCCTTACAGGACCCAGTCCCATAGCTTCTGGCTTGGAGTTACTCAGACTGCCCTCAGGGTACCTGCTCTAGTTCCAGACTCAACTGAACAGGTATCAGGGGTGAAAGCGTTAGCTTGAGGCTCAAAAAGGAGCTCTGAGCAAGAACCCACAGAGTTACAGAACTGACCCAAAGACACAGAATTGGAGCACATCAAGAATTACCCAGCAGTGTATTGTGAGGGAAAGCATTTGGTAGCAGAAATACCCCCTTTTCATTCCCCATCTGTAATGCAGCCTTTTAAACTAATCTGCCAAATGCGTTCTGAAAAGGTTATTATTCACATTCAAGTTTGCAAAGTGCTTAGTGGAAAGCCAGACTTGGCAGAGAAACTTGACATTGGAAATATATCCAGTTTGTTTCTACTTCTTAATGATAGGATTGTATTTTATAATTTACCAACAATGTACAAGGTAGAAAATAATGTTATTCAAAACCTAGTATGAATGAGGAGACATTTACTAAAATCCTTACAGATGGATTTACTTTGTGCTAAAGGCAATTGGAGTTATGAGACAGAGGTAGGAGCAGACAGAAATCAAGGTTCTAGCTGTGACTAAATGATTTATAATCAAATAAAAGCATAACCAAAAATTCAATTCCTCAGTCGCACCAGCCACATTTTAAGAGCTCAACAGCCACATGTGGCTAGTGGTTAGCATATTGGACAGAACAGAAATGACTGTTTCCATAATCTCAAAAAGTACTACTGAATAGCCCTAGATTAGAGGAAAACAGCAGAGAGCACTGCCAAGTGAAAAGATGAGTAGTTAAGAACCCCCCCAAAACTAATTATTATAATAATAATTCCTAAGTGTGGCAGTGTTACAGAGCAACCCCAATATGAAATGGGTTGGCCTGACTATGGGTCCTTATCCGTGTGCTTAAAAAGGACTTATAATGAGGGCCTCCCCGGTGGCGCAGCAGTTGAGCGCTGGGTTGCGAAGCTACCCGCGGCCTCTGCGGCGCCGGTTCGATCCCCGGCTGCTCCCCGGCCACCGGAGGAGGGTCCCACATGATGTACAGACCTCTCCTGCCGCCCGCTGCTCCCCTCAGCAGTGTACTTCGGTCCTTCTGCCTGCTCTGCTCCCTGCTCTGGCTCTGGTGAATTCTCTCACCCTCCCGCGCTTCTGACTGTACCCAGTGCATGTATAAACCAAACAAATAAACAAATAATAAATAAATAAATAAGACATGCCTCTAGAAAATTAAAAAAAAAAAAAAGGACTTATAATGAGACTCAACTGCAGGCACACGCAAAAAGGTAAACAAAGGGTTTATTTACAAAAAGGGGGGGAATGAAGAGAGGAATGACTCAGGGAAAGAAAGAGAGAGATGAATTGGTAAATGCGTCCTACCAGTTCCCCTGAGCTGGAAACCCAAGAGCATGCTTAATGCTAGCAGAAAACCAAGGATTCCCAACACCCACATATTTGGTTATATACCAAGCCTGGCTGCTTAACTCCTCCGTGGGGTCTCAGCAATCTTTGGTGGTGATGACATTATGGGATTTGTAATCCTTGGTGTCTTGGACCTCTTTGGTCTGGGGTGGGAGTGGAGTCCCCTGTGCCCCAAAATTTATTTAATAAATAAATTGTGGAATTTATTTGTGGAATTCATTCAGGACCTCCTTTTCCCCCAACAGCAGGAGTTTCAAAGTAGTGTTTTCCATAATCCTCATGGCAATCTACAATCCACACCCTCTTAACTACAGGCTAGGCACAAAGGGCTCTATGGTAATAATGCATCAGTCTTTGCAAGAACCCCATGAGGTTGGTACTATTATTTCCTTATCTAACAGATGAGGAAACTGGCAGAAAGGGGTTTTATAACTCTTCCCTGCTTACCTGGCTTATAGGGAAGAGTTGTGATTCAAGCCCCCATTTTTCTGGGTTTAAAAATTAGAAGGTATGGAAAAGGTCTTGCACACTCTGTATGTGAGCAAAATATGCTTTGAAGCCACTTTCTTCTAAGGCAGGCCCCCCAACATTGGATTCTCTGTCACAAAGTTGTCTTTCTGGCTGAAGAAGGCTTTATGCCAATTCTGATAGAGAAAACAATGATCCCCTGTCAGCCAGGATGTGAGCCACTTCCTTCCCCCTAGAGCAGAATCTGCTGTCTGCACAAAGGAAGTTGGTTTCTCAGAAGCTCACCTTTGTAGAAACAAATCTATTTAAGTGAAAAATTCAAAGTAATATTCTTGTTTAAGGTAAAGATAATTGCAAGTATATATGAGAAAAAGCTATTTTCCTTAGGTGGTGAGAATATGAATTTTTTTTTCTTTGTGTTTAGCTCCATTTTGTAACTTTTCTACATACATATGTGTGATAATTTTTTTTAATTTTTAAAATTTCTGTTTTTTAATATTATTTAAAAAAAATTTTACATCGGTATTCATTTTTAAACATTATTTGCTTTCCCTCACCCCCTCAGGTGTAGTCCCCATAGTTTCCTTCACCAATGTACCCGTGCACCATCACCTCAGTCCCCTGTGCTCCTCCCTCCCTCCCTCTGATCCCTGTCCTGCCTCCTCCCCTGCAGTATGTCTCTGATTTATAATTGTCTGTTTTTGCTTTGTTGTGTTGTGTACTGTTATTATTTTTTACACTGATGTCTTATTTGGTTCTCCAATATTTCTGCTATAAGTGAAACCATCTGATATTTTTCTTTTTCCTTCTGGCTTATTTCACTGAGCATAATTCCTTGTAGTCCCATCCATGTTGCTGCGAATGGCATGAGTTTATCTTTTTTGATTGCTGAATAATATTCCTTGTGTATATATACCACATCTTCTTGATCCAGTCATACATTTTGGGGCACTTGGGTTGTTTCCAGGTTTTGCCTATTGTAAATAGTGCTGCAATAAACATAGGGGTGCAGGTGTTCTTTTGAATCAATGTTTTTGTGTCCTTTGGGTAAATCCCTAGTAGTAGAATTGCCGGGTCATATGGTAGCTTCACTTTTAGTAGATTGAGGAACCTTCAGACAGCTTTCCATAGTGGTTGGACCAGTTTGCACTCCCACCAGCTATGCAGGAGAGTTTCTTTTTTGCCACATCCTCACCAACATTTGTTGTTCCTTGTTTTTTCGATATGTACCATTCTTACTGGTGTAAGGTGGTATTTTGCATTTCCCTGATTATAAGGGATGTTGAACATTTTTTCATATGCCTGTTGGCCATTTGCATTTCCTCTTTGGAGAAATGTCTTTTAAGTTCTTCTGCCCATTTCATTTTTTTTTAAAGATTTATTTATTTATGCATACAAGAGCTGGGGTATGGGCCAGAGATGCCGGGGGTGAGAGGATTCACCAGAGACAGAGTGGGTAACAGGACAGGCAGATTGACTGAAGTACAATGCTGAGGGGAGCAGCGGGGTGAGTCAGGAGAGGTCTGCTGTGTCATGTGGGTTGCTCCCTGGGATTGACTAGTGCTGCAGTGCCGCAGAGGCTGCGATTGCTTCATAGTGCAGTACTTAACCCTTTGCACCTCTGGGGGGGCCCTCTTCTGACCATTTCTTGACCAGATTGTTTATTTTGTTTTTGTTGAGTCATGTGAGTTCTTTGTGTATCTTTGTGATCAGTCCCTTATCAGTTGAATGGAGTGCAAATATTTTTTTTCCCAATCAGTGGAGTGTCACTCTGTTTTGGTTAATGTCTCTTTTGCTGTGGAAAAGCTTTTCAGTTTGATGTAATCCCAGGTGTTTATCTTTTCCTTGACTATCTTTCTACCCAAAGGACACAAAAACATAGGCAAAACCTGGAAACAACCCAAATGCCCAAAAATAGATGACTGGATCAAGAAGATGTGGTATATATACACAATGGAATATTATTCAGCAATCAAAAAGATAAACTCATGCCATTTGCAGCAACATGAATGGAGGTAGAAGGAATTAAGCTCAGTGAAATTAGCCAGAAGGATAAAGAAAAATATCGGATGGTTTCACTTATAGCAGGAATATAGGAGAACCAAATAAGACATCAGTGTAAAAAATTATAGCAGTACACAACACAACAAAGCAAAAACAGACAATTATAAATCAGAGACATCCTGCAGGGGAGGAGGCAGGACAGGGATCAGAGGGAGGGAGGGAGGAGCACAGGGGACTGAGGAGCACAGGTGCTTTGGTAAAGGAAATTCTATGGGGACTACACCTGGGGGTGGGGTTGGGAGGAAGCAAATATTGTTTAAAAATGAGCAATGATGTAAAAAAATAAAAAAAATTAATTTAAAAAAGCCCCTAAGACTGTGTGATGGTTTTACTTTGGTAGTATGTCATTATGTGCTTTTAAATTTTATGTTTTAAGTTTATATCCATACTAAAGATACATTTCTTCAAGAACATTTGGTGAGCTGCTATAGGATATCTTGAAATATTTTGAGTTAAACCTGAAGGAAGTCCACTATGAAATGACGGGCAAATGAAAGGTGACCAAAAATGTTTTCAAATATCTAAGTATCCTGATTGAATATAGGATCATTTGCTTTAATGGCCAAATGAAGGGCTTTTTAAGTACAAAAGAACAACCCAGGAAGGAAGGTTCGAGTGATAACATGGCACCAAAGACTCAAGATTCACTAATTTCCTTACTGCCTCACCTCTCAGGCTTCCATTTAAAAGCAGTTCCTGCCAACTTTTTGAGTGTAATTTAAGCGAGGTGGCTAAAGCTAAGAAAAACAAAAGCCGTGTGAATTCCCAGCAATCATCTGTCTAGGCAGGCAAGTGGAGATGAGGGCGAATGAACTGATAAAGAGCAGCAGATTCATTCCACAGGTGGTGTACGCAGCTGCAAGGACTCGGGAGAGACAAGCCCTTCTCAGAAACAGAAATATTCAGCTTTATTTGCTCTCCCTCCCTGCATGAAGACAGACCTGGCAGCCTTAAAAAGGAAGGGTTCTGGAATCAAACCAGCCTTCTTTGTATTTCCTGTTTGACTGAAAGCATTTTGAAGCAAACAGAATCCTAAGATCCATTGACTTTTTTTTTTTAAAGATTTATTTATTTTATTTATATAAGCACTGGGTACAGTCAGAAGCGTGGGAGGGTGAGAGAATTCACCAGAGTCAGAGCGGGGAGCAGAGCAGGCAGAAGGGCCGAAGTTCGCTGCTGAGGGGAGCAGCGGGCGGCAGGAGAGGTCTGCGCGCCATGTGGGACCCTCCGGGGAGCAGCCGGGGATCCAGCTGGGGATCCAACCGGCGCTGCAGAGGCTGCGGGCAGCTTCGCAACCCAGTGCTCAACTGCTGCGCCACCGGGGAGGCCCGATCCATTGACTTTTTAGAAAAAAGTATATACACGTGTATATACATCTTAGATTGCCTGATGATGCTGTAGGGTAAGGTAAAAGGTATCGGGCTTTTCTGCCCTCCCACCATCAGGATAGATGAGGGAACCCTGTGATCCTGAATGCATGCCTGATGGCAGGCACCTGAAGTGGGTACACCTGCGCTAAGACTGTGCTTTTAAGGGCGGCGTCACAGGGATGCCAGAAGCCGAGAAAGCAGCAGCAGAAGCCGAAGAGAAGCCGAGATCACCAGAGAGCCCAGATAGAGTAAAGGTTTGCTGGGGGCTGGGAGACCTGCCAGCCTCCCGGCCCCCCAGCACCCCTGCCTGCCACATACCCGCTGAACCCCAATAAAAGGCCTGCAAAAAACCACTGAGGACTCTGACTGCTCCTTTACCCGGTCTGCATTGGATCAGAAAACCTGCACTGTGGCCAGTCCTGCCTCTACAGATGCCAAGTAACTACCTTTGCTAACTAAATTCTCTTTGCAGATAACTTGGGGCTAGCTGTTGGTGTCCTCTATTCTGCATGTCATAGTTAAAAAAATATTTCAAATATTTTTTCTTTTGGTGCAAATAGCCAAGCAAGAGTCACTGATCTGACACCATAACATTTTCACTCTTGGTCTCACTCTATACTTCGTTTCATAAGTAAGGCTTCATGTAAGGCTTGGCTATAGACTTCAGTTTACAAGTGTATCCTGTTTTATCCCCCACTCTCTGGCTTTTCATGGATGTGTGTTTTGTTCAAGTGTCCCCAGGGACCTGGAAGGACTGGCTGGAGGGATGAGCTACTCACAGTCGTTTACAGGAGTTCTCCCAGAAAGCAGTCATCACATCTCATCTGTGGGAAGAAAAACCTTCAAGAAAAATGGGGTTTAAATCTTTCTCTTTTATCTTTTGGAGTTCAAGTACAAAGACTTGAATTAATCACCCTCTCAGTCCATGCATGATCATCCAGGTGAGGCCTTTTCTTGTTTCATTTTATTTTATTATTTTCCTGTTTCATTTTATTATTCCCCTTTCATGCCACTCCATGGGGAAGCCACTCCAATATATTTAATATGCTCTTGGATATGCATGTGTCCTCAAATTGCTTGTTTGTTTTTTTTTTTTTAAGATTTATTTATTTATTTATTTATTTATACAAGCACTGGGTACAGTCAGAAGCGTGGGAGGGTGAGAGAATTCACCAGAGCCAGAGCAGGGAACAGAACAGGCAGGCTGACAAAATACACTGCTGAGGGGAGCAGCGGACGCTGCAGGAGAGGTCTGCGCGCCATGTGGGTCCCTCACTGGTGGCCTGGGATTGAACCAGCGCTGCAGAGGCTGTGGGCAGCTTCCCAGCCCAGCGCTCAACCGCTGCGCCACCAGGGGAGGCCCTCAAATTGCTTTTTTATATAACGTTGTTTATGAACATGTGTTTTAATTTTGTGTTATTCAATGATTGTTATCTGTTTCTTGCTTTTTTACACGATATTATTTTAAAGTTCTTTTCATGTTCCTTTATGCACAAATAGCTGATTTCTGCTAACTTAGGTTCTGTATTAGGAGTCTGATAATGTTAACATATCTATTCCTCTAGTGATATACATCTGCAATGCCTCTAATTCCCTTGTACCTGAAACAACTCTGCAATCAATATTGCCATATGTGTCTCCTTAGGAACCTGTATGCAAAGCAATTCCTGAATCATAGGTTGTACATGTGCATGTATACACACACACAATCAGATACTGCCAATGTGCTCTCTAGAATATGTGCATTTATTTATAGTCCTACCAGCGGCACTCACTTCCCTCCATCTTTGCTAAGACTGCTAAATCGTCCAACTTTCTAATTTTTACAGATGTATTGTGTGTGTGATAGTATCTCAAATAGTCTTCATATGCATTTTTCTGTTTACTAATGACAATGAATTTCTCTTCAACTCTTCTTAACCATTTGAGTTTCCAATTCTGAGAACTGGCTGTGAATACTCTGTCACTGTTTTGAAAAAGATTCTTTACTTGGCTAAACTTGGATCAGGTTTCTGACACTTCTCCTAGGCCCATCTATGCACTTCCTTGTGGAATTCAATTTAGCAAGAACCACCCATCCCCATGCTTTTTTTTCTTTCTTTCTTTTCTTTCTTTCTTCTCTCTCTCTCTCTCTCTCTCTCTCTCTCTCTCTCTCTCTCTCTCTTTCTCTCTTCTTTCTTACAAATTGGTTTGCAATGCTGTATGTGAGCCAGTGGCATAGGATCACACCTCCACAGATGCATGTTGCTACATGACATCCAGCACCAAGGCACCCATACGCTTCCACTACGGTCCCCTTGGCACCAGTCACACTTTCCTCTCCATCCTCATTCTCCCCCTCTGATAACCTTAATTCTACAGAGATTTCTAGTGGTTATTAGTAGATTGATTTTGGTGGTCCTTTGTTTTATATTCTTATATTCCATCTATCAGTAAAGTCATTCAATATTTGTCTTTCTCCTGACGAATTTCTCTTAGCAGTTCCATCCCCTCCAGTTCCATTCATGTTGTTGCACATGGCAAGAGTTCATCTTTATAACTGAGGAGTATTCTATTGTATACTTCTACCTCATTCTTTTTTTTTTTTTTTAATACATAGAGGCATGTTTTATTTATTTATTTGTTTATACATGCACTGGGTACAGTCAGAAGCGCAGGAGGGTGAGAGAACTCACCAGAGCCAGAGCGGGGAGCAGAGCAGGCAGAAAGACCGAAGTACACTGCTGAGGGGAGCAGCGGGCGGCAGGAGAGGTCTGCGCGCCATGTGGGACCCTTCTCCAGTGGCCAGGGAACAGCTGGGGATCGAACTGGCGCCACAGAGGCCGCGGGCAGCTTTGCAACCCAGCGCTCAACCGCTGCGCCACCGGGGAGGCCCTACCTCATTCTTTTAATCAACATCCTCTACCCTGCAGCACTTAGTTGCTTCCATAACTTGGCTATTGTAAATAGTACTGCAGTGTATATGTACCACATCTTCTTGATCCAGTCATCTATTTTTGGGCATTTGGGTTGTTTCCAAAGCTTAGCTATTGTAAACAGTGCTGCTATAAACATAGGGGTGCAGGTGCCCTTTGGAATTGATGTTTCTGTGTCCTTTGGGTAAATACCTAGGAGTGGAATTGCTGGATCATATGGAAGCTCTGTCTTTAGTAGGTTGAGGAATCTCCACACACCTTTCCATAGTGGTTGGACCAGTTTGCACTCCCACCAACAGTGCAGGAGAGTTCCTTTTTCTCCACATCTTTGCCAACATTTATTGTTGCTAGTTTTTTTAATATGTGCCATTCTCACTGGTGTGAGATGGTATCTCATGGTAGTTTTGATTTGCATTTCCCTGATTACAAGTGATGTTGAACATTTTTTCATATGCCCGATGGCCATTTGAATTTCCTCTTTGGAGAAGTTTCTTTTTAGCTCTTCTGCCCATTTTTTATTTTTTTTTATTTTTTATTTATTTTTTTAATATTAAATTTTATTTTTATATTCCCCCATACAATTGCAAATGCCCCATTCTGACCCCAATCCTTCCCCTCCCGCCCCCCAAAAAGTGTCACTGGTTCATAGTTTTTTGTTGATTTTGATTTTCACTTTCTTATATTTTCCTGGTCCCTTATTTAAGTTTTCTAGATTCCTGCTATGAGTGAGACCATCCGGTATTTTTCTTTTTCTTTTTGGCTTATTTCGCTGAGCATGATCCCTTCCAGCGCCATCCATGTTGCTGCAAATTGCATGTGTTTATCTTTTTTGAATGCTGAGTAATATTCCATGGTATATATGTACCACATATTCTTGATCCAGTCATCTATTTTTGGGCATTTGGGCTGTTTCCAAAGCTTAGCTATTGTAAACAGTGCTGCTATAAACATAGGGGTGCAGGTGCTCTTTGGAATTGATGTTTCTGTGTCCTTTGGGTAAATACCTAGGAGTGGAATTGCTGGATCCTATGGAAGCTCTATGTTTAGTAGGTCCAGAAATCTCCACACAGCTCTCCATAGTGGTTGGACCAGTTTGCACTCCCACCAACAGTGCAGAAGAGTTCCTTTTTCTCCACACCCTCGCCAACATTTGTTGTTGCTAGTTTTTTTAATATGTGCCATTCTCACTGGTGTGAGATGGTATCTCATGGTAGTTTTGATTTGCATTTCCCTGATTACAAGTGATGTTGAACATTTTTTCATATGTCTGTTGGCCATTTGCATTTCCTCTTCAGAGAAGTTTCTTTTTAGCTCTTCTGCCCATTTTTTGACTGGGTTATTTACTTTGTTGAGTCTCATCAGCTCTTTGTAGATTTTTGTGATCAGTCCTTTATCATTAGTGTTGGGTGCAAAAATGTTCTCCCAGTTGGTGGGGTGTCTCTTTGTTTTGGTTATTGTCTCTTTTGCTGTGCAGAAGCTCTTTAATTTGATGTAGTCCCAGCTGTTTATCTTTGCCTTCACTATCGCTGCTTTGGGTGATGTGTCTGTAAAGATGTCTTTGAGGTGCATGTCATGTAGTGTTTTGCCTATATTTCCTTCTATAAATTTTACGGTTTCAGGTCTTATGTCTAGTTCTTTAATCCATTTTGAGTTGGTTTTTGTGCATGGTGTGAGGTAGTACTTAGCAATCAAAAAAGATAAACACATGTAATTTGCAGCAACATGGATGGCGCTGGAAGGGATCTTGCTCAGCGAAATAAGCCAGAAAGAAAAAGAAAATACCGGATGGTCTCACTCATAGCAGGAATCTAGAAAACCTAAATAAGGGACCAGGAAAAAGAATAACTATAAGAAAGAAAAAATCAAAATCAACGAACAACCATAAACCAGAGAACACTGTGGGGGAGATTTGGGGTCAAAATAAGGGGGGTGCAATTGTATGGGGAATATAAAAATAAATTAAAAAAATAGTACTGCAGTGAACATAGGTGTGCAGCTATCCCTTAGAATTAGTGTTTTTGCATCCTTCAGATAGATAACTTACAAATGAAAATGCAGGGTCACATGCATTGCACATCTATTTTTAATATTTTAAGAAACCTCCATACTGTTTTCCTTAGGGACTGGACCAGTCTTTATTCCCACCAATACTGTATGAGAATGCCTTTTTCTCTCTAACACTTTTTATTTCTGGTCTTTTTACATGAGTTATTCTCACAGGTGTGAGATGGTATCTCACTGTGGTTTTATTTATTTTTATTTTTTTATTTTTTACATCATTGTTCATTTTTAAACAATATTTGCTTCCCCCACCCCCTCAGGAGTAGTCCCCATAGAATTTCCTTTACCAGTGCATCCGTGCACCATCACCTTAGTCCCCTGTGCTCCTCCTTTCCTCCCTCTGATCCCTCTCCCGCCTCTTCCCTGCAGGACATCTCTGATTTATAATTGTCTGGTTTTGCTTTGTTGTGTTTTGAATTGTTATTATTTTTTTACACTCATGTCTTATTTGGTTCCCCTATATTCCTGCTATAAGGGAAACCATCCCATATTTTTCCTTTTCCTTCTGACTTATTTCACTGAGCGTAATTCCTTCTAGCTCCATCCACGTTGCTGCGAATGGCATGAGTTTATCTTTTTTGATTGCAGAATAATATTCCATTGTATATATATATATATGTGTGTATATGTGTGTGTGTGTGTGTGTGTGTGTATATCACACCTTCTTGATCCAGTCATCTGTTTTTTGGCATTTGGATTGTTTTCAGGTTTTACCTATTATAAATAGTGCTGCAATAAACATAGGTGGTACAGGTGTTCTTTTGAATCAATGTTTTTGATTTCCTTTACCAAGGAAAGGTTTTAATTTGCATTTCCCTGGTAAGTGGTGATGAACATATTTTCCTGTGCCTGTTGGCCACCTGTATGTCTTTTTTGAAGAAATGTCTGTTTAGCGCCTCTGTCCATTTTTTGCATCTGGTTGTTTGTTGAGTTGTATTAGTTCATTTTTCTTTAACAGTTTCTTTTGGGTGCTTTATTTGAGCTCCTTAAATATGCTAGGTTTTAATTCCTTGTTGGTTAAAATGTCTTCTTAATATTTCCTTTCAGCCTGACCTCTTTCTGTATAAGTTTGTCTATGATGGCCTGCCTTGAATAGAAACCTGTAATTTTGGTGCTGCCGAGTCTGTTAAAATTTTTTCTTATGGGGCCTCCCCGGTGACGCAGCGGTTGAGCACTGGGCTGCGAAGTTCTGCAGCGCCGGTTCGAACCCCGGTCGCTGGGCGAGGGTACCACATGGCGCGCAGACCTCTCCTGTTGCCTGCTGCTCCCCTCAGCAGTGTACTTCGTCACACTGCCTGCTCTGCTGCCCACTCTGGCTCTGGTGAATTCTCTCACCCTCCCAACCCGCGCTTCTGACTGTACCCCAGTGCTTGCATAAATAAATAAATCTTTAAAAAAAAATTTTTTTTTTCTTATGTATGGCTTGTTCTTTTTTGGGTCTGATTTACAAGGTTCTTCATCATCTCAAAGTCTCAGTTACATTCTACATATTCTTTTACTAACATTATCATCTTATAGTTTCATAAGAATTCATAAGATAATACAAAATGATTATCATTATGTGCCTCTATCATCATGTAATACAGTACTGGGCACGCTGTAGAGACTTAATACATGAATAAAAAATTCTATTTCCGGGCCTCCCCGGTGGCGCAGCGGTTGAGCGCTGGGTTGCGAAGCTGCCTGCGGACTCTGCGGCGCCGGTTCGATCCCCGGCTGCTCCCCGGCCACCAGAGGAGGGTCCCACATGGCGCGCAGACCTCTCCTGCCGCCCGCTGCTCCCCTCAGCAGTGTACTTCGGTCCTTCTGCCTGTTCTGCTCCCTGCTCTGGCTCTGGTGAATTCTCTCACCCTCCCGCGCTTCTGACTGTACCCAGTGCATGTATAAACGAAACAAACGAGCAAATAAATAAATAAAACATGCCTCTATAAAAGAAAAAAAATTAAAAAAAAAAATTCTATTTCCATCTCTAGGTCATTTTTCTCTGGCGGTGCTTCAAATGATGCCTCCGGTGTTAACCTGGTCACTGAAGAACTAGGGAATCCTTTCTGATCCGGGCATCAGCAAATCAACAGCACACTCTTTGATCTCTCCACCACCATCCTCTCATCTGCACTCTACAGTAGCCTCCTAACTGGCTGCCTTGCTTGTATTCTTGACTTTTTCCTATTCATTCTCCACCTACCAGAGTGACAGAGCTTAGAATAGTACTGTACAGGCCTCCCTGCTGGCTCAGCGGTTGAGTGCTGGGTTGCGAAGCTGCCTGCAGCCTCTGCAATGCCGGTTCGATCCTTGGCTGCTCCCCGGCCACTGGAGGAGGGTCCCACATGGTGCGCAGACCTCTCCTGCCACCTGCTGCTCCCCTCAGCAGTGTACTTCGTCCTTCTGCCTGCTCTGCTCCCTGCTCTGGCTCTGGTGAATTCTCTCACCCTCCCGCACTTCTGACTGTACCCAGTGCTTAAATAAATAGATAAAAAATAAATAAACAAACACAGAACTTATATAGTGCTGTACATAGTAAGTACCCAATAGGTGCTTGTTATTGTTGCAATATTATTATAGAGTTTGGCACTTATTAAAATAGTTATAAATGAAAAATGGGTTCAGTGTCTATATATGCATTGTGAGAGTTAGAGGTTCCCCAGAAAACCTGCAAAGTTTTAACCCCCGTTTTTGTCAATCTTCTGTTTGATAAGTTTACGAAATTTTTGACCATGCGGCATCTGTGATGGTCCTAAGAGTCATCATCCTGAACATATATTCCCACTGCACAGGATGTAAGTAACTGGAGACTGATCACTATAGGTCCTGGGAAGTGCCTTAGAATATTTTTAGATTTGAGCATATTTTCAGTTATTTGTCTTTTATTCATAGAAGTCACATGTATTGTATCAGTGACATTCCAGTCAGAAGACAAAAACCACATAGTAATTTGAATAGGGAAAGTTAAATATAAAGTACAATACCTAAAAATGGGTTTAAAGGCCTCCCTGGTGGTGCAGGCGATTGGGCACAGCGCTGTGAAGCTGTCCACAGCCTCTGCAGTGTCGGTTGGATCCCCACCAGCCTTGGAGCAACCCACATGGCGAGCAGACTGCTCCCCTCAGCAGTGTATTTTGTCAATCTGCCTGTTCTGTTCCCCGCTGTGTCTCTGGTGAATCCTCTCACTCTCCTGCGCATCTGGCCTGTACCCTGGCTCTTGTATAAATAAAATAAATCTTTAAAAAAAAAAAAACCAAAATGGGTTTAAGCACTAAGGAGTAAAGCAAACTCTAAAGAATATAGAAATAGTGGGCATGGGGAGAAGCTACTGCTTCTAGAGTATTGTTACTCAACTTTTTTTTTAGTGCTCCCCTAAGGAGTTTTTAAAGACATTTTTCCTCTTGACTGCATCCTTTCCTGGAAATTTTAGTACTACAAATACCCTGTGCATCTGTTTATCTACTGTGGTCCTTTGGGAGGCCACAAACTATTACAATACCTAAGATATTTCATCCCCCCAAGAACCAATTTTCACCCCCACTGAGAATGCTTGTCTTAGGGCTAAGGCCAAGTACCCACAGAAGGGACAAATTTGGAGTGGCCCCTTTTCCCCTAAGACTGAGATTCTCACCTCACTGGAGGCAGCATTGTTATTGGAGGTAGAGAATTCACTGAGGTGCAGTTAGTCATGGCCTGGAAGCAAGAAATCATCGATTGGGTTGCTCACCTGTGAATTCCAGTGGGATTCTGGCATTTACTGGCTACCATGTACCACAGAAGAAAGAAAACCACACTAGGACAGAGAAGAGAAGCACTTTCTTCCTGCCCTGGCCCTCCAGTGCTCTTTCCTGATACTGTATCATGCCAGCTGCAGGGGAGGAATATTTCCAGGTCCAGCTCTGGCATCACAAAGCAGAGCAGTGAAGAACAGATTTGGAACAAAGAAGAAATAAGTTGATAATTAGAATATGTATCAAAATAAATTCTTTTAAAATAAGGGTTTTTATTCCGTACTGGCTAATCAAGATTTTATGATGCCACATTGTGGTATATACACATGAAAAGCAACCAGTAATTTATAAAAACACAGGGCATGCTATCAGTAAAGCAATTTATTAATATTACATTTTTTTATTTAGTTGTAAAGTTTATGCCTTTGACCCATTATCAATAGGGTGGTTTCATTTCTTGAAAATGAAAGAATGTCTGGATTTATCTATGTTCTTTAAATAATTCAGTCATAGAATTTTGACACCTATTGTTTCTTTCTGACAATAATATTTCTCATGGTAATTCAACAGATATTTTGATTTACCAGTAAATCTATTGTGTTTGGCAAATTTATCAGCTTATCAGGACCTGCCTATTCTTGGGTGAACACATAAAATTGAGTTTCTGAATCAAAAAGCAAATGCCTAAACCTAAGAGCCGGGGTATAAATCATTGAACAAGGAAGCCTGACCCCCACTGCCCATATATTGTGCCACCTCAGGGTAATGTCTTCAGCTAAGGAAGAAAGCAAATGACCAAGCAATGTCTTGACCTTGTTTGAAATTTGCCCTAGTGCCATGTAAGCCTAAATCTGCATATTCTATAGTTGTCTCAATTCATACTTCTAGTCTGGCTTTGGGTGTGAAATGACTTATTGAGTTGGGGATTAAACCAAGTGCTCTGAAATTTGGTTTCATTACCTTTTAAATTATGTAGACAGATTATGTAAGTGGTATGTCAAATAAACACTGTTTTCTGACTTACTCAAAGTGTAACTTGTGGTTCCTGCTGTTCCTTTATATACACACACACACACACACACACACACACACACAGTCAAGTCATCTTTGCTCCTGGGTGAAAAATAATTCTGTGGGGCCCTTAGATTTTTTGGCCACTCTGGCATCATAGAATGACAATTGTAGTTATAAACACCAATTTGATGCAGAAATTAGAATGTCCAGGGGGCCTTCCTGGTGGCGCAAGGGGTTAGGATGCAGCACTATAAAGCTGTCTGCAGCTACTGCAACACGAATTCGATCCCTGGCTGGGGAGGTGACCCACATGGCGCAGCAGACCTCTCCTGTCTCACCTGCTGCTCCCCTCAGCAGTGTATTTCAGTATATCTGCTTGTTCTGTTCCCCGCTCTGTCTCTGGTGAATCCTCTCACCCACCACATCTCTGGCCGTACCCCAGCTCTTGTATGCATAAATAAATAAATCTTTAAAAAAGAGAAATTAGAATGTTCAGCCTAAGATATTAATCTAAACTCTAACTCTGAGTTTAAACATACATCATTTCCTCTTTTCCAGCCTGAGAATAGCTTCATTCTGAAAGCTTGCAGCAAGAAGGGAGAGGGATGTTGGATGGCTTTTTCCTCGTCACTTCTTGTCAAATGAATGGGGGAGTACATTAGCTGGGATTCTTCCATTTGTGGGATTCTTCCACTCTCTACCCTTTTCCGTCTTCCTCTTCACCCAGGAAGGCTGACAATGTATGAATGCATTCCCTTCCCTTTGGCTTCCAGATGGGCTTGGCCAGCAAAGATCTATGGCAGAAGACCAGAGGAAGAGAGAAGAGATCAAGATATTTATCCCAATCACTTTTCCACTGTGGATTATTCTTTGGCTGGCTGTGTCAAAGTCACTGTTCTTCTTACAGTGGTTTGCTCCAAATAACACTTCCTTTCCATTTTGGATAATATTCTCTGAGTGTGTCAACCACTGTAGTTCCTAGACTAACATTTGAATTTCTATTATATTTTACCAATACTTATAATATTTTGTAAATAGTCTCTTTGAGAAGAAACTTTCTTCAAATGATACAAATTTAAGAATGTCATTGGTTTCCTGTTGGGACCCTAACTGGAAAAAAAATCCATCAAGATTCATATTGCATGTCAATATATTTTAAAAGCTCCATTTTTCTTCACTAAATAACTCATATCACAAAACTCACACTTAAATCATTTCCCCCACTATATTATACAAAGTAGTGAAAGGGTCAATTCTAGGTTCAGAAAAGCCAGAACTGGTGCTTTTAACCTCCCCTAACACATCTCTTTCTTTTTCTTTCAGTATTCTCTTAATGGTAATCTCTCCCACCAGGAGGAACATGGATCTAATTAGTGTTATTATCTTCATGAATTAGTCTAACATTTTTTTAGGAATGTATTCCTTTTAGAAGAGAACACCAAGATAAAAAAAAATTGAAGATTTAATGATAGAAATTTCAGACTCTGTGACACCAGGAACAGAGAAGGAGGTTTCACCTCATCTATTCTGACCAAGATGAGTCCTAATTTTCCTGCATCTTTGTTCTAAAACATGTCAATGAGAGCAGTTTTAAAGACTTTGCTTCAGTGTTTGTGCAGGTGTTCAGGGCTTTCCAGTTATCGGTTATTCAAATTTTTTTTTTATCACATATCATGGAGAACTTAGTCTTTAGTTTTTGAAAGTACAAGAAATACCTAAACATTGTTGGTGATTGTTTTATGGTGTCCCTGAAATATCACTAACATTGCCTTTCTTTTTACATGTTGCTTTTGATCAACCTTGCCTCTTCAGCCACACTTAAAATGAAAGAAATCAAGTAAACAATTTTTAGCAATCAGGGGACCCTAAAATAGCAGGGGATCTGTAGGTTAAGCACACACCAACACACATGCAATCATTCAAATTTTGTGCCTGCCAAGACTAATGATTTATGCTTTGAGCTGACTTGATTATTTGAAAAAGCTGTTTTCTGTGGGATAAATATAGCTACCAGTTCTATCTTGCAACCAAGTTTCTCACTAGAAAGCCACATTAATCTTATAATTCCCTTACATAGAAACTAGTAGAACTGAATGATTTCCAAATGGCAAACTAGTAGAAAGGTATCCATTAGTGTTTGAGGACTTAAAAAATATTATCCTCCCCCTTTTCTCTGTGGTTAAAATTAGTTGGTTTCAGTCCACAAATATTTATTTATGGTTTACTATGTGCCAGGTGTTGTTGAATACAAAAAATACAATGCTGAAAAGGCAAACCAAGTCCCTGCCCAAGGCGGTTGTATTCCAATTGATGGGAAGATAAGTAATAAGCATGCAAACAAAAGTCATGCAATTTCACTAACTGAAGGCTCTGAATAAGGGAAAACAGGGTGATAACGATAGGCGGCTTCTGGGGTGTAATGTGGCTACTTGGTGACATCTAAATTGAGACCCCAGGGCTGAGAAGGAGGTAATAGTGTGACAGTTTAGGGAACAGCTCCACTAGCAAAGAAACAGTGCAAAGTACTTTGTGCTAAAAATGAGCCAGGTACACTTGAGGGCAGAAAGAGGGGCAGTATGGCTGGAGCAGAGGAAGAAGAAAGGCTTGGAAGGAGATGAGATTAGGCTGAAAAGAGAAGCAGAGCCAGTCCAAAAAAAGATTAGAAGCTATTAGTGGATTTAAAGCAGGCGAGCTGGAAAGTGCTGTGATCTAATTTATATTTTAAAAAGATAAGTCTCACTGCTTTGTGGAAATGGACTATAAGAGATCATAGGAGAGGGGGGCTTGAAGGGAAGGCTATGGCATAAATCCAGATGACAGGCACTGGAGGCTAAGCCTAGAGATTAAGCAATGAGGCCACTGTTGGCACTTTGGAGAAAATTAGTAAGGGCTCCATATCACTTTAGTGGCCCTGAATAGCGGATGGATTAAATGTGGTCTGCGAAGAAAAATGAGCAATCCAGAATGACTCTTGTTTGCTCCTGAATAATTGGGTGGATAGTGGTAGAATCAGTAGTTTAGTTTTGATCATACTTTGAGGACCATGAAGTTTTGTCATGAAATGGGTGTACTCATGTCACAAAAGGAAAACTTAGTAGCATTTACACATTGACATTGGCTTCCCTTCAGCTGGCACTGGAAACCTCTGTTGATGTAATGGAGATAACATTTGCGAGATATCCAACCAACACTATTTGCCTTCCCAGTGAACTCTTGTCCTGGCTCCCCCACCCATTAAGTTGATGGCATGCAACCAGAGAGAGGGGAAAACTACCACCCCAGTCAAGAAGAGGTAAATCATCATTTAGCCTTGAGTTTCAAAATAGAATATAAAAATATTCATAGCAAGATAGTAGTTTGAAATCAAGTGCTTTTGGTTAGCAAAAACCAGACTTTGTTGAAAGAAAAAAAAAAGTGTTTATACCCTTGAGTCTGAGCTAGGAGGACTGCCCCTGAACAGATCATAGATAGTGCCAGGAAGAACACAGGATATGATGTCAGAGCCATTTTCCCATGACTGGAAAGGAAGATAAAAAGTTTAAGCAGCAGGCAGGAAGTTGGGAGATTCAGACAGTATAAGCACAAGGTTGCCCCAGATGAGTTGCTGGGGATATCCTGAGGCTGAAGAGGTGTGTACCCTGTTTTCCATTTGGAACTAGGTCAACACCAGCGAAGTGGAAATGCTGTGTTTAGGCAATGAGAGGCCTTGAGATGGCGCTTCCAGTTGTCAGGGCCTGTGCCTGGTCTGGGGGCAATCCAGGGAGGGAATGATAATGGCTGACAGGATGAAAGGGATGGGCCTAGAAGGTACAAGGCATGTGGCCTGCACCCCTGAGGGCTGTGCCAGGGACAGTGGCTGTCAGTAGCTAGAAGCAATGTAGGTCCAAAAACTGGAGAGGACAATTTTCTAACCAAAGGAAGCTGGGAATGTTTAGAGGTTGGCAGATACCTTCTCTGTGGCTTCCCCTGTACCTTGGCAACATTTTGGGAAAGGGAAGGTGGAGAAGATTACCCTGGGATGAGGAAGTAGCCCTTTTAAACTTAAAAAGGGATTGATATATACCTTTAATTTGCAAAATTAAGTGTTTCCCACCAACATCAGGAATGATGGCTTTTTAGCAAGAAGTCATTATAGACAAGACTGTTCTTACATGCTTTTTTTTTTAACATATGTGATTTTTAGTGTATACATTTTGAACCTGCTATATTAGGAAGGTCTGTTTCTTTACGGAATGAAGAGAACTCAGTTTGATGTACCTCAGCCTATAGTGTAGGGGAGGGAGACAAGAGGAGGGCAGGGATTGATTCTGTCAACACTGGTTCCCTCAAGGAAAGGTAAATGGGAGACAAAGAAGTTAGAAAGATATTTTTTCACTGTGTACCTCATGTACAATGTATAAGCATTCATTATTCAAAACTAAATTAAAATGGGAAAAAAATTCCTGAAATGAAAAAATGTAGATGCACAGAGTCAATGACATTCAGTGCATGAAAATTAGTATTTAATACTTTCCATTTCACCAGGAATCTTTGAGTCACTGCTCCGCGCACCTTGTGGTTATTCATTTGTGCCAATATTGGTTTAGTACGCTGTCCATCTTGCCTCTCTAGCTAGCCCATGATCTGCCTGCTGTGCTTGCTACTCCAAACACCGTACTGCACATCTTGTAGGTACGCTGCCTTTCTAGCAGGGAGACATTTGTAGTGATCCAGTCTTGATTGCCATTCTGGATTGAGGCCCTGAAAGAATTGACTAGACTATATGTCCCCAGCCTGGTTATTTTCACCCCTTTGGCATCAAGTAGCAATGGGGAAGTCGTGGAAAAAATTTGAGCAGTGGAGTCAAACTCACTAGGACTTACCTCTGTCAGCTATTTGCTTTGGGACCTTGAGTTTCCTCTTTTGAAGAGTAATATAAAACTCATTGGCTTATCCTATCAAAATACTGCAAGTGTCGGATTATCCCCACTCCCCAGTTCACAAGAACAGAGACTAATTTTTGTAAATCTTGCATCCAGCCTGTTTTACTTGATTTCTACTCATGACACAAGGCCTTCCATTCAACTACCATATCCCTTATGCTCATTTACATCCCCCACTATACTTTCATTCCCTTAACCAATGTTTTCATTTGCAAGTAATAGGCAACTCAAGCTAAATTTAACTCAAGTTAACTTGAAACATTAAGGGCATTTATTGGCCCAAGTAACTGAAAATTCAGCAGTGTTAAAGGCCCTGGTGGTGGTCACCGCTAAGAGTTACCAGGGACTCTTTCTTTCTGGCTCTCCAGTCTACCACCCTCATTGTCAATTTCACTCTGGATACCCTAGTGGCTGTAGGCTGGATGTCAGCAGCAAGTGAGCCTGCAGGCTTCCTCATTTTTCCAAAGGGACTGGGAGGGAGGGAGTCTGTAACTATCAAATAAAAATCCTGATGTCCCATTCATTGGAACATTATGAACTAATCATGGTGAATTGGAGATTCACTTAGCTCTAGATTAAATTGTCCACTCTTGAGCCTATCACAGAGATCACCATGATTAATTTAGACCAGGGGTTCTCAACTGTGAGCACTAATGCCTCCTTAGGAGTTTTTGGAAATGTTGTCTAGGCATTGAATGGGTGGGAGCTAGGAACTTGAAATGCCTTGCAATACACAGTAAGTCCTATACAATGAATAATTGGCCTTCCCCAAATGCTAATAGTGCCCCTGCCAAGAAATACTGGCTTAGAGCATTAGAGCACCCCCATCCTGAAGCTGAGGGTTCACTTTGCCCTGAAGTACATAGGCCACGTTGGGTGCGTGTATACCTGAACAAAAATGACCGTAATACTCACCTCCTCCCTGATCTTTATTGGCTTCCTCTGTCTTCATTTAAATCCCTACTCAGATTATTGCTTATTATGTTAACCTCTTGACAATATCATTTACGTTCTACCTCATTCTGTTGCACCTACCCATATAAACCCTATTGTGGTAGTGACCATTAGTATTGTAACAGGGTGGTCCCCAGGAAAGGGGGAAGTTCCAGGTTCCCTGCCCCACCCAAGGGAGGGTGGAGCTGAGCAGGAAGAGGAGAAGCTGCAGAAGAGAATGAGGAAGGAAGCAGGATGGAGCAAGGAGACCTGAGGAGGCGCATGGAGCCTAGAGACACGTGAAGAAACTGCGCTTGTGTTTTGGTCGTGGACTGGGTGACACAGATGTGGGTGAGACCCGTGGGGAGGTGACAATGGCAGCTTTTATCTTGATGTTGATTTTGCTCTTTTCCTTCCGGGCTTGTCCAGTTGTTTGTGACCCTTTTCTGTGGGTCCCCACTGGAAGATGCTTTAGACTTGTGGCAGGCTTTGGGGCCTTGTTCTGGGCCAATCCCATTTGGATGGACTTTTACCCACGAGGGGACGGGTAACTCTGGATGCTTCATTTAGAAACTAGACTCTTTGCCTTACCTGTATTGTTTCCTAGTTTTATTAAAGTTCCTTCCCATTAAAGTCTCCTATGTTTTGTGTTGATGCGGCGGATGGCAGAACCCATGTAGAATAAGCAGGTTTGCGGGGTTTGGGCTGCCCCTCTCCCTGTCCTATAACAGTATCTCCCAGGGTTTGGGCTCAAAATGTCAATTTAGGCCTCCCTGGTGGCGCACGGGGTTAAACACAACACTGTGAAGCTATCCGCAGCCTCTGTAGCACAAGTTTGATCCCTGGCCTGGTGCAGCAGACCTCTCCTGTCTCACCCGCTGCTCCTCTCAGCAGTGTATTTCAGTCAGTCTGCCTTTTCTGTCCCCTATTCTGTGAATCCTCTCACCTCCCGCACCTCTGGCCTGTATCCCAGTTCTAGTATGCGTAAGTAAATAAATCTTTTAAAAAAATATCAATTTAGAATGTAAGTGGGCACATGGCCATCCACCATAATATATTTGTCAACCTCCTTTGCACCTGTGTGCCATGGGACTAAACTATGCACAATGGATTTGAGTAGAAGAGGCAAGTGCCCATTCTTGGTACTTCCTTTTCCCTGCTGACTAGGATGCCAACAAAATAGATAAAGCTGGAGAAACTGTACTGGTTCATGACATGGAAGCAAATCCTGAAAATGGCAAAGCAAGGTGCTAGAAAGAATCTCGATTCCTGACGCCTTGGTATTCTGCTCTAGCCTTATTAGTCTACCTGAATTTTTATGCAAGAGAGCAGTCGACTTCTTTGATGCTTAAACAACTGTCATTTGAGCTTCTTTGTTATTTGCAACCAAACATAGCTAATATAACAAAATTAGATCAATTAACTGCCTCCCCACACCAATATTGGAGGGTCTAAATGCTGATGGTCACATCACATGTGAAGCAGATCAGTGCCAATATCTAGAAAATTCTCCAAACTCAGCTGGACCTTCAGTACTACCCACCAGTGTCTTCAGTCTCTTCAATAGCTACTTCAAACCTCCTTCATGCTCCAGAAACTTCTCACTATTCCTCTTCCCTTCCCCTCTCAGCAGTTGATCTCTGCTTATTTCAGATGGAAGAGATAGGAAAGCATTAGATAAGAACTTCCTCACTCAGTTGCCCCTCTCTAAGATTATTCATATCCACACCTATTTCCTACCCTCTCCCCCTTTCCTCTTTTACAATGAAATGAGCTAATTCCTCCCCTGTTCTGTGGCTCAAACTTCCTCCATCTTAGGCAGGGACTGTCCTCTGTCCTCTGTCATGGCCTCATTCCTTTCAGTTTTCAAATATCTTCAAGTAGTCCTCTGTAAAATAAACACTCAAAAAAACTTCTCTTCAACCTTGCATCACTGTCTAGTTTTCTCTTCTTCCCTTCCTTACCCTTTTCTTCACTCTCTACTCCCTTCCTTCCCTTCTCTTTTTTTCCTCCCTCTCCATCTCTTCCCTTCTGTACCTAAATTGCTTGACTTTCCCAGTTCTCCACTTTTTCATCCTTTAGAACCTTCTCAAATCTCTGCAGCATGGCTTCACTCCCTCCACTCCATGAAAATGACATTGTCAAGGTCATCGACAACTTTCTGTCCTCATAGCTAAATTCAGTGAATATTTCTCAGTCCTCAACTTACTTTGTTCCTCAGTAATGTGATTTTGCAGACCATTCTCCTTAATACATTGTCTCCCTTTGACTTTCATGTCTGATCTGTTCACTGGTTTTCACCCTAACCCTTAAATGTTAAATCTTTATGTCTGTCTTGGTTACAGCTTCCTGAGAGATCTCACTTGTTTGCAAGATCTCTAGCTGCAAATCTAAAAGGTCTCATTTTGGGACTTCACACTTATATATTCAACTGCTAATAGAACAGCAACATGGAGATCTTACAGTAATCTCCGACTATCTTCATCTTCCTCCCTTATCAGTTTGCTCTTCTGTTATTCAATGCAGAGAATGAAATACTATCCACCTAGTTGTCCAAGCCAAATTCACAAATCTCCTTTCATCTAATCAACCATAAAGTCCTTCCAAGTTTACTCTTAAATATATTAAATGTTTCAGATCCATTAACCTCTCTCCATTTCCACTGCTATTTCCCTTATGCAGCTCCCCAACATCTCTCATTTGGGCTACTCTACAGCTTTGTATCGCTCTACCTCCAGACTTGCACAGACTTATTCTCCATAGTACAGCCAGAGTGATTGTTCAGAGTGCAGATCTAATCTCATCATCCTGATATCCTATGGCCACTAGGATAGCGCTCAAAACTTTGGCTTGGTTTTTACAACTGCTGTCAGTTATGTCTCCTACCTATGTTTATGGCTTCTTCTTTTGTTACTCCCCTCAGCCACATTCCATTTTAGTTCCTCCAATATGCATTATTCCCTATTGGTCTTGAGCTTATGCACAAACTAAATTATTCCCTCTGCTGCGAATCCTCTTCCCACTGGCTTTACTTGCCACCCTCCCCCAACCTCGGCTTCCTGATCCCTACTTGATGTCACTTCTACCTAGACCTCTCAAATCTGGTCCAGTGCACTCTCAAGGGCTCATTATTTCTGTCATAACACTTACACATCATATGGCAATTTCTTATTTTCCCACTTCCTTCTACTATATTTTCAACCCTGAGAGGCTAGTGGGGATGCTCATTTTATTCATTTTTGTACCTTCAGTGCCTCTTACTTGGTAGATAATATGTTTATATTGAATAAGTGAGCTTAAAATAGGTATTCATTTTTCAATATGTGCTTCCTTTTCCCAGTCTGATAAACAGCTTTAGGTAATTGAGACATTAAGTGGAACAACCATTTTCATGGTGAGTGAGTGGAAAGAATCTCTCTCTCCAGACATCTTTAATGTTTTTTGAAAGAAATCACTGTTTAACAGAGCACAGTAAATTGTGATATTTGCCCAGAGAAAAAGATCAAATTAAAATCAGTTCTTGCTTTCCAGTTTCAGTTGTCAACAGCTTTCTTCTTTGAGGTTTCCCCAAGTGTTCCATGGGATGAGGAGAGAGAGAAAGTTACAACAGTCAGCAAAGCCCTTATTATTTTCCTATTCCACTCAAGAGTGAAGTTTCTGTCTCCTATCTTGTGATCTCAAGGTTGCTAGAAAATTAAAAATAGCTCTTCATCTCTCATGTGGATGAAGGTTCCAGTTGTGCTCAAATATTCAATGAATATTTAACTGAAGACTGACTATATGTAGGACATCTTATTTTTCACAATTTCCTTTGGTTTTATGAAGGATCAAACATTAAGGTTTGATTTCTTGTAGATCCATGAAGTCTCTAATAAAAGGGATAATTAAATACATCAAAGTATTTAATTCTCTGGAAGACTTCTCTTCAAGAGGGGGATCCCTACACTATTGCCAAAAGCCCCCTAACCTTTATAAAACAGAATGAAATGAGATAAGTAGTTTCAAAGTCTCTGCCAGGCCCATCCAAATCACAATTATGCTAAGACACCAAAAAGCATTTTGCTCTGAGCTGTCTTTCTAATCATATTGATCATGATGCATAACACTATTTATACTCTCTTACCCATTTGTTCCAGGATCTATTAGCCCCGATACATGTTTATTAGTTATAGAATAGATTTCTACATGAGAAAAGTTGGACTAGAAAAGGTTCACATTTAGACTTATTAACAAACCAACACCACTATCTCCAACTTCGTTTAGTGAACTGATCTGGAATGCCACAAAAACATTGTTGCTTAGACACAACACCAGAAAGCAGAAAGCAAAAAGCAAATGCTGGCATTTCAGAAATGCTGTGTTTGCAGAAAATAAACCATAAAACAGAAGCAAATGAAAGAAGGCCTTCAGTGTCGATGTGTTTTTTTCCTAGCCAGGAAAATGGTGTGGTCACTGTGTAAGATCCCATTTTGTTTAATTATACCTAGTTCTCTAAATAGAGGCTTCTATCACCTTCCCGTATAGAAACTTGAAAGAAACAAAGTCACAAAGTAAATTTTCTGGAAATATTCTCACTTAAAGAGATGTGAGCTCCTCCTTTGTATGTAAATCTTCTCTAGTTAATGCTACATTCCATGGGTAGAAGGGTACTTAAAGTCAGACCAAGTGTATCTGGGAATACAGGGGCTAATTGGTGACACAAAGTTTCTGCCATAATGTACAATGTTAATGACAGAAGTCAAATTAGTGTAATATTCTTAGAGTAAAAATTTAAAGTACAGGTTATGTCAATTCTTTCTCTCATGTCTCTCCCATTTTGTAGTATATTTCATTGGATAGCAGGCTTAATGTCTTTTATGCACAAAGGAGTGCATAAAAGATTGAGTAACTTTCCATTTGAATTTCTATTACAATTAAGCATTCTGCAGATCAAAAAGATATTTAAACTGGTGTCATGGGTCAACATATAATTAAATTCCAAACCAAGCACAAATTCCTAGAATTTGTTGTTAGAGAATTTGATAAGTTAGGTCACTGCACTGAACACTATCTCCCAAACTATATCCTTTCAGAAGTGCTTTGGCTATAAAAAAAATCTGGGATAGCCTTTCCATTAGCCACTGAGTGATTAAAAAGTTCCTTATACTGGAGATAACTATAATTCATTTAAAATCCTCTGTTGTATTTCAAAGAGGTTACTCAGCACCCCCAACTGAAGAGGTTATACACTTAGTCTGTAACTATCTGCTTTTATAAGTCTAATTCCACACTTAGTTCCAGTACTAAAGTGCTAAGGAACTAAAATGAGGTAGAATGAGTATTAATTCATTGAAGCCAAAGGGTTGGATTATTTTGTTCCCATAGGATATCAGGTAATGGGAGTCATCACTGCAGATAGAGCTCAGGAGTTAAACATAAAAGCATGTTACAGAATTGCAGGAAATGCTGGCTTTCTATAGCTTCATCCTCTCTGAAAGGGGACTGCTTATCTTGATATTTTCTAACTCCCCTCACTCACTTAGCTTCTAGTTTATTTACAGTGAATAACTGCCCATTGTTACCTACCCTGATAAAGAAACATCTAAAGACTGGAATCTGAGGCCAGATTGGATTAAGGTTTGGCCTTCTCTGAAGAATTTCTTATATTTGTGAAATTCTACCCAGACAACATTTTCAATGGTCCTTTTGTATTTAAAGAGGAATTAAAACACTTTGGTAAATAAATATGGCCAAATTTGAAGTCAGTAGCAATAATGAAACCATTAAAAGCACCTCAAACAAACTCTGGATTGTCAAACTTTTAAAATCCTGTATCATATACCAAAGCAGAAAATGCTCTTTTAATGCATCTCTGCAAAAGGCCACATCCCAAGGGAATATCTCTGACTTTCATTTCATCACAAATATCACTTCACAGTTATATTATGTTACATCTGCAACTAGATACCAACTTTGCATGGAACCTCTGATTCAGGGATTCCTGCCTTGTGAATGTTTTGAATAAAACCAATAAAAGAGATAATTAACATTTGTATTCATGCAGTGTGGCTAATATAAAAGACATTAACAAACTTAAAGAAATAGTGTTCACTTGAGTGTGTAAATTCTATCAAAATAGTCATCTTGAGAGGTTATGCTTATTTCATCATTGGGAGCAGCTCTTTGGTATGTGTGCATGAGAAGGCATGGAAGGACTGGCAACGGGAGAAGATGAAGCAAGCCTTCAAGAAACTGCCTCCCTATCTCTTGATGTTATGATTCCTTCCTATGTTTCAGCCCCTAGACATTTGGGTAATTACTGTGATTTTCCTGGTGGGTGCCTCAGCAAATTCTCTAACCCCCTAACCTAGTCCTTGTGCCAACTGAACTTTGGAAGTAATTATTCAATACTTTAGGGATCCTAACTGCTATTAAATGGGGAAATCGTCTCAGCTGCCACCTAAGCCCATCTCTGCTTTGGGAGCTTCTATTTGCTATAGATCTCTTGACAGTTATTCTGTGGGAAATTCCTTCTCTTGTCCTGGTAACAGCCCAATTCAACTATTCCTCCATCTATGGATCTGCCCCTCATGATTCAAGATTTAGATGACTTTATGGGAGCCTTGGGGCTCGGGTTACTATTATTCAATTTTATTGTGTATTAATCAAAATTTTGTGTTGCTGGATACAGTTGTTTTCATATTTTAATGAGACATGACAGTTACCATTTCAAATAAATCATTTTCTAAAAGTCATTAAAGCCAATTGAAAGTGAAGAGTTTATTTGAAAGTGTTGTATTCCTACAGAAGTAGGGTATGCAAAACAACTGCCTTGACGACATCATAATAAATAGAAAAGTAAAATGAAAGCCTTGTCGCTGAGTGAGCACTCATGCTGGTTGTCTGATTCATGCAGGGTATCAGAGAGCTGAAAATGAAACACTGATCCTCATTTTCTTCTCTTCTTTCATTATGAAAAGACTAGGTAGTCTTTTGGTAAAAGAATTCTAAAGCAGGCCTTCCCATACATTTGGGAACCATTTCTTATATGACATTGAGAATTGATGTTTTGATTCTATTGTCACTTTCATAGAGACTATTAAAACGTCACTGCTTCAACAAACAAAACAGGCGAGTATAACAGAATCTTGGTGACTCAAGTTCATGTAATCAAGAGTATTAAAATAGACAAAGGGGGGCCTCCCCTGGTGGCGTAGGAGGTTGAGTGCAAAGCTGTGAAGCTGTCAGCAGCCTCTGCAGCACGGGTTCGATGCCTGCCGGCCGGTGAGGGTGTCCCACATGGCGCGGCAGACCTCTCCTGTCGCGCCTGCTGCTCCCCTCTGCAGTATATTTCTACAGTCTGCCTGTTCTGTTCCCTGCTGTGTCTCTGGTGAATCCTCTCACCCTCCTGCGCATCTGGCCTGTAACCAGGTTCTTGTATAAAATAAATAAATAAATCTTCAAAAAAAAAAAAAATAGACATGGGGATCAAGGTTCTGGTACCAGATCTTTAATCAATAGCCACTTTACTTGAATAGTACTTTGTTTTTCATCTGTAATTTAATTGCCAAGAGCCCTTCTAATTTGTATCTGCATTTTTATTATCAGTTATATAGTAGTTCTGATATAGTATTTCAGAAAATTAGAAGGTGGATAGATCTTAATTTGCCTTTTCAATATTAGCTGCTTTCTGTGCCTTTCCTAGCCTGTTTTTGTTCTGGGTTCCTAACCTGTTTTGTTTTCTGGGTTTTCTTCTTGTTGTCCTGTTAATTTTCTTCTAGTTATTGGCACTTTTTCTGTATCTCTACCTTCTTTTTACTTTCTTTTGGAACCAATGAAATCACATTCTCTGATCAAATAAATAGCTTTTATAAACTTCATTTTTTTCATTCCTATCCAGAGACTGTTTTGGAGGTTTCACAGTTCAGAGATCTATTAGTTTTTATAATTATCTAAGAAATAGTTTTGGATCATTCACCATTACCAGACACCATAATACTCTTTTATCAACTTGGGAAAGAATTCGTTTAATGTGTGTTTTAGCATTAAAGTGGAGGAGCCGCCAATATGACACCAAAAGCACAGGCAACAAAAAAATAAACAAGGACTCCATCAAGCTGAAAAGCTTCTTTGCAGCAAAGAAACAGAATGAAAAGGCACCCATGGAATGGAAGATGATATTTGCAAACTATATTCTGGTAAGGAATTAATCTCTAAAAAATAAGAAGCTCCTATAAGTAAACAGTAAAACTACTAAAAACCCAATTAAAAAATGGAGCAAGGACTTGAATAGCCATTTCTCTAAAGACATACAAATGGCCAACATGAAAAAATACTGTGTCACTAATCAGGAGAATGCAAATCAAAACCACAATGAGATATTAGTTCTTATCTGTCAGGTTGGCTATTATTAAAAAACAAAAGACAAACTGTTGGCAAGGGGGTAGAGAAATTGGTACCCTGTACAATGTTGCAGCCCCGCAGCTACTTTGGAAAACTGTACAGAGGGTCCTCAAAAATTAACAACAAAAGAGAACACTATCATATGATCCAGCAATCCCATCTCTATTTATATATAAAAAAATTAATCAGGATCTTGAAGAGATATTGGAGTTCTCATGCTTATTGCATAAGTGATTAAGAATTTCTATGGCAATGGATTTATTCCTACCTTCCAGGAAGCTGCCGGGACCTTCTAACTGATCTTGTACCTCTTACTGAATAAGCTACTAAACCTTTAAGCTAAAGTGATTTGTAACTCACCTTTAGCAATTTTATAAGGCCTTCTAAATTCATTCATGTATTCATGTCATTTCTGGTACTACCATGCTTTGTTGTACCATAGTTTTCCGTTTTCAAAAAGTAAATTTTTTTTTCTTGTGTTCTTTAAAAAAAATCTGCTTGGGGCCTCCCTGGTGGCACAAGGGGTTAAGATGCAACCTATGAAGCTATCTGCAGCCACTGTAGCACGAGTTCAATCCCCTGGCACGGCAGATCTCTCCTGACATGCCCACTGCTCCCCTCAGAGCGTATTTCAGTCATTCTGCCTGTTCTGCACCCCACTCTGTCTCTGGTGAATCCTCTAACCCACCCCCCCACACCTCTGGCCTGTACCCCAGATCTTGTATGCATAATAAAATAATCTAAAAAAAAAAATTCTGCTATTGATGTTTACTCTTAATTCTAATTTTTGTAAACCACTTTACATCATTTTTGAAAAATTGTGGTAAGGAAATAATTTCAAATTCCACTCAAAAAACTGGAGCAGGGCCTTCTCTGGTGGCGCAGCAGTTGAGCGCTGGGTTGCGAAGCTGCCCGCAGCCTCTACAGTGCCAGTTCGATCCCTGGCTACTCCCCGGCCACCGGAGGAGGGTCCCGCATGGCGCGCAGACCTCTCCTGCCGCCCCGCTGCTCCCCTCAGCAGTGTACTTCCATCCTTCTGCCTGCTCTGCTCCCCCCTCTGGCTCTGGTGAATTCTCTCACCCTCCCGCGTTTCTGACTACCCAGTGCTTGTATAAATAAATAAATAAATAAACGTTAAAAAAAAAAAAAAAAAACTGGAGCAGAGAAAGCAGGAAAATGGTGCAGATATGCAGATATGCAGCAAGACCTCCACGGTTCAAATGCTGGTTTCCTGTAATTACAGCTGTGTGAACTGTGAGCAAGTTACCAGACATTGCTGTGCCTGTTCCTATGCAAAATGGAGACAGTAGTTCCCATTTTATAGGCTTGCTTTGCATCTTAAGTAATATCAGTAATATCCTTATAATGGTATATTTAGAACAGTGCTTGACACATAGCAAAAACTCCAATATTAGCTGTGAGGGTTTATTTTTTTAAAAGATTTATTTACTTATACATACAAGAACTGGGGTGTAGACCAGAGGTGCAGGGGAGTAAGAGAATTCACCAGAGAGAGTGGGGAGCAGAACAGGTAGACTGACTGAAATATACTGCTGAGGAGAGCAGCAGGAGAGACAGGAAAGGTCTGCTGCACCATGGGCATTGCTCTTTGCCTGGCCGGGGATCGAACTCCTGCTGCAGTGGCTGGTGACAGTTGCGCCACCATGGAGGCCCTGTGAGGAATTTTTTTTATGCTGTGGTTTAACATACATAGTGGGGTTCGTAATCTAATGTCAGTGTAAAGAAGCCAATAATCCGATCACATTATCTATCAGAATATGTGGACATGATAGTTTGCAATAATTGCTAGGAAAATTCTTTTGATATTTATCCATTTTCTGCTGACAATATTATCAAATACAATAATATTTCCTTAAGGAAACTGGGTATTAAAATCTAAACTTTTATAAAATAGGTTCAAGAATTGTTTTCCATACACATTTGATTTAAAAAAAAAGCAACTTGTGCTCTGCCACTGCAACAAAAGATCTGAAGCAGCAATATATTAAGATTCAATAAAACTGAGGACTTTTAAAAAAAAGATGAACTGGGGTAAAGGTGTACATTTGCGTGAAAAGGGAGAAAAACAAACTCCGTCAAACAAACACTTGGCTAGAGGACATTACTGCAGTTGAAACAGAACTTCATTTCCTTAGAGGGCAGTGAAAACAAAGAGAGAGAGACCTGAGAAGTGCTCCAAACCAATATTTCAATGAAAGGCCATCCTCCACTGGTCAGGAAGAGCAGTTTTTTGCTTGCTTGTTAAGTTAGCACAGGGTGTATGGAGAACCCCAGTCATGATGGAGAACTTTGATGACAGTTAAAAAAAAAGGGCAGGAAAAAAAGCAGAGGCAGCTTACCTTTGGCAAATCTCTCTTCTAAGAGGAATCTCAATATAATGTCCAAGATTTAGTTTATTCCACAACTGTGTAAACCAGCTTGTAATCTTCTCAGAATCTTCTCTACTTCAGTAATGACAATTCCTTCCAGTCACTCAGGTTAACTGAGCTAGCTGTGTCATGATTCTTCTTGCACACCCCCTATCTGGTCTGCCAGCAAATATTGTCAGTTTTGCCTTTAAAACATCCAGTTATCGCTTCTTGGCCTTTTGGCTAAAATCAAGTGTAAAACATATCCAAGTTTTGGTCACTTTTCAACTATTTCCACTGCCACCAACTTTAATACAAGTCACTATCATTTCTCTCCAGGTTTGCTGCAGTGGCCTCCTAATTGATCTCCCTGGCTTCCACTTTGGAAGCCTTATTAAAATACAAGTTAGATCATGTCACTCCCTTCCTATAGTTCCCATCTCACTTAGAATAAAATTCAAAAGTCTTAGGAGGGCCTCCACATTGTTTCATTCCCACTTCCTAATTCACCTGTCACTTTACCTCTTTGACCTTACTTCTTCCCCCCTCACCCTGCCCCCCATAGCTGCACTGGACTCTTTAGTATAGTAACATACCGAACATGCTTCTACTTGAGGACCTGTCCAATTGCTTATCTCTCTTCCTTAATGCTCTTTTCCTAAGTAACTACTCTCTACAGTCCCTTACCCAATTATCACCTTTCCAGTGATATTTGATATTTCAAACAGACACACACTCACCACCACACATGGCCTTTTGTATCTCTCCTATATTACTTGTCCCTTCAGCCTTGTTTACTGTCAGTCATACTGTATCTTTTCTTTCTCTTGTTCATTTCTCTCTCTCCCCCTAGAGAACAGACCTCATGAAGACAGCAATTTATTTTCCCCTGCCATATCACCCAATGGTTACACCAGGTCTTGGTGCATAGTAGATATTCAAAGACCTATTGTCAGAATAAATGTACAAAATTTGAGGGCATGGCCTTAAGGTATACCTATGTAGGAATAATTCTGAAAGTAGGATTGGGGACAAGTCAGAATAATATAGTTATGTACTATTTTGGTGATCTGATTTTCTATAGGGCTAATACTTAGAATATTAACACACAGGGATAGATCACTGGTCTTTTCACCAGAAATCTTTAAAGTGGGGCAGCACAAGATGATACATAGGGATATGGAGCCAAAAGAATTAGAATTATATTGATCTTATAAATTCAAAGAAATAATGGGTGGATTCTCACTGCTGCACTCAGTCTATGTGCCAGAGTGGGAGTATGCAAAAGTTAGGTGTAATTATATATTTAAATTATTTTTTATTCTTTCTTTACATATACTAGGAGATTTTTCTATCAATGGAAATAAGCAATTGAAGCTTCAAGATAACCTGGGAAAAGACTCTCCCCCTCTGACAGCTACCCTGTCTTGCCTGCTTCATGATTCTAACATTTTAGATGAAGGGAATGTTTATTTCCTGTATAAATTAAAGAACATTTAAACATTAAGATTGCTTTGATAAGAGAGTTAAGCCATGAAGATTACCTTCCTTGAGAGTGTATACAGGAGCCCCAAATGCAACTTTTCCCCCGTTAGCCAGAATACTGACACTCTCTTAATACAACTAAATAAGTTAAAAGTATCCTATTAGGCATTAGCAAAATGACAGACTATTCAAAACACTTGAACAGAAAAATACCCAAATAGTAATTTAAATTATCTGAGTTTTCAAAACTTGAATTTGATAGAAAATGAACCAGATTTTTCTCAGTCGGTAGGAGGAAATTCAAAATTTCAGGAAGAACATGAACTTTTTATGGGCACTGAGGCACTACTTAATAGCTTAGTATATAACTTGCAAAGAGCCAACTCTCTAAGCAGGACTTAACAATTTGTTAACCACTAAACAAAGTTCCTTTATTAATAATTAAGAGATGCTTCTGGCAAAAGATCCAGAGATTTAGATTTACAGTAAACACAAACTTCTCATCTATTTCAAATAAATATTTTGAGTGTGGGATAGATCTATCCATGAATTTTCACCTCTGGTTTCCAGTACTTAAGTGTAAAAATGAACTGACAGAGACAAATTCAAAAATCTATTTTGAAAGTATTTACTTAGTTTGAATAAATTAATTGCAAATAAAAATTAGCTACAATATATAGCCTGAATAGAAATGACTAGAACAAATACAACACAGGATTTGATTTCCTTGAATTAGTCACCAAACATGTGACAATCTAGAAAACTTCAAAATCAATTAATATTTCTTTGAAAAAGGGGTAACAGCAGTTACTGATATATCACAACTAGTAAACTTATAATACAAGTTTCCTGACATGCATTTCCTGAGTGAACCCAAATGATCATTTTTAAAAACAAGGAATTTTGACAAGTTGAAGTAAAACAAAACAGCTCATGGCTTCTAAGCAACAAGTTGTTTTTTAAAACAAAAAGAAAATTCAGAACAGCTTTGTAAAAGGATAAATTAAAGCTATGCTACCACATACAAAAATTTGCTACAATTAATATACAACTTTTCAAACTAAAGGAAAACAAGAGATTAAAAAGGATCCCGTCTGATCAAGAAGTGTATTGATTTCTTGATGTAGTGCAACTTCTACTTTTCTTGTGGTACATTAAAAATAAGCAAAAAATAAGTGAGGTGGGAGGGAAAATAAACCTTTTCTTGCTTCCCAAAGAACTTAACTGAATTAGAGAAAAAAAAAGAGACCATGCAAATATGTCCCTCCATTCTGCTGTCATTGGTGCTCATCTGCCAACCAAACATTTTTTGGAGTCACACTGTGGCAACTCGCTTTAGGATTCAAGCCATGGTTAAGGCTGGTCTTTTAGATTAAAAAAGGGGGAGGCACTACTGTCATCCAATCCTTTCTCTCTAATTTTCTAATGTGTGGATAAGCCAAATATAGAATAATTAATTAGGCATTTCTTTTTCTAAAAGCAAATCAAACCACTTTTCCTTTTCTGTTAATTTATGCTTTTTCTCATGAGAATGATTTTTTTCCCCCTGAACAGTGAACAGATGAACCACAGTTTATATCTAAAAAATAAACTTGCCAAATGTTGTGATACTAAAAACAGATTAATTATCATGGGAGAAAAATAGATAATCTAGATGAAATTGCATATTCAAAGGCGCATATAAAATATTTTTTAGCATTAAATTTTTGTTATAGTACTACACTTCAGAGAAACATTAAGGAAAAAATTTTTTCCTGATTATCTTCAATGTGGTTAAAAACAAACACCTTTTACACAATGGTAATTAATATGAATTCGATTTTACAAAGTATTGTAATTTATTAAATTCCATATTGAGATGGGGGTGGGGAGAGCTCTCTTGCCTTTCTTCCTAACCTTGCAAATCCTTGAGCTATGCTCACTAAACTACCATCACACCGAGTAGTGTGACACCATTGTTACCATGCTACTCTATCAAGAACATTCTAAGATATTTTCCCTAGTAATGATAAATAGAAAAAGTTAATATACATGTTGCTGTATTTTACAATGTTTGCAACAAACTGTAAACTAACATAGTTTGAACCAACAATACCCTCAGTTATACAAAAACAATTTTTCAACACTGAGGATGGGTGATTCAAAAACACTAAAATGAAGGCATCAAATTAGACTATGTCTTTTTCTCCTCAAAATATATTTTCAAAACTCAGAATTCAGAAGTCTGGTACTTTCAGAAATTCCTTTGTTGAGTTTCCCAGATATTTGCTCATAAATTGCTACTATTTGTTATAAATGTTTTAAAAAATTCATCATCTTAATGCAAATAACCAGAGCAGAGAAATTGTGACGTGGACAACAGGTTGGAAAATCCAACTCTCTTAGCTTATAAATTTATAATGCAGTCCTGAAGGACAACTGTCTGTTAGTCTAGAGGTCCTTGGAAAATAAGTCTGATGTAGCCTTGTTCACCAGCCAACTGATGTGCACAAAAGGGACAGGCTGCATGAAAAGTATGAGTACCATGAGGAAGTGGGATCTGGGACCAATAGGCAGTTGTCTTTTCTGAACACACATGCCCGCATGGGCTAAACGCATGGGTTGGAGGGCCGGCGTCCACATAAAATCCAGCTTCACATCCAAGCCACAGAGGGACATAGGGACCAACAGACCTACACATAGGACATTCACGATCTTTTCCATCACGTTCTTCTTTGTTTCCCCAGTTATGATAGCCGTGCACATGGCCACAGTTTAGATACACCCATGGTTGTTTTTCATCGACAACATCTTTCCTCTTCATACTAGGAAATGCTAGTGTGTTGAACCCTACAGGGCACTGAGGTCTTGCTGCATTGATTTCCTGTCTTAAAGCTTCTAAATGTTTCACTGTAGGAGTGTGGGAAAGGCCTTCTGCAGTACGCCACAGCAACGTTGCACCACAGAGATCAATTAACGAGCCATCTTGTAACTGATTGGTTTCAATTTCCACCTGCAGGAAGCAAGAACAAATACATTCACCACTGTATTTTGGATTTTTACTAGCAGTTTTGCCTTTACATGTTCCTTATTGAGGAACTGGGATTTCCTATCACAGTTACTACATACTTAAGAAACTCTAATGGCAGTCATGGAAAATATAAGTTTGAAAACTGAAGAAAAAATACTGACTGCATCGCTTCATCTTTAAAGACAATTTGTGATTAGAAACATCTGGCTAATTAATCAGTAAGTCTAATATTTCCAATTAGGTAACCTCATGGCCATGTATACAGATACAATTAGAAAATAAAAAGTGCTGCTTAATTTGGAAAAGCTTAGACTAAAAATATATTAACATAATATGAAAGAAGAACACATTTTTGGAGTCCAAATTGAAACATTAAAATATCATCCTCTAGTATAGTTTTTGGTAATCACTGAGACACTTTGAACTCTGTCAGCGAAAGGCTTAATAGTTTTGGGGTGTATATGTAATGCATTTAGCCCATCTCACCTTATACGTTAATTATAGCTAAACGAAAAACTACATCTGAGTACTTACCATTTTTCCTCTCTGTTGAGCTGATCTGGTTTCACGCAGGCTGAATACATTTCCACACACTGATATTTCTCTCCATATTCCAGGCTTAGAGTCTTCTGTGAACCCATTACGTGGATGCATAACCAAGACACCATTGGTGGTCAAGCCATCCATCTGCCCATCTGCAGTCTTCCATTTTGCAGCCTTCTCCTAGTAGGAGTAAGAAAAATAAGTTTCTACTTATTTATAATTTGGAAATAGAAGTCGTTATATAACAATGTATCATTTAGGGGAAAAAAGCTTTTTACCCCAAGAAAGATGTTTTTTGATGAGTCAAATCCTGCAGCATAAATCCGTGCTGTAAAGGGGGGATTCCGTTCACATATGATTCTACAAGCAAATCTTGATATAGTGCTTTGAACTGACTGTGTATCAGAATTACTTTGACTTCCAGGAACTGTGTCAGTTACTACAAAATCAATGGGACTTTCAGTCGACCGACCAATCTAAGGGAAAAAGAAATATCTATAAACCTATTCAAAAGAGCACAGTAGAAAAATCCATTCACAAAAGGCACAATTAAATCTCTGAAACTTCTAAAGCTTGACCTTCTCATCTTAAGTCTTCACTCCTTAACTCTAGAGACAGCTATACTCTTAAAAACGAGTCTGTCTGGCTTCCTCTGATGCAGTAATTCCTTAAAACACATGAATTAAGTGAGAACTTATGACTCAAGATACAGGAAAACTTCAGGAAGTACATAATTTGGGATAACTGAGTTTTCTAGATGACTGCTAATTTTAATTTTCACCCTTTGGATAGAAACATGTCTACCACATATTATTCTACTTTCTTTAACAGAATATACAGTAAATACATAAGTGACTTATGTATTTTTGATGACTCCAGAACATTACACAGTGGATACCATTCATATTAAGCTGAAATGCAGTGATGTCTTTAGGTACTATAAAGGAGTACAAAAATAAGTATCCTATGTTAAGGGAATATATAGTCTTGAATTGAGGTCTTCACATTTTTTTTGTATCTTTTCTGTCAGGTTGTCAGCTAACACTTCTTACTACTGGGCATACTTGTTTGTAGCAGCTTTCCTTTCCTCTAACAGTTCACTTTGCTATGAGCTGAGAAATCAAATAACCAACTTCAGAAAATAGTATTGCCAAAGGTTCTTGAAAAGAAATGTCAGTGCATGGACTGTGGAATATGGACTTTATATACCTAGAAGTCTTTTATATTTTTTCCTGGTTCTTGACCATATTTCAGAGAGAAAAGGCCCCCAGTTTCTATGAAGAGTTCTGGTGGGTGACATGTCAATGAATTAAAAACATCTTCAGAGATACTAGTTAATAAATAATTTCATTTTGAAGGATAAAAGTTGGAAGAAAAAAAAAGGAACTTAGTAGAAAAGATAACCAAAGTGGCAAGTGTCATGGGGTTTTAAAATAAGTATTTAGAAATGATTAGTTCATTAATGTTTTTGTTATGAAGTTATTTCATAAAACTGAAGAATATGTGAAAAAAATACCAAAGGGCTCTAACAAAGATGACTCTTAAAAGTCATTCTTTGCATAGCTGAGTCTTAAGAACTTCTCAAATCAGGGCCTCCCCGGTGGTGCAGCGGTTGAGCGCTGGGCTGCGAAGCTGCCCACAGAACTCTGTTTGCAGCATCAGCTCGATGCCCAGCCGTCAGCGAGGGTCCCACATGGCACGCAAATCTCTCCTGCCGCGCCCGCTGCTCCCCTCACCAGTGTACTTCGTCAGTCTGCTTGTTCTGTTCCCCGCTCTGGCTCTGGTGAATTCTCTCACCCTCCCGTGCTTCTGACTGTACCCAGTGCTTGTATAAATAAATAAATAAATCTTTAAAAAACAAAAAAACAAAAAAACAAAAAAACAAACCTTCTCAAATCAGCACTTTCAGAAAAAACGCTATAGTGGTTTTTTTTGGTCCTATCATCAAGTACAAAGTCTTTTTCTAGTTTGAAATAGTTTTAGGGGGAAATTGACTGTTTAACTAATGTTAAGATTGGATGCCTCCTTTCTTTATTTTTAAGATAATAATATCCTAAAGAAATGGTCTCAGACCTTTGAAATGAAAAATATTTCCACTATTCCAAAAAATTCAGCATTCCATTAAAAAGGGTGGGGGGGAGAGAGTGACTTCAAAGAAACATTTTGCTATTGATTATAATTAGCGACATCTCCAGACCTTCCCACCTTCATTTAATCTTGAAAAATAAAGAAAAATTGAAAAATCATTAGGCCAAGAACAAAATTATGCCCTATTTAACCTTGTTTCAAAAAAATTCAAGGCTTATAAAACCCAATATTAAGGGAGAAAGGATCATGAATTTTGCTTATGATTTGAATTTAGTTGTCCTGTCAGTTATAGGACATCTATAAACTATACAGTTTATAAAAATAGCAATGAATTGGTACAAAGAATGAGAAAAAATTTTTATTGCTCCAGTAGCTTTGGCCAAGTAGGTAATTGTTAGACTTCACATGTATGATATGAATACTTAGAAACTGCCTGTACATTTAGTTACCTATAGAGGAAAGTAGAAAGAAGTAGCAAGAAAAGATTTTTTTAAAAGTCATGAATGTCTCCAAATATTTGTTGGTTTCCTGTTTTAGATAATAGCTAAGTATGGTTTTAGTTACGAGTATTAACAGCAATGTGTTTATCAGGTACCTTGCACAGCTCTGAGCACTTTATAGGCACTAGAACATTTAAGCCTGCCAATAATCATTAGAGGGATAGTCTATACATGCACTTTACAAGAGGAAACTGAGGTACAGAGTGGCTAAGAAATGTTTATCAGGAAATCTGATTTCAGAGTCCAATTCTTAACCATATTATCTGACTTTATATGTGGAGTTTAGAGATCAGTATAAAAATATTACATACAATAGATAAAATATTATAAATAATTCTTAATGTGGCCAAAGCATTGAGTTACTGACAGAAGGCTTTTACTATTTGTTTTTAAGAAAAAAAAAATTAGGATGTTGTAATACCTGAAACATATCAGTATTGCTATCATGAGTATACTCAACCACCACGGTCTGGGCCCGAGATAAGGTGTATGATATGCTATGCTGGTCCTTGTTGCTTATTGCCTAAGAAAGAAAGATTAATAGCAAATATTAGCAGGCAGGTCAATCAAATAAAATAATTTTAAAAAGAAGACTAATTATTTATTACACATACGCCTTATTTTCTTCTTGAAATTTAGGGTAGAGATTAATAACTCTTGTATAACCTCATCTGTGATGGTAGCTTCTCAGGTTGAATGGGGCATAAAAGAATACTATATAGACTAAAAAATATAATTTCACTGTATTAAAAATATGTATTGTATTAAAATCTGGTCTTCCTAATCAAAACCAAATCCCATGCAGAAACAATACTGTTCTGATAAGAAGAAAATATAAAATCTTGCAAGATAAGAGGAATCTTACTTTTAAAGTAATTCAGAATTATAAAATCAACCAATAAGCAGCTACCTGGTTTTCCTAACCATTCTGTGATTCTTTGGAAGAGAAGTATTTGCCATATGCTGCACAAGATACAGAAAAATTCATAGAATGATTACACATTACCAAAGGAAATGGATACAATGCTAATGACTGTATTTCTGACTTATCCCAATCTTAAAAAACATTGCTAAAAAGAACTTTTCAGTTTTGTTTTCAGGTATTGTCTATGTATCTAAGAGGAGATAGTATCAGAAGGGGAAAAAACCTGCACAAAGGAAGTGGAAAAATGGCTGCGTAAAAGGAAAATAGATATAAAGACACAAGATTAGTGATTAGACAGTAAAGAGGCTAAATGAAAAAATGCTTCTTAATTACAACCCTGCAGTTAATCTGTAATAAATAAAGCACTTGCTCTAAGATTAATTAAGACTGGGAAATTTTCTAATGTACAAAGAGAATAAAAACTTGGGTACTACCTACCTACCTTTATCAAAGTATAATACCCTTTTGTTCTGATTTTTTTAAGAAACAATTTAACTCAAGAGATATAGTGGAGGCTGCTTATATGTCCAGCTCCCTATTTCCCTTCTCCAGAGCTATTCAACCTCAGGCATGCATGTTGTTAACATTTTTCTCTACACATTTTTGTATTCATAAGGATTAAATGATTGACTTTTCAACTGGTAACTGCTCAGCATTTTGGAAGTTAATTCTTAATGACTAAAGAGATTTTAAAACACAAATTTTTGTGTTAAACCCTGTTTTTTTTTTTGGTTTGTTTTTTAACTATTAAAGTTATTAGAGTGAGAATAAGAACTATATCAAATTAAGTTCTCAGTGGACTGGAAGGCAGGGTTTAACCACTTATCCAGATGACTACCAGACTGAACAATCAGTGCCCTTTATTGTCTAGTAAAGATTAAAAAGAGCTAACAAAGAAAACATTAGGAGGATGACAGCAGAAGTGTAAAGAAAAAGTAAGAAAAGAGGTAGGGGTTTGAATTTATGTTCCCTTGTGGTTCTCAACCAGGAAATAGTATTAACTGCACAAGGAGCTTCTGGAAATAAATGGATGAATTTTTTGGATCATCACAATGATTTGAGGGCTTTAATGGCATTTAATAGGTGGAGACCAAGAGCATTAAATACCCTGAAATAGGCGGACAGTCTTGCACAAAGAATTGGCACACCAAAAATGCCAAGAGTACTCCTGTGGGGAAGTATAGGAAAAATGAGATAAATAAACTGCTCACATCCCTCACCTGCTCAGTACACCTCCCTTCTCTGCAAAAGAGCAAGAGAAATATCTAAAAGAAACTATTGCTTTTCTATATTCATTGGTTCTCAAATAGTAGTATTTCAGCAAGGTTTGAGGTCTATTTTCTTAAGACATTACACTGGCTAAAAAAAAATTGAAAAATCTAAGCTAAAAATCCAATTAACTTCAGAGACTGGAGAGGTGATCTAAAACAGGGCATCATGTGCTGATTTTTCTGTCTCTCATTTTTTTTTAACTTATAAAGATATACCTCAGATGCTGTAATATTAATCATACATCTGGGGGCATATAGTTAATATACATCTAGGGATGCTTAGCTAAAGATAAAGATACTTCCAGAAGTCAAAGAACCCTAACTTTTACTCATCCATCAAAGTATTAAATTCAGTCTGTATTATTAAATTGGTAGCAGAGGAATTCACAGGAAATAAAAGGAGCTGAAACTGCTCCTAATTGTTACTCTAGGAAAAGCCCACGTGTCCTGAAATGGTGGCCTGGCCTCTGGATATTTAGGTAGGAAAAGAATAGGGGGTAGTAAATATATCAGTAGATTGTGAAGTTTTCTTGTAGACAGAGTTGGGGATTTGTTTTTATAGTTTTGATTCAATATAACAATGACTGAGGTCTACTTTGTTCAAGGTATTATACTTAATTAAATCCATGAGGATCATGAAAAAAATAAATAAAAGTATCCACACACCCTTAAAGAAGATGACCTCATCCAAACATGCTTCTATACCTGAATATACATACATTACTTTCCTTGTCCAGCCTAGATGAGGTTCCTCTAGTAACAGAGGGAACTCCCTACTTCTCAAGGCAGCTATATGATTCTAAATACTAGATGAAACCATAGCCCACACCCACCTTTTTTTAATAAGGAAAGGGAATGTTTCTATCTATTTTTTACATAAAAATTCTAGTTTGTCGTAAAAAAAAATCCTGATCCCCCTTCCATATGGCAGCATTGGAAAAACCATGTCTCCAATGTCAATTCCCATCCAAACAAAAGGAAAATTCTTGTATAGAAATGTGAAGGGCATGTTAGAGAATATAAATGACATGTACAGTTCAAGTTACTTAATTTGGTTTGCCTTTTCTTTTTTTTTTACCTTTGCAGCCTGAGGAGTACAAGCAATATGCACAGTGCTGGGCTTCACCCCATTTGCCTTAGGTCTTTTAAACAAAGCAAATCTACTTTTCCTCCTTCCTCTATCGCCGTTTGGGAGAGACCCATTATACCTGATGGGGGGAAAAAAAAGTTAGCTGATCTTTTTGTGAGAACTACACAATTCTAAAACAATTATTTTGCTCTGCCTTATAGGATCAGCCCCTAATTAATTATCTATTAGCATAACATAATTATCCCAAATTCCTCTTAGCAACTGCTGATCCCTAAGTATCCTAAGCAGCTGCCTAAGTATGATACAAAATGAGATTCTTTTGGCTACATTTCAAGTCATAGAGTACATTTAGGATTAGCTGTAGCTCTGATTTAGCTGTATTTTTCTTCTCTCTTTTATTGAAGATAATCAAAAGTTGGTTAGTGGTACCTAACGCCTTATGACTCATTCTACTTTTTTAAGGTGGATATTTGTGAGTGCTAATATAACCTTTAAAAGTACAGTATGAATTTTTAAAAATAGAATCTCGTTTGTGAACCAAATGCTTTAAATTGCTGAACTTCTGAAATAAGGAATTTTCAGACTTGCTTGCTAAGTCTCAGCTACTTGTAGATACATATAAACATTTACATTTTTGATAAAACCTATCCAACTAAGACCCTGCCAAGTAGAAATGGTATTTTTGTTATCCAGACCTTATGAGCATTTCTCTATCACAACTTATATATGTCCTGAAGGTAAGCTAGGATTGAACAGGGGAAAAGTTAAAAAAAAAAAAAAATTGATGTTTTCTATGTATCAGGAGGTACTATTGGGTTCTTTTCCATATATGCTTTCACTTAATCCATCCTCATAAGAACACTGCAAAACTGGCTTCACTCTCCATTTTTACATGTTAGGAATTAAATTATTCCTCAGAGGAATTAAGTTTTTCAGAGGCATTAAGTTATTTTCTGAAGGTAACATAAGCGACAATAGTGAAACTAAAATTTGAATCTAGGTGTTTGTCATGCTTTTATTTGATTCTTTATTGCTTCTTTTTGATATAAGTAGTAGCTTAATAATAATTTCTCCTTATTTGTTGATCCCACTCCCCAACAAAATCTTTGCTCTGATGGTCTCCCATAAACATCTGGTCAATATAGTTGGGGGGTAGAAAGGTGGGTGGGTAGGGGGTGGGAGGGTAGTGAGGAATGAGGTAGGGAACAAGGGCAGTTTTGAAGTTAGAAGACAGCAGCATTGCAAATTGGCCTATAATGGTGGCTGATAAGGGAACATTTACTCAAAGACTGTCAACATAGAAATTATTCTGACTCTATAATAAAAAGAAAACAATCTGAATTCCACAGGAGGAAGCCCTTGCTAATCTTGCTAAAAAATGCAGAGTAGAACTCCTTACCCAATACATTAAAATTTGGCCATTCCAGACTATGTGCTTCCACCAATTCCCTGGGGTTTCTTTTCCTTTTTTTTTGTGGGACCCTTGCCGGGGGCCGGGGAACAAACCTGAGCTGCAGAGGCTGCGGGCACCTTGGCAGCCCAGCACTCAACTACTGCGCCAGCAGGGGAGGCCCTCACTGGGGTTTCTTCATTGAGCCTCACCACTGTCTGCTGAGTTGCACGAGTTCCTCTTCTGGAGATAGGCTTTCTACCCTATTGTGTTTCTACAGGTCAAAGTTCTTTTTCTAAGTAGCAAAAGCACAAACTGACAACGTCTAGCTTCACTTCTTCTAAAGGGTAGGAAAGAAGTATTAGGATTTTGAGATACCGAGAGCCAGATATAGAGACAACTTTTGCTAAAGATTAACTGAGACTCTGCTAGGCAGTTAAACCATATACTATATTTTAAACTCTAGTCTTCAAATGATTCAAATTTCATAGTAGAAGAATTTAACTTAGAATAGCTTTTTGGTCATTAAAAGCGGTTTATTAATGTATTAAAATTGATGTGATTGAAAGCTGAAATATACTCTCTTAAGTTGATGATCTTTTAAATTCTACTTTTGAGGAAAAAAATTACAAGTCTCAAAGCGCCTTAGATAATCTCATCTAATTGTCATTTTACAGAAGCACTAACTAAGGCCCAGAATAGTTAAGTGACTGTCCAAAGTCTTGCTATTTGAACTCTGTATTAGCTCCCCAATTTCTCTTACTTTCATCTGAAACAATGGACACATTTTCACTTAAACAAGAGTGTGTTCCAACATGATTCTAAAACATGTTATAGTGTCTAGACCTGCTTTTTAGGCAGAAGAGAAATAGCAGGAGGAAAGTAAATTTTGTGATTTCTAGTTTCTGGGATCGGCAGTTAACAGATTAACATTATGTCTCTGTTTTGACAATTATGGCAAGTTTAGATCGAATAAATTGAAATAATAGAATTATCTATTCCTCAATCTTTAGATTGTGTCTGTGGGAGCTGGATGAATGACATTACTTTTAAAGCAAACAAGCAGCAAGGTCGTGAGTTTCAGAGTCATATTGTTATGCCTATATAACTCCTTTCATCAAGTACAGAACCACAAGCATAAAGCAACTACTTCAGAGGCGCAGAAGAACAAATAACTAACCTACATGAAATGATCTAAAGGGGCAGGGGACTGAGACAATTTCTCTAAAAGATGGAACAGGGAAGACAAATGGAATGATTATGTGACTTTAGACAAACTTTTTCATTTCATCTTAAGAAGCTTTGTTCTTACTGGGGGTGAGGGTGAGGCCAAGTTTATACAGTATTTAAGCGTTTATAAGAGATGGTATAAATATGAGAATTATGAAAGTTTCTTGATTTGATCATATTACTCCGTAGCTTTAAATCCTTTTTGGAAGTAGGATATAAATTCTAAAAATACGTACTTTTAACCTAGATGCCAGTTACTATATATTATTCAATGTTTTATGTTATTAGATGAAGAAACCTTACCCTAAGACAATGAGTTCACCATATTTGACTGGTGCTTTAGATGGATGATTTTCTTGATCAGGAGAAAACATGAGCTTGGCTGTTTTTCTCAAATCTTTGTTCACTGGTCAGGAGCCTTGGGACACCTTTTGCATTATTTCCTAGAGGGGAAAAATTTTCATTAGTATTATGAACAATAAATTTCAGTTTCAATACAGATGTCATTTTCCAACAGTCCTTGTGAGCACAGTATTAATGAAAGTACCACATATTATTTGAAATGTGGGACATTTTCTCCAAAAGTGGCTCTATATTTGATCAACTACTTAAATAGGTTAAAAATGTACTGGCGATTTCCACTACCAGGAAAATGGGATAAATGTTATTTTTCCTTGTTACTTCTGCCAAATATACCTAAAAAGCCCTGGACATTATATATTATATACATATATATTATATACATCATATAAATAACATATATATATAAATACAGGAAGACTGAAAAGTTGTGAATAGGCAGACTAGCTAGGGATTTTGGGACCCAGTGAAAACAGAACTGTGAGTTCTCTGGGTTTTTTTCTTTTTTGGTTTAATCCATCCCAGACTTGGAGCTGAAGATAGCAAGCTAGAAATGCCAAATGGCAGATACAGGGAGAAAAAAAAGGCCCCAAGAAAAGCCTGCTCTCTTGTAAAGAAAGGAGCAGTCTTAGCAAGACAGAAACTTTTGACAGAAACTACTCTACTGTAGCCAAACATCACAGAAACATGGTGCTCCCACCACCACCATAACAGCTAGAGCCTAATAGGGAGCACTTGGGAGAAATTAAGACCCATGTTCACACAAAACCTGTACACAGGCAATTATACAATTCACATGTTGTACTTTATTTTCAATAGTTGCTTTATTTATAATAACCCTCAAATGGAAACAACCCAGATGTCCTTTATTGGGTAAATGACTAAGCTGTGGTACATCCATATTGTGGAATAGTACTCAGCAATAAAAATACATTATTGATACATTATTGAATCTCCAGAGAATTAAGCAGAGTAAAACAAGTTAACCTCAAAAGGTTATATAAATGATCCCACTGTATGATATTCTTGAAATGACGAGATTAAAGAAATGGAAAACAATGCTTCCAGGAGTTAAAAGGAGGTGGGTGGGAGGAGCAAAGTGGGCATCAGTACAAAAAGGCAATGTGACATAAATGTTCTACTTTTCATCAGTGTCAATATTTTGTTATATTTCAGTATAGCTTTGTAATATACTATCATCTGGGAAAACTGGATATAGGACATACAGGATCTCTGTGTATTATTTCCTAAAGCTGCATGTGACTCTACAGTTACCTCAAGATAAAGTTTAATTAAAAAGTACACATTTGATACAAGTATGAAAAACAAGACTAACATCTGATAAGTCACAAAAATCACTACAATAAACAATCCCCACAATTACTGTCATAACTACTTCATCAATTGTTTAATGGCACTAGGTATTTCCTATATCTATTTCTCTCCCTGTCTTCCTATTAGGAACTGTTACAAAGGTTTCACAAAAAAAATGTTACTATCTGGTGGGGAGAGGGGAAGGGATCAAAACAGGGAAGAGAAGAGTACAAGGAACTATGGTGAAGGTTCACTGGGTGAACTGGTGGTGGGAATTTTACCCGCAATACACAATGATGTAAAATATATAAATGAAAAAAATTATAAATGGTAAAAAAAAATTAAAATAAAACTGTTACTAGCTAACCCACACAAGTGTCCTGGTTTTATACTTCCACAGAGTTCATAGAAACTCTATGAATGAATGAATGAAAAATGCCTACTAAATTAATTTAAAAAGATGAAACATGCTTCAGAACTACTTGAAGAAAAACAGTTCTTCCATTCAATATATATAAAATCCTCTCATCTCCTGAGATGAATATGCTTTTGTTGACCAGATTTTAAATCCTTAGATGGTTTAAAGGGTATAGAAACTAACATACAGTTATACTGTCACAGTTGTGAGATATAAGGACTCCTGAAGAAATGTTTTACTAAGTAAAAGACACTATACTGATCAAACTCTCCATGTGGAAAAAGAAACTGATGTGACATGAACATAAACTTCCAATGTAAAAGTTTAAGTTTCAAAAAAAAAGCTAACACAAACAGAATAATTTTAATTCCATATGACAAAACCTTCTGATGTACATTAAGCCATATTTGATCAGTGTATTCATATGAACACATTCAAAGGAATACACATATTCATTTCCCCCTTAAGGATATGTCACTTAAAAAAAGCTAAGTGGAAGCTTAGAGATTTTAAGTATGCTTTTCTTATTAGACAATTAAGGTACAGCCATCAAATATTAAAACACCACTCTGACACATTTCTGACCAAGAACATCAAGAATTAAAAACTTAATAACATGATTTGTTTAAATATAAATTTTAAATTAAACTTTAACAACAATGCTCTGTCTTGATTTGGATTCCAATTTAGTTGCTTTCTATTTTAGGAAGTTATGGTTTCCATTTACAGTAGCAATAAACTTCATTTAAAAAGTGCATTTATTTAAAGAAGTCAATTTAAAAATATTAAATGATTTGTCTAGCTTACACATATGTCAAAAATCTGAAACTCATATGTAAATTTCTGTATTTGGCTGACACTAGTGTATCATGACTACAAGTATAAGGCTATGTTCCATCTCTAGAGCTCTTGAACAAAGTAATGTTTCCTCATCTCTAGAAATGAAGGACTATAGAATGGAGAGAATTTTGGAGCTGGAAAAATATGAGACAATCTGATCCTAACACAGTAATGTAGAAAACATGTGCATATAGTACTATGGATTTAGTCCTATTGTCTCTATAGCAAAAGGCACAATTTTTAGTTTAGAGAAGACATTTAGGGCTTGATAATACTCACTATTCTATACTTTCTAGAATCCTTGACTAAATTAACCAAGAAAAACAATGTTCCTAATTATTTTGCTTAGGTTCCTTCCAATAACTGATCTTGGGATATTTTTTTAGTACTGTTAGGGGGAAAAGGATGTGGACTTTGTGGACTCCACCCCCACTCCAGACCAAAGACACTGGGAACTACAAATCCCATCATCACCAAAGGGAAGGCTGCTGGAACCTGAGGGTGGGGTTAAGCAGCCAGGTCTGGTATAAAACCAGACACGTGGGCTTTGGGGAAATCCCCTTTTTTGGCTCTCTGCCAGCTTGCAGCACTTGGCCAGCTCTCAGAGTACCTTTGGGTTTCCAGGTCAGCGGATCGGGTAGGACGCATTAAAGACTTTATTTCCCTATTTTCTCCCTGGGTTGTACATTTCCTCAATTCCCTTTCCCTTGTAAATAAACCTTTTATTAACCTTTTTAGTGTGCCTGTAGTGGAGTATTAATAAGTCCCTTTTAAGCGCGGGTGAGGACCCACAGCCAGGCAACCCGTTTTATATCAGGGCTGCTCCATAACAGTACTAAAGTTTCAATCAAAAGAATACATTCAAATATGCCTTCTATATCTGTGCCTAATAATCCAAAACCTGTAACAAAACACTCTAATATTGCTTACTTATACATTTACATGACCCAATATAAACAGTGTTTTTGTTTTTAAAATGGTATATAAATTTTACATATATAAAACTTGCCTTATAGAACCACAAATAAGTGCTATGACAGCTACTCTCTTGGAACGTTTCATTGCAATTTTTTTTTTTTTTTAAGAGTTATTTATACAAGAGCCAGGGTACAGGCCAGATGCACAGGAGGGTAAGAGGATTCATCAGAGACAGAGCGGGGAATAGAACACGCAGACTGACGAAATACACTGCTAAGGGGAGCAGAGGGCAAGACAGGAGAGGTATGCTCGCCATGTGAGTTGCTCCCAGGCCAGCGGGGATCGAACCGGCACTGCAGAGGCTGCGGACAGCTTCACAGCGCTGAGCTCAACTGCCTGGTCCACCAGGGAGGCCCTCATTGCAATTCTAATACATGTTGATAGGCAATTTTAAAGAAATTGCTGGAATCTTTATGTGTTCATAATCTTTAACAAAGCCCAGTAGCTAGAGTGCTCTCATGCTCATTCTCTTTATATATTCTCTGTATCTTTAAATCTTGATATGATGTATAATTCTTTAAAATCAATTCCTAAAGTCACACTTGACAACTTGAAATTAGTATGGACATAAAATATATCCTAAATGTCTCAACTGCTGGCCCTGTCTGTTGGTATTCAATTAAGTTAGTTGGTCAGAAGCCATATATTCAGTCCTATTCCAATGGGATCTAGATAGCACACAGAACACGATATTGCACCATTGACTCTTTCTGAGGCTGGAAAAAAAGAGAAAAATCTTGCTAAGGTAATATGATTGCTTTGTGTATTATCTATTACTTTGAAGCTCTGTTTGATCCTTGAAAATGAAGCATGTTGCTCTCATCAGCAAAAACTTCCCAAGTAAACAAAAAAATTAAAGGAAATGTATTCAGGAATAATGTTATTTTCTGTGTGGCCCGGAGAAACACAAAGAGCTAACCATAAAATATGTATTTCTTAGAAATAGTCTCATTAATTTGACCAATACAGCATTCTAATCATTTGTTCTTTATAGGTTAGTGAAGCACAATTATTTTCTTATCAGGTCTTCACAAAGGAGGGAAGACTTTTATATGCAACTGTCAGTTGAGGAAATCTGGGAAACTTTGTCCAAATTGTTCCCTCAATATAATACCTTTTCTTTCATTATTTGCATTGTTTATACCCTTCTACTTACCACCTGCTAAACACAAGCTCAAAGTTCCTGCCCTGCATCATGAAAAGCAAAAGAAAGGCTAAGCAAGGGACGAAACAAATCTTACGTAGATGTTTATACAGTTTTCCAAACACTTCTAGTTTGATGGGCAAATGAGTAGGCATAAAGGGGAGCTGAGAAAAAAGGGAAAAAGTCTTAAAACATGAAAATGTTATGATGCTTCTTTATAATATGTGAATTGCACATATTATCTGTGATGAAGCAGATTTACATCTATACTAGAATTCCCTCGTGGTTGATTTCAAAATGATGACTCAAACAGAAAGAATTATTTTGGTATATTATGGTAGAGTCATTTTATGAAACCAATTTAGCTGATGATTGAAGGGAGGTAAATTTATAGCTGTTTCTGATAAGAGTGAACATTTAATCTTCTTTCTTTCCTAATAAGCAGGATTAGTATGTGATGTTTTGCCATAAAAGGAGAGAATGGATAGGAGAAACAGTGGTGTCAGTAGTAGGAGTGTGAGGTTATGACTTTTTTGCCAGTGTCTTCTAGCTTCTCAATGGAGCAAGAGAGACACTGAAGACATGCTTCCCTTCCCAAGATGCAGGGCAATCCTGTGCAGAAGTCCAGTTTCTCCCTTTTGAATAGTCAAACAACACGCTGATATTCTATCACCTACAGGGTAACTTATTTTCATCATGATGGGAAAGCAACTAACATCTTTCTCACAGACAGTATTTGTTCCTCTAAACTACGGTTTCTCAAACTGACATTGTGGAGGGCTGGCCTGTGCATTACAGGAGATTCAGCAGCATTCTTGGTCTTTTTTTTTTTTTTTTTTTTGTGGGACTCTTGCCGGAGGCCGGGGCGGGGCACAAAGCGGCGCTGCAGAGGCTGCTGGCAACCTCGCAGCCCAGCGCTCAACCTCTGCGCCACCAGGGGAGGCCCAGCATTCCTGGTCTTTAAACACCATCCTTAGTTTTGATAATATAAAATGCCTCACTTTTCCACCTCTCACTCCCCAGCCTCTTTCCCACTGCTCACCCTGTTCTAATCTCAAACCTGGCATAACAATTTGTTTTTAGGATGGAAATTTCCCACTTTTGGCATACTGCTTGGTATACAGTAAAGTATCCAATAAATGTCTACTTACTAACATCATACTGATGTTAAAGGGCTATTACTAAGCCCTGTGTTAGTGCAGGCAATAGCTTTGAAGGTAGCTGTAGTTTCAGTATTTGATTAGAATTGTAAGAGTGGCTGGGACTGAGAATGGGAGAACTATCATCTTACCTTCGTGGCAATGAATTATTAATATTCCTGCACATTTAAAACATTTGATTATTACAGCAACCACTCTCAAGTGTTGAAGGAAAGGAACTAGAGCTAAGATGGCCACAGATTTAACTCTAAGACTAGTGCTGGGTAGCCTGACACATAGAGAAAGGCTAATCTGTGGAGGCCAGATAAGGAAGTATCTTCTTGACCTAGGGGACCTGAATCTAGAAAAATTAAAAGTAGGCTTTGGAAAGCATGGGGGAATTCTTTTAAGTCAAAAGGGGTGTCAATATGAATCACCTTTGGATTAAGGTCTATCTTGTACTTGCACAGAATGTTAATTAGCAAAATGCTTTCACATAAGATTACATTATTTGACCCTCACAATAGCCCTGTGAATTAGGTAGGAAAGTCTTATTAACTTCATTTTCCAGATAAGGGAACTGAGTGTGTCAGTCAGAAAGGCCAAGTGAGTAGTTCAAGGCCAAACAAGTAATATCTGGAAGGATTAGGACTGAACCCCATATATTAACGCAATGTACGTAAATTCATTCCATTTCAATCACAACTGTGTAAATATAATCATTTACCCCCACTTTATAAATGGGAAAACTAGGATTCCTAAAGGTTAAGTAGTAGTTTTCTGATACTATTAATTTACACCCCATACAAGGTGGGGTGAGGTTGTGATTCCTAAATAGGAATAAGAGACTCTATTATGGAAGCATTTAAGAATCAGACTAGAAAGCGTACTTGTGTAAAATGAACCCCTGAACTAATTATATTCCCACATAGACCGTAAGAACTACGCAACTATGACTAGTGCTTTTTGAGATTATTTGGATCTTTGTCACTTCCTCAGTGCTCACTGTAACTGTTTCCTGGTAGTGACCAACAGTAAAAACTTATGTAAGTGAAGTGGACTTTTGCGTGCTTGTTTAAAAAATGGAAAGGGAGAAAAGAACCAAGAGCAAATTCCTTGGTACCACCAAAAAGAAAAACTTGCATCAAAAGTGGGTCTAGGCAGTCAAAACCAGAAAGCTTCGTGTACTCTCTGAAAAGCGAAGGCTAAGAAAAAACTGTAGGGCAGCATTCCTGATTGGGGAAGGACATCTAAGTACAACCTCATCACTCTACCCCCAAACGATCACTTAATGCCATATTTTTAGAAAATACATTTTAAAAGACACAAGTAAGAGCTCAAACATTTTTATTATTCCTGCCCATACATGACCTGCATTTAACCCTTTTAGATGACCAAAGTTCCTAAAATGATGTTTCTCAGAAACAAGAATAGATTTTCCTCTAGGTTTAAGCACTGACGTCCCAAAAACAAAGATGCAGGAAGCAACACATTTGATGGGATTAAAAAGCTCTATGGAGGGCCTCCCCGGTGGCGCAGCGGTTGAGCGCTGGGTTGCGAAGCTGCCCGCAGCCTATGCAGCACCGGTTCGATCCCTGGCTGCTCCCCGGCCACCAGAGGAGGGTCCCGCATGGCGCGCAGACCTCTCCTGCCGCCCGCTGCTCCCCTCAGCAGTGTACTTCGGTCCTTCTGCCTGCTCTTCTCCCCGCTCTGGCTCTGGTGAATTCTCTCACCCTCCCACGCTTCTGACTGTACCCAGTGCTTGCATAAATAAATAAATAAATCTTAAAAAAATTAAAAAAAAAAAAATAAAATAAAAAGCTCTATGGAACAAAAACAGGATAAAAGTACATTTATAATTCTATCCTTTTCTAAAATCAGCATCCAATACTGGCAGTCACCTCATGTTTATGCTGCCCTTTTTTGGTATTTGCTGTTATACTCTGGGTTCTATCTGTGTCAAGCACTGTTCAAAGCACTTCACAAGTACTACTGATTTAATCCCCTGAATAATTTTATGAGGTAGGAATTACTATAATCCTCATTTATAGATAAGAAAACAATGATTATAACTCAAACACTAGCACTCTGGACCTCCTAAAACTACTGAGTTCAAAAGCACATGAGGGTTTGGGAAGAGAACTACACTGGGCAACTGAACAACAAATAAGAAAAACCCCCAACTCTTTTCCTACTATAAAGTATTAAAGAGTGTGATATATTACATTACGTGTTATTGCCCTAATTTAAGAATAAACTTCTATAATATTCACTATTTTAATTTCTTCAGTAATTCAGTCATTTAAAGCTGAGTTTAAAAGTACCCTGGGCTAAGATTTAAACTTGGGAAATAAGTGGATTTTTTTCCCACTGGAATAAAATGGAATTCCCCCTTAATTGATATCAATCTATAAAATGAAAAAGCCCATGGTTATCTTTTTATACTCTAGGAGTAAACGATATTAATTAGGTATGTTACAGGCCTTTCCAAAAAAACCATTGTGTAATGGTTCTTTTGGACAATTAAATAACCTCTAGAGAGGGAACAATCTGCTTTTTCTCCCCTAGTCCTTATTTTTATGAAAAAATGGCCAAGCTAAATGCATTAAACAAACAAACACACGCATACACACACACAATGGTCTCAAAGTATCTCTTCCAAGATATTTATTTATTCACTAGACCCTGGAAAATAGTAACTTTTGGCACTATCTTATCCAACTGATCAAGGTTAACATCTGTAATACATTTTGATATGTACTCCTGGACAATTATGCACTGAGGACACATTACTTCTATGGTATGTAGCCACCTCTAATCCCCCAAAAAGGGAATGACCTTGATAACATCAGAATAACCTAAATTGACATTCTACACAATACTGATCAATATTCAAAATGTCAAAGTCATTAAGGACAAAGAAATACTGAGAAACTCCCAGAATGGAGAAGGTGAGGGAACTGCAACAACTACATGGAATACAGGATTATGAACTGGATCGTGGAACTGAAAAAGCACATTATTGTGAAACCAGTGAAATATGATATTGATCTATGGTTCAGTATATAGTATTGTGTCACTGTTCATTTCCTTGCTTTGATAAATATATTCCAATTTTATATATTGTTAACATTAGAGGAAGCTAAATACGGGGTCTAAGTAAATGTGCTGTATTATTTTCCTCAGGCTAATGGTATTTTAAAAATTAATAAAAACGTCCTTTTATAAAAAGCATTAAAATTGAATTTAAAATTCAAAGGCTGCCTCCTTCCAGCCTTTTTACAACCTAAGGGCAAAAGATATTCTAAGTTGTACTGGTCCTGTCAAGGTCACAGTATTGGAGCTGAAATGGCCCAATCCACAATCCCTTTGGTCAGGAAAGTTGTTACTAGACAAGTGTGACCACTCATTGGACTGAGCAGTATCTCAACCTATGTGGCCCATTCACGTACTGACCAAAATGTGGCAGAACCATGCTTCATGGGCTTTCTTGTAAACACACACACACACACACACACACACACACACGGACATATAAGGGCAATTTTACTATTGAATGCTCTAGGTGGTTTTAACAGAAAATACCTTGCATGTGCAGCTAATCATAGCTTCTGAATTAATGCTGTCACTGAAATCTTTAATAGCACTTAAGTTTATTTGAGCTCTGTCCACCTATTCAAATGAAATCCTAGTTTTCAAGAGTTTATGAAAGGAAATAGAAAGGGAAGTTGGGAGAAAGATGAGGAAAAAGCAGCAATTCAAAGGTAATTATGATACAGTTCTTTAAAAAAACTTAAAAGCAGAAAATAATATTTTCTTGAATTAATCACTATTTTATTATGATAGTATGAAGAAAAACTTGTGAAAGACTAAATTATGACAGGACATAGGGTCAACCCGGAGAACTGTAACCCTTGATAGTAATTAGGGCTACTCGGAATCCTTTATGAATTCTCACATGGACAAAACCAGCTCAATAGCATGTTTTTCTCATCCTATGAAATGACGACAATATTTCCCATATCTCATAGGACTTGTCATGAGAACTGAATGAAAAACAAGGTTGTGTTGAGACTTCAGTGTTGGGTCATCTGCTTGGCTCACTCAATACATGAGACATAAAAATTTTGCATCTCAAATTATTCCAATTGTGAGAATTAAACAATTGATAATCAAGAACTAATATAATACAAAAAAATCAAATATTGGTTACATACCTAATTTGTATTTAGTTAGGAATACAAAGTAGGTCTCAATAATTCTTGGTTAGTTTTTAGTAATACTTTCTCATCACTTAAGATTTATTTTCGCAGATACTTATTTTTATTTCTTAGTATCTAAACAAATGTTTACAATCCATTCTTTGTAGGTAACTTTGACAGCATGTAGAAAATTCTAGTTTTCTACTGCTCTTAATATTTAAAGGGCTTTGAAATATAATCAAAGGGCTCAAGAACCACTACAATTAGTTTCAAGGTGGTTAATGCTGTAAAAATGTTTGGTTCTCAACAGAGGAATAAGCAGTACATCAAGATCAAGTGAGATTTAGTGTATGTATTTTCTGCTGCTACAAGGGATGTTAACTTTAAGACTTTTGTAGTTTCATGATTCTATTATAAGCCCTAGTAGAAAATGGGAAAATAAAAATGTAGTTGAAAATTCAAAATATAAATGAATCGCCAATACTGTTTGTGACAGTAAAGTCAATTACCTATAGAAAGAAATCATTAAAAAATGACAACTAATCTCAACAAAAGTTTCAACTAATTAAAGTTCAGTTTTTATTTTGGTTCATGAAAAGTTCTCAAAAGTTGCAGCTGATTTTTCTTTGACCAAATCATAATGTTTTCCCCATAAATTTTTAGAGCAGTAATTTGGAGACATTGTGTGTGGGAGGCTAAGAACATCTATTTTTTAGCAGAGTGAATATTTTAAATCACTCAGTATGATATTCCTATTTAACTCTTTTCATCATTAGGAAAACAATACATACATACAGCTGGGATATTTCTATAAATTTTCCTCTCCACTTGAATTATTGTTGTATTATCACACTATAAATACCCCAATTAGACAAAGTATCATGAATAATTTTTCTTCCTAATTTGCAACTTTTCTCTTGTTATGGAAATCATAACAAGAATATGAATATTTTCCTCATAAATAGATTTGAAAATTTGATAAAAAATGAACATACATTAATAGGCAGCACTGTCAGTAATCTCGCAAGCAGATTCAGTTTTTCCTGAAAATTTTAATGAATGAAAAAAAAGTCTCTTCCCACCATATTAGAGGAAGAACAACAAAACATTCAGAAATACTTAAAATTATAAAGCATGACACTCAATATTTTTTAAAATTCTTTATAATTTTTCCCTCCTCTGTGAAAATGTTTGAATGGTAAATTGTAGTTATTTCAAAGGTTTAGCTTTCTTTGAGAGTACTTCAGAAGATTTATGGCCAAAAAAGTAGATTCTGAATAAGCTGTCAACAGCTAACCACTATCATTCCGGCTCCAAAACAATTTCTATCAGAGAGCAACGTAATTCTATTTTTAATAGCTCAAAAGAAAAAAATGGGCAACACTAAGTTCTAAAATATGTTAAACTAAATGCTGTAGTTTGGATTGTAAAAATATTACAAATAAAGAGTTTTCAGTTGACCAATAAATGAACAGCAATTAACGCTCGTAATTATTTTTCTTCTGCTTTGAGACTGATGAGAGATGACACTAACAATATAATTCCTCCTACAAAAACAAAAGCCCTGGAACTTAAGATTTCTTCAACGCTTTCCCTGAGTCAAAATGGAATTTGATTAATATATACCATAATTCTAAAGTAGAATGTGAAAAAAAATGTGAAAAATTAAATGTAAACAAACTATCAAAGTCTTACCTTTAATCTGAAGCACTGATAATGTGAAACTTAAAAATAATGCCACAGAACACCTACCTCTTTATTCCATCGCTATCACCACAAACTAGAAAAACAACCTTCTCACTAGGGGATAAAATCCAGATAGTATTAAAGCATCTCCCCATTATACTTGGAATCACACACTGAAGAGTTGTCTGCTCAGTATTCTTTCACTTAAGCACATCATGATATGTGTGGGTGGGCCTGTGTTACGCAAAATAGGTAAACACTATATAACTCTAGATTTTATTGGCTGAAGTGAGAATTCATTTCTCTCTTACCTTCTCCCTAAGGAAGTCTGTGGCCCAAAAGGGAAGAAACGGAAGCAAGAGGGAAGCACAGAACAATTTTTAACACTGGCTTAATTTTAAGATATGGAATAAGGTATTAAAAAAAAAAGTATTCTATTTCTTAAAAGGCTGACTAAATTATATAAACATTCTATAAATGTTGGAAGTATAACTAAGATACTGACCTACCATTTCATTGTTAGTGTAATAGCCTATTTTTAACAGCTTTATTTTAGTATAATACTCAGTCTGTTAAGAAACACTCCATTTAAAAGACAGAAGAATCAGTACAATTCTTATGTAAAGAAAGAGTACCTTTTTAGCACTATCAAATCAATCAGATTTTGGGGGTCTTGTTATAAAATATAAAATAATGTGCTTATTTCAGGCATAAGAACAGGTGAACAACCATGTCAATTTTTTTTTGTTTATTGTTTATTTCATAACCGTAAACTTAGCTCTGCAATCCAGCTAGACTTGGAAGGGGTAAGGAAAATATGGAACCCAGAGAACTGTAGGGAGAGCATAAAGATTATAGGGTATTTCAAGCAGATGGGGAGGAAGGGGTGCTCTCCTGAGCTACAGATACATTGTCAAATTGATTGTGCTTGTTTATTTGTAACTTTGCACATTATGATTTTTTAAAATTTATGTATATTTTACATCATTCTTCATTTTTGTACAACACATGCTTTCTCCTCTCAGGTGTAGTCCCTGTAAAATTCCCACAACCAATTCACCCGTGCCCCATCACCTTAGTCCCTTGTGCTCTTCCCTCCCATTTTGATCACTCTCCCTCCCAAACTTTGCACTTGAAAATAAAACAATATTAGATACATTTGGTGCACATGAACATGGAGAAGCAAAAGCAGTACCCATAGGTGAGTTGGAATTGTATGAAGGCACCCTACTTACTAACTTTAGCTGCTCTTAGATTATCCTACTTGCAAGTTTCATTTAAGAAGGTGTTGCCTATTAATCTAAATTCTCTTTCTTAAGAATGAAAATGTGTTTTGTATGGTTATGGGTTATGCGTGGTCCTAGTGTATTCCTTTACACAGCCAAAGGTGAACATGCTTTGTGTTTACATTAAAATTTTAAGCATGCTAATGTTGGCGAGGATGTGGAGAAAAAGGAACTCTTCTGCACTGTTGGTGGGAGTGCAAACTGGTCCAACCACTATGGAGAGCTGTGTGGAGATTTCTGGACCTACTAAACATAGAGCTTCCATATGATCCAGCAATTCCATTTCTAGGTATTTACCCAAAGGACACAGAAACATCAATTCCAAAAAGCACCTACACCCCTATGTTTATAGCAGCACTATTTACAATAGCTAAGCTATGGAAACAACCCAAATGCCCAAAAATAGATGACTGGATCAAGAAGATGTGGTATATATACACCATGGAATATTACTCAGCATTCAAAAAAGATAAACACATGCAATTTGCAGCAACATGGATGGTGCTGGAAGGGATCATGCTCAGCAAAATAAGCCAGAAAGAAAAAGAAAAATACCGGATGGTCTCACTCATAGCAGGAATCTAGAAAACTTAAATAAGGGATCAGGAAAATGAATAACTATAAGAAAGTGAAAATCAAAATCAACAAAAAACTATGAACCAGAGACACTCTATGGGGGATTGGGGGTGGGGAGGGGAGGGATTGGGGTCAAAATAAGGGGGTTGCAATTGTATGGGGAATATAAAAATAAAATTCATTTAAAAAAATTTTAAGCATGCTAAATTAAGTCACAAGAGTAAATACATCTAATAATATCTGCTTCATACTGTTCATTTAGCTGCTTATGCAAATGGCCTGCACTCTGAGCCCATTACACGGATGTTCAACTCTAAGTCTATTATCTAAAAATAATTTTGATGGCCCTAATCTAACAATAACGTCACCTAATGCCTTGGCACAGAATAAACCACTGTCTATCTCAACCATCCTTTGTCTTACAGCTGCAAATTTACTCCTGTTGCTTTCCAGCATTCAGTAACTTTGTGACAGCCCCTAAAGCTATTAAGTAAATATCATAACATCTCTTCATCATTCTTCTGGCAGCAGGCCCACTTAGGGTACTGTGAAATAATCTGCTTAGGTATGCTGCTTTTGTCCGATGTACATCCATGCCCTCCAAGAAATATGTATGTAAAAATGATCTGGGCGTATTCTAAAGTTTTGCTATGGTGATCCCGCCTTGTTATGTGATTTTAGGCTGACGAAGCCATGACAGGTCCAATACTCATACTAAATAGAATGTAGTTGTGGTTCCTCATGTCTTAAACTTGATTCCACAATAAAACTCAAAGTCCTGCCACTTAACTTTGAGAGTGTATTTCTTGCTTAACTTCTAGGGTAACTAAGATATCAACAGCTCGCTGCTATTATCATGAACTAACTGCCTTCATGATTAGAACTTGAGCTTTAAGAGTTTAAAATCTTCTATGTACTTCAAGTTCTGTGTTTATGCCAAATAATCTCCTGAGGGAGTATATTTTTCTTAAAGAGTTGTAAGAGGTCATTAAAGACAAAAATCTCTGTAGTTTCTAAATGAGTATGACAAGCTATTTTTATAATAAGACAAAGACTTATATTTCAAAAAGAAAGAGCTAGAAATAAATTTCTAAGCTTTTATTTCCCAACTTGAATTCTGATTAGTTATCTTTCTGCTTCTCACATGTGCTTTATTTACAATGTCATCTGATTAACATCATGAAGCCAATCAAATAAAAACAAAACTTTAAGTAGCTTTCTTGGTTAGTGGAAACCAAACTAATCAAACTTTGGTAAATGGATCTGAATTTCAGTGACCTTTCTCCTACTCTTCTTTTATATCTGGCATGGCTTACAGGTGTCTTAAACATCCTTGTCTTCAACTATGTCTGAACCTCTGGCAATTATCTCAGTTGAGATCAGGGACCAGTGATAAACTTTCAGCACCTTGAAAAACTTTAAAACTCACGCCAAGAAAAACTAAGCAAAACAAAGTACACTTACCTCACAATTTCTAGGCCTTTTAGATGTTTCTTTTCTTATTAGTTGTAGTCTAGGTTTTGATTTCACCTTTGGACACAACTGACCTCTGAGAAGTTCTTCTCTAATGATCTCTGCTTACTTCCAACAATGTAATGAAGGACCCATTCCTCTTAGTCCCTTTACCTCTCTCTAGCCACACCCACAGCAGGTGTGTAAATTATTTCATTCCTTAGTCCCACATCACTGGTGACATTTAGATCATGATCCTCTAAACCTGTAAGGCAAACTCATATAGATGGCATTTGCTACTGAATATCTACAGGTGCCTGGTTTTTAACTCACCAAATCCATCTAATACCAATCCATTTGAAGGAAAGGCACAGTAGGCCCAAGATTTTTAAACAAGGCACTGTTGGGGGCAGGAGGAAGAAAAAATTCACTCATTATTGTATCTCATTTTATAGATGAGAAAAATCTATATCCAAGGAGGGCAAGTTATTTGATCAAAGTCCTAAGGCTAAGTAGTAGAACAAGTTAACAGTCTTTTGACTTCTAGGTTAGAGTTTGTTTCATTAGTTTTGGAGGCAACATCACAAGAATAGTTAACACTCAAGAGGCAACACTCAAGAATAGTTAACCAACAAGTAACACATTCCCCATATACTATGGATTATCATGGGAGATGGACAGGTAGACTTAGAGCTCCATTCTTTGCTATATGCTGTTTGTTATAGCTGTATCCCATAAAAAAATATCAGACAAAAGTTTGATGAATAGTATTTCTTTTTGCTCATCAGATGGGTCATGTCTCCCTGAATTGGCTGCTCAGACTCCTTCTCTGTGGGCTTGCTAATCTGAAAGTCTCCTTAAACCAAAGAAATGTAGTTATCAAAAGTACTGTCATAGATAAGTGCCCAAAATAGGAAAATATATCTGCAAACCACATACCTGATATATCAATATCTAGATACAGATATATATAAAGAACTCTTATTAAATAAAAATACTATTAACCCAATTAAAATTTGGTAAAGGATCTTAATAGACATTTCTCTAAAGAAAATATATAAATAACCAATTAGCACATGAAAAAATACTCAACATCAGTAGACATTAGGGATAATGCAAAACAAAACCACAACGAGATGCCAAACTTCATACCTACCAGGATGGCTATAATCAGAGAGAGAGATAATGAAAACTATTGGCAAGGATGGAGAAAAGTTGGAATCTTCAGTCACTGCTGGTAGGAAAGTAAAATGGTGCAGTCACTTTGGAAAGCAGTCTGGCAGTGTCTCAAAACATAACATTATCACTCCTAGGTACATATCCAAGAGAATGAAACATGTTCTCACAGACTTGCGCATGAATGTTCAAGCAGTGTTATTCATAACAGCCAAATGTCCATCAACTGAGTTGATAAACAAAATGTGGTATATTATTTGGCATTTACAAGGAATAAAGGTATTGATATATGCTACAACATGGCTAGATTTTGAAAACATTATGCTAAGTGAAAGAAATCAGTCACAAAGGACTACATTGTATGAATCCTATTAAATGAAATCCAGAGACAGTAAGGTTAGTGGTTGCCTAGAGTGGAAGTGAGGACTTGGGGAATGTGGATTTTGGTGATGATTAATGGCTAATAGCATAGGGTTTCTTTTTCAGGTGATGAAAATAATCTAAAATTGATTGTGATGATGGCTGCACAAAATTCTGTGACTATACTCGAAACCTTTGAAGTGTTCACTGTAAGTGGGTAAACTCTTAACGCATGGTATATAAATGTATCTCAATAAAAGACGTTATAATAACAAAAGAAACAAAGTATTACCACATTAAAAAAAATTTCCATATACTCAAAATTACAGGATGTTGACATACATCTGGAATTCAAGTATCGATCATCTGAAGCACAAAAGACCATAAAGTATGTAACTTTAGAACTTACATAAGTTTAAAAATTCTAGATTTCTAACTCCTATGTTTTCTTGAATCAGAGAAATTGAGGGAAACAATCATTCAAACATTTGAAGAGATGTTTTGACAAACAGAGCTGAAGACTTTCCCAAACCTTTTTGGTACCAAAAATCACAAAATTCACTTTTAGGAATTTCTAATCTCAGATCTGTGGTTTTTTTTTTTTTTTTAAAGATTTATTTATTTATTTATACAAAAACCAGGGTACAGGCTAGATTCGCGGGAGGGTGAGAGAATTCACCAGAGACAGAGCGGGGAACAGAACAGGCAGACTGATGAAATACACTGCTGAGGGGAGCAGCGGGTGAGACAGGAGAGGTCTGCCACACCATGTGGGACCTTCGCTGGCTGGCCAGGATCCAACCGGTGCTGCAGAGGCTGTGGACAGCCTCAAGGCGCTGCGCTCAACTGCCTGCGCCACCAGGGGAGGCCCTCTCAGATCTGTTTCAATCTACCTTTAATTACGGGTTTTTAGTTTGTTTTTGCTGACATCTTACATCACTTTTAATGAATGCACCAAGGAATGTTTTCTCTAACACCAACTGTGTGTCCAACAATCCAATCCAATTCTGACACACAATCTAACTAGAGTCAATTCAGATCCCACAAATTAAAGGGCTCAATTCCACAATACTATCCTACTTCAAGTGCCAGTTTACAACTCTCAGGCTACCCTTACTGCTGACCAGCAAGGTATAAATTGTTTCATAGCTTGCTATTATTACAGCTCATACAACTCAGGAAACACTTTATTTATACTTATCAGCTTATTATAAAGAGAAATGTATGCTAGAAATACTGAAGTATTTAACTAAACAAACAAAAAAAAAAAACCCTGATGATGCTCTCTCTCCACAATATAATTATATAAAGCCATTTTTCTTCCAATATTCTAAATTTGATTTCCCCCATTAAAGGCTTATTAATTATTTCCTCTACTAACAACAGTAATTGTGGGCTTCTCTTGCAACTGAATTAACTTAGATGCGAGCACTTTTCAAATTGAGGGCTATGGTCTCCCTGCTTTAAATTCTGTGCCTCTAGAATCACTAACAATTCAACTACGAATCCAAGAATTATGACAGAGTATTATGTCAATGCCAGAAGCTACGCGAGTATTCAAACCTGCACCACCACCTATTTACTTTTAGTTATGAGGAAAAGATATACATCAATCAAACCCAAGTCAGTATAGGGTAGATACCACATTAAAGCAAAAAAAGTATTTACCACTTTGTTGGAAGAGGAGCCAAGGAAAGCTTCATAAAAAAGGAGAAGTGTTTAATTGGGCCTTGTGAGACAGGCTAGATTTTGATAAGTGAAGAAAGGCATTTCAGGTGGAAGAAATAAAATTCATCAAGATTTTTTTTTTTTAAAGGCAAGCGGAAAAAAACATTGTGCTCAGAAAAAGGTTAGTTGGTTTCCTGAAGTGAAGGGTTTGGTAAGGAGACCAAGAAACAGTAAGTCTATGGTAATCAAGGACTATGTTTCTATAAGCTCAGTGCTTTCAGCAAGTACTGAAAAATGTTTTGTAAGTGAATGAGATGCAGCTGAAAGAACTGGCAGAGAGTGCCTTAAGAGTCAAGTAAAGAGATGTGAACCCCAAAGTTAATCAAGTCTGTGAGCAAGGTTTCAGAAGAGAGGAAACAGAACATGAACATGTATTACCTAATAGGTAGCAAGTACTAATACCTTTACATTTGTTAAACTCAATCTTTTTTAAAAAAAAGATTTATTTTTATTTATTTATGCATATAAGAACTGGGGTATAGACCAGAGGTGTGGGGGTGAGAGGATTCACCAGAGTGGGGAGCAGAACAGGCGGATCTACTAAAATACACTGCTAAGGGGAGCAATGGACTAGACAGGAGAAGTCTGCTGCTCCATGTGGGTCAGCTCCCTGACCTGGGATGAAACTCAGGTTGCAGTGGCTGGTGATTGCTTGACAGCACTGAGACTTTAACCCATGCACCACCAGGGAGGCCCTAAACTCAATCTTTATAAGTCCTATGACAGAGGAAATTATTTGCTAAATAATTTGCTCAAGGTTATTAGAAACTAAGTAGCAAAAGTTGATATCTGAATTTAATTGTGTCCTTTCCAACATTCTACACAGTAAATCAGTCAAACCAGGGCAAAACGTCTGGCAACAATACTATGATCATGATAGTGGTGGTGATGATGATGATGATAATAATGATATATATTGTCAAATTAAAATTGTTACTGTTTATTACTACATTATGGTAAACATGTTTTTGCCAAATTTGGATGAAATGATGGGATGTCTGACCCAAAATAATAGGCAATGGTAGCCATGTAAAATTCCTTTTTGGGATTCTTGGAAGTCATCCCAAAGAAAGAACGAACTGATTAAGATGATGTAAGATAAATTAATCTGAAGGTGTAGAGTCTGGAAATTATATGTCAAATGCATTAAGACAAAGTATTAGAAAGCCACAAAAGTTACAGGCAGCACGACTCCTTTTTCTAGTTATTGATACTTAGATGTCCTGGTAATATTTTATTGCTTATTTTATGGAAATCTACATAGGCAATCCAGGAGGTTGGTATGGACTCTAGCCCAGGCATTTGTGTATATTACTGCTCAATTTCTCCTAGAAGGAATGCTTTTTCTCTAAGGAAGGTAACAGACCCATGGGGTTGCTAGATAGAGATGGATTTGTACCATTTCTTTTTCTCAGGTTTAACAGATAATGAAGAGATGATAATATGGTTCTCTCTTGCAGTGAGATGGACTACACAGATGTTTCTGGGAGGCAGTACATAAAATAAAAAAGATATAGGAGCCTCTCTGGTGGTGTAAGGGGTTAAGACGCAACCTATGAAGCTAACCGCAGCCACCACAGCATGAGTTCAATTCCCGGCCAGGGAGCAACCCACAATGGCGCAGCAGACCTCTCCTGACATGCCCGCTGCTCCCCTCAGCAGTATATTTCAGTCAAACTGCCTGTTCTGTTCCCCACTCTGTCTCTGGTGGATTCTCTCACCGCCCGCACCTCTGGCCTGTATCCCTGTTCTTGTATGCATAAATAAATAAATTTTTTTATTTAAAAAAATAAAAATAAAAAAGATATAAAACCATAGGAAGCTTATTAAACTATTTAAAACTAGTCAGGCCAGGGCCTCCCTGGTGGCGCAGCGGTTGAGCGCTGGGTTGCGAAGCTGCCCGCGGCCTCTGCAGTGCTGGTTCGATCCCCGGCTGCTCCCCAGCCACCTGAGGAGGGTCCCACATGGCGCGCAGACCTCTCCTGCCGCCCGCTGCTCCCCTCAGCAGTGTACTTGGGTCCTTCTCCCTGCTCTGCTCCCCGCTCTGGCTCTGGTGAATTCTCTCACTCTCCTGCGTTTCTGACTGTACCCAGTGCTTGTATAAATAAAAAATATAAATAAATAAATCTTTAAAAAAAAAATAAAGTCATTAAAAATAAAATAAAATTAGTCAGGCCAAAATTAGTCAAGAGAATCTGATGTTGGACATAGTCTTTGCATTTTTAGATAGTAAGAACCAGGTCAAATTTGACTAAGGATGAGTTTACCTTACCAGGAATGAGAAGTTGGGTGGGGGTGGACTTGGAAAAAAAGTCACTCATCAATTATTATTTTTAATTATTTGTTCAACAAAATATAAAACCTTACTCAAATAAATGAATCAATTCAGTGTAAATAAAAAGTATAACAATAACTGATTTCCCCTTTAACCTTAATAATGGAGAAAATCTCTTAATGTTCTATTCTTTTAACAATGAATTTTTTTAAACAATTTTTTACACAATCAAATGCCAAGTCCTTAAGAGCTGATTTGAAAACTTTTCAGAGGCATGATTCTGTATAAACTTGTTGGAAGACTATGCTTTAGGAAATTATGACATCACAGCAGTGTTTCCTAAACAATGTAAAGTGTGTCAGATTTTTAACACTGATGAATATGTCTTGACTTGGAAGTGGATACCTCCTGGAACTTCATTGTGCTGAAAACACATTCATTTAATGTTGTTTTAACTGGTTTTCTTTTCAACAAGAACCTGACTCAACATTTCAGTCAGAATTTAGGCCCTCTCCTACTACATTTGCTAGGGCTGATCACTAGAAACAGGATTAGACCTTTTTGTCAAACTGGTTCTCCACCTTAGTTTACCTACTTTTTTCTAGTAAATCATATTAAAAAAAAAAAAACCCAGATGCTTCCCTTTCATATTATATAAAATCAATATTCTATAAGCTAGATTCCTATAGGTAATTTCAGCTTTGGCAAAACTGGATAGATGAAAAACATCAACTAGTTTTCTTCACACTCAAAACTGTGAACTTATTTGTATCAAATTGAGATTAAAAAAAAAAAAACAGCTGGAGGGTGAGAGGGAATTTTAAAGTCCAGAAAAATAATACTGCCTTATCTTGAAATTTCTAAAATTAACATTAGTTCAGTAAACCTTTATGGGAGTGCCTATTATTGGTCAGGTACTATGTTATGAGTTACAGATACAAAGATTAAATAGGAAATGTTCAGAAAACCTTTCTACTCCCCTTAGAATTTTTCTTAGACTTTCCTATTTTTAGACATATAATAGTTTTATAAGCAAATAAAGCTATACATGTTACACTTCTATGCTTTTAAAACTAAGAGAATAATATACGCAAATAGGTTTTTTAAATTTACTGTATACATAATTGCACCAACATTTCTTTTTAGCCCTCCCAGTGAAGAAAAAATATTTTTATAGGACCTCATTCTTAAATTTGTACATTTTAACCAGAATTGCAAGACTGAATTGAACTACTGCACCATCTAATGTTTTTGTTGGTTTTTTTTTTTTTTTAAGAAAAACTCTTAATTTGCTTTTATTGTTATCTCTTTATTGTCCAAATTATGCCTCTGGCCTTTACTGGAGTTTTACTGTAGAGTATGTGATAATTTGTTTAAATTTCTACACATACCTCTGAATTTCATTAGCTGACAATTCCCATCAGAATCTCCTCTAAAAAACTGGATCTTCAAGCTGGGGGGTGGGGAGAAAGAAGTTGTGTGTTTTCTTTAACCTCTGACCTTAGAGTATTTTGGTTTATCATTGTTTTACTGAGCCAAGTATCTACAAGGACAAATAGCAAAGATTCCTTTTCATTCTAGCTAAATCAATTAGGCTATTCACACATTTATTGAATACTTGCCAAAAGCAACCCCTCTTTTCTGTATCAATAAAAAGGAATTTTATAATAAAGGTTTATTTTGTTTTGAAAAAAAGCAAGGGTTCTCAAATTCACTGTGTTACTTTGCAACTCTTGCTTCATTTGCCTTCAACATTGTGTAGGTGGAAGAAAGAAACCAAGACATTCAGAACAAAATGTGAAGTCAAGGGAAATTTTAAGACAGCAATAAATTGTGAAAATCACTTAAGCTTACTGTTAGAACAATCTTTTATAGAGAAACATAAATGTAGGTACTTTAATATACCCTGACATTCAATGAAAAAGTACTAGGCTCAGAACACCATAAATTCAATCTTATTTGTTTAAACTAATTTGGGCTCTTTTTCATAGAACTCAATAAACTACAATTATAATCATATTAGATTAGGTTTTATCTAATTGTTCTTAATATTTTTAAAAGACTTAATTTATTAATAACTCATGAAATACATTTATTCCATTTTCGTAATTATGAAAATGTTCCTTAGTAAATATTATGACTATTTATAAATTTTCCAAGACCACTCATTTAAAGTCAAACTGTATTTTGAAAAGTTTACTTTAAATGAACCATTCTTTATCTGTAAAACCTACTAATACCTATATAAAAACCAAGTACATGAATACATTGCTGATTCCAGAAGAGTAGAATACAGTCTATAAATGCTAATATTGCTGAGCCAAACATAGTCACAGGAATTTCTTCAATGACTCTAGTGATTAATGATTCTAGTACCACTGAAGGTAACACGATATTGTTTTTATTCAAATCACTGGTTACCTCCTGAGAAGTAATGTAATTTTTATTAGAAATGATTCTTAACTCTAATCCATATTATGAAGAATTATTGTGGTGGCTGAAAGAGAAAACTCATTTGATGTGTCTGAATTTTTTTTGATTTTTAAATTCTTAGTAAACAATAATTGTTGTAACATTATCACTTTATCTTATCAATTTCTAAGAATTTATCTGTAAAAAATTCTTAACTTTCAAGACCCATTTGATATTTTTTTTCTAAGAAGGGAGTCTTTTCTTATCCCCTCAACTTTTATCTTATATCTAGCTTTGCAGTACAATTATGTATGGCCTTAAGTTATCTCCTGTTAAAGCTGGAAATTCCTCCAAGGGAAAAAACTCTCTTGCTCATTTTGCAGCAGTTATTAATAAAGGAAAGAAGATGTGAGATATACATTTCAGTTAAATCTTACTGAATATTTAAATTTGATGAATAAAGCATAAACTTTTTTTGATGTAAAGAGATTTAAAAGAAAAAAGGTCCTCAGGATATTATGGTGATGGATGTCATAATAATATGACATAAGATAGAGGAGGCACTATCTAAATGATCTTAACTGATATATTAACTATTTTAAGTGTTTGTTTGCTCAAAAGTAACTACACTAGGTTATAGAATTTAGTTCCAGGGCCTCCCTAGTGGCACAGCGGTTGAGCGCTGGGCTGCGAAGCTACCCCCAGCCTCTGCAGCACCAGTTTGATCCCCGGCCACCAGCAAGGGTCCCACATGGCACGCAGACCTCTCCTGCCATGCCTGCTGCTTCCCTCAGCAGTGTACTTCATCAGTCAGCCTGTTCTGTTCCCTGCTCTGGCTCTGGTGAATTCTCTCACCCTCCGGCGCTTCTGACTGTACTCAGTGCTAGTGTACTTAAAAAAAAAAAAAAAAAAAAGAAAAGAAAAAAGAATTTACTTTCAAAAACAAAGTAAAAACAAACCCTTTCTTCATAGAGGATTCTGGTATTTCTCAGTCCCCGCTCCCCAGGAACCCCTCTCTGCCAAGTTCAAAGGCTGTAAGATTTTGTATCTTCTGCCTTTATATTGGATTAATACAAGAATTTTTTTTTTTTTTGCCACAAGTTAATAAGGGAGAAGGTAAGCAAATCATCTATAGAAGCTGTAAATAGTAAGCTGGTATGCCTTTCATTGAAATTGCGTAAATGAAAATCAAAGACCAAAGTTAAAATGTTAAGCAGATCAATTACATATAGAACTTAAAGTACTAAAATCAAAGTTCCTAATAAAAAAGCAGCTGATAAAATTGAAAGGAAAACTCCTTGGGAAATTAAAGTATCTTAGACTTTTAAAAACAGACATATAATAATTTCAAAAGAGGAAACAGATGCTCATATTCATGAAAACTATAGATTTTTAAGCATACTATGGGAGATGGCATGCTACTGAACCCCAAGTCATTCTGGGACTCAGAATGATTTAACAAGGTAATAAGTCACAACAACTTAAGCCATTTAAGAGTAATATAAAATTAGTACTTCTACTTTCTAGGGATTTTGGTGACTTAATTGCTTACAGGAAAGGGAGAAAAATAAACAATGCACAGGACATAAAACAGAATTATGAGGTCTATTCTTATGCTTTTTAGGTCATACTGTAGTGAGCTTTTCTCTGAAAATATCATATCTACATGTATGAAAGCCTGAATGAATAACAATACTCATGATACATAGAAACCATTAATATGGGGTTTATGTGAAACAGGATAAGACAAATTATTACTAGTTGAGATGAAGTAAAACAGAGTAGTTAAAGGGAGTTCTAGAGTCAGACTACCTACGTTTGATTCCTGGCACCATCATTTAATAGCTGTGAGACCTGAACCAGCTTCACTGAGGCTTCTCTACCTATAGACTGAAGATGATAATAAGTAATAAATATTAGCATGTATGCAGTGCTTATTGTAAGAGATGGAAAATTTTCAAAGAGCTTTGCATATTAATTTTTTAACTCCTAATACTTTTCTTATAAAATTTTATAGATGAAGAAACTGAACCACAGATCAGTAAATTACCCGAGGTCTCACAGCTAGTAAGTGGCAGGGCTGGCATCTGAGATAGGAACCTGAGGTTCCTATAGACTCTTGGTTAAGAGTCTAGACTTAGCAATCATTACCATCTATTACTTTTCAATAATCTATTACAATAATAGAGGGTTGTTATGAGAATTAAAGTGATATTCTGATATTCCATTTCTATTTACTTGAATATTTATTTTATCAATTATTTAGAAATAATTACTTTGGTATGGAAACTATTTCCTGCTAAAGAGATTTGGGGGTAAGGGAGTAATGATAGAAATTAAGTTTTATTAAGGGTAATAAATCACCTTTTAAAAACTTCAGGTTAATGGTGGTGATGCATCTGTTTGGAGGGCACATAATGAAGTGGAATGAATATTAGACTGAGAGACTAGAGGTCTGAGTTCTAGCTCTGCAGACTGTTTTTTAGCCTGGTTAGTGTTTCAATTATGTAATAATATCAGACCAGTGCTTCAAACACTAATGCAGTATGCAGATTAGCTGGGGGTCATATTGAAATGCATGTTCTGATCTGGTAAGCTGGGTGGGCCTTGACATGTTCTGCATTTAAACAAGTTCCCAGATGCGCTACTTCTGTCTGCTGTGAACCATACTTATAAAGGTACCATGATGGTGTGAAGTTATTTCTGGCTTAAAGGGTCTTTAAATTAGATATTCTTGAGGCTCCTATGAGTTACACCACGAGCATGGGAATTTCAGACACCTCTGAGATGTAGATTAGGGTCAACTATTTAAGGACTTTATTATTAGTAAAGAGAATTTAGAACACATCTTACAGGAAATGGAGAACCAAAGATGAGTTCAACTTAAATGTACTTTCTTTTCATATTCTCTAACTTGATTAACTAAACTCACTTCATTCCTGCTCCAGTCCATCCTATCCCTAATCTTTCTGTTTCAGTAAACAGCACCACTATTAACTCATTAAATTGTTCATACTGGAAATCTGAAGTCCTTAACACCTCACTTCTAATTCTCAACAATCTCTCAATCACCATGTCCATCATTTCACTACTGAAGGATCAACTCCCCTCCTCCGGGTCTTTGCTCATGTTGTACCTGCAATCTGGAACAGTACTGTCCTGCTCTTTGTCTAGCAGGACATTCTTGAGATAGCAGCTTACATATTAATTTGTTAGTTTTTTCTGATCACCCAATATATCATAGGTCCCCATACTATAATTCTCTTTCATGGAACCTTGTTCTGTATTTATTTGTCTTTAATATTTATTTCCCAGCACCACAGTCTGTGATTTTCATTGTATTCTCTCAATGTATACCCAATGCCTGCAGTGCCTTCTACATAGTAGGTATTCAAGAAATGAATAAAAAGAAATAGAATCTTGATAAAAATAACTTTGAAAGAAGTACGGAGAATGTGTGAGGAGGCTTAAAGACTCTTTAGGCCAGAAGGAACTTCACACCAACATAGTACTTTTATAAGTATGGTTCACAGAAGACAATAGTAGCACATCTGGGAACTTGTTTGAAATGCAGAATATGTCAAGGCCCACCCAGCTTACCAAATCAGAATGTCCATTTCAATATGACCCCAGCTAATTTGCATACTGCCTTAGTATTTGAAGCACTGGTCTGATATCATTACAGATGTAACCAGGCTAAAAAACCATCTGCAGAGCTAGAACTCGGACCTGTTGTCTCTCAGTCTAATATTCATTCTGCTTCATTATGTGTCCTCCAAACAGATCTAACAGCATTTTGAACTTCATTAACTTGAGGTTTTGGCATAGAAACATTTAGGGGTTGAAATTAATCTAAATCAAGTTATCACTGGTCATTCTGACTTGTTTCCACTTCACCTGGAATTTTCTCCAATCTGTTTTTAACAACACAATCATTTGTTTTTAACATCACAACATGCCTTACTCCATTAGTGTGGCTATGACAGAATACCATAAACTGGGTGTCTTACAAACAACAGAAGTTTATTTCTTACAGTTTTGGAGACTTGGAAATTTAAGATTAAGGCACTGGCAGATTTGGTGTCAGGCAAGGGTCAGCTTCCTGGTTGATGGGCAGTTATCTTTTTGCTATGCCTTCACAAGATGGAGGTGTGAGGGCTCTCACTGGGGTCTTGCATAAGGTCATTATTGATCTCATTCATGAGGGCTCTGGCCTTTATGACCTCATTATCTCCCAAAGGCACCAGCTCCAAATGTCATCATATTTGGGATTAGGTTTCAATACATGAATTGGAGTGTGGAAAGGCCTGCATTCAGGAGTCTATAGCACTATGTGAAACATAAACACACTACATGCTATCCCTGACTACAAAGAAGTCTCAAATCCACACAAGTTTTAACCCTGAAACAGTAAAGACTCAGAGATTTTTTTTTATAAGTTATTTAAAGTCATGAAATCTTGGAACTTGAAGAACTTTTATAAGATTGGGACAACAGATTTCAACTAGAGGCCAACCATAGAGCTACTGACTGTGCTGTACCAAAAGCAGTGAAAGTGGGTTTGGTCAGTTATTACTTATCTGCCATGGTCTGTTCTAAAGAGGGGTATTACAGGACTGCCAACCTCGTAAGGTACAGAAACTAAGGCCCACAGAGAGTAAATAAAATACATGAGGCACATGCTAAATAAATGGACCAGAACTCTAGGTCTCTTGACTTCTGGTATAATGATTTTAATCCTGTATCATACTGCTTCTTCTCCTTGATGCATTTATTCAATTAAAAAAATCCTTTTCATGTAATGCAAATAAACACCTCCAAATTTACAAGTCTTATAATAAAGACTTCGTGTAAGTATATTCAGAGCTTTAAATGAGTTCCACAGCCTCTAGGTTGTATCACTGTGATCAATGAATGATCTCTGACTCAGATTATTTTCTGACAATTTTACTTCATGGTGAGTTTTTCCATATGACAATTCTTTAGAGTTAAGCCATGATGACTCAAGGCACCTAGATGCTATGCAGGAGCTTTCAACTTAAGAAGTGGGAGGAGGATGAGGGGGCATATTGAATCATTAACAGCCTACTCAGTTCTGAAACCTAACCAATCCTTTTTGGAAGCCATTTTAAAGATAATGTCAGGAGGCAAATTCTGGCGAAGCCTTAAAAGACTGATTTTAAAAGGTGAACTATATGCAAATAATTTGGCATACCATTTCTAAAAAAGACACAACCAAGAAGTTTTAACAAAATGTAATTTTCTTTTTGTTGACTAAATGCCAGTGATGAACTTTTTAAAATGTCTGGTATCACTGAAGTCACAGATCTGATCTATGTTGAACAGTTTAAGAGCCTAACTCAAAATTCATTGCTTCCTTGGTGAAGTGACAGGACTAGTTCATGGACTGAGTCGTCTCATTTTAAATGAAAATTACAGCCAAGCAATAAGTAAATTTTAAAAGCTTTCAGATACATGGAGAAATCTGCCCATAAGGTTGTGGTTTTTAATTAGAAGTAAGCAATACTTCACAAAAGACGCACATTTAACACATTTTCTCATGAAAGATAAATGTAATGAGTTTTGTATCTTGATGTTTTGGGCCTTTGGTAAATTTAAAGTATGGTAGTGAGAGATAATTTTAAGAAAAATGCATTATGTTAACTTTAGTCTAAAAGAAAATCAGCTCTTAGTGCTTCTAGTACATGTAGTTCATTATATCTGGCGTAAACCCAGAGGAACATGAAGCACTGTTTTCGAGTATCTGCCAAGAACCAGGCATGCAACATTTTGAAGAACCAACAAAGCACCTCCAATTGTTTTTACTTGTTTTTAAAAAACAAAGTTAAATTTAATTGTGCATTGTAAAGATTAAGCCAACTGATATGTTGAGCATGACAATGATTATCTACCAACTAGCAAAAAATCAGGGTCAATCACCTCATAATTCATTCCATGGAAGGAAGAAGTTATTATGGATTTTTTTTTTTAACCACATTACGGCTTTTTTCAACCTTTCCCCTTGACTGTCAAAGTTCAACAGAAGTCCAGGCACAGTTTTTCCCCCAAGGTTATTTATGATGAACTATTATTATTGTGATGATAAATTTCTCAACTTTTCACATTTTGCAAAAAAAACAATATTCATCAAGATCTTCAAGTAACTTTTGAAAATCTGCTAGATTGTTAATTCTACTGTCAATTTCTGGTAATTTAGGCAAATAGATTCTAGATGATTACAGTATTAACTCATGATGCTTTCAAGTTAATGATTTTATTAGCATTTCCTACATTATTTACTCTAAAACAAACTTCATCTTACAGGTCACACAGTTATCTCTGAGTGTCTAGCTTATGGGATATACCATCTCTCCACCAGAACACACACTAGGGGAAAAAAGGGCAAGAAAAAATAAAAAGAAGAGAAGCAGGTAAGACATACATAGGAAAAGTGTTATACTTGTCCATCTACATTTTACTCCTTTAACTCAAGCCCACTTTATAAGAAAAAGGGCAAACAAATGTAAAACACTGAGGGAGAACAGTGGACATTACTGAAGCTGACAAAAGATAAAGTTAGTGGCAGAGTGATGAAGAGATGAAAGTAAGAGAGGAAGTGAAGAGACAAGAATGTGGATTAAGAGTATCTGACAATGTGCAAGTTGAAATTAACCACCCAGCACTGTAAAAATCTACAGAGTTTAAACAAAAGACTGAATTTTCACTTAATTCTTAATTATTAGTGGTCATTATCAGCATCAGCACTATTAATTCCAAAATTAAATATAGGCTTTATCATGGCCATCATGATTAAGTCAACATAAAATAACATGTTTCTTTTGAGAAACAACTTTTTTTCCTTGAAATGGAAGAATTATTACTATTACTTCTATTTAATTTATAAATTTGAGTCTTAGCTCATTAAGTCATAGACATTTAAGTAGATCCAAGTTACCAAAAATATGCATGGTCATGTTTACTATTTTGTGAGCCAATTTTTTTCTTTCCTTTCTTCTTGCTCCTTCCCCTCCCTCTTTCTCATCTTCCTCCATAACTTATTTATTCCACAAAAATGGAAATGAAAAACAGATTCACAATCCTACTACTAAATCAACAGACTGAAAGCTATTTTAAAATGAGGCACACATTACTATGGTCACCATCACAGAATTTCAAAGCCCTTTGTGAAAAATTACTGCCACTTTTATTTTACTGATGAATCAAAGATAACTTGTTAAAATCTTTTAGAATTAATGGAAAGCAGAGAAATTAAACATGGGCTCTTTGTTCCAAGCTAAGAAGCTAGTGTTCACAACATATTAAATAATACAGCCAAGCAGTTCAATCCTGATAGTATGTACAGTATATAAAGAAAAGAATCTGATTATCTACACACACACACACTCCCCACGCACCCTCTCTTACACACACCAAAGGTATAAACTCCCAGCAAATTAAAGAACTAAATTCCTAACAATTTTCTAAAAAATGTTTAAAATAATAAGCTTGTTAAAGTAATCCTTACATAGTTAAATATTCTTTAGTCACTTTATATAACAAAAGTTCACAAATTCTACTCAATCCAATTCTACAGATTACTGAAAATATAAAACATTGTGCCCCCTCCTATTATACACAGCTAGAAAGAAGAATGGTCTTCTTTATTTACTATTATCTGTGAATATTGTTAAGATAAATTTAGTTTCTCACATTGGAAAATTTACTCCAACCTATAAAAATGAACTAGTATAGCAACCATTCAAAACTACTAAGCTCTACATGCATACAATCCTATGAGTAGAAGGTTTAAAAAATACATATTTATGGAGGGTTTTTTTTGGGGGGGCGGCTCAAACATTTGGAAAACCAGTATTTCTATACATGAAACAATAAAAATTTAAGAACAGTTCTTTATCAGAAAATATGGGAAATATTTCTGAAACAGCTACTAACGTGAACTGAAGTATCAATACAAGAAGACTTGAGACCCAGATTCATCTCTAACACTATATGCGTATTTGTTTTTCAGTTCCGCAATTACATGCCATAGCACCAAGAAAATTATGCAATTTCATTACACTGTAAATGCCATCTCTTTAGTCTTGGACACATGACTTAAACTTGGAGACATGACTTAAACTTATCTGTAATAGCTGCTTTGAGTACTTAAGTATTAAGAAACATGCATAGCCTTGTATATGTGCATGTTTTAATCTACTAAACATTAATGAATCCAAATGAGTATAATAGTTTCTCCCAAATTAATTAGTCACTCTCAAAGGTTATACACTCTTATTCCATATGATGCTGCAATAGTCCAGAACATGATTAAAACTCCTTTTTAAGTCCATGGGTGGATCTGATTTTTAGAAACATTAATTGCCTGTTCAGAGTAAATCTGATTTTTAGAAACAGCCGGAAGTTATTTCCAATTTTTTTTTCCTGTCAAAAATCCTTTAAGTCTTACTGATAAAATGAGATTTTATGTGGCTACTACCCCCTTTCCTTAAAAACCAGTAGTGAATGTAAAGTAATGAGCTGTTTTCATGTGTGGCCCTTAAACTGGCTTAGAAGGCAATTAAAAACAAAAATGAAATTCCAAAAATATTTTAAGTAATGCTAGTGTTGTGGCAATAAGTGTACACAACTAGGCCCTACACAATCAGGTCTCATCTACTTCCCTTTATCTTTCTGACTTTATTCCCTGCTACACTTTCTCTCACTCTAAAGTCCCATCACATTGGTTTTCTTGCAGTAAATTGCGTCTTAGTCAAACGCCAACCTCAGAGCCACTGTAGTTACTGTTCCTTCTGCCTGGTATATCATGCCCTAAGATTACCTGCAAGGTTTATTTATTCCCATACCTCCTTCAGGTCTTTACTCAAAGGTCTTATCATATTGTCAATGATGTCTTTTCTGCAAGCCAACACTTAACAGCAATTGTACCCCCCCCTTCCTGTTTCTACTTTGCTTGTGTGTGTGTGTATAAAACTGTTTATTATGGAATTTTTCAAGCACACACAGGAGTAGAGAATAAAGGAAATCTCATGTATCTAACATCTACCTTCAATAACTTTTAACATGACAATCTTGTTTCATCTATGAGCCTCCAAATTCTTCTAAAGCAAAAATCCAGACATCATGTTAATTTATAATATATTACTTTATATCTCTAAAAGGTAAGGACTCGTTTAAAATCCATAATACATTAGCAACCCTAAAACATTTAACAGTATGTTTTCATCAATTATCTAGTTAGTGTCCACATTTCCACAATTTTTAATAAACACCTTTTTACAGTTCATGTAAAGCAGAATCTGATGTACCCCGATACACTGCATGCTTATTAAGTCTCTTCATTGTATAGTTCCCCCTCCCATTTCTTGAAGAAACCAGGGCATTTGTCCTTAAAACAAGGAATATTTTACTTATTTTTATTGTCTGTCTTGTATTAGAATGTAAACACTATAGGGCAGAGGTTTTAGTCTATGGGAGATCAGTATCTAGAACATGTAAAAGAAGTCTGATAAATACTTACTGAATGCGTATTTGGTATTCATGCCAAAAGTCCATTGCCTTTCTAATAGCAGAAATTCCTAATCACTGTACTCTCCCTGTCTTTCCGAACTAGGGTACCCAGCTTTCTAAACTTAACACTGTTGGCAGGTACCACAAAACAATCGTATTTGGTACCCAAGGTGAAATTTACCTGTTATCTCAGCTTTAGTTCCCTTTTAGAATAAGAATAAGTTCCATCTTCAAAACAGAATGCAATGAGCTTTGTATATAGAAATTTAGGTGAAAATTAGCATAATAAAGTAGTAGCAGTAATTTTAAATCAAGTATGTTTAAACAGTTCTTAGCTTATTTTAGACAATTTAGGGGGAAAAAAACAAACCATGCCAAAAAATAAGAGAAAAAGAAACTGCAGAAGATGGTGGGGTTAACGACATATTTTTAGAATTAACAACATCCCAAGAGATCCATTATAAAGTAAAAAATCAGCAATAAATTCCTTGAAAAGGAAGTAAATTACATATGTATTGAATTTAAAACTTAAAAAAAATACTCTTATGACTGGTCAAGATTTGTGGGGGGGGAGGGGAGAAGATGGTGCAAATATCAGGATTTGCTCATTTATAGGTACAACAACATTCTATTTTTCCAGAAATAGTATTTTTGAGGTATAAAACTGTAAGAACCAAATAATGAGTACTACACACAACTCTTTTTCTGAAATAAATTTACTATGGCAAAAGAAGAATCTGAAACATACAACATTCTGAAAAATAAATCTAATTTTCTTAGGTTCTATCACATTTCATTTTTCTTAAATTACCTGATGAAGCTCTTTCGTTTTACTTCTGAAGAAAGCTATGCTGACTGAAAGCGCCCAAACACATGTTCACATGTTTCAATTACTTATTTTCTTAAAAAATCTGGGATTCCCTAAACATTCATTGAAGAATTGTACTTTCTCTTTATTACCTGCAAATTCATTTGTCAACAACAAAAATTATGCGGGATCTACCAACCTATTATATTATGCATTTATTTTCAACCCTTGGAAGGAAAAAATACTGTAAAGTGGTCTTTCAAGATAATATGAAAAAAGCCAGTGGTAGAACTTGAAATTATATCCAGATCTTTCACTGACCAGTATTTTTCTTGTCTTGAGGTTCCTGCATATTAGTCCCAGAAAAATTTTCTCTGCAGAGGTCAAACTTAAAGAAAAAACAAAACAAAACAAAACAATAAATTCCTCACTATGCCACATCTGTTTAAAAAAAAAAAAAAAAAACCAATCCCTTGAAAGAATAATTTGTTTACTTTTCCCATGTGATATATTTAGAGGGAATCTGGAAAAGAGGGCTAGAAATCTATAAACAGAAAGTGCTAAGTGGAATTCACTGTTTAGATGTTAGTTAAAATTCTGTCCCTTTATATAATGCTGCCAGGAATCTTTAATATTTTACACTTTAAAAACATCTTCATCAGGTTTACTTCATTCTGTTGATCTTCCTCCTTTTTCCCACAGATCCTTAAATGTGTTTCAACTCCTTGACTGAAAAACATAATGGTAACTTTGGGAATAGCATGGTTTTTCAAAGAAACTCCTAGAACCACCTCAGTGCAATCACATTATTTGTCACTGTGAAATTTTATTATACTATATATGGTTAAAACACACATATTAAGATAATTCATATAAAGTTTTCTGATTTAACTAAGTAATAACAACTATTGATGTGCCATGGCAAGATGGATGGATGTATGAGAGATAGTTTTCAAATCTAAGTCTTTGGGTTAAAATCTTTACCATCTACAGAGGCTTCTGTCTGAAAACATTAGATGTTCATAAAGCAGGACTACTACAGTCTTATCATCGGACAACCTACTGGACAATAAGACATACTCTGAAATGACAGAACTCTCAATATACAAGTGATGTTCTGACAACCTGACAGGAGGCTGAACAAATGGAAACATACTTAGGCTTTCTCTTGAAACCTGCCTCAGTACCATTCAGCATTACTAGCTAGACTCAGTTCTCTGCCCTGTACTTTTCAATTTCCTTTAAGCGGTCCCAAAGAACCAAGGACACTTACAATGCCAGATTTCACCAGTCAACACTAATTTTTTGCTTTTGGATCCAGTGATTGGACAGACATTGTGTTAGTGACTTCTTTACATATGCCTCTGTTAAATCTGGTTTGTAAATGCTACAGAGAAAGTTCAACAAAAACAAGGTCACTAAAATGATAACTTTAATGAGAGCATAGATCCCCCCCTTAGTATCTGCTACTCAGACACAATTTCCAGCTCACTTTTTTAAAATTAATATATAGAATTACTATTATATTACAGCACTTCTATAACACTAACAAAAACCTAGGTGATGAGGCACTATAATCACTCTACTACATGCAACTTTCCATACACTTAACTACTCCATTTTCTAATTGTTTTAAATCAAGATCTCTTTTAACATACTACAGAGAGAGGAAACTGGTTAAAGGATTGGGGGTGGGGGTAGAAAAAAACATTTTTTTTTAAAGTCTCACTTTCCTTTTCTGATAGAACCACCACAATCTAAAAAAATCTGGGGACAACTATATAACACAAAATTAAATTCAAGAGAATTTAGGACAAGTGAAAGTACTCACTGTTACCACAGTTCTGATGATCATTCACCTCAGAAAATAACAAGTAAAAATGATGTTTATTTACATTTTTGGTACCTTCCAATTTAGCTGAACTACAAAATACACTTGTTCTCAAAGTATTTTCTTCCAGAAGAGCTGTTGGTGTGAATAAAAAAAGGGAATTCACAGGCTGTATTTGTGCTATAAAGACAATGTTTTAAGAAATGTAAATCGTATAGCTCAAAACGTTTTCTTAGTTATAAAGAAAATATCATAAACGGAAACAGAGGAACTGAAGAAACTGGAGCTTTTCCTCAATTCAAAAATTTAAATTCACACTACTATGCAAATTAAATTAAAAAAACACTTTATGTTTCTCTTCACTTATAAAACACATACTCTAAGTAGAAAAAGACAATGCCAGCTCTGAAACAAAAGATCAGATACTGTGAAAACAAAATAACATTTTGCAGAGTAAGAAAAGTACATAATGTTTGAACAAAAACAAACAGATGACCTTTTCATATACTTAAAAGTGTCAGCCCTTAGCACCCAGAACCTTACAGATAATGTGCTCAATAATATTTGCTGATACACTTTGACGACTGAAGGATGGGAAGGTTGTTGGAACTGTTAAAACCAAGACACATTTCCTTGCGTGCAATGATTAAAATCTGTTAAATCTACGTTAAAAACAAAGCTCTGCCCCGCCCCCTCCACCCCCCCTCCCCGCATCATTTCTCCGTCGCCTAACAGGAGGTCTGCATGTACAAAAATAAAAGTAGACGGTGAGGTGAGTGTAAGATTTACAGTCTTTCCCCCACTCGCAGCATTTTTCATGAAGTCCTTTGAGGTTTTAATACTCAAAACTATGTAAGAAGAATTACTGTTTGAACTACCTAACAATTACCCAGACTTCTTTCAGACCTAAGTTAACCTGTAAATAAAATAAGCATCTTTAACTTTTCCACGGGGCATTGGAGAGCGAGTCTCTCTCATAAATGCTTTCAGGTTCTCAGACCTGGCAGGCGCAGGGAAGATCGAGCATATCCATCAATTAGGGCGCTCCCCCGGGCCTCAGTTTACCCACAAACGGAACCAGGAGGATCAGCTTGCCTCGAAAGGGCCCCGGAGGTGGAATGAATGTTTTTAAATGTTCTGAGATCCCAAGATGAAAGGAAATGCGAGAGACACGCAGATGATAACAATAATCACAGCCATAAAAAGAATGACTAACTTGAAAGTCTGCATTATGTAAGGAGGGAGGAAGAAGTTCTCAGGATCGCACAAACAAAAGAGAAGCCCACCGCCCCTTTGTGTCTCTCCCACGTCTCTCCTCCTCCCCAGCCCCGCGGAGCTCCCCTCGGCCGCCGAGGGGCGCCGGGCGCGGACTCGGGCCTCGCGCCCCGCTCCCGGGCGGCGGGGGAGGGCGCGCCGGGCCGGCTCCTCACAAAGGCGCTTCCCCCCGCGAGGGCGCGGGACGCCGGCGCCGCAACTCCGCTGCCGGCCGCCCCCGGCCCGGGCCGCGCAGGCGGGCGGGAGACCCGGCCGCCCCCGGGAAGCCGCCGAGGAAGTTGCCGTCCGCCCTCCCCGCGCCCTCCCCGGCCGCGCCTCGGTCGCCTCCGCGGCGCGCGGCCGCACTCACCGGACGGTCGCCGGCGGCCGGAATCCCAGCGCGGCCCGCGAGCCGCGGCGCGGGGCTGAGGCGGGCGGGCGGGCGCGAGGAGCGCGAGCAGACGAGCCGGCGTCGCGCCGCCGCCTCCGCCTGCCGGCCAAGCCTGGCGAGGGGAAGTTGGCCGCGGAGCCGAGCGCTGAGGAGCCGCGGGCGGAGGCAGAGGCGCGGGGCCCACTTTGCGGTGCGTTCCCGGAGGGCTCGAGACGAATCCGATCGCGCGGCACGGTCGGTGCTGCTGGTGGAGGCGGCGGCGGCGGCGGCGGCGCCCCCCGACGGTCCCTCCGCCTCACACCGCCTCTGGGTCACTGACACACGGTCGGCGGGAGGGGAGGGGACTAGCGGGAAGGCGGGGTCGGGGGGAGGGGACTGGGCAAGGCCTCAGCGGGAGGCGGTGACACGGCGCCGAGTGGCCTCTTGGGAGTTGTAGTTCTGGGATCGATGAAAACAGGGCTGCACGGCCCGACTCGCTCGCAGTGCGCATGCTCGGGGGGATTGAGTCGCTTCCACTGTTACTATGGCCTCCCGACACGCGAAGGGAGGGAAGTTGTTCAGCGCTATTGTAGACTGAGCAAGGCCTGTCTTGTACTAAGGTGCCATTGGGGATCCTGCTCTTAGCTAGTCTTTCCTAGTTAGGTCTACCCCCAATTCCTAACCTCAGCACTCACAGGTGCCCGTTGAAATCTGACTCCCTTCCCATATATCAATCTTCCCTGCTGCTTAATTTTCTAACAAAACCTGAAACACAAGTACGCCTTTGACCCCGCTTCCGTCAAGCCTTAAATTCAAGTTTCTTTACTAAAAATTCGTGGAAATGTAGTTACTTCCTGCAATTTAACAGATTGTGAAGATATTAGGACCATCCTCCACAATTAGAATACCGTAACTAATTTCTTCACTCAGTCACAGCTAACTCAAAAGTCACAGAAGTTAAGGATTCGGATGAGAAGGGCTACATTTTACTTGATCGGGGTAAAAATAATCCAGATTTGTTCACGTCAAGGCTTACAGTGTTTCAGAGACACAAATTTGGTAACGTATAAGTTAGACAAGTGGAAAATTTCAAAATGTTTACTGTACATCTACTGGCAAACTTTCATTTGACAATGAGAAGTCTGAACCCAGGTCTGCTGCTGGACTGATTGGCAAGGTTTACGTCCACACTGGGCACCCAGACATGAAAAGTTGTTGGAGGAAGGTGGTGAAAGGCAGGATAGCTTATCGGATCTTCAGAAGAGTAAAAGACAACCTGTCCGATGCTCTTCTGTTTTTCTTTTCTGCATACCTAGAATCCCATGACCAAGAAGAAAAAAAAAGACTGATGCTTAGAAATCAGAAACACATTTACAGCAGGAAAAGTCAAGGCTTTCAAATAGTCTTAACATCACAAATCCTTATGTCTGCAGACCACATAATTATTGATCCATTCAAAAAACATGCTATTCAAGTATACTGTAGCTCAGGCACCCTATTAGGTCTCAGAAATAGAGGTACAAGGACATAAAAAGAACATTCTTTGTCTTCAAAGTGCTTACTGTGCAGAGGAGGAGGCAGGTAAATAAATTTAATGTAATAAACACTATAGTAGGAAAATACACCAGGTGCTTTGGATACATAGTGACCCTAGACTCAAGCAAGGTCAGGAAAATCTTCAAAGAACATTTAATTGAGGATGACTAGGAGTGTGTATTTTGGTGGAGGATGGAGAAGAGACAAGTGAGTGAGAGCCCTGGGGATGGGGGAGGAGGTAGCAAGAACAGAGTCCTAAAGGCATGAGATGAAAGAGTATTATGGTTCAGCAAAGTTCAGCATTGCTGGAGGGAAAATGGAATTGGGGAGAGTGACAGGAAGAGTCATAGAATAAGTAAGGGAGATGGCTTGTATCATGAAGAAACTTGTATAATAGGCTAAGAAATGTGGACTTTTTTTTCTGGAAGCAATAGAAAGCCATGCCAGGATTGTACAGTGATGAAGTTTTGATAAGATATACATTTTAGAAAGATCACGGTATAGAGTATGCTATGAATGGGACCTGTTAAAGTATTGTAGAGAAAAAAAAAAGCACTTGAGTTAAGGCACAGGCAGTGATAGGAGACAGAATTGAGGGCAACTAGGCATTGTATAAGGAATAGAATTAATAGAATTTAGTGAGTAATTGCCTGCATATGGAGCTGAAGTATGAAGGATGTTATCAGTTATGGTAACTTTGAGTTACAAGCAGTAGAAAACCCAACTCTGACTGACTTAGCCAACAAACCACATTGACCCATCTAGATAGAAAGTCAAGTGGAAAGGTGAACTACAGGACTGAATGATTCAACAGCTCATTAAAATCATTAAGGACGCTTTCTTTCTTGTTTCATTGCTTTTCCTTCCTTAGTGTTAGCATTATGGCCAAATGACAGCTGTCAACAATTCCCGTGGTTATAAATTTCTCTATGTAGGTACAAGAAGAGACAAGAAAAGAGTCACTTTTGGAAGATCTTTTCAGAAGGAGACAAGACTCCATTGAGAATTGACTTATGTCATTACACAAACTAAAAATGGTGGCCATGATTATAATATAAAGTTAATTATTTTAGAATAAAGACATATGCCTGGCCCCTGGACCCAAAGGAGTTGGCTTCTCCCAAAGTTGTGATGAAGAGGTATAGACATCCCAATGAAAACTGAAGTGATTGTCCACAAAAAGAATAGAGGCTGAGAAGGGGAGGGGGGAAACACAATATCCATTACAAAGAAGGATGGCTCAGATTTCTGGCTTTTGTGATTATGAGTTAGTGATACCATTCACTGAGTTATGAAATACAAGAGATTGAACAGCTTTTGAGGGAGAATTTGATAAATTTGCTTTGGATATGTTGAGCTTGAGATGACTCTGGATATGTAGGTGGAGAGGTAGAGTGGGCAGTTGTATATATGACTCTAGTACTCTGGAGAGAGATCTGAACAGCAAAAGATATAATTAAATTGTACCATCATATAAATGGTAGTTAAATTATGGGAATGGATGAGATCACCTAGGTAGAGCATATAGAGCAGAAAAGGAGGAGACAGTAGTAATGCAGGTGTTTCTGGGAAGAATAGCACTTAAGGAGCAGGCAGAAGACCACGAAAATATCTGGGAATTAGCAAGAGTACTAGTATATATCAAGAAGTAGAAAATGTAGTCTACAATGAGGAGAAAAGTCCATCAACATAAGCATAAGCAATGTTGATAGAATCAACATTCAACAACATTAAAACAGATATTATAAATATATTCCATTTGCTTAAAGAGGGAAATTAAAGGTAAACCTGGAATTTCTAGATATTAAAATTACAACTTCTGAAATAAAAATTTCAGATGGCACTTGCACAAAGAAGCAGATTAAACACTCAAAAGACAGGATTAGTAAACTTGAAGACACAACAGTGGAATCTAGCAAAAATAAAGCACATAAAGAAAAAAACAAGCAAAATAAAAACAGCACCTGGATAATCTGTGGGATAGTATCAATTAGTCTAATATAAGTGTAACTAGAGATCCAGATGAGAGGAGTTAAGTGTGTGTATGTGGGGGGAGGGAGCACAGTGTAACAGAATTGTTTAAAGTAATATAGCTGCAAATATTTTCATATTTCATGAAAATTATGAAACCATAAGCTCAAAAATCTCAATGAGCAATAAGCTGAATAAATACACACAGTGATAAACACACTCATAAAAACCACTGCAATAAATATCCCTATATTTCTTTGACCTAAGCAGCTATTATTTTACTGCTTGTTTCTTTGACCAAAGCAACTATTATTTTACTGTTTGTCTGCCCTTTCAAATTTAATATATTAAGTTATGACATCATTACAGCAAGAATGTGAATTCTCAGAGGTTTTTTTGATCTCTTAAATTCTAAAAATTATTTGATCTGGAGAAATTTCTCAGAAATTTATAAAATTTTATATAAAATTATATAAAAGTCTGTTTCTACTGTGACCCCTTTACATACTAGAAACAGGATTTAGGAATATGAACATAAGGAAAAATCACAATGTTGATACCTTTCTTCACAGCATTATGCAGTAAATTTAATTCACTAGTAATGATGCAAAAGAAATATTATTACTTGAAGAAACTGTTGCAAACTAATTTTTCTCCTCTTATGGCAAATGTTTTACCTGTTGCAAATGAACATATCTTTTCATGTTTAGTATAAATTTCTCATATTTTATCCTGATACGTGATTGTATCTTACCATTTCTACTTCATGTATGCTCACAGTTGTGTTTATTTTACTAAATATTCAGCAGACTTCCCTTTGGGATCTGGGCTAGATTACGTATTGTAGTCTTGCTGAGATTCTCACATTTGAGACTAATAGTCTGTGTGTGTATTCATTGTAATCTTCAGATAACAGGTAGGTTATCTCTCAGAACTCCTACCTTCCAGTCTTCTTTCCCAGATAAAATTATTCTCTTCTAATGTCCTCACAGTCTTCAAATAACTCATAGTCTACATGGAACTTGTTCCTATTTTAAACCTGTGACTACACACGATTTGAAGGCCTCTGCTTTCACTCAGAATATTTGTAGGCCCCAAATGCTGTCTCTGACATTTCAGATATATTTGGAAAATGTCAAAGACAAGTTAGTTAAGATTTCAATGTTTTAAAGAAGTATGCTTGTTCACCAAAAACTGCAGCCTATGTATTCTTGGTATTTGTTCAACCAACATGTATCCAAGCAATTACTTTGGAACTTCAACAAGCATCAGACCTCTCCTGACTCACCCGCTGCTGCCCTCAGCAGTGTATTTGTCATTGCTCCTGTTCTGTTCCTCACTCTGTCTCCGGTGATTTCTCTCACCCCGCCCCCCCAACACCTCTGGCCTGTATGCCAGTTCTTGTATGCATAAATAAATCTTTAAAAAAAAACACAAATAACATATAATGAGAGAAGTGGAAAACTCATGGAGAGAACATTTAGATGTGTCTCCATCCTTGCTGATTCATGTGCTAATGGAATACTTGTACTTTGTTTTTTTTTTTTAAATATTTTATTTTATGTAATTCTTACCTCATTTTTCATTTTTGCACAATGTATGCATTTTCATTTTGTTTATGTTTCCCATACAATTGCACCCCCCCCTTATTTTGACTCTAGTTCTTCCTCTCCCCGCCCTTCCCTCCTTCCCCCTCCCCTCTGTACTTGTACTTTGTACTCAAATTTCATGCCGTCATTTTTTCATCAAATACTGAGCATAAATACTTATGCCCAGCTTTTTGAAAGTTCATGTTATACCACTTCGCTTCTATGAAAGATTTACATTAGTACCCACCTTTGCAAACAGAAAGAAATACGAAGAAGACTTTTACTTTTATGACAACAGATAAAAAGTGGAAATAGTACCAAAAGCTATTTTGTGGCAACCCTTCCAGAGAGGGTGGGTATCCTGAGCAGCAAAAGTCAAGCTCTTTTCCTGGGAACTACTTTATAGGGTGTGTATCACATCATTCCTGTATTTACTTAATGTTAGTGTTTTTAGGTTTGATGCATTATTCAATACGATTGGGTAGGTTATTTTTGGGTCTGGGAAACACTCCAAATTTTTTCCATATAAATAAATGGTAATTGCTTCTTCACTTTAGACTTCACAGGAACACTCTACTTTTCAGACAGTGGGGGAGTCCCCTAGTGAGGTGCCAGACTATGGATACAAAGATTAATAAGTCACGTTCCCAGCCTTCAAAAAGACATATAATTTAATGAATAAATATGTGCAGTATAATTTTATAGCCACTTTTCTAGAAGTATGTTTAGAGAAAAGTGGGAATATAGAGAAGGTAATAATCAATTTTACATGAGAATACAGTAAAAAAAAAAAATCTTCAAAGAGTAGGTGATGGTTGAGCTGAATCCTGAAAAATGAGTAGGTACTCATTAGGTGAGCAAGGACATTTCAGAAGAGCTTGCAAGAAAAGATGTGGAAAAATGAAATAGCAGGGCCCTTTTAGAGAAATACTGTTCAGTATGGCTAGATACTGGGTGTGATACAAGTACCTTAAATAATGAGGTTGGGGGAATTTTCTGGCATCAGATTATAGAAGTCTTTGGAAGCCATGCCATGCCAAGGAGTTTGACAATGAGGAACTGCGGAAAGATTTTAAACAGAGGAGCGATATAAATCATATTTGTGTTGGAGCAGGGTGACTTACTAAGAGACCATGCAGTAAACTAGGTGAGAGATGATAGACAAATTAAGTAGCTGTGAGAAATGAAAAGAAGAGAATACCAAAGATTTTTAAGAGGTAGAATGAACAGGACTTGATTGCTGATTAAATGTGGGAGGTGAGGGAAAGTGGAAAAAGGGCTAATTTTCTGGTTACTGAGTGTGTAACTAGGCACTATATATTGGAATTATTATTAACATAGTGAACGCTAGAGAAGCAAATTTCTGGAGAAGGACAATGAATTTCCTGGGCAGTGTATGCTGTGCTGCCCATTGGGACTGAGATAAATATTTGGGAGTCATTCAATCACTGAACCCAAGAGTGTGGATAAGTGTATAGAATAATAATGACAGTCATTAACATTTATTGCATTATTAATACCTCACTTACGTAAAGCAATCGGCTATATACTATCTTATTTAATCCTTACTTGTTACGTAGTTTTTTGTGTGAACTTGAGTGGGTCACAGATGCACACATATTTGGTCAGACATTATTCTGGATGTGTCTGTGAGGGTGTTTTTGGTAGAGTAAAGTAGATAGCCTTCTTTTTTTTTTTAATTTTCTAGAGGCATGTCTTATTTATTTATTAATTTATTATTTGTTTGTTTGTTTGGTTTATACATGCACTGGGTACAGTCAGAAGCGCGGGAGGGTGAGAGAATTCACCAGAGCCAGAGCGGGGAGCAGAGCAGGCAGAAGGACCGAAGTACACTGCTGAGGGGAGCAGCGGGCGGCAGGAGAGGTCTGCTCGCCATGTGGGACCCTCCTCCGGTGGCCGGGGAGCAGCCGGGGATCTAACCGGCTGCAGAGGCTGCAGGCAGCTTCGCAACCCAGCGCTCAACCGCTGCGCCACCGCCACCGGGGAGGCCCTAGATAGCCTTCTTAATATGAGTTGAAGTCTTGAATGGATTAAAAAAGCTGGCCCTCCTGAGATTAAGGAGGAATTTCCTTCTGCCTTGCTGACATTGCCCTTTCCCTACCTTCAGAATAGAACTGAAACAATGATTCTTCTAAAGTATTAATCCTGTTTACTTTTGGAAGGAAACTACAACATTAGCTTTCCTGGGCCTCTAGCTTGCTGAGTACAAATCTCGGGACTTGTTAGCCTCTGTAAATGTGTAAGTCAATTCCTTTTAATAACTCTCTCTCTTTCTCTCTCTCTCTTTATCTCTCTCTCTCTCTCTCTCTCTGTGTGTGTGTGTGTGTGTGTGTATTTGCTATAGGTTTTTGGTGGTTACATAGCCATCATTTCAATGTTATCCTTAGATTTTTAACAGGCTAATAAAACAGTATAAATAATATATTTTTAGCAGGAAGTAGAGTAAGTAATACTTTAATAAAGTCCAGAGTTAAGCTACATTTTAAAGTAACTCTTAAACAACACAAGAAATTCAGAAAGATTCTGACCACACCAACCTACAGTATTATTTTTGTATTTAGTTCTACCTTGTTTTCTACTCCCTAGAAATCAATTCTCGTAATTACTTTCTTGTTTTTATAGTAAATGCTTATTTACATTTATGTGGGTACATCATCAACCTTTATTATTTTCTACCACTTTTATTGTAGCTATTCTAGTGAGTGTGCTGTATATCACTATAGGTTTTGTTTACATCTTCCTGATATTAATGAAATTAAATGACTTTTTAATAAGAATATTGGCCATTTGAAATCCTTTCTTTGAAGGAACTAGGTTAAAATTTTGCCCATTTTCCTATTATACTGTCTTTTTCTTATTGATTCATAGGTGTTCTTTATACTACTTGTAAATCCTTTATCATATGTATGTGTGTATATATACGTACATATATAAAACATTTTCTCTCACTTGGACTAGTTTTTATGTAAGTTTCTCAACTTAGGATTCTCTGACCACAAAGGTAGTAAAAATTCAGACCCTATATTCATTAATTATATAGCTTCATATGAGGTTTCTTCCAGGAGGTTTCCCCCCTCTATTCAGAGCTCAGTCCAGTCTACTGTGCAAGTATTTGCAAAACTTGACTTTAGCAGGAGCCCCAGCTCAAACCTCCACACTGCAGGGCACATCTCCTGCCCCTTTGTAGGCGCTGAAACCTTGGTCTCCATCCCATAAAGCCAGAGTGAGATCTCTGGCTTTGTATCACCTCCCCTCCACACATTTTTTTTTCTAACAATAGGACTTTCTCTTTCTTTCTCCCAATCTCAGCTCTGTATTTCATTGTTGTTTCGGTTGCTATAATTATTCAGCATGTCTGTATATTTGTATCATGATGGTGGTTTCAATTAGCTCAGTAAGCCATGATGTAGAAATGTATTTTTCATTCATTTTTGAAAACAACTTCAAACACTTTCACATAGCTACTATTTTCCTTTTTTCTAGAACCCTCACAATATGTTACAGAACACATCCAATTTTCTCGAATACTATTTAGTTAAAAAAGAAACACATTGGCTATCCAGAGAACTCTCTCTGGAATGGTGTTACAGAAACTCTTGTTATTTCCTTAGGGAAAACAAGAGTGGCTAGATTAGGGTGGGAGGAGGGTTTAGGGACACAACCATGTATAATTTGACTCCCTATCCCATCTTTCCAACAAGTTCAGTTCCCTTAAATTCAATCCTTCCTTGTTAATTTCCTCTAGTTCTCTGAGTTTCTTTAGTAAGTAGCACATTACTTTCTAAACTCCTCAGCTTTAAAAAATTCTCAATGCATACCTGAATGCTGGAATGCTGGACTTAATAGAATTTTCCTATCTAAGATTTGCCTTTGTGAGGATGGATTCCTCACAACCAACTCTTCTGGACTGTTACTGCTCTAATATTTTCTCCAACAATTTCCCCACGCAATTTCATATCCTGCCTTAGTCATTTATCTCCTCCTGCTTGTCCTTCCTCCACAGTTACCTCTCAGACATCAGTTTCTTCACAACCCCACCCCACTGTGTCACTGTACAAAGCTCAGCTTCCCAACCTGAGTCACCACACGCTCCCTTCTAGTGTTAGCAAGCTCAGGTTCCTGGTCCCCGCCTAGCTCTCCTCAGGGACAATCAGCATTGCACATTAGCAGAGATACAGTTCCATCCATTTGATTAGACTTGGCCAGCCTAGACTTTTTCAATTATGGGAGTATTTTTTTAAATGCATCATTAAAATTTATTTGGTATAGAAAATTTCAGCATACACAGAAAGGGAGACGATAGTTTATTGAACCCCATGTACCCATTATTGCGCTTCATCAGTTCACTTTTCGTCAATCTTGTTTTATCTCTACACACCCACTGGTTTATTTTGAAACAAGTCCCAGATGTCATATAATTTCATCTGTGTCTCTTAAAAAGGGAAAATCTTTATCTTTAAAAAATAACTATATTGTAATTACCACACCTAAAAACAAAACTCCTGTGTATTTTCTTTATATCTTCAAATATCCAGTGTTTTGAACCAAAATCTAAAAAAGAATATACATGCCATTGTTTGTTATATCTCTTCAAACACTATCCAACTTTTCCAGGATGCTGAATTTTCCTCATTAGTGAAAGCATAGTTATCATGTATTAATTGACATTATTATTCATTTTCTATTATTTGCTACTTTCGCTGTGTCTTTTTGCTTTTTTGTTATTTTCCTGATGACTAGCAGTTTTTTTTTTTAATAAATTCTGGATATTGTCTCTGATTGAACAGATAAAGAAAAAAATGCTTTTCCAAGACGGTTTGGCTATTTTACATTCATGTGCACACAGAGAGATTTGATGCTTCCCCAAACCTCTATAAATTGTAGTCACACATTTGCTCTCTTCTTCATACTAAGCGAATGCTGGGGTGGAGAACATTATCAGGGACTCTGACGGGATACATCAGATAAAGGCCATGTTCTCCAGATATTAACATCACGACCTTTCCTACCTCTAGTCCTTAGTACTATTCTGTCGGGAGGTGACAACACAAAATACACCACTAGGCTTTTGCTTCAGACTCACCCTTGAGTTGGGCTATCCAGCCTAAGACACTTCCTGGAGTCAAGGCACAGAGACATTCTAGGTACTATCATGGGACACTTGACCACATAGCTTCCTTTTCAAGTTCAACTAGGATTCCTGTAAAATTGCCCTGCAATTCCCTCTCTACAAACACTGATAATAGAATGTCCTAAAACATGAATTGCTAGCCTGAGTCTTCCTTTGCTTATTGACATCTTTCTTATACTCACTGATTTCTCTCTAGATCTAAACACTATATCTCAGAAGTTAAAAAAATAACTTTATGTAGAGGGGGGAAAAGGGTGCTAGAAAGGTTCACTAGTAGTATGTACTTTTAAAGAAAGCAACTTGGCTAATATAAAGATGGTTATTACTATGTTGGGCACCAACATTTTAGTTTCTGACTGACCAGATTTCATAATATTCAGTAAGATTGTGAAATCATTCTTATCTTTGAGAGGACTAGAATTTAAGAAAGCTTTGTCACTAAAATTTTATTATTGATAGTAATTAAAAAGAATTCAATACAAACCTTGTCTTGTACATATCAAGTAGAAGAATGTAGAAATAATATGAAATTTAAAAAAAAAGCCCTTTCTTTATTGGAGTTTCAGTTTCAACCTTTGTTTACTCTTTTCTAAATTTCATTGTTCACTTAGTACCATATACTACTGCTTATTATTTTGTTCTCTAAAGCAGTTTGTTACTCTTCACTCCTCAATCATAACCATTTACTTTCATCTCTTACTCTCCAAATTCCAACAGACAATTGAACTGGAGGGTCAGACTGGATTAGGGATTGTAGAGAACTAGATAATTGTAGGGTAAGGTAAAAGGTATCAGGCTTTTCTGCCCTTCCGCCATCAGGATAGATGAGAGAGCCCTGTGATCCTGGGTGCATGCCTGATGGCGGGCACCTGAAGTGGGTACACCTGCGCTAAAAGACTGATAATATAAGGGTGGTGCAGCAGAGTGCGGTGTGGTGGTAGTGCGGTGTTAAGGGTGGAGGAGTGGAGTGTACGGAGGAGTGTTGGAGCGACTACAAACCACGGCGAAGAGCATGTGGCTGCTAGAACCGTTCATAAACCTGCTCAGAATGGGTTGGTTGCTTTACAATAATAAAATCAGAGAAGGTCAAATTACTCTGGAGAGAGAGCCCCATGTATCCTTTGAGAGGTAAAAGAGGACCTGATTAGTGATCATGTATAATGATTAATCTAAATTTGGGGATGGTCTTTAGCTGGCAATCATTGTTGCCTCTCACCTTCCCCCTTGGAAAAAAAAAAATCTGCTATGTTGCAATCACCAAGCAAATGCCAAATGCTTTCTGGGATGTTCTGATCCTGCCAAGAATACCCCACTTCCACAAGTTCTCATACATGTGGGAAATCTTTTGAATTTTCAGTCTCTAGCATGAGACTCCTAAATTCTGGCTAATGAAATCTAACAAGTGTGTGGCTCAAGTGGTTTCTTGGATCGTTTAGGTATCCATGACTATTAATGGAACAGAAAAGAATTAGTGCATTTGTGGTACCAAGTGCTTGTTTAGAGCTTATGTGTAACCCTTAACATGGAAAGGAAATTGCTACTAGACTTCTACTGATGTTAGGATCAAGTCATATTATGTTTTGATTAATAAATATAAAAAAGGAATACAGTAGTGATATTGATGCAAATTAAGTAAACAAACCCTTTTTATAACTGAGGTTCAATCAAAACTTTTAAAATTCAATTTCTACATTTAAGTGAACCACAAGTATAACTTCTTACAAGATTATTTTATTATCCTAAACAATTTGTTGCCTTTCACTACTCACCAATAACTACCTACGCTCATTTTTGACTCTCTATTTCTAAATTCCAATAAATTATCCAACTATAGGACTAGGTTAAATTAGAAGTTAAAGACAAATGGGTGATACTTAAGCACAAAGAAATGGAATACAGAATGTAAATATTTGACAGTTCTATTTGATTATGCAGTGAGTTAGATATCAAAATTTAGGCATATAACCACTGTGAATTTTTGCTATGCCATGCTGAATCGTGGCCTTGGCTATTGATATGACTGGCCACACATGAATAAAAAGCAAACATTTCTATGTTGGAATGAGGCATATTAGCTTAGAAGAAACTTCAAATCTATCTTTATAAATGGAACAGAGAAAATGGAGTCAAATAATATAGTAAGGAAAAAAAATGTTATCTCACAGGTCTCTAGAGAAAAATTCCCAATTTTCTTGAGATCATTTATCTAGCAATCAAAATAGGATTTCTGAGCTGTTAAAAAGAAAAAAAAAGAGAAAGGGGGCCTCTCTGGTGGTGCAGGGGTTAAGTCTCAGCACTATCAAGCTATCACTAGCCTGTCTTGCCTGTTGCTCCCCTCAGCAGTGTATGTCAGTAAATCCATTTGTTCTGCTCCTGTAGCAGCAGGATGGCACAGATCAGGATCTCTATGATCCTATACAGATGGGTAAAGGAGAGTCCTGGAGCCCTTGGTGGCTTATCAAGGCTTTTATTGGGATTTTGCCAGGTACACGGCAGGCAGGGGTGCAGGGGGCCAGGAGGCTGGTAGGCCTTCTAGCCCCCTGTGAATCTTCACTCTTTCTGGGCTGTCGGGCGTTCTCTCATGGTCTTGTTCTCTCTTCTGCTGGTTCCGTTCCGCTCTCTTGCTTCTCTCCTTCTGGTGGTTCTGTTTCATGATGCCACCCTTATAAGCCCCATCTTAGCCCAGGTGAATCCCACCGACATATGCCCACACCCTACTCCAGGTGTCTGCCATCAGGCATGCATTCAGGACCGCAGAGATCCATCATCAACCCTAATGGCGGGAGGGCAGAAAAGCCTGACAATCATTTACCCTATCGGTCCCCACTCTGTCTCTGATGAATCCTCTTCCCGCCCCTCGCCCCCCCCCACACACCCTACCCCCTCACTGCACCTCTGGCCTATACCCCGGTTCTGGTATGCATAAATAAAATAAATCTTTAAAAGAAAAAAGAATGAAAGACAAAAAAAGTTTAAAAAGCTATACAGTAAAGCTTACACACTATTGGTAGAAATTTTCTAATATGTAAACTCATTTACAAGTTGATTATTTCATTAGCTTGGCCATAGAAGATTAGAACCAATATATTCTTTTCTAATCAGGATAGACCTTAACATTTACTGTGTGGTTGCTATGTGTGAAGGAAAGTTACATAAATAGTTAAATTAACCCTGTGTGGTAGGTTCTGTTAAATGAACCTCATTTTACAGACAAAGAAACTAAGGTGGTGCAGAGGCAGGACAGGGCACAGGGCAGGTTTTCTATGATCCCAGCAGACGGGGGTAAGGGAGGAGTAAGAGTCCTAGTGGCTTTTGCAAGTTTTTATTTGGATTTACTGGGTACACGGCAGGCAGGGGCCCTGGGGGGCCGGGAGGCTGGCAGGCCTCCCAGCCCCCAGCAAGTCTTCACTCTGGGCTCTCCAGCCTTCTCTCACATTCTCTCTGCTCTTCTCATGGCTCTGCTTCTCTCTCAGCTTCTCTGCTCCTTTCTCGGCTTCTATTCGTTCTTGGCTTCTGCTGGTGTCCCCGCGACACCGCCCTTATAAACAAACTCAGTCTCTCAGCCCAGGTGTACCCACTTCAGGTGCCCGCCATCAGGCATGCATTCAGGACCACAGGGTTCCCTCATCTATCCTAATGGCGGGATGTCAATAAATTTGCCCAGGATCACACAGTAAGGAGTAGCAGGGTCAAGATGCGACACAAGCGTTTGGCTGGAGCCCCCACTTTCAGGAGCTGAGGGCAGATATCGGGCACTGTGAATGAGTGATGAATAGGTTAGGGGAGGTGCCAGCTGTCACGGTCTAGGAAGGACAGGAACTGCAGGGGAAGAGTGAGCTGGCAGAACAGCAAAGAGGCAGCAGGTTGGGAAGCTCTAGACCCTTTCCCATTATTAGTCCTCTTTTTACACCACTCTGCAAGTTAGCATCAGCACTTTTTAGATAAAGAAACTGGGATTGTAAAGAATTAAGTATATGTTCCTAAATCACATAATTACTGAATAGTGGACTTGAATCCAGGTTTAGCCAATGTCAATGCTTAATTCTGTTTTCCTACACCTCACTACTCTAACAAAACACCGACACCAGAACTTAAAAAGTATTTCTGTTTTGGCCACTTTATATAAAAGGACTGTAAAGGCAGGAATGGACACAGTGCAGGTTTTCTAGGATCCAGTAGACTGGGTAAAGGAGTCAGAGTCCTCAGTGGTTTTTTGCAGGTCTTTTATTGGGATTACCAGGTACACAGCAAGCAAGGGTGCTGGGGGGCCAGGAGGCTGGCAGGCCTCCCGGCCCCCAGCAAGTCTTCACTCTATCTGGGCTCTCTGGCATCCTCTGCTTCTCTCTCGGCTTCTGTTCATTCTTGGCTTCTTGGCTTCTTGGCTTCTACTGGCGTCCCCGTGACACCGACCTTAAAAGCCCAGTCTCAGCCCAGGTGAATCCCATCTACCTATGCACACACCCTACTCCAGTTGCCCGCCATCAGGCACGCATTCAGGACCGCAAGGATCCATCATCTATCCTGATGGCAGGAGGGCAGAAAAGCCTGACATTTTTCCTTACCCTACAAGGACATAGTCCTCAACACACTACACCAGAATGTGAGGGCTTTGGTCAAATGCGTAAAATGATTGAATATAAAAATGGTACAATAATAAACATGTAAAATTAGGACCTAATAATCAAGAAACTTACATTATGTTGGTGATTCCTGTTCAAGGAAACATAGGACTGCATAGCATATTTTAAGTCTAAAAATAAACATGATTAAAATAAAACAAACTTGTGGATTTAGAGGAATGAACTTCAAATATCTGGAAAATTCTATGAGGAAAACCTCTTTTCTAATGATATGAAATTAATAAAGTTTCTACGTGGGAAGTAGCACAAATAGACATGCTAAATAAAGGTTAGCACTGTCTTGTGTCGCAGGGCCCAACAAAGATAATCTCAACACCTTAATACTAACTTAGATTACATGCTAATACTTGCCTGCAACCATCCCAGGCCAGGTAGGTTCATTGTCGATTTAGGCAGCTTGAAAGAGAATCTTGGAGCCCTTATCATCATCCCCACAGGTTAGGGGAAATAAGCCAGTAGGGAGACAGCAACTTGGGCCCCTCTGTGAATATATGTTCTTTTCCCCCATAGCCATTCTCCACCGCTCCCCACTGCACTCGGCCACCCCTATAGACCCAGTTTCTCAGCTCAGGTGTGCCCTCTCACACATGCCCACACCATACTGTAGGTGCCCACCATCAGGCATGTGTACCTGGAGCCCATGCTCCCAAGTGCCTTCTGCATTCAGGCTGCAGGCGATAGCCACAGAGGCCAACGGTGCAAAAGCCTGAGCAATCTTCATTTACTCTACAATACCAAATCATACAGTATCTAAAAAGGGTTTCTATAAGTTATAAGAAATTATAATTTATCAGGAATTCAAACTAGGAGAAAGGTAAAATATTTGGATCTTGTCCCAAACTATATGCTTTTGTGAGAAAGAAAGAACACGAGGTGTTCTCTAAAGACCATTGAACTTGAAAACTCATTTATTTAGGATCAAGTAAACAAAGGGTTTATCTTAAAGAAGAATGTATATGGTATGCCTTAAATACAGTGTTTCACTCTGTTTGCCATAGGGAGAGTAAACGGAAGTTAGTTGGTTTTTCCGCCCTCCCGCCATTAGCATCAATGATTGCTATCTGTGGTCTTACACGCATGCTTGATGGCGGCACCTGGTGTGGTGTGCACATGCATGAGTGGGTGCACCTGAGCTTAGAGACGGAGCATATAAGGTGGCAGCAGAGGACGGGAGGAGGCAGAGGATCATGCAGTAGAGACCAGAGAAGAGACCATGAGAGAAGCCAGAAAGCGCAGGAAGAGTAAAGATTCCCCTGGGGCTAGAAGGCACTGCCAACCACCCGGCCCCAGGCTCCCTGCTGCCCTGCCTGCCCTGCCTGCCCTGCACCTGGTTGCCTCACTACGAATGGTGTAGGAAAATCATTAAAAGCCTGAAAAAGCCAGTGAGGGCTCCAGGACTCTCTTTAACATGTCTGCCCAGATCTAGAAAACCTGCTGTGTGCCTTGCTGGCACTATACCATACTTTCCCTATCTGTAGTGCTGTATTGGTGATTGATCTCATAGTGTCTTCTAAGCTATAAAAAGGCAAGAAAGATGAAAAACTACATGAAATGTAATTTGAGAGTAATATATTTAATTCCATCTTTAAAAAATTGCTTATCTAGTAGTTTTCAGATAATTCAAATACTAATTAGAAAACTTCATTTCCCACTGTACTTGTGAGAACATTTGTAAAATATATATATATATATTTTTAAAGATTTATTTATTTATGCATACAAGAACTGGAGTGTAAGCCAGAGGTGCAGGGGGTGAGAGGATTCACCAGAGACAGTGGGGAGCAAAACAGGCAGATCTACTGAAATACACTGCTGAGGGGAGCAGCAGGTGGGCAAGGCAGCAGAGGTTTGCTGAGCCATTTGGGTCAGTAACCTGATCTGCAGGGGATCGAACTTGTGCTGCGCTCAACCCTCTGCGCTGTGGGGGAGGCCCTGTCAGAGAGTTTCTAAAGGTGGGTCCTATACTCATTAAAAACTTAGAGCATTTACCTATTGTAAATAGTGCTGAAATAAACATAGGGGTACAAGTGGCAACCCAAATAGCCTGTTTTTAACCCCTGCGCCACCAGGGAGGCCTTTGTCTTTAATCCCTGCATCACTAGGGAGGCCCCTGTAAAAAAATATTTATGGAAAGAATTCCTAGAGATATAAGAAAATCATGTTTTCACCTAGTGCACATTACTTTCATTGACTTGCATGTTTAAGTCTCACATCTGCTTAGAGGTTTAACCTGTTTTAATGAACAATTTTAATAATTTAAAAAGAGCTAGTAAGAAATTTCAGTTGGAAAATGATCACAAGCAACATTCAAACCAACAAAAATACCATTTGTTACTGAGTAGTTTAACATTTTACTTGTATTTCAAGAAAATTTTATGCAGGAGATAATACAAAAGTTAGACATATATATGCACACTCAAAAGTGGTGCTTTAGGGCCTCCCCTGGTGGTGCAGTGGTTGAGTGCTGGGCTGCGAAGCTGCCCCCAACCTCTGCAGCGCCAGTTTGATCCCCAGCCACCAGCGAGGGTCCTACATGGCACGCAGACCTCTCCTGCCGTGCCCGCTGCTTCCCTCAGCAGTGTACTTCATCAGTCTTCCTGTTCTGCTCCCTGCTCTGTCTCTGGTGAATTCTCTCACCCTCCCGTACTTCTGACTGTACCCAGTGCTTGTATAAATAAATTAAAAAAATCTTAAATAAAAAAGTGGTGCTTTATGTCAATGACAAGAACATAATAATGTATAAAGGTTGGTTTTATTCAAGCCTTTTTGTTAGTTGTGGGGAATTTTTTTTTTAAATCAAAGAAGTGGCTGTAGTTTAAAGTAAAAAGAAAAGAAAATTCTCTTTCTGAGCATTTACATAGTGGATGGAGGTTGTGTAATTACAACTACTTTTTCCACATTTTCCAAGATAGTTCCAATTTTAACATTCCATTCTGAAGTCATGTTAAACCATCCACATAAGATTTGATTGAAAATGTTTGAACTCATAGACGATAATAGTCTAATATTTTAAGGAAAATCTTACTGTTGCTTTGATTCAAATGATATTAGGAATGTCAGAGAGGTTTTTTTTTTTTTTTTACAGATTTATTTATTTATACAAGAACTGGGGTGCAGGCCAGAAGCATGGAGAGTGAGAGGATTCACCAGAGACAAAGCGGGGAGCAGAACAGGCAGACAGACCGAAGACACTGCTGAGGGGAGCAGCGGGTGAGACAGGAGAGGTCTACTGCGGCTTGTGCGTATTTCCCTGGCTGCTCAGGATCAAACCCGCACTGCAGAGGCTGCCAATAGCCCCACAGCGCTGTGCTCAATCCTCTGCACCACGTGGGAGGCCCTGTCAGAGAGTTTCTAAAGGTGGGTCCTATACTCATTAAAAACTTAGAGCATTTACCTATTGTAAATAGTGCTGCAATAAACATAGGGGTATAGGTGGCTACCCAAATGCCCCAAAATAGATGACTGGATCAAGAAGATGTGGTATATATACAGCAATGTGGATGGAGGTAGAAGGAATTATGCTCAGTGAAATAAGCCAGAAGGAAAAAGAAAAATATCGGATAGTTTCACTTACAGCAGGAATATAGGGGAACCAAATAAGACATCAGTGTAAAAAAATAATAACAGTACAAAACACAATGAAGCAAAACCAGACAATTATAAATTAGAGATATACTGCAGGGGAGGAGGCGGGACAGGGATCAGAGATAGGGAGAGAAGAGCACGGGTGCATCGGTGAAGGAAACTCTATGGGGACTACACCTGAGGGGGTGGGGGGAAGCAAATATTGTTTAAAATTGAACAGTGATGTAAAAAATAAGAAATTAATGAAAATAAAATGCCAAATAAAATAAAACTTAAGACAATAAAAGTGTCTTAATAAACTTAAGACACAAATAAAACTTAAGACACTTACTTAATAAAGGGTAACTGATTTTGAATAGGTCTTCTGATTGCCTCCAGAAATGTTATGAAATATTATCTGAGTTCATAACATAGTGATCTATTGATGAAACTTTATTATAGCAGATACTCTGAAAGTTCTTTCAACTTAACAGCTTCATAGAGCACATACATACTAATTAATCAGGAAGTTAGAGTCCATCATCTATTATTAAGACTGAATTTCAACTATGTAAGAGAATATATTTTTCCTTTTGAAAACATTAACTATAATTACAATTTCTAAAAATCATTTAAATATTGAATCAGTATGATAGGTCTTGTCAAAGCAACAGTTGGATAATTGACCTAGAATAACACTTTGCATACCTAGATGTGGCTCATAGTACACTCAGCTATTAGAAGAACATAATGTCCTGCTTTCTTCCCCTTTTTAGAAAAGGAAGCATTTTAGCAGTGGCAGTATAAAGACAGGACATATAATTTCTTGTTTATTAAAGAAAATGTTGAAAGTGAACCTTTTCCTACCTGCTTGACATCTCAGAAAAAGATCAATCATTTAATTTCATTTTTCTCCTTTTAATTGGCTCATATATTCTAGACCTCAGGGGATAATGTCATTATTCAGTAACCTCAATATTCTGCACACACAATGGGTTTATTACTGGCAGCTCCTAAGACATACTTGTGTGTGTGTGTGTATGTGATACTTGTATTCCATATCTTTTGTGATAGTTATGGCATACTTCTTACATATCAAACAAAGATTTTAATTTACTTTTTTTCTGAGATTAGTACATACAGTTATGCAGAAAGTCATATACTGGTTCAAAATTTTACTCATATTTTGACCCTGAAGGTATTTTTTTTAGTGATAAGATCATGCACATGTACTAAAAAGGAGAACTCTTATAACATCTATATAGATTGGATCAAAAAACTGCCACAGAAAGCCCAAAACTTAGTTCATATCAGGGTACTGGAAATGAGAGAATATTTATATTTGCAGTTGAGTTTTTGGTGCTGTGTCTTTATATAACTAAGAAATAATGTGAATTCACATTTTCATGGCCAACAGCCAAATCTGTTACAAATGCTTATGAATGTATGTTCATGAATAGATATATCAAGATTCCTATCTTTGTAATTCATAAACTTTTATGTCTAGGCAAAAAAATACAGCACAACGTTGGAGCATTATTTCTGATGTATGCAATCTTTCTCAGAGATCATTTAGACTGACTAAAAGCATATGAATTAAATGTGATGCTTATTAAAAAAGAAAAAAAATGTGTTTATAAAGAGAACCCCTCTTTTTTCCACACTGAAGAAAATTGCTCTTTTGTTTATTTTTCCCCTATGATTCAAGGGACTCCATGACTTGAATATAGACTCAAGGAAACCTATGACTTGAATGTATTTTTCTTGTAGGCATTTTAGATATATAGTAAATTTGAACTTAGAAAGATTTTTAAGAATGTAACTTTGAGACAATACTCTTACCTTGAAATTTGAAAGTGAGCTTAATAAATGTTTTTGCCTTTTCTTAAATAAAACATATAATACATAACTGAAGAATAAAAAATTACATTTTACAATATTATCATTTTGTCTGTTCACTCTGTTGCTTCATGTGATTGACCAATTTAATCTGTAATTTCTGTAGGCCACTATTAGCTGCTTAAATGAGCAATGTTGATTTTGGTTTACTAAACTTTCTCAATTTAAGTTCATCATCTGTGCAGAGCAAAGCCTTTTGCCACCCTTTATGGTCAAAATTCATTATTTCCTTAAGTCACTATACCTCTCTCAATATTTGCTAGGATGAGATTCATCAGTAGTTCTCAAGGCCCTTGTTTCACCATTATTCTGTCTTGCTCAGCTCACAGTACTGTTTCTCTTTGCTGTGGCTTTGATATCCCCACAGAACCTCTCTACCGACTCTCTCCTAAAGATGCCGCCCTCCCCCCACAACAAGGCCCTACACCCTCCTTTAGTTATTACCCTTCTCTTTCCTTTTCTCATTCAAGATGCTTGAGGGAGGACTATGTACAGTTCCTCCATTTTCTCATTTCCCATTCATGCATTTATTATCTCTCTCTTTTTTCTATTATTCCAATATACATAAAATCTACCACTTTAATCATTTTCAAGTATGCAACTCTGTGACATTAAGTGCATTTACATTGTTTTGCAATCATCACCTTTCATCTTCCCCAACTAAAACTCAATATCCATTGAAAGGTAACTCTCCTCTCCCACCATGAGCCCCTAATAACCACCATTCTATTTTCTGTCTCCATGAGTTTCACAGGCGTAGGAACCTCCTATAAATGGAATCATACAGTATTTATCCTTTGGTGACACATTTCAGTTAGCATAATGTCTTCGAAGTTCGACCAAGTTTCCTTTTTTCTCTTTGTTCTGACTCTGTTTTCTTCATGTCTCTGAACTTTGCTTGCTAAAGGTTCCCCCACGACCTCTTACTTATTCAATGTTCTGGACAGGTGCTGTCCAACTTCTTAATATTCTCCTTCGTTCCATTTCCAAAAGATCTCTCTATCCTGATTTTTCCTTTTTTCTACTACTTCTTTGTGGACTCCTCTACATGTATATGAACATTCTAGAGCATGCTTCTTGGAAGATCTTGTCCATTTCATGGCTTCTACCACCACCCATATGTTGACTCTGGCTTTTTATCTCCAACCCAGATTTCTCTTCTGAATGAGTGAGGAGGCCAAACATCTGTAGCCAGAGATTTCCATATGAATATACCACAGACTACATGTTGAAAGCTGAACTTAAACTGTTATTTCCCTCCAGATTTATATAAAAAATTGTATGGAATCATTCTTCAAGTCACTCTTGACTTTTTCATTGTCCCTACCTATAACATCTCTCCTCATGTGTCAATTCTCACTGCTACTGCCGGCATGCATTATTCTTCTCTCTGGAATCGTTTACTAGAAGATCAGAGTCTTCAAATAATTCTGCTTCTCTTCTTCCAGTTTTATCCTCATCTAATATATTCTACACCTGTTGCTCGAATGATCTTTCTACAAAGCAAATATGATTGTATCACTCTCTGATTAAAATGTTTGAATGCCTTCCCATTGCCTTCAGGAAAAACTTAGGCCCTTTAGCACAGCATGTGATGTTCAAAGGATTCGACCTTTGTGCGTAGACCTCGGTACTTGCTGCTTTCCCTTATATATTATTCATCCCTACAGGCATATAAACTCTCCTGTCTGCACTCTCCTTAGGTCATCATGTCTCTGTATGTGCCATTCTTCTGAATAACTCCTACTTCTCCCTAGGGCTCAGTTCTAGGGCCACCTTTTATGGATAAGCTGCTGCTTTGATTCCTCTACTTAGGACTGAAATACTCATTCCCTTAACAGTGGAACATGTGGGTTACAAAATAGCTCAGTTAAATTTCATTTTGGAGTCTGCCCTGTGCTGGAAAGAACCACTTTTCTAAGGCCATACCTTCATTTCTAGGGGTGGCTCATATACAATGAGTAGTTGTCATAGACTATAAAGGCCTGGTGCTGTTGTCCCAATTGGGACAACTCTGCAGGCCATCCTAGCATCATAATTCTTCCATGAAAAGGCTGAAGCCTTTGTTGTGATTACATCACAGTCAAATCACAGAAGTATTTCTCCTACCCAAATCAGTTTCTTAAACTTTCCCCTACAAATGTTGATCCTGAAAGCAAGCCTTCTGCACACAAATCTTCTTCCCTATTTCACAGGAAACAGAATAGTAACATTGGGTTACCACTTGCTTATTTCTGTCCCAAATCTTATCCGCTGTATTACAATCTGTTTGCTTATGGATATATGCCTAAAAATAATGAACAACTTGAGAACAAGTATTTTCAATCTTGTCTTTTTTTTTCACTTCTTTTTCATCCTCACTCATTATAACTTTCTGAATAAATGAATGTGTAAATGAATGCATGACAGATCAGCATCTTCAAAAGCCTTGGGGATTTTCCTAAAATCAGTTCAATCTTTCCTATACTTTTTTTTTTCAGGAAATCCAGAAAATCTGGATTATTTCTTCAAGATATATTTTAGGTTTGTTGCTATTCATGCTATATGAAATTGAGAGAAACATGTATTTAGAAATCTCAATTTAGAAGCCTGGACTGAATTCTCACAGTTATCATCGGTATATGACTTTGGGCAAATCATAAAACTTCTTATCTTGGTTTTATCAGCTGGAAAACTGATAATATCTTGCTCATAGATAATGTTTGAAAGTAAATAAATGAGATAATCTTTGTGTGAAATTATACATAGTAGATAATCAGTAAATTCTAACCGCCCATTTATTTTTCTTTTTAGATTGAACTTAGTCTTCTGACATAATTTGCAAAGAAATAAATTACAGTACTTTGGTTCTATGGAGATGATCTCATTAGCTCTTATTATCTTCTTCCCCTCTCTCCTACCTCCCCTTACGGGAAAGATCCATCATTCTCTGCTACTGTTCTTATTTTAGAAGTGAAAAGGGGGTTGCTGGAAGTATCTACTCAACATGCATGTCCCTACTTGCTACAAGTTTTATTATTTGTCATGTGGCATCAAATTTGCTAGTAGCAAGAGTTGTGGTTAGGTGTGTCTGAGAATCAAAGGTAAATAAATGACATGAATGTAACACTACCTGATGGATTTCAGTGAAGCATAAGAAGAGTCAAGATGGCTAACAAAAGGCACCAAGACAAGGTTAAAAGTATGGTAGCAAGGTGTCCCATATTAGGTATCTGACTCACCCGTATTTCCAATTTTCTTCTTCCAAGTATTTGGAAAATCGTATTTCTCAGCCTTTTTTGCAGTTGAGTGGACAGTATGATAAGCTCTGGCCAATGGACGGTAGAAGTAATATATCATATGTAGGAATGAGGATTTAAGAGCCACCAATCAATTCTTCCCTAGAAGTCTGGAATGTTGAAGAACATATGCCCTGAACAGTCTCCCAGACCTGGAGCAGATTCTGCAAAGTGAAATAACCTTTTGTTGTGTTACACTGCTGAGCTATTCATGTTACATAGTTACCTTTCCCTTCCTACTACAAAACTTAGCCATTTCTGACTCATGCATTTGGACTCAGGATAAATTTGAATAAACAAAACATCTTGGGAAAACCAGGAACCATGACCAGCTGTCTCAGAAAACAGAACTGGAAGGTTACTCAGGAAACTTGTCTATCTCTACTGTTCTACCACTATAGTACCTTAGCTTCTCCCTTTGACTCTGCTCCTTAGCCCATTTCCAATTGCCAGTTGTCTTTCTCTGCATCACTTCATCATTCCCCTTTGAAGGAGATAGAACTCAGTTGGTAAGATTTGGATGAACTTCAGCAAGTATTCTTGAACCTGATGACTTCCTAGTCCACAAAGACTAGTCAGTTCAACAAAAATTTGTCCCAACACAGAAGTCACAGGTCATTTTGCAGGTCAAGAACAAAGCATTTGTGCTTCCAGTTCTGTGACTGATTGGCACAGCAATTGGAATATACTAGCCTCTCTCTCATGACTTGAAGGTAACCCAGTTCACTGAACAAGCCATCATTGGGACCTGTGAGTTGATGTTCAGCCCTCTCGGTGCTGTACAACAACAACAGTTTTGTTAAACTGACTAGTCTAATTAGATAAGACAGGAAAAGTTGATCTAGTGACCTTGGATCAAATCCAAGAGATTTCTGATGCCTCAGACATTTGATCAACAGCTGTTCATTTTGAGAAATTTTTTTGATTGATAATAAGCACAAAAGCCAATAGTTATTTCAGGACTGTGCAATATTAGTGATTTAAATGTGTTTTTTTTTAAAGATTTATTTATTTATGCATACGAGATCTGGGGTACAGACCAGAGGTGCGGGGATTCACCAGAGACAGAGACTGTCAGAGACAGGCCAGACTGACTGAAATACACTGCTGAGAGGAGCAGCAGGCGAGGCAGGAGAGGTCTGCTGCACCATGTGGGTAGCTCCCTGGCCGGCCAGGGATTTAACTCATCCTGCAGAGGCTGCGGATAGCTTCATAGTGCTGTGCTTAACACCTTGCACCACCAGGGAGGGCCTATATGTGGTTTTGATGATAAAATATAAATTAGGTATTATTACTTTAATTGGTAATTTATTCATAAATGTGAAACAAGGAATTCCTTTTGCTTTTCATGTCACCATTCTACCTGCCACAGTTTCTTACAAATATGTTTTTTAATGTATGCTAGCCTGTGTATGGTATGTACTTATCTTCTTAAAAGGTCTATTCCATCTTAAACTCTTCTCCTTAACCCAGCTCCTCTAGTTTAATCTTCCCCTGAAGCACCTTCTTTTTCCCAAAGCACCCCACTATCCTCTCAATTGATTTCAACTCCCTGATAGCTCTGTTTTCTACTCCTAATCAAAACCCCATTACCACTGAGGTGTTATCAGTTGCAGGTAAGAGGAAATGAGCTAATTAAATGACTATAAGATAAGCCAAAAATTGTTGGTAGTTTGACAAAATAAAAACAATGCAGAAAATTATTTTTGATCAGAGATGTCTTTCTAGTGTTCTTTAAATTATTGCAATTAAGTTCTTTTAACTTTCCTGATTCTATAGACAGAATAGAATTCTCAAGCACTAGTTTTTAGTCAGGAGTAATAATGGTGGATAGGGACAGTGGATTTAATATTTTTTTGAGGACACTTACCACATTTCAAGTAATTTAAGAGGATATAATTTATAAAGCAGATCCATATTTCAGGGGTGTTATATTGTGAAAAAGATGTGCCATAAACTCCCCAAATTTGGTACATGGTAAAGATTGGGTTGGTGCACTATGGGGAAGCAGCATGAGGAAGTGGAGTGAACACTGAACTTTAAATGGGACCAGGCAGGCAGGACTTCCAGACTGGCCCTTATTAGCTATGTGATAATGGGCAAAGTTTTTAACTTCTTTGAATTTAAGCATTCCTATCTGAAAAATGGGGATGATAATAACTTTGGGAATATTACATACTTACTTATGTCCAGTACTTATGGGATTATAGTAATAGTATATGCTATTGTATAAATAAATAAATCTTTAAAAAAAATTTACAATCTGGGGTCCAAAGAGGAGAGGGAAGAGCACAAGGGACTAGGGTAATGGTTCATGGGTGCTGTGGTGGTAAGAGAATTATGGGCACTACACCTGAGGGAAGAAATCAAATATTGTACAAAAATGAACAATGATGTAAGAAAATAAAAAAAATTAATAAAAATTTGCAATCCTTTTCATTAAATAAACACATTTTTAAAAACAATGTTAGATTTCCAATGTCTTCTGTGATTTGTAAAATATAGTATAAGCATGGTGAACAAAGCTAAATTCTGTCATAAAGGAAATTGCTTTCTTCAACTTCTCCCTTGTGCTGGAGTTAATTTTGACTTTGGCATCAGATGCATATTGTTTTTCTTCTGCTTCACACTCTGCATCTGTTAGCTTCTCTGTCAGGCAAGTACAGAAAGTAAACCATAGAGGAGAAATAATAAGCATACACCTAGAATCTGTAACACAACTGGTGGGCATAATTTTAGCTCTACTTGTTTTCTTTGTGCTTTGCACGTGGAATACAGTATGTATAAAACTTTCAGTTTTTCTGGTGAGGCAACATGAAACAGTGGGGGAAACACAGGTATACTAATTAGAATGAATTTAAATTTTGACTTTACCTCTTACTTGCTGTCTAAGCAAGTCATTTAACCTCGCTGAGTCTTAGTTTCCTCATTTGTAAAAGTGAGTGATAGTGGTACTTATGGGATTATAGTAATAGTATATGCTATACATCAAAGATTTTAAATAAATTCCTTAACCCTTGGATAAGTATACAAAATACTCAAACAACTTAATATAAATTAAGTGAATATTAGGGGAAGAGTTTAACCTGATTCTATTAAGCAAGCAAATAATTACCAAAATTGTCTTAAATTGAGACACTAAGTGGGATCAGGTTATTTCAAGTTACAAATGGAGTGGTGACTCTGAAAACTGGGGGGGCACAGGTTGCAGCCAGTGTTCGGGGGACAAATGGGGAGTTGGGTGTTAAATTCTACCTTTGGAGGGATAGTACATACACACAATATTTGGAATTCTTGCATAAAGAAGAGTTGTTAATTAACTTGTTTATATCAGAATGCACATATGTAATAAGTAATAATCCGCTATGCTATTTATTTTACTGTTCAAATTGTTCCAAATTGGGTTATGGGATCTTCCACAGGTGTCCCTTTAACATAGTCCCATCCTTTTTTGAGTACTTCCTTGCTTTCTGGCACTACAAGATGTTTTGGGTTCATCTTGTATTTTCTTTTCCCCAATCCTAAAATCAGCCATTTCACCACAGAACCCTGGTTCCTTTTACTGGGGCATGGCATTCAGAAACAGATCTGGGTGCTGGGTGTTCTTAACAAATATTGTCTGTGCATACTGTATGGCCCTGACACTGTTCAAGGTAGTGACTGACAGTGGTGATACCACATCAAAGGCCTCTGACGTCATAGAATTTACCTTCTAATGGTCATGAAGATTAAAGGCAATGTTATGAACAAAATGAGCAGGACTTGGGTGTAAAAGGTGCTCAATTAACGTTAGTAACTCTAACTCATACCCTCTCTCCCTTACTCACTGAGTATCCAAATTGTGAACAAAAGGAAAATCAGATGTTCCTACCGGGAGTCTGATAACCAGACAAGAAGATAACCTAGGGGGCCAGAATCTAGGAGGACTTTGAACTGATAGGGAAAAGATGGTGATAAGGGTATACAAGGGGACATAAGACAAAGACTGGATAGGTTCCAAATGCCCATTTCCATAGTTGCTGAAGGGCTGCATTTGATGGGTTAAAAGTAATTTTTCAAACCTGGCTCTAGAAGCTCCCGGTGACTAACACTGCCCCTTCTTATTCAGTGATATTGATATTACATAATACATAAGCATTTATTATAATAATAATAAATTATAGCATAATTAGTAACTATACTTAATCATTTATCATAATAAATAAAATTAGTTTGCAAACCAGAAATTTGCCCTCTATTAACATTCTGAAGCCATAGTAATCTCTGAAGGGGCAAAATTCACTGAAATCTAGTGAAATGAATCCAGAAAACAGTCTTCTAAAATAACTGCATTTTAAACAATATATTGACTCAAGCTTGCCCTGTTCAACTCAATCTTGGGACAGAGAGGCAACCACTTGTAGAACGTTTGGCGTACTTTTTATCCCTTTATAGCCTGACTGCTTGACTGGGGTCTGTGGCATCATAGAACTGAGAGAAAACAGTGTTTCAGGGAGGGAAGGCATGGTTTAGGGCAAGGTAACAACATATTCTATTATGGCCTATGATAAAACCTATTCTCCTGGCACTGCCTTACCAAAAGCATACTGACCAATGCTTAAAATGCAAGTCAGGAGCAGACTGTGGGCAGCCATGCGGGATGTGGTGAATGAGATGATTTATCCTTAAAGTCAGGCATAATGTCCTCTCGCTTCCATGCACATCAGGACATTTGAAGAGCACTTTCTGTACCATGGGCAGGCTATTTTTAGAGTTTTAACTGCCTCAAAGTGAAAACAAAGTCCAACAAGATTTTGAAATAATTTCTATGCCTCTTTGGTACTGTAATATTTTATATAGTAAATATCTAGTGTAAACCAAGTAGTCACACTGGGAAATATTTCACACCTCTATTTTGGAATTATGTGCAAAGTTTGCCACATCACTCATGTTGAATATCACATAGTTAAATTGATAATCACCCCAGCTGAACATGATGATGTATAATTAAATTATTAGTCATTTTTTCCATTGCATAAAAATACTTGATTTCTCAACTCATGGACAGTCTGTAATCAAGATTACTGGTTTACACGTCGTTATTTACCACTCACTTATGCAAGATTGTAAAAACCGAGTAACAAAAAAGGTGTGATGTTGGGACTTATAATAAATGAATATTTGGGCTTCAACTTGGTCCTGGCACAGAGCACCTAAAACCGTTGGAATTTCCTGAGGAGAGCAATAAAGCCTCCGTTTGTTATGTTAATGAGGCAAGTTTTGGAAAGCATCTAGGTGACCTGAGGATGGGAGTTGATTGCAAGGGAGCTAACTAAGTGATAAGATTGGAACTTTCAGTCCCACCCCCAACCTCTGGGGAGAGGGAGGAGATAGAAATTGAGTTCAGTCTAAGTCCAGTGACTGAATGACTTAATCAACCATGCCTGTGTAACAAAGCCTCCATAAACAAATTCAAAAGGGATAGAGGTGTGGAGAGCTTCCTGGTTGGTGAAAACTTGATGATTAAGGGAGAGTGGCCCTAAGAGAGGGCCTGGAAGCTCCGGGTTCTTTCCCGATACCTTGCCCTGTGCCTCTTGCCCAGCAACCTGCTCCTGAGTTATATCGTTTTATAATATAGTAAGTAAAATATTTCTCTGTGTTCGTGAGGAGGTGTGGATGAAACTTTCCATCTAGTTAATCAAACCCTAGGAGGTGTGGATGAAACTTTCCATCTATACCTGGTAGGAACCTTAGCCACCCAAATGATGACCTGGATGTGCCCTTGACAGCTGAATGGGGGGGGGGGACAGTCTAGTAGGGCTGAGTCTTTAGCCTGTGAGAGCTGATGCTATTCCCAGGTAGAGAGTGTCAAACCTGAGTTGAACTGTAGGCCAGCTAGCTGGTGCTGGAGAATTGCTTTCTGGCATAGGAAACTCTACCCCCCTTCTTGACCAAGGTGAAATTGGGTGCAAAACGTTGAAGAGGCTAAAGGAATAATAAATAATTAGAGTAATAATTAGATCCTCTGTTAAAAAAAAGCTTTATGAAACTTGAGATTCAGTTTCTAATGGAAGAATAAAACCCAAAGGGCATTTGTTTTCTCAGCAATTGAGCATAAGAAGTCTGCAGTCCTCTGGCATATACTAGTCATGCTTGACATTACTCCTTTGTACTAAGACGATGATACCGCAGAGCACATAGAGTTGGGAATACCACTGTCCTGTCCACCTTTATCTTTTATTTCTCTTCACTCTTCTCACCCTCTCCCCGTTGCTCACCATTTAGTTCTCATTGTTAACCCCCTCTTTCCTTCTCATTCGTTGTCTTTTCATCTTCTATTTCCTGCCTCCTTATTTATAAAGTCTAATTTCCTTTTTTCTTCTCTATCTTTTTCCTCATCTTTCTGTTTGAGGCAATGCTGCACAGTGATTTTTAAGAGCATGGGCTTTCGAAGCAGATTATTTTCCAGTTCTGGACCCAGTATGTACAGGGTATCCTCTGCTAAGCTTCTTCACACTTGATCTTAGCCAAAAGGCCAAGAAGCGATATCTGCTAAGCTTCTTGATCTCATTGACCCCACGACCTTGTACCAGTCAAGGTTCAGTTAGAGAAGCAGGACCATAGAGTGAGAGTCTCTGGGAATGCAAATGTGTGGTGGCATTGGAAGACAAGAGAGGCCACTCGTTAGTCCATCTGAGAAGGCAAACTTGCTAAACTGCCAAAAAAGGACTATGAATAGGGAGCTGGTAGAGAAATCTTTGGGAAGCTCTTGCCTCAGAGGGCTCACATCACACCTGTGCTAACACCATCTTTGATTAGCAGACCTAAAGATTCCCCAAAAGTTAAGGATGTGGAGTGAAGGAGAGCAGACACTTGGAACCAACTGGCATCTCTCTGTTTGCCTGTTCCTGCGTCTAACCATGATAATATTCAGAGATTAATGGCTGCTACTTTATGTCTGCCATCCAAATCTCATGGAAAAATCCATTTTTGGAGAAATCAACCAAGAACAATACTGAGAAGAGGATTCTGGGAAACCTAGGTCTAGCCTTACCAGATTTTCACAGTACAGATGACCATGTGAGTCATTTTCAAAATGCAGTTGTCAAGAGTTCATAACTCATGAAGATGTTGTGAACAGTAAATGGAACTTAATACACTTAAACATATGTAACACATGTAAAGAAAGCACTTATCACTGTGTCTGACACATCATAAGGACCCAATAAATGTTGTCATTTCCCCTTCATTTTCAATCCATTTTCTCTAAAGTTATAATCTGCTTAAGCACTAGTAAGAAATTTCTTAATGTCATTGCTATTACATCAGTGTTTAGGATAATTAGTGATTGATGTGGGAGGTGTAACAATAAAATGGGAACTATTTATTGAGTACTTACTAGGTGACACTCACTGTACCTTTATATGCATCATCACATATGATGATTTTAATAACCTTTTGAGTTAGATAGCATCGTCATTCACATTAAAAGATGAAGAATATTTTTACTTTTGGCTTTCTTCAAGCATAATTTCCAATAGCTGATCTAGATAGAAAAATGAAAATGTATCAACTTCCAGTTAAAGCAAAATAAGTCAAAACCAAATAGGCTATAATTATAAATTGATCTCTAGGTAAGTTTTCAAGACAAAAATAATTAATATATTTACCAAACGTTGATTTTTTTATGTGCTAGCTAAATACTCTAGTTTGGTAAAAATTGATTCTAGGGGGAAAAAGATTAGAAAATTGAAGTAAGAGGGATTATTTACTTGCCCCAAATCGCACAGGATTTAAACACAGTACCAGATTACAGTGGGGTAATATTAACCAAACCATTTTAATTATTCTGTTTGCATTAAGATTGGGAATACTGACTATAAGAAGCTCGTCTTCAGAGAGATAACACTTCAAAACTTTCAAAGGATCTCAGAATTCCTTTTCTGCTGCTATTATTTCACCCAGAATGTGGACAAATTATAGATCTGCCCTTCATGGTTTGTATTACAGTATCGGTGCTCAGAAACAACTTGATATGTGGCAGTACTGGCAGATTAACCTTGATCAAGGCAACTGAAAGTTGAGGTATTTGGGAGAGAGAGAAAAAAACTGAAGGAAGGTTACAGTTAGTACATAATTAGATATGATTTTAAAAACTAAAAATTGGAAAACTTGTTCTAAATGGACTTCCTGGACCTTTTCAAAGTACAGCTTTGTGATTTTGCTGGAACATAACGTTCCTTAAATTTATTCCAACTAGTAACTCTCTTGTCCCTGCTCCAAACTTAAGCTTTCTCCTAATGCAAACTCCATACTTGCAATTCCAGAGATTGTATTCAATGGGCTTGTGCTGTCTTTTAAGAATTAATTTTTTAAATGTTTTCAAATAGGAGTTATCACAGTTCCCACACATTTCTCCTTATGCTCTGCTACCCAGCCTTACTTCACTCACTGATATTACATGCCTCAATCTGGAGACCATTTGAGCTTCCAACACCTGAAAAGGTATGGTCACATTTCAGAGGGGTTGACTGAACTTAGATTTCTATGTGGAAATCAACAGAGATGAGGAGGAGTACATACAAATCTTTCCAATCCTATTTTCTACTCATCTGACCTCTCATCTCCCAACCCACTCTTAAAATTATTTACTTGTTGTGTGAGGTGAAGATAGAGAAGAAATTTCTTCCTAACCCTCTGCAATCTTCTTAGGCTGGTGAAGCAATCAAATTAACATCAGACAGATTAATAGGAGGGAAAAAAATTTAATTACATACATTTGGGGACTCTTCATGAATGTGGGGCAAAATAAAGGTATATATTCTGAGCTAAGGAATGGGATGTGGCCTAGGCATCAAGGACAGAGGAAGGGCGCTCACAAGATGAGGAGAGAGTGACTCATGTGACAAAGACCACATGCTCTATAACTAGATATTTGCCCTGCCATAGAGATGAGTTTCTCTGATAAGAAGGTGATTTCTAAAAAAAAAAAAAAAAAAAAAAAAAAGAAGGTGATTTCTAGTAAAAGTCCTAATATTGGGTGATAACTCCAGTTTTTATACTTTTACTTAGGTAAAGGAGTGGTAAAAGTACCTTATGAGTCTAAAGGGCCTTGATCAACCTTAGCTAGAAATAACCCACATGCAAAAGTGACATATTGTGGGAAGCCCTGTCTTGAACAACTTACGAGGCTTATCCATTAGTGGCAGCCTGACAACAACTAGGTTTACCCTCTAAGGAACAAGATCTGAATTGCTTGAAAGACATTAACTAAGTACCAAAAAGTAAAACAGAAAATCTTAAGATTTTTCCTAAGTAGACACGGGAGCAATCCCTTCAAATGTACTTGAAAAGAGTTAATTATGTATTTTTCAGTTTGTAGAATTTGAAATTTTAAAAGTGTGCTATTAGGGTAATATTTGTTTCCTTTGGTTTGGAACACCTGTAGCATGAAGTTACTAGAATGTGATCAATGGTAACATTTTAGCTATGCCAACAAGCATGTTTAGCATTGAGGTGGCTACCTGTCAAAAGTAGTGCTGGTATCCATTGCTGTCACTAAAACCTGGGACTTGAAAATGACGTTGTGGTAAAAAAGTATTTGGTTTAAAACTGGTTTTGGTATTTTATCATACAGATTGACAAAAGTCTGTGATATATAACTTACACATGAGGGTAAAGGTAACTATAATATTTACTAGATAGAATCTTCCTCTTTTTATAGTGAAATGGAAAAAAATGGGATTATATATAGAGTCTATCATGCTAAAAAGAGACATAGAATGTAGCCTGTTACTACAAGAGACAAAACTCCAAGGGATTTGCATTTGCAAATTTCTCCCAGTGTTCTTGGTGTGCTGGTTTGTATACCTGATGGATCTGGACATCATATTCCTCTACACAATTCTCTTGTCTGTTTTCTAATATTTATTACACTAGAGATGCTTTTGTTTGTATGATTATTTCAATCAAATTAGTAATTTTAATTGAGTATAAATGTTACAGTTTTGCTTTCTTAACCACTGGCAATTTTCTGGTCTGTGCTCTGAAAAACAAAATACTTGCTTAAACTATATAGAATGATTGTTACTAGAATCTTAGATTTCAAAAAATACTTAATTGTTGAAACAAAAGGATCTCAGTAAACATATTGAATACTATTCATTTGAAAGGCTATACAGTTTTTTTTAACACTTAACTGCAATTTCAAAATGTATGCAATCAAGCATCTAACATAATTAAGTAGATTAATACCAATCCAAATTCCTCAAACACTAATGATGACTTCTAGAACACACACTATCTTTCTCAGTTTTATTCTTGGCATAGTGCAGAGAGGCCTGGCTTTTGTAATAAATGCACTTTTAGAAAAGTAGATTTTCTTAATTTCAAGGAATCTTTGGCTTGCTGAGGAAAGTATCAATACATAGACCTAAAGGACCTTGAACCCTCACCAAATCAAAGCAATCAAATGATTTGTTGATGTTTTGGAGAGGGGAAAGGTGACATATTCAGATTAAATAAAATCATTAAGGAGACTGATTTCATATAGAAGGAGTTGAAAGCACACAGTTAATATTTACAATGGCACCAATAGTAATGAACTGATTAAGCCTTGAAAAATTATACTCAGACTAGAATATTAGAATGCTTGGTCTGTGCTGTCTTTCTGCAAAGATGGAAATACTCTATCATTACATCGTGTGTCTATTGAGCACTGGAAATGTGGTCAGTGCATTTGAACTATTGAGTTTTAAATTTATTAAATTAAGGTTAAATTTATCCACGTGACCGTTTACTGGACAGTATCGTTCTAAAGTGTTATCAATAAAGTCTCTCAGTTCTTTATAAATTCACTCATTTGTTCACAAACACACACATACGCACATAGTCCATTCATTAATTCAACAATATTGTTTCAGGCACTGAGAATATAATGGCGAGCAAAACTGAGCAGGCTTTACCCTCATGGAACTTACATGGTCTCATGGAACAGATGAGCACCAATCACATAATCACACAGCTGGTGTGGAGAACATGGTTGTGAGATTCTCCCATACGGCCGATTTCTGTGAGGGAATCTAGGCTTTGTAACTTCTTTAAAATCTTCTGATTTTCCCCAAAGAAGTGACCTCTAACCTGGGATCTGAAAGGTATTTGGCCCTATAAAAGGGAGAGATTTTGTCATTTGACAATACAGAGAAGCAAATTTAGGTAATTATTATACAGACTACACATGTAAACAAGATCATTGTTCCTCTTTAAGGAGAGGAATATCAACTGCCTGGTGGTTTAGAAGCATTAAAGCTGTCAAAACTGAAAGCAGAGCAGTTGATCACAGTTTATCCAGGGAGTTTCCAAGTCATTTTGTCTCACAGTGTATAAAGGCAGAGACTCATTTAAGAGCTTCTTTTTCTTTTATTGAAATAAGTTATCGAAAATACATATGCACCCATGCACACACACATAGACCTGGGTATAATTTTCTCATAATTAGGAATATTTTGATGTTCTTGGAAATATATACTCCCACTGAGTGCTAGCTAAGTTTCTGATATGAAAAGCCATGTCTCTTATATACACACGTTATGAAACAGCACAGAAACTCTTTGATTTAAATATTTCTTAGGGTCCTAGGATGGTTATCAGTAAAACAGATGATCTGAGGGTTCAGGAAACAAAATTATCCAAAAGGAGCATAAATTGTGATCAGAATCTAGTTTGCATATAGAATTCTAATCTCCCTGGAAGTTCTAGCTGATAATCTAATTTAACTGTGAAATGATATATGATAATTAAAAAATAATTATGTACTCTTAAATGAGAAGCCACTAAAACACGGCGGTACAAAATTAAAGTAGCATGTGACACTCTCTAATTTTACCTGCAGTAATTTTAATTTGGGGTTTGGAGTCAGGGTGACACTGCCTGTTAAAAACAACCTGATCCATGTAAAATATCCAGACATAACATCTAAGAGAAAGACAGTCTCCCATACTGAAAAGAGTGTAAAATGTGTCTTCAGCACCTCCCCCAATACAATATTTCATTTATCTGTCCAGTTTCATGGAATGCTGCCAGGTGAGTGAGCTCATTCCTCCCCCTGCTCCTTTCTTTTTTTAAAATGCCTAAGAGCATCTAAATTAGGCTACATCAGAATTATATTGCATTTAATAATTATATTGCATTTAATCAATAGAAGTCACCACATTGTACACCTACAGAGCATTCTGGGGGTGTATGCTATACAAGCCACTGAGAAACCCTGGGTCAATGATTGTGGAGTGCCTTTAACTCGCTGACAAATATTGACACCTATCCTTCCCTGAGGTCACCTGTAAGAGCTCAATGAGTAACAAGAGTGATGGGATACTGCTTCATAATTCAGATCAACAAATCCCCTGAAGCCTCTAAACTTTATTAATTGTGCTGAGTTCAATTTTTTTTATAAAACCCACACTAATGGTGTTTTTATCAGAATGAAACCGATAGTTATTTCACCCCTCTCCAGAGGTAGGCATTGCTACTAGGGGAATCCCTGGGTTGTTGTTACCCTATGCTCCATCTTTCTGATATGGTTTCAATAATTTAAAATGCAAACTGATCCAGCCACAATGGAAAGTTGTGTGGAGTTTCCTCAAAACATTAAAAATAGATCTACCATGTGATCCAGCAATTCCACTCCTAGGAATCTATCCAAAGAACACAAAAACACTAACTGGAAAGAAAACCTGCTCTCCTATGTTTATTGCAGCACTATTTACAATAGCCATGATATGGAAGCAACTCAGATGCCCCCAGACAGATAAACAGATAAAAAATTGGGTTATATATATACCATCGGATACTACTCAGCAATCAAAAAAGACAAAGTCTTGTCATTTGCGGCAACATGGATGGAGCTGGAAGGGATTATGCTAGCCAAAATAAGTCAGAAGGAATAAGATAAATATCGGATGGTTTCACTAATATGCGGAATATAGAGACACTGAACAAAAGGTCAAGAAAAAGACAAAACTAGCAATCTCAACATAGAGCTAAAGCATACAGCAAGGAAGGGAAGGAAAGAGAACAAACAGGGGCGGGAATAACAGAAAGGAATATGGTGATGGTTCATGGGTGATATAGTGGTGGAGAACTGAGGGGAAGAAACCAATTACTGTACAAAAATGAACAACGATATAATGAAAAAATAACAGCTAAACTTTCAAAGAAAAATATATAAAATAAAATCCTGGTGGAGTCGTGTGTGGAGGAAGAGGCAGAGAAGAGTAATGATTGGGGGAGAAGTTCATTTCCTATCATCAGTTCATTTCACTGATGGCATCTCTGTCCAATCAGTTCTCCAGGTCCAAACCACACATGTCACACATTTTGTGGCCTTTGCATGTAGTTTACCACGCAAGCAAATGATCTTGGGAACACTTGAACTTTTTATAATGTAAACTTTCAAATATGTTCCACATAATCATTCCAAGCCCAGTCCCATTTTATCAACACCCCCCACCCCTTGCCCCTTTCTGTTCCGTACTGAAGCAAATTCATGGATCATTTGCACCTGGAATGGTGCAGTTAAGAGAGGTGGTCACTTTTCCCTAAAGCATATTTGATCCCTCTCTTCCCTCCAGGGGAAGTTCGGTCCTTGACACTCCCGGACATTTTATCTCTACCTTTTTTCTGGAACCTATCACTTCTGGTCGGGAATTACAGATCTTTTTGTATATCTATCTTTCTATTGAACCATCAATTCCTTGAAGGAAAACCTATGACTAATTCATCCAGTATTTAATAAATACTTGAATGAAAGAAGAAATGTATCAAGATGGGTTGCAATGACTACAATTCAACTTAGACCAAGACAGATCCACATTCAGCACTGGGAATTAAAGAAATAGACATGTTTTCACTACGTGATTTGATCTGGCTTCTGCTTGTAGATCTTAAGAAAAATACCTTGAGTTTCTTCCAAGTGCCCATACAACCTTTAGGCAAAATATATTTATTGCTAATTGAATGGTAAAGGATCTAAGTATGAGCGAAGTATGTTATTTATGATAAAAGAAGTTGCTTCATGTAACTATGTTTTAAACAATACAAATTTGAAAATGGATCTCTGTCCCGACCCGCGGGATTCGTAGGCACGAAAAGAGAAGGGCTGAGGATTGAAATGAGGGGCTTGAGACAACTTGACGCTAGCGTTTACTTCTTTATTTTTCCTTTTCCTTTCTTTTACTTTTCCCTGTCTTTCTACCTTCCCTGACCTTCTCTCTGCTCCTCTCGCGGTAACCTCTCTCGCAATAACCTCTCGACCTTCTCATCGTTCTCTTCTTACATCCTGGCAGCTCCTCCCATTGTACCTCCCAGTCTCATTTGATTAATAGGAAACACCTGTGGTTTCTCAACAGGCAAAACGGTAAATCGAAAACTAATTAATGGCACGTGTGTTGCGCAACACGGCGCATGCTCCAGGCGGCTCCGGACAGATCTCCATATTTTGCATGAAATAGCAAAAGACATTTGAAGAAGATACTTTTCTTTCATGGGAGAAGAGAATGGATTTTGGAGTCAAGCAGACCTAGCTGTAAATCAGTTTTTGTCTTGAGCAAGTTGATGAACATTTTGACTCTTACATTCCTAATCTTGAAAATGAATAACTGGATGATAGATAGATAACTATCTTCTTATGTATTATAATAATACTAACAACCCTTTATTGAGAGCTTACTATATGCTGGCACTGGATTAAGTGGGATGCAAGTCTTGTCCTAATTATTCCTTACAGTAACTATCAGTACAGTTAATATATTGATTTTGCTTACCAGAAAACCAAGGTCTAGAAAATTAAGTAACTTGCTCAAGGTCATATAACTAGTAAAAGGTGGAACTGGCTTTCGAAGATTTAATCTTGGGTCTTTCTGACTAATGATAGTTACAATTCTTTGTAACTATTGTGCCACCGAAATTTCTTTCTTCAAGGTTCCTTTGAAGCTTTGCATAGAAGAGGAATTTTCTTAAAACTTCAAGGAAATGTCTTTCTTTCAATTGTTTATTGCTATTGAAATCATATATAACAAAACCTGACAAACGTGAAGCTTTGAATAATTAGGGGTTTTTGAAATTGAGAGCGTTAATAAAGAAGAATGAATATATGAAGACCATATTCACCTTTAAACATTCAAAAGACTAGTAATATGATATAAAATTAATATATTTCTCAAGGGATACAGAATGTACAGATACTTTTTTGTAACACTTATTCTATTGCAGTAACAGGAAAATATACTTAAAGGTACAACTTCAGTAAAACATCAACAGAAATAATAGCAGCAAAAGTGTACAAAGTTTTTGGAATTTGGAAGATCTTAAGTGAAAAAATTAATATTAGTAAAGTATTTAGAACCAAGCAAGATATACAATGGATATGTAAATAGGTATTTGATTAGATAACCACAAGGTTGAGGCATAAAACATCCTACATATCAAATGATTTAGTATCTGAAGTAGTGTCCAGTTTAAGTTTTAGGAACACTTGCTAGTACATCTCTAAGAAGGTATACATTCTTTTTCTCCTCCTTACTAGAAATTTTGGTATTTCCTAAATCTATTAATTCCATTAATTATCCCAATACAAAAGTCTAGAAAATCTTCATTAAAATATTCAGGCTGGCTTATTGGAGGTTGTCATTACTGTTCTCTTTGAGTAAAATATTTAAAAGATTTGTTTTAGAAAATGTAGTTCAGCCTGAAAACCTGTCTTTAAGGTTGAACCCGAATCTCTGGTTCCTACCAGCCTCCACATTCCAAATACAGATTTACTATAGCAAATAAAAATCTGAGTCAAGTGTCTGAAGAACAGGGTGTGATTTTGCTAAAATTGCCAATTTTGTTACAGCATGTTTGGAGAAGTTGCCTCTGAACCGGCTGTCATGAGTATTTCTTAAATTAAAATAATTCCCACTGAATCTTTTGAAAGTAAATAGTTGGTGTCCAAGAATCTCCCAGAATAAGCCACTATGAAGTCTCACCAGGACAGGATGCTTTGTCTGTGGTGCTCACCTCCACATGCTCAGGGCCTGGCACCTGGCAGGTGCTACAAATTGTGTTGACCATGAAATGAGAGCAAAGTGTTTATGCCACAGTTCAACTACACCAGGAGCCTGGCTTCATGCATATTCTTACAGGGAAAGCTTTCCTTAAAATGTTCCAAAATTAAACATTCCACAATTAAGTTTTGGATAGCAATGTTGATCTGGTCCAAGTTATATGTGGCAAAGATAAACCTGCTACTCCTGCATCCTAAAACTCCCTGTGGATTTGGGCTCTGGCAAAGATAAAACAGATCCCAAGATAATCTGGACTGGACATATGTTGACTAGAACAATTGTCGCTTCCAGTTGCTTTTAACACAAGGATTTGGTGGGGAGCAGAGGACAGCATGTTTGCTATTCGTGGACAGGCTCTTTTCATTTTTATCCTGCAGGCTTTGGGAGTTGATGATAATTAATGCACACTGGATGGTCTTCAGGGCACACAGATCAGAAGCCCTGTATCCAGTGGGGCACTTGGATGTCCACTCTACTCAGAGAAGGGAAAAGAGAAAGAAGCAGTAGTTAACTTGCTTTGACAAGAAATGGCGCTTGCTGTCCTGGCAGTTTGCTTGGGCTTGGTTGTGGGCTGGGCAAATCCCCACCAAGAGGTCCTTGGGGGCAGAAACTCTTGAGGGGTGGGAGAGTGGGATAGATGAGCCACCAAGTTGAAACACAAGCCCACATACTCATTTTGTCCTTGTCTCATCACTAACGTAAGAATTTGAAGAATTAGGTCCTGATAGAGTGCCTCAGTTTCCCCAAGTTTCATTCCCCCCCAAGCTTAGCTGTGGGCCCAGAGTCTACATTTACCCTAGGGAATGCTGTTTGAGGCAGGACATAATGCTCTTGCACGCATCGCTAAGCACAGTGTGAAATTTGTCCCTGAAGGGAAGAGGCGTGACCAATGTGTGTCAGATGTTTTGGCTTTTTGTATGACTCCAGCCAGGGCAGGGGGTGTAGCTATTGGACGACAGGGTTTGGGCAAACAAAAGAGTTAACAGCAACCTGGGTTCCACACTAATCCCACATCATAAAATGCTTGAGGTAGGGGCGGGAAGTAGGATGAGTGGGAGGCAGGGGAATGAAAGACAGAAGGAAGGTTGATCTTTGCAAGCTGTTCATCACTCACCAGCAGTGTGACCTTGGACAAGTTACTTTCCTTGGGCAAGACCCTTTCTGGGTCTCATTTTCCTCATTTGTGAAATGGTGGTAGTGAGGGCACCTACCTCATCAGGTTGTTATGAAATCCAAATGAATACACGTAAAACATTTAGGTCTGTACCTCCCCATCCACTCCCCAAATAATTCACAATAAACATTAGCTCATGGGATGTGGTTTGGTTAATTTATATCCAGTTTGTACCAAAACGGAGCTGTTTGGGAATATAAAGATTCTACTTATCACATCATAGTTTGAATAAGCTCATGTTGCTTTTGCTGGAAAAGGTTGCAGATCTTTAAGAAAAGTCCTTAAGATGGATTACGCCTGTCACCAAGTGTGAGTCATTTGGCTAATTCAGTATTAAAAATAACAAAAATAATTTTTTAAAACTCCTTACATTCCCTTGGTATTATAATAGCACACGTTGTCTTCATCAACTGTTCAAAAAATGGCAGTTCAAGAACTTCACAATACATTTGGTTGTGTACCTCTGGAGAGCTGAAGAGACTGTGTACCTCTGGAGAGCTGCTTCTTTCTTCTCCAGGAAAGCCTTCGCATTAGGTCTCGGGTGAGCCTGAATCTGGGAGAGAGAGCACTGGCTTGAGGCAGACCTCTGTACAAATCTACAACGGTTGTGCTTAAAAGTCTAGGAGAAGAAGAAAGATGCTGCGAACTTCTAAATAACTACTACATGGTCAAGAACTATAGGACCTGAAATTCATTGTGAAATCAAGACCAGAATATACTTTCGAGAAACACATGGCAAGAGTTATGGCAGTGTGATATACTAGCTGGTCCAATAGGAGAAGGGGGACAGTATTGTCAAATAAAAATACTTAAATCCTGGAGGGCCAGGAAACAACCTTCTCTTAGCTACTCCTTACTAAGGCTTTATGCAAGGTTGCTCGAGATGTAAACCAGGATTAACATGGGGCATAATTATTATATCCATAATATAAACAACATAAATCACATCAAGCACATTTTTATAGAGACTTGGTTATGGTTTCAGTGTGTGTAGGGGAATCTTTGATATATTTTCACTCGTGTCTGTGTTCATAGTGTAACCTTGGGGAGGGGCTAGTACTGGAGTTACTGGAGAGTCATTATTCTATAGTTTCTTCTATAATTAGTCTATGATTCTCTGATGAAAATTAACTCAGGGGAAAGCAGCACTGTAGGAAATTTGGGTTTTAATGTATGGTTTTGCAAGCACTACACCTGGCCGTGGCCTTAGGCACAGAGTGTTATCAACTTCAGTTTTTCTCTTATTAAAAAGATAATATGTTGGGCCTCCCCGTTGGCGCAGCGGTTGAGCGCTGGGTTGCGAGACTGTCCGCAGCCTCTGCAGCGCTGGTTCGATCCCCGGCTGCTCCCCGGCCACTGGAGGAGGGTCCCGCATGGCGCGCAGACCTCTCCTGCAGCACCCGCTGCTCCCCTCAGCAGTGTACCTTGGTCCTTCTGCCTGCTCTGCTCCCCGCTCTGGCTCTGGTGAATTCTCTCACCCTCCTGCGCTTCTGACAGTACCCAGTGCTTGTATAAATAAATAAATAAATAAATCTTAAAATATATATATATGTTTTCCAGACAAATACTGTAGATGCCTTATAAATAGAGAGAAGTTTAGAGTTATAAATTAAATTTCCATAGTTCATAAGGAAGGAAAGAAGAAAGAAAGAAAGAAAAACTGAACTTGATAACTTGCTAATTTAGAGTCATAACCTTGGAGTTTGGGTCTGATCCATCAGTGATAGGGTGATGCTGAATAGGTGACTTAGTTTATCTATGTATGGACTTGAGTAATAATTTAATCTTCTGGTATAGATTAGGAATATTTTATGAGCATTTCATCAATGACTGCAAAGCACAAAATAAACAAGTGATTGATAATTTGGCTTAGGTGATCAATGAAGACAGGGAAACTAGCAGCCATGACATGACCTGTCTGAGATTTACTGTCCTTGACTTACCTGCCTTGATTACTTACATGGCCATAACTGGCCAATGTATTACCGATTTCCCTTCAAATTTGCATTGCACTCAGCAAATTTGACTGCAGAATTGTTTTTTTTCCTTATGAAAATGAACAATGGTTTTATTACTAACAATGGCTTTTTTTTTATTTTATTACTAACAATGGACCTTATTACTAAGGTCTAAAGGAAAAATTCTCAAAGATGACTAAAAACTAGAGAGTGGATGGTAACTTATTAGTTCTTCTTATCACTCAAAGGGCAGCTTCCCACCCCTTGGGTCATCTGCCGCCAGGTGATTGACTCACTCATTTGCTTCAGACTCACCTGCAGAGCTTGTTAAGACAGATGGCAAGACCCCACCTCCAGAGTGTCTGATTCAGCAGGTTTGGATTAGGGCTTGAGAATCTGCACACCTAACAAGTCCCCAGAGATGCTGATGCTACTGGTCCCTGGACCACACTTTAAACACCACAGAGGCGCTGGTCTCCTGTCTGCTCCTGAATTTTCCCTGTAATACCGTCCCCTCCCACACAACCCCCAGCCTTCACCATTCCTTCCATCCTGCCTGTCACCAAGGAACTCCCTCACATCTTGTTCTCTGGGTGATCGGAAGGCAGTCAGGGGTCTCTGAACCCCCTTTAATAGATGCCTTGGGTGTTTCTTAAACGAAAAGATTGGGATGACTAGAAGGAATGGCGAACAGAACAGGATAACATGAAATTGGAGCTAAATATGATTGTGGTAGTACACTGTTCCTTAACTTTTTTCATTATTGACCACCCCCCAACCAGGAGGCATTTTAGACATTTTCCCCCTAACTATGCCCCATCCCATCCACATCCCTGCCCAAGAAATTTAAATACCACATGCTATTTATCTGTTTATTACTATAGTCTTTCAAAGGGCCACAAAGTATTGTAATATCTAAGGATTTGTTCATCCACCAAGAACCAATTTTACCCCCTTGGAAGTGATGTCACCCCTGCTGAGAATGCATGTTCTAGCAGAGTAGGGTAAAGTCATCAAAACATTTTAATCTGTCTGTAAGTTCTCTTTGTAGCACATCAGTTCTTAGGTTCAGTTCTTACTCTAGTGCTTCAAAGACTCTTGTTATCTCTTCTCTCTGAGTGACTGCAGTGGCAGGACAGACACAGTGCAGCTTTTCTGATCTAGCAGATGGGGGAAAGGAGGAGTCAGAGTCCTGGAGCCCTCAGTGTCTTTTGCAGGCTTTTATTGGGATTTACCAGGTGCACAGCAGTCAGGGGTGCTGGAGGGCTGGGAGGCCTCCCAGCCCCCAGCAAGTCTTCACTCTTTCTGGGCTCTCTGGCATTCTCTCTGCTTCTCTGCTCTTTCTCTCGGCTTTCTCTGCTTCTCGTTCTTCTGCTGGCGTCCCCGTGACGCTGCCCTTAAAAGCTCAGTCTTGGCCCAGGTGAATCCCATCTACCTATGCCCACACCCTGCTCCAGGTGCCCGCCATCAGGCATGCATTCAGGACCTCAGGGTTCCGTCATCCATCCTAATGGCTGGAGGTCAGAAAAGACTGATACCTTTTACCTTACCCTACAGTGACCCATTCTTCAGTGTTCTCAGTACACCTCTATCCATCCCCCCATCAGGACTAAGAGGTGGGAGAAGGAAAGAGGAAAAATAAAGTCACTTAATAGATCTCTAACCCTCTGTTTTCCTTTCTAGTTCTCTGCCAACCGGTTTCAGGAGTGAAACTCAAAGGGGGAATGCCATTAAAACTTGGTACCAGATGTTTCCTTTTGTCAGACCTGATAGTCTAATGATGCCACAAAGCATTTCCCCAGGTCTGCGTTATTCAGTTAAGAATAGCCTCATAGGGACTTCAGTAGGACAGTAAGTGGCAGACGTTAGCCCTTTAGCAAAAGTCCCCTCCAGTGTTCCTTTATGGCTGGGGTGTGCAGATATTTCTTATTCTCCCTGCAGGGTCCAGGTGGGTAAATATGAGAACATTTCCCCTTCCCTTCTGTAGGGAAAGGTAAAAGAATCAGGCTTTTCTGCCCTCCCGCCATTAGGATGGATGACGGAACTCTGTGGTCCCAAATGCATGCCTGATGGTGGGCACCTGGAGTAGGGTGTGGGCATATGTAGATGGGATTCACCTGGGCTAAGACTGGGCTTTTAAGAGCAGCGTCACGGGGATGCCAGCAGAAGCCAAGAATGAACGGAAGCCGAGAGAAGAAGAGAAGCCGAGAGAACTCCAGAGAGCCCAGATAGAGTGAGGATTTGCTGGGAGGACTGCCAGCCTCCCGGCCCCCCAGCACCCCTGCCTGCCATATGCCTGGTAAATCTAAATAAAAAGCCTGCAAAATGCACTGAGGACTCGGAGGACTCCTCCTTTACCCGGTCTGCTGGATCAGAAAACCTGCACTGTGTCCTTCCTGTCCTTACACCTTCTCATTCCCCTAAAACATACTGTAGTGTAAATGATTGTCAGGCTTTTCTGCCCTCCCACCATTAACGTTGATGATGGATCCCTGCAGCCCTGAATGCATGCCTGATGGCGGGCACCTGGAGCAGGGTGTGGGCATACATAGCTGGGTTCACCTGTGCTGAGACTGGGCCTATAAGGGTGGTATCAGGGGGATGCCAGAAGAACAAGCGAGAAAGCAGAAAGAGAAGCAGAAGAGAGAGAACAAGATCAGAAGAGAATGCCAGAGAGCCTAGGAAGAGTGAAGATTTTCTGGGGTCTGAGAGGCCTGCCAGCCTCCTCTCTCCCTACCCCCCACACCCTTGCCTGTCGTGTGTACCTGTGTAGGGGGCAGGAAGGACACAGGGCAGGTTTTCTGATCCAGCAGAGCGGGATAAAAGGAGGAGAGAGTCCTTGTAGGATAAAGTAAAAAGTATCAGGCTTTTCTGCCCTCCCGCCATTAGGATGGATGACAGAACCCTGCGGTCCTGAATGCATGCCTGATGGTGGGCACCTGGAGTAGGGTGTGGGCATAGGTAGATGGGATTCACCTGGGCTAAGACTGCGCTTTTAAGGGCAGCTTCATGGGGACGCCAGCAGAAGCCGAGAAAGAAGCAGAGGAGTAGAGAAGCCAAAAGAGCAGCAGAGCCATGAGAAGAGCAGAGAGAATGTGAAAAGGCCGGAGAGCCCAGAGTGAAGACTTGCTTGGGGCTGGGAGGCCTGCCAGCCTCTCGGCCCCGCAGCACTCCTGCCTGCCGTGTACCTGGTAAATCCCAATAAAAGCCTGCAAAAGCTACTGAGGGCTCCAAGACTCTTCCTTTACCGGGTCTGCTGGGTCAGAAATGCACCATGGCCCTTCCTGTCCTTACAGTCCTGGAGGCCTGTCACCCTCCCAGCCCCCAGCAAGTCTTCACTTTGTCTGGGGTCTCCAGTGATCTCTGCTGCTCTCGTGGTTCTTCATGCTTCTCTGCTTCTGTTTGTTCTTCTTCCCTCGGCTTCTACAGGCGTCCCCATGACGCTGCCCTTAAAAGCCCAGTCTTAACCCAGGTGAATCCCATCTACCTATGCCCACACCCTACTCCAGGTGCCCGCCATCAGGCATGCATTCAGGACTGCAAGGATCATCAATCCTGATGGCGGGAGGGCAGAAAAGCCTGATACTATTTCACTTACCCTGCAACCTGGTAAAATGGCAATAAAAGCTTGAAAAGTGATGAGGGCTCCAGGACTCCTCCTTTACCTGTCCGCCGGATCATAGAGATCTGCTCTGGCCCTTCCTGCACACACACACATACACACACATACCCCACGCCCCCAAGCATGCCGGTGCTGTCATCCATAAAGAAAAAGCAAAAATTCTTGGAGACTGAATATCCTAAAGTCAAATTAAGAAACCCTTTTTCCCCTTCTAAATACAACACATGTGCCCAAATCCCTGTGCCTACAGGAGAGGTAGAATTTTACATTTTTTATGCAAAGCACATTTCAGTTTCTTTCTCCTATTGCCAGATAGTGTGACAAGTCCATTAGAACATCTTGCCAAACAACAGAACCCTCTACCCCATCTGGAGCTGGGAAATTAAAAGCTTTTTCTTTACTTGGGGTCATTATTTCCTTTACTGAGCTCTATGGTAGAAGAGAAGATGTCTAGGCCTTGCTGTTATGTAATAGGTGATGATGTGATAAGTATTGTTCTACTAGTCACATTTAAAAAAAATATAAATCTGTTCTATTGGGATGATGTGCCTCTTCTAAATAGAAAGTGTAAGAAATACCACTTAATTCACTGGATAAAAGTTCACATGTATCTCAGGTGATGGATTGGCAACCAACACTGAAATATGCAGCTGGTAAAAGTTTGAGCTGAAAGCCACATCTCTGGCAATCTGGATACTGGTTCCATTATAATAGCCAGTGCTTGCCATGTTAGTGACTACTACCTTCTGGAAAAGCCATCAGAGGTGATCTAACTGAAATTGCTTATTCTTAACTGAGGAGTTCCAGAGGAGAGACCTGGCTTATCCAGGGTCATTCAGATGAAAAGGCAAAAAAACCCAGAGCTCAAATCCAAGAACCTCTGATTCTTATTTCCATCACATGGTTGCTCCTCCCCATACCTTCTGCTTCCTTTGTTATAAGATCAGAATTCCGGTTTCTTCACAGGTAGCACTCAGATGTATAAAATCTCACAACAGAGATGTCTGAAAGGTATGTTTGCATTTAGGCTCCAATTTCCTCAAGAATTGAAGGAAACAGGATGACCTTTTAGGCTTCTGAGTGTGAAGATAAGGACATCACAGAGTGTGCTCAGAGTTTATGGGGAACTTCCCTACAATTTCAGGAATCTCAGAGTGAGGTTCCAAAACATCTTCCTATGGTCACCATATGACTAACATGGAAACCAAGAAAGGAAAAAAGGAAGCTAAGGTTTCCCTTTCCTTCTTGAGTTCCCCTTCTGGCATGTGAAGCCATGCAAGCAAGAATCAATGACACTGGCATCTTTGGTGACAAGGAAGACAGAAATGAAGGGCATGTGAGAGGGAAATAGCAGTCTAGAGGCACTCAACCTAGCATATCCAGTGTGGTGTCCAGGGGCCTAATTAGTGGAAGCACCATCTGCATGTGGCCTCTGTTGCATGCTTACACCCAGATTAATCTTAACTTGGCCTAACTCACTTTGACAAATAAAAATTAAGCATTTGGTATATGCCAAGTAAATGTTGTGGGAAATAAAAGAAATATGATGCAGATCCTGCTTTCAAGGAACTTACTATCTAGAAGGAGAGAGAAGGACTGTATACAAAACCACTTAGGCATGAGACAGAATGTGACTTTGTTACTAAAGAGACAAAAACAAAGCTCTCTGGGGGCTCTGGGCTATGGATGCCAATGAGCTCTTGACCAATATCCCATGCATCTAGGTTACCATCAGAAGGTTTGGGGAAGACTGAAGTAGAAGGCTCATGTTAGGGAGTGTGGTAGATGGCTTGGGGATTTGGCGATAAACAAGTTATCAATTCACTACACATGCAACTACTTCTAAGCAGTCATTTGTGATTAGTGTGGCAATTTTCAGTTTTGGTGCATATATTTGCATCCCTAATTTTGATGTTGTCCTTTCCAGTCATATATCTGTCATATAAGCTGAGGTTTCCCTTTCCTTCTTGTGTTCCCCTTCTGGCATTTGAAACTATGCAAGCAAGAATCAATGACACTGGCATCTTTGGTGACAAGGAAGACAGAAGTGAAGGGCATGTGAGAAGAGAATTAGCAGTCTAGAGGCACTCAACTTACCATATCCAGTGTGGGATCTGGAGCTCTAGGGCTTATAGAGAAAGAACCAATGGTTCTTTTCACTTGGGTGGTTAAACAACTAAGTGATTGCGCAAATTCAGGGGTTTGGAGACAAACACAACAGTCTGAGTGGTTCTGTACCCAAACTGGAAGTGGAAAATTAGTAGGCAACCTGGAAAAATCATTACCAGTGTTTCCTTTCTGAACTACCAAAAAATAAAATTATGTACTTTGTCTTTGGAACATGATATGTCGGGGTGGAGGGGTAGACAGCTATTTTAGCAAAAAACAGCAATTTTCTAAGGCACTTGCCTTGTTATTTGAGTCAGTAAGTTCTATATAACAATGACAAGGACAACAACAAAAATTCAAGCAAGCCATGAGATCCTGAATCTTTTCTGACCATTCTGATTTAGTATAAGTAAATCCAGAAATAAAGCCAAAGCATAACTAGGGTAGAGACTTTGAAAATTTTGTGGCATTAATGGTTAACAGATCGCCAAAAATTCACCCTCCTCCTTACATAGAGTGATTTGTTGATGAAAGCTGACTTCCTAGGCAGGGGGTACAGTTTTCAGCATGACTGCTTGTATCTAGGGGGACATCAATAAAATGTGACAGAAGGCCTCCGTGTCTTTTCTAGGCCCATACTTTTAAGAAGTGAGTGGGTGTAGGGTAAATGGTTTTTCAGACTTTTCTGCCCCTCCACCAGTAGGATTGCCCTACCTGATGGGGCACCTACAGTAGTTACATTGTTGCAAACTATCTTATTTACTTCTGTGGGCCATGGGAGGAGTGTTGAGAGAGCCATGGAGAGACGCAGAAGCAGGAGAAAGAAGGGGCGAAAGAATGCCAGAGAAGCCCAGAGTGAAGACTTGCTGGGGGTTTGGAGGCCTCCCGGCCTCCTGGCCCCCCGGCACCCCTGCCTGCTGTATACCTGTTTGCCACACTACATGTAAAGCTCAATAAAAGCCTGAGAAAGCACCGAGGGCTCCAAGACGCCTCCTTTACCGGTCTGTCAGATCAGAAAACCTGCTCAGTGCCCTTCCTGCCCCTACAGTGGGGTTTCTCTATTCTCTCTTCCCCATGTGTTGGTTGAATACTGATAGTAGAACCATCAATGACTATAAGAAGGAAAGGTGCCTATGAGACAGGAACGTTTGTATTGAACTGTTACATAAGTAAGAAACAAAATTCCATCTTTTGGTAGATTCTTTTGTTGTTCACAGCTCTGCTGCCTAAGCTGCTATAGGTGTCTTTGGGGTGGGCCTCCCTGGAGGAAAAGTGTACTTCCTGTCCACTGATAGTGGGTTTGACCATGTGAATTGCCTTGCTGAATGTAACATAAGTGCAAGCAACATGGACCACATTTTAGCAGAAGCTTCAAGAGCTGTGCTGTGATTCCACCTTTATTCTTTTCTGTGTCCTGAGAATCCCATCTTGCCAGTAGAAGTTGCTCCTTTAGCATTTAGCACTATTTTTTTAACACTATTTTTTTTTAATAGAGGCATTTTTATTTATTTGTTTGTTTGTTTGTTTGTTTGTTTATACATGCACTGGGTACAGTCAGAAGCGCGGGAGGGTGAGAGAATTCACCAGAGCCAGAGCGGGGAGCAGAGCAGGCAGAAGGACCGAAGTACACTGCTGAGCGGAGCAGCGGGCGACAGGAGAGGTCTGCGCGCCATGTGGGACCCTCCTCCGGTGGCCGGGGAGCAGCGGGGGATCGAACCGGCGCCGCAGAGGCCGCGGGCAGCTTAGCAACCCAGTGCTCAACCGCTGCGCCACCGGGGAGGCACCTCCTTTAGCATTTAGGGTTCCAGCCACATCCCAGATGAAGAAGACACATGGACCGTAACTTTAGCTAACATACAGCCAATAGCATAAGCAAAAAACAAACCTTTTGTTGTTGATTCGAGGCTTGTTTGGTATAAAATAACCTAGCAAAGGCTGACCAATATATTTCTGACCAATATGTGCTAATCTATTTTCATTTTGAGAGTTATCTGCCCTTGGACTAGTGTTAACTGATACATTCTGGATTTGGAAAAAAATTGAGCGTGTGGAAAAATTAAGTCTGTGGAAAACTGCAGTGAAAAAACACCATAAAACAGGTTTTTTTTTTTAAATTATTTTTCATACAAGAACTGGGGTACAGGCCAGAGGTACAGGGGGTGAGAGGATTCACCAGAGGCAGAGTGGGCAACAGAACAGGCAGATTGACTGAAACACCCTGCTATGTGGGTTAGCTCCCCGGCCAGGGATCGAACTCATGGTGCAATGGCTGGTAATAGCTTGATAGTGCTGAGACTTTAACCCCTGAGCCACCAAGGAGGCCCAAAACAGATTTTTAAAATACGGTTAAACACAAAATAACTGAATGAAATGTCTTATCAAATATTAATCGACAAATCACAGCCTGGTAAAACTACAAACCATTACTTGCATTTTCAAATGCAAATTGAATAACAAATCCTTAAGTCAGAGAACCATCCTCTCGCTCCACTGAACTGTTGCAAGTTGAAAGTTCATGGCAGACACAGAAGAGGTGGATTGAGGCTCAAATAAAGAGATGATCCCACAGATTCCACTGTTCCTGCCACCCCAGAACCTCCTGCATCTCCCTCTCCTTCCTTTTTCATGGACTATCAGGGAAGTGTTAGAAGGAAACTGCAGTCAGAGTAGAAACAAAGAAATTCACCAACTTTTCATTTTTCTATGAGATGGAATGCTTCACATGACTGGACTCTTTACAAGATTCTGTTCTTTTATATAAAGGGATGGGGTCATTTTGGAGCGTTAGGGCCTATGAAGACCGGTGGGTGAGCGTGTGGGTTTGGGACATCCGGAGGAGTTGAAAGGAAAGCCTGTGATGGATTCAAAGTGGTACAGCTACCCAGAGATGCCCACAGCTAATAGCTGGGCACCTCAGCCAGGGAAGTCTGATTTCTTTCTTGCTCAACAGAATGACTGGGGTCTTGAGAAGGAGTAATTTAAAGAAATGCAAATATTCCAATCTTCCTGCAACCTCAAAGTCCCCTGCCTCTGCCCACTCCCTCCTGCTTCATGAATTTTGTTACAAAAAATAAATGAAAATATGCTCCAGTAGGTTGAAAAAAGTCTGGCGTGTTTTGTTATTGATCTCATTATGATGATCAGAAAATTTATTTCTACAGATGATACATTTATGGAAAATAGTGAAGATATAAAAATGATTATTCATAAACTGGAAAAGGTGATGAGAAGGAAATAGGTGGCAACCAATAGCTCTGCCATACTGCATGCTTCCCACTGCATCCACCACAAGAAGGTGCAATGGGAAGTCTTACAACCCCCTGTGCTATGTGCTACTCAGCTCCTGGAAAACTCTGATTGGCTCTGTCACATCATCCTCTAGCTGTGATCTTGCTCAGGGAACAATGGTCATTCATTCAACATGTTACATTCCATATTAACTTCCATTTTTTACCCTGGTGAAAGTCTTTTGTTATTTCTTAACAGAAACTCGATGGCCTCTTGACAATGTTAATAGATGTATTCTAAACTGGAAAGGTGGATGGCGACCAGAGACAGGCTGAGCTCCTGACTGCACATGGGGTTATATCAGATTGCACTGGCCACTAGCAACACTCCTGAACTACACGATCAGCTCTAAATCCAAAACATTTTGGTGGGCATTTTAAACTTTTGTATTCCATAGCTAGTCTTAATTTCTTCCTTGTTTTATTAAAAAATTAAATTAGAAGGTTGGTATGTGAGCATGTGACTTGAAACCTTGATAGTGTGTAAAGTCTTCATTTGGTTGAGGCTGAGAGTTAAAACGTGCAATGCTTAGAGTTGTGGTTTCAGTGAATAAAATAGATATAAAATAATTACACAGTAACTTTTACTTTTTTCTTTCATCTGAAAGGTAGTTAATAAAAAGTCCATCTAGCTAATGCTGAAGAACATACTGAAATATTTGAAAAATACAGAAGCAAAGATTTATTAAAAACAACAATAATACCTTGGTGTTAACAGAGCACAAGTTATTGTGATTCAAACATCCTTTGTTAAAAATGCTTTCCTGTTTGTATAACAATTCTAGTCCCACCTTTCTATTTTCCCAGAAGATCAAACTGGAATTAGAGGTGAGGGAAGTGGCAGAACAGCAGGTCATAAAAATGATAGGCCGCCCAGAAGGGATATAAGAAACTAAACATTGATCTTTGTTCTTTCAGTGAGGACTCTAGTGTTTCGAAGGATGTCATTACAGCTATGGTGGCACTGGTTAATCTGATCTGCTATTCAGCTGTGGCCCTGCTCCGCACTGAAAGAACACTTTGTTCATGGGCTTCAGCTGACAACCAGAGTTTTCTAAAGTAAGGGCTATAGTGAGGACACTCCTCCCCATGTGTTATGTAAGATATTTGGAGTATGTAGGACTTGGAGGGAATGAATAAAACTTACTTTTAAAAAATGACACCACTTACATGTTCAAATTAGTATTATCTTTCAAGGAGTAATATAGGGGGGCTTATACTTATCCCAGCAAAGACACCATTGTTCAATGCATTTTGGAACTTTTTGTTTTAGTTGCCTTTAGCACTAGGATTAGGGTTTGTGAACCACTTAGGACTAAACACTTAGTGTTTCACCTTAATTTTTAGCTATGACACAAAATGTTGATTGCTTGTTTCCCCTCCCCATACAAACATACCCAAATGACTTGGGTTATTAAAAAAAAAATCAAGTCTAGGGCCTCCCCGGTGGCGCAGCGATTGAGCACTAGGTTGCGAAGCTGCTCGCAGCCTCTGCAGGCTGCTCCCTGGCCACCGGAGGAGGGTCCCACATGGCACACAGACCTCTCCTGCCGCCTGCTGCTCCCCTCAGCAGTGTACTTGGGTCCTTCTGCCTGCTCTGCTCCCCGCTCTGGCTCTGGTGAATTCTCTCACCCTCCCGCGTGTCTGATTGTACCCAGTGCTTGTACAAATAAATAAAAAAATCTTTAAAAAAAAATCAAGTCTATTCATTTATTCATTCATGCATTAACTCATTTATTCATTCATGCATTGCTTCATTTATTCAAAAAATATCCACTGGCACTTGTGTGCCAGGTTATGTGTTAGAAGCTGAGGACTTGGTCGTGCACAAGACAGAAACCATCGTTGCTCTGTTAGAGCTGATGTAAAAGGAAAGAGAAAGCAAAACCACTGCCCTCACCTCCACCCCCGCCATGCCACCATGCTAACAAACAAATTAACAAAATACTTGTCAGAAGGGATAAGTGGTATAAAGGAAACAGAAAAGGAGCTGAGTAGAGAAATCACAAAAAGAAACAAGAAGAAACCAGTTTGTTATCTGGAAAAGGGGACTTTTAAGCACAAATTCAGCCTTGAATGATATATTCTTGCCACCATGGGAATAATCAAATGAATAAACATTAATTTTGAAGGGCAATTTTGAAGCCTGAAAGGAATGGGCAGAGCCCACTTTTCCCACAGCAGAATTTCTTTCAGAAGGGTATGGGGACGTGACCCTAATCAGCGAAATACCCTTAAACATGATACTTCAATTACTACAGATAATTTGTGATAGTAAATAGGTAGTATACCGTTTGGCAACCCTGACCAACTGGTGATAGCCCACCCTCCCTTTATTTATTTATTTTTGTTTATTTTCTTTCTTTTTAAAAAGTTATTTATTTATATATATTTTACATCATTGTTCATTGTTAAACAATGTTTGCTTTTTTCCCCCCTCAAGTGTAGTCCCCATAGAATTTCCTCCACCAGTTCACCTGTGCACCATCACCACTGTCCCCTGTGCTCCTCCTTTATTTTCTTTTGATTTAAACTGAGGGTCTCTGAGCCACCTGGGAAATATCCTGGGGCTCCCTAATGCTGCTGAAGTGGCACCACTTTATGCCATATTCATTACTTGTAAACAAGGTGGGACATTGCATCTGTGCCAGTTGAGGCTCTCAGGCTCCTTCAGGATGATGCCATCAGTCTTGAGAAAGATTCTGAGACTGTGCCCTGTTTCAAGGGAAACTGCTGAGAACCATTAACGATGTATGCTGCGGGCTTGGAATGGAGTCATCTAATGTCAGTTGGTTCATTATTGATGATGGTACGTTTGATCATTATGTTAAGGCAATGTCAAATTTCTCCATTATATAGGTATCTTTCTCCCTTTGTACTTAAGAAGTACTTTGTAGGGAGACATTTTGAGACTGAATTTTCTGTTCTCCAACATTTTCTAGCCAAATGACCCGCCCAAGTTCAAAGCTAGTAAGTCACAGAACTGTGACAGGAAACTATTTCTTCAAATCCCGATCCCAAGTACTTTCTCTCTGCTATGTTTGTTTCACTCATTAGCATATGAGCATTTCAGATGGGATATGAAGCAGAGTTTCTAAAGAGTCCAAGAAAATCTAGGTTCCATTTAGAACTTTATAGTTTATTACATTCATTAAATAATGAAAGTTTCATTAGAAACTTTGACTTTGTGAGAAATAATTAGATCTCTATATGTGTCCAAGGAATGAATGGTAATACTGTTGGATAAATAAATTGTTGTTATTATTACTCAAAATAAAGAGAGAGATGGTATATCCAATTCTCTTCCCCTCAAGTATTCTTAAAAAGGTTTGAATCCTATTTCTTTTGTTCTCCTTTACTTTGAATGCCTATGTGGACTGACTGGACAGAAGATTCTGGGATGTGAGTAACAATATCTTTTCTTAGAATCATTAACTATAATTCTAAATCAGGTGGATTACTATTCAATTTTATTTTTTAAATCACACTGTGGTAACTTTTTAAAAATATTTTTTAATTATTATTTGAGGGCCTCTCTGGTGCCTAGGTGTTAAGTCTCAGCACTACCACCATGAAGGCCCACCCTGACAGCCTGAGTTCAACCCCCAACCAGGGAGCTAACCCATATGGTGCAACAGACTGCTCCTATTTCGCCTGCTGCTCCCCTTAGCAATGTATTTCAGTAGCTCTTCCTGTTCTGCTCCTCATTTTGTCTGTGGTGAATCCTCTCACCCCCTGCACCTCTGGCTTGCACCCACCCCAGTCCTTCTACACAAAAATAAAATAAATTTTAAAAAATCCTAAAAAATAAAAAAAAATAATTATTTGAAAAATTTTTTATCATTTTTTCATTATTTGAAAAATTTTTTTATCATTTTTTTCATACGGTAACATTGATCTACATCACTGTGTAGGATTTAGAGGTATAGCTTCACATACCTCTTTAGATATGTTACCACACCACTCCGTGGTGGCTTTTATATGAATTGAATCCCTGCTGATTCTTTCTAAATATCAGGAGCTGTCCCAAAGACTTCCTGTGGCAACATAATCCATAGGGTAATTGTATCAAGGTAATAGGGCTGAAACATTTCATAAATTAATGAGTTCGTGGATTTCTTATTCCCCAAATTAAAAAAGAACCTCTATGAATGTCAAATTCAATAATTATCAAACTGAACAGAATTTGGCTCTATTTAACCAACTGGCACACTCTCCACAGATAACAGCATGATTTGATATTTACAAAGAGCCTATTTCCCACTATTCCTGTCCCCTCCTCTTAGACACCAGAAATTCATTAAATACAACGGCTTACATAATTCTGGAAAGAAATTCACTTCTCTGGTGCTTTCCTAGCCTCCTAATTAGATATTAGAGGACAGATAGCATTCTTTTGGTATAAGCTTTCAGAACACATTTATGTTCTATGGAGTGGCTAGTGATGGCCCAGCATACAATGTGGCTTGATAGAATTAAATGATTAATAATAATTTAAATGCAAAGTCTCTTTTGTGTTTGAGTAACAAACAGTTAGATTTCGGGGAGGGAGTGGATAATAGGATGTGTATCTAGACTATAAGTGACCTGGGCCTAACAGATTCCTCCTGGCATTAGGTATACACATTTGGGTTGATTTGGATTAGAAACATGTAAGCACAATTTTTATCTTTAATTAATATTTTTCTGTTTGTTCTCTTGCCAAATGCCCAAGGAAATACAGAGCTGGATAAGAATAAGAGCTCACATTTATGTTCTATGTATTTTACATGAATATCATTTAGCCCTCACAAACAACTCTTTAAAGAGATACAATTACTCTTTTCCTTTTTTGAAAGATGAAAAAAAAAAAAACAGGACTCAGAGAAAGTTTAGGCAACATCCTGTAGGGTAATCTGGCTTGTAAACCCAAACAAACAGCAAGACTGCAGAGTCTAAGATCCTGAGATCCTACCAACAGGCAACACCACCTCCAAAGATCTGCTGCCTCTCCGAGAAGGAGCAGGAAGATAGTGCTTTTCATAGGAGGATTGCTAAGTGCTTCTCTTGAAGATAATGGTAACTTTCCACAGCAATTCTTTGATGCTGCTTATAAACCAAGAACTGCTAGCCCATCAAGTAGGAAAGTGACTTGCATAAGGCATTCCCAGTGCTCCTGGGAGAGCCTCGCAGATAGTGAAGAGGCTCTTACCTTCACTCCTGGGAGTTCACCAATGTCTATTATGCTCCTTAATCCTTCATCGTGCAAGACATATAGCACTCTTCTTAGTCAGGGTATACTCTTTTAATACTTGTTCTGCATTTCTCCCCACGGGCCAACATTCTTCCTGGCAAAGAAAATGAAGCCAGGATAATAATCATCACAAACATTATGAAATTGCTTCTTATCAGAATTCATACTGTAACCCTTCCTTAGTGCTTTCATAAATCAACGCAGACTGAGAGAATTATTTTTTTTATGACTCAGAGATGTATTTTACTTTTCCATTTTTATCATCTTTACTTTCAAGGAGAAGACAGATGATGAAGAAGATTTACCCTGTAGAGCTACATGGGGTTTTATTTAACCCTAACAGATGGGCTGTGGGAATTAAAAATGAAACATGCTTGGTATTACGTATAAAAATACTTCTAAAAGATTTACAAAAACATTACCCAATTATAAAATTCATTTATTTGACAAATATTTATTGAATTATTTCCAGGTGGAAAGCACTGTAGCAGTTACTGAAGATATAAAAATAAATAAAACATCTTCCCTGCCTTCAAGATGCTTATACTCTTGTGTGTAATATTGCATGACCACTCATCCAAGCTGATCTAGCACAATTTTGGTTTACACCTGTTTTTCTAGTGTAATTATAAATAGTACTCCCTTCACTCTCAAAATTGTCCCAGTTTGAGTGGCAAATTATATATACTCTGTAATATTTTCTACTAGATGTTTTTGAAATACTTGTAATTCTTAGTTATAAATAAAAAGTACAAACAGTGGAGTTCCAAAAACTGTACTGACACTCCATCTTCATTTTGAAATTACTATTTCTGTCACTGTGCATCAGTTTAAGTAAGTTCATTAGGAAAGTGTGACACTTGGTTTTACATTATACTTAAAAATGTAACTACGGTTCAATCTCTATCTGGGGATGAAATAAATTGGCCAGAAAATTTAAGAGAATGAGAAGATACTGCAACAAATGGAGACAATAGTAGATATTATGCATTCATCTCCAATTATGGTACGAACTGCAGGTGACTGTTTAGGGTAAGGCAATGTCAGGAAGAACAGACAAAGCTTTGTTTGGAGGCATATGGGGGTCACAAATATCTGATCTTAGAATTCAAGGTGGCATCCACCTTTCCCTCTCTTGAACTCTCAGGTCTCTATCCCATTTCTATAGGTACTGAACTCAGTGGTTTTTGGAGTTACCTGTGATGTGCTTTTGTGAAAGTTTGGTGTCTGTAGAACTTCTAATTACACATCATCTTGTGTACTGTTGTTTGAATATGTATATGTAAGAATTTTGATATTGAAGACAAGCTATTTTTAGTTTCCTTTTGGATATGTTTGGAGAAACTCTAACTGTTGCTATGCTGCTATGGAAACAGTATCCACGTATACTGAAATGTTTACAATTGTTTAAAACACTATAAACTTTCCAGGGCAAAGGCAAACAGCTTACTTTCATCAAATTTGCTCCATGCTTTCCCTTTTTATTAGTTTATATATTACTCTCAGACCCATGTTCAAATCAGTTTCAGCTGTACCTGCATTAAAGACTATTTTTTGCTGACATGCATCATCATTAACTGGTTTCACATTTATAACTACATTAGAGCTGAGAGTAGATGAAAAATTTCCCCTGAAATCAGAAATATACCTTGGTCTTGTTAGGAATTGAGAATTGAATTTCTCTTAGGGTCCCATATGAAAAATGATATATTACCGCTTGAGAGTATGTTGATGATTTATTTAGAATTTGAGGTCATAGGATAATTTTACAGTCATTTAAATGCTATTATAATTATTATTTGTTTATACAGAATGAATACTATTAAATACTATTCTAAGTGCTTGGAAACATGTAACCCCAATAAGAAGTTATCCCAAGCATGGAGAAAAGTAGATAACTGAAAATCTTTATGATATTTGGAAAGAGAATCATTAAAAAGCCATATGAATGAAAGAACCATATTATTTATTCATTTATTTTTAAAGATTTATTTATTTTTATACAAGAACCGGGGTACAGGCCAGATGCGCAGGAGAGTGAGAGGATTCACCAGAGACAGAGCAGGGAACAGAACAGGCAGACTGATGAAATACACTGCTGAGGGGAACAGCGGGTGAGACAGGAGAGGTCTGCTTCACCATGTGGGATTCTCGCTGGCTGGCAGGGATTGAACCGGCGCTGTAGAGGCTGCGGACAGCTTCACAGCGCGGCACTCAACCCGCTGTGCCACCAGGGGGTGGCAGACCATATGCCCAGACCATATTTTTAAAGGTAACAGAAAAGAGATTTTTGGCAGTTGTTTTCTATCATTGTGAATCATATAATGGTGGATCCTAACTACATAAAAGGGCATATACTCTAGTAGAGCATTTTATAGGAATTTAAACCCTTACTCCCTTAAAAACTCCTCTGTTTAATAATAATAATAATAATAAAACAACTCTGATCCATCATTTAATATTTATTTTGGGTAAGTATACAGTAAAAGAAATTTCAACTATCGTAAAGGAGTCTACACTCCTCTCTCTTCCACTGAAATCTCATTTTTGTCATTGTCCTAAAATGTTCATTGTAAGTTACAGATCAAAAACACTCCCACTAGTAGGTCTGTGGGAATGGGAATGATTTGTGGACAGCTGGTTGACGTGGGCCTCAAATACATGTAGAGATCAGTGTTAAGATTTTCAAGCCCTCCTCTCTTCCCTTCACCTCCCCCAACCCCCCAGCAGTGTTTGTACACTTTCTCTGCTACCGCTCATTGGTGGATATTCCATTCTAGGCCCTTCACAGGACAAAGTTTATGTGATTTTTTTTTCTTCTCTGTGGAAAGGATTCCTCCCGCCCTCTTGGAGCTTAGCACTAGCTCTGAAATTTGACCCCAAGGTCATATTCAGATTAGAACGCCGCTGTGAAACCTGCCGGGTTTGTTAGAGCAGCCTGTGAAGGAAACGCGCAGTATGGTACTGGGGCTGTAGTTTACCATGGCGAGGGGGTGGCGAGGTACACACAGGGTTTACCAGAGGTCCTTAGAGAAGTGAATCTGGCTTAGCAGCAGCTCCCATCAAGACCTGGGAGTGTCAGCATTAATTCCTCCGGGTTGGGAGCCTGGGAAGAGTGGGTGTCAAGTGGTTCTGGCAACTGAATCTCTTCAGGGTTACCATTAGGATCAAGATGAAAAAGGGGGTGCTGGGCAGGAGCAGCGGGGTGACTTTGCACAGAAAGCTCCCCAAGCAGCCACTAATTGGTTTACTCCTTCAGATTTCTCTTAAGTAGATTTCCGTTTCTGTTCTGTTACCTCTGAGGGGGATTTCCCAAATTACCCTTCTCTGAACTTTCTTGAGGGACTGTTTTTGAGGACTGATGGGGAATTTCCCTCTTCTGACCAATCTGTGGCCTGGAGAGATTTATTGCTGATCTTCATCTGGGGATTTTCTCACAGGCATTTTGTGACTTCCTGCTTCCCAAGAGTCTTTGCTCTTTGGGAACTGAAGAGTTAGCAAGGGAAGGGGCAGACAGACTGTAAAGGGGGAAAAGAGGAGGAGTGTTTTACTCCCCTCCGCCAGTTCTTTGCCATAGTGATATTAGACTTGAAGCTCAGGCCCAGAGATATTGTTGAGGGTTTCAGATTGATCATGTTTAATATCCCACAGGAATTTGTTATGGATGGCATAATCACAGCGCGCATAAATGATTGGTTTATTAGAATGGTTTTCCTGCATTTGAGATCAATTAAAAACCTCCATGTTAAAAATAAAAAACAATGAAGAAGTCATTTCCTCTTTTGCCTAGTGATAATGCTCTAACACTTGCTGAGTGACTTCTGTGTAACATGCACAGTGTGGGGACTTCTGTTTTGATCCTGGCAACCTAGACAAGTAGACCTTATTAACACCCATTTCACAGATGAGCAAGCATAGGGTCTGGGACATTAGACAACTGTGGCTGGTATTAGGCAGAGCTCCAATTCTGTGGAATCCCAAAGCCCAGGCTATATTCATTCATCTGTAAATTTGTACTAAATTTGGAGTTTGTTTCATAGGTCTTTTAGGTGCTATTGTCAGCAAGGTAATGAAGAGAATCCTGAAAAGAAGCACCTTGGCTACCCAAAACCAAGGAATGAAATATTTTAGGGAGCAGTATTGACAGTAATTAACTTAGCTCTTTTCACCCTCTGGGCCTTTGTTGTATGTTCATCATTTTAGAATCGCCTAGAAAGAGCTGCTGACCTGGAAGATGGTAGGAATCAATATACAAAAGAAAGCTCAATCAAATCAATTAATTAGGTCTTTCTCTTAGTGGATCCTTTTATTTAACTACTGCTTTTACTATCCTACTTCCTACCCTAGTTTGAATATTTTGTCAAGATTCTCAGATATAATTCCCCTGAGAACAGTTCTCAGAATACCTCTGATCACACACTGGTCCAAGGAAAATAGCATTCTAGTATTGCCCTGTCTCCTGGATTCTTGATTATTCTTAAGTTAGATTAGTGTTTGTGCATGTGTGAGCTTGCACAAGTTTGTATGTGTGTTCTTGTGGTAGGATGGTATCAAGGGGATAGTTTATTAGCCACAGCTGACCTTCACAAAGTATTTTTGGTTCCATCAGAAACTTCTTATGATGGAGTGTTGGGGGCAATGCTGAGGCTGAGGTAGTGCTTCTTGGGAGTTTTCAAGGCAAAGGAGATGTGCCTGCTGCCCTCTGCACACTTCCTGCAGCTCCTCTTCTCTTAGGTCTTCCAGAAGGCCTCCTCATCCTGCTCTCTTCATCCAGATAGTGAGCTCTAGTAGACACCAACTGTTGAGAATTTACTAGTTACCAAGTGATCTTGCCTGATTAACTCATTCTCACTCATGAAGAAAAACTATTTTAATTTACCGTACCAGTAAGGGAACCAAAGCCCTAAGTTAGTGATTGGTCTAAAGGCACCTAGCTGGGATTCAAATATTGGTCTGTCTGATTCTTCCTTGCATTTTTACTGGGGGGATTGGTAGCAAATCTTATTTTTTAGTCACTAGGAAAGTATATCATAGCCTTGAAGCAGCAAACTTAGAGGCTATATTATCATTTCAAAAATAAAGTAGTAAAAAACATAAGATCCTACTAATACAATGCCAGTGCCCAGGAAGGAACAGGGAATGGCCTAAAGATCTCTGGCCTTACCAAAGTGGGATTTGCTAAAGGGAGTGTAGGGTAAGGAAAAATGTCAGACTTTTCTGCCCTCCCACCATCAGGATAGATGATGGAACCCTGAGGTCCTGAATGCATGCCTGATGTCGGGCACCTGGAATAGGGTGTGGGCCTATGTAGATGAGATTCACCTGGGCTAAGACTGGACTTATAAGGGTGGCGTCATGGAAACGCAAGCAGAAGCTGAAAGAGAAGTTGAGAAAGGGGGGAGAGAGAGAAAGAGAGAGAGAAGAGAGAGAGAACACACCAGAGAGCCCAGATAGACTAAAGACTTCCTGGGGACTGGGAGGCCTGCCAGCCTCCCGCCACCACCACCCCCCATCTCTGCCTGCTGTGTACTGGGTAAATCCCAATAAAAGCCTGCAAAAACCCACCGAGGACTCTCTAGGACTCCTCCTTTACCCTGTCTGCATGGGATCTTAGAAAACCTGCTCAGTGGCCAGTCCTGACTCTACAGGGAGGCTGCCCCTTCATAGTGCCTGGGGAGCCATGGCTTCTTCACTCTTGCGAGGGCCTCTTCTCAGTGGAGCTCTGTAATTTCAGGGGGCCAGGTAAGCCATGCCAAGTTTATGCTTTCATTCCATTTTGCATGAAGAAACCCCGCCCCCTGTCTTTTCTCTCCTTTAGAAAAAACTTCCTTAAAGGGTTTTCTGTGTTTGCTACCTATATTTTCTCTCTTCTTATCACCCCTTACACTCACTCCAAACTGGTGTTTCTCCATGAAAACTCCATTGAAACTGTTCTTTCCAAAGATACCAATGAACTACGCTTTTCTATGTCCATGGATGAGTGTGTCCCACAGCTCAGGTATGTGTCAATACATGTGACACAGCTGATGGATAACTTCTCTGAGACAGATTCTTTTTCTGGCTTCCAGAACACACCGTAGGATAAGTAAAGTGTCAGGCTTTTCTGCCCTCCTGCCATTAGATTAAATGCAAGCCTAATGGCGGACACCTGGAGTGAGGTGTGGGCGGTGCATAGGTGGGTATGCCTGGGCTGAGAGACTGGGATTATAAGGGCGATGTCACGGGGATGCCAGCGGATTGAAAGAAACAGCAGAAGAGGAGAACTAGCAGAGAAGCAGAGACCATGCGAGAACACCAGAGAGCCCAGAAAGAGTGAAAACTTGCTGGGGGCTGGGAGGCCTGACAGCCTCCCTGCCCTCCCCCCCCCCCCCCCCCCCGGCCCCCTGCCTGCCATGTACCTGGTAAAATGTCAAAGTGTGAAAAAGCCACCGAGGGCTCCAGGACTCTCCCTTACACATCTGCTCAGGTCATAGAGATCCTACTCTAACCCTTCCTACCGCTACTACACCCTTTCTTGGTTTTCTTCCTCCTCTCTGGGCAATCTGTCTTAGTTTCCTTTACTGGCCCCTCCTCTTCTCCCTGACTTCATGATCTGTCAGGACCCTGGGGCTTTTTCCTTGGGCCTCTTCTCTTCCTTACTCATTCCCTTAGTCAGCTCACCTAGTTTCATGGCTTTAAATATCATCTATCTATATGCTGCCAAATGCGTATGTCCAGCTCAGACTTCTCTCCTAAACTCTAGACCTTTATCCAACTGCCCACTGGATGTCTCAAACTTAACAAGTCCAAACCCCCATTCTTCAAGTTAAAGGCTGTCCACCCACAGTCTACACCATCAAGTTGGTGGCAACTCTATCCAGAATTAGCTTAGGTCAAAAGCTTGCCTCCTCTTTTTCTCTTATATCCAAATCTTGTCAGCCTCTCCTTCAAACTATATCTGGAATATAACCACTTTTCCCCATTTCCATTCTTACATTTCTGCAATCACTTCCTAACAAGTCTCCCTGTTCCTACCTGGCCTCTTGCTTCTGCTATAGTCTAGTCTCAAAATTTCAGAGAAATACTTTTAAAAAATTCAGATTATGTCACTCTTCTGCTTGAAATCCTCACAATGATGTCCTATTTCATTCAACGTCAATACAGGCCTCCATAGAGGCCAACACAACCCAGATGACCCGTTCCCCCATCACCTCTCTGACCTCAACTCCTACAGATGTCACCTTCATTCATTCTACTCCAGCTGTACTGGTCTTGCTGTTGCTCAAACTCCCACACGTTTGTTCCCTTGACCTGAAATCCTTTTTCCCAGATAGCCACACGGCCCACTCTCTCACCTCTTTCACATGTTTGCTAGCTTCTCACCTTCTCAACAGGACCTACCTGCTACTTATTTAAATGTCACTTACCTTCCCTCTCCATATGCAGCACTTCTGCTCCTCTTGCCCTGATCTAATATTTACTTTTCTTCATAATGTTTACCTCTTCTAATGTCTATTGAAAATACAGATTTATTGTGTTATATCTTATATTCTCTCTCCCATCTAGAATGTAATCTCCATAAGAAGAAGATTTTTGTTTTATTCACTAATGTATTCCAAGCACCTGATCAGTGTCTGGCACATGGGAGATCAACATATATTTTTGAATGAATAAAAGTTCAGATCTTCAGAGACAGGAATGACAGAAATGAGAAAAGTCTGTAGAGATCATATCTGTGTTGATTCAATGATTTTAAAAGGGATTTTTATCTCTTCCTGATGACGGAAATGAGCACACAATTTTGTGAAATTCACATATTAAAAGCACCCACAACAGTGTGTTCTCTTCAACTGTGGCTTTTGAAGAACTTGATAAGCATCTTGTCCTTCCAGCACTTCTTTTATTTTTGGTAAACCTTCTTTTAAATACTCAAATAACTGGGGTTTTTCTTCTCTGAAGGCATCAGAAAAGCAAATAGCTGGTGGAAGAAATTTATCAAGTTTCACGGTCAAAACATTCCTCAGTACTTGTTCTAGCCTGTCTTTAAGAATAATCCTCATACTCCTGTCTGGATAGCAGTCATAACACTCACACTGTTAGGGGCCTTGAATTCACTTGACCTATTTTCTCAGCTGAAAGGGTGGGGTTCTGACGGTGTGTTGTTTTGTGAAAAAAACCTTTGACACCATCAGTCCAGCTCTGAGGAGGCACCATAGCTGTTATATGTTTATATTGATGTTTCCCTTTGTGAGATAATTCAAGAAGTACTTTTCTCAGGAGTATGAAGTAGACTACATGTACTAATAACAATATTTCTGAGGTTGCTCAAGAGAGTTTTCTGGTAAGCCTAACCACTGCATCATGGATACTTAATGACATTATAGGTGGTACAGAGGTTAAAAAGGGTCACCCATATCACTCTCCTTTTCAGTGGAAAGCTAAAATAGTATACGCCATTTCATTCTCTAGCTTTGTACTTTCCCTACTCCAGGCATGTGCTGAAATAACTGTGGTAATGCATGTGCTAGAATCTGGTATTCAGATTAAATAATTTATGTTTTTTTAAAAAGCAATTGTTGGTTATTTATAAGGTGGTTCTAGTACTTAAAATAACTATTCAAATAGATCAAAGTTCATCACTCAGGTTTTAACACGAGGGCTTAAAGTTACTGCTATATTTTTTAATTAAAATTATTAAAGGAATCTAATATAATGACAGGAGTATGGTAATATTATAAGAAGTTTGGACAATTAAAAATTTACTCATAATTTCATCTGATGTTATGATCATTGTACATATTTCCTGCTCATCATTTCCTATAGGCATGATCATTATTACTAGAACTGAAATGAATGTAATTGTCACTGGATGGTAGGAGAAATCTTTGATAGGACCCTTCCGGATCATTCCATGTATACCCATAGTGTAGCACAGGACCTGACACAGACAGGTGCTTGAAAAATTGTCAATGAATATAATAAGCAGATTTGTGGAGTATCTAAAACTTAATTAAGTGCAAGCAGCACTGGACTGATTATTTTGTTAGTTTACAGGGAGAGGCCAAAGTCCCATCACTTGGCAAACAGCATTTGTTCTGTGACTTTTTTTTTTTTAAGATTTATTTTTTATTTTTACAAGAACCTGGGTACAGGCCAGATATGCAGGAGGGTGAGAGGATTCACCGGAGACAGAGCAGGGAACTGAGCAGGCGGACTGACGAAATACACTGCTGAGGGGAGCAGTGGGCGAGTCTGGAGAGGTCTGTGGTGCCATGTGGGACCCTCGCCAGGCCGGCCGGGATCGAACCGGCACTGCAGAGGCTGCGGACAGCTTCACAGCACTGGGCTCAACCGCCTGCATTACCAGCGAGGCGTTCTGTGACTTTCTTTTCTGCTCAGACCTCTCGGAGCAGTCAGCAGCAATGGCGCGGTCCAAAGGTGCCATGGTTACTTTTCTGTCTTGCTTGAAAGCAAGGGCACTAAACCCTTTCACTCTTGCACTCTTGTCTTCAGATTACTGGACCTAGACTAACCTTAAATCTCTGAAATAGACTGAATACTAATAAATGAGTAGCTTATCCTAAAATACAATTTTAAAATAAGGGTTGAAGTTTGATGTAAAAGCCTGAGAAACACAGATTTATTCCTAATTCAGATTATAAATGTCATAAAAAATAGAAGCCAAAAAGGTTAGGTAATTTCTAAATTAAACACTCTTTCTTAAAATAATTACCATGTTACAGCATCTGTGTACTTTGGAGGAATTTGAATAACACCTCATTGCTTAGAATAATGCTCTATTCTTTTTTTTTTTTTATTTTTTTTATAAATTTTATTGTTATATTCCCCATACAATTGCAGCCCCCCATTCTGACCCCAATCCCTCCCCTCCCGCCCCCGCCCCCCTAAAAGTGTCTCTGGTTCATAGTTTTTTGTTGATTTTGATTTTCACTTTCTTATAGTTATTCATTTTCCTGGTCCATTATTTAAGTTTTCTAGATTCCTGCTATGAGTGAGACCATCCGGTATTTTTCTTTTTCTTTTTGGCTTATTTCGCTGAGCATGATCCCTTCCAGCGCCATCCATGTTGCAGCAAATTGCATGTGTTTATCTTTTTTGAATGCTGAGTAATATTCCATGGTATATATGTACCACATCTTCTTGATCCAGTCATCTATTTTTGGGCATTTGGGTTGTTTCCAAAGCTTAGCTATTGTAAACAGTGCTGCTATAAACATAGGGGTGCAGGTGTTCTTTGGAATTGATGTTTCTGTGTCCTTTGGGTACATACCTAGGAGTGGAATTGCTGGGTCATATGGAAGCTCTATGTTTAGTAGGTCCAGAAATCTCCACACAGCTTTCCACAGTGGTTGGACCAGTTTGCACTCCCACCAACAGTGCAGAAGAGTTCCTTTTTCTCCACACCCTCGCCAACATTTGTTGTTGCTAGTTTTTTTAATATGTGCCATTCTCACTGGTGTAAGATGGTATCTCATGGTAGTTTTGATTTGCATTTCCCTGATGACAAGTGATGTTGAACATTTTTTCATATGCCTGTTGGCCATTTGCATTTCCTCTTCAGAGAAGTTTCTTTTAAGCTCTTCTGCCCATTTTTTGACTGGATTATTAAGAAAATAATGCTCTATTCTTGTCACTAACTCATACTTGAGTCCATGATCTTGTACTCTGACTGCAGGAAGGGTGTTGCCCTAAATGCTGACACACCCTCTGCAGTGAGGCTTTGTTTTGCTGCAACTTTTCAGGTGCTAAAAAATCTCGTTCCCTACTCCCCATTCATTCACAGATAAGACAACTGAGCTTTGTTACTTTTTCTAGATCTAAATTGATTGAGTTGGGCTAGTACAGTTCGCCATTAAGGACAGACCATGGTTACATGGAGAATATAATTTGAATTTTTTTCCATAGGAAACTATGAAAAGGTAGGTCCATTAATCATAATTTGAAAGGCAAGTTAGAAATCTTTTGATGGAGACTTTATAAGCTATCATTGCAGCAGACAGAACTGGGAACACTTTTTTTAGTTGAACATATCCACCTGGTCATTTTGGACATTTCCATTTTGATAGATTGGCCAGTGGGAGAAGGTTCTCTAACTTTAATAATAGCTTTTCAGCATTTTATGTTTCTAAGTCTTAGACTGAATTTAAAGAATGCAAATCTGCCTTCTTTTATCCCACAACAGCTACAGAATTCCACAGAAATTTGTATAAAATGACAATAATTGATTATCACAGTCTAGGAGATAGTCCTTCTCTAAGACATGGCATTACCTTCATTCAAAAACTAACAGTGGTTGTGTTTTGTATATTTTTCTGTTTAATGCACTTAAGTTTCAGTGTATGAGTTTTATTATTAAACTCTCCTTAATGTTCCTTAATCATCACTATTTTTTTCTGAATTAAAAAAGAAAGTCTGTTACCTTAAAAGCCTGTGTAATCATCCTAAAAATGAATGACTATGCTATTCATCTCTTAATATTTCTTCTCCTTCCTTCTGTAGTAAAGAATCCTTGATTTTGCCCAATAATAAAAGGGCTATTTCCCAGTTTCTCTTGCATAGAGCTAAGGAAATGTATTATATGGCAACTTCTGGAATTTCCTTTAAATGACAATTGGTGTATACCTCTTGCCCCTTCTTTTTCCCTTCCTCCATCCTACTCCCATGATTGTGGACATGCTAGCAGGACCTTTAGCAGCATCTTGGGCCATGAAGATAAGGGCAACACAGCAGATGAGTGGCTTGCCTGCTTTTGCAGCTATATGTGAAATAAAGATGGACTTTCTTGCTTAAATACAGAATTCCACAGAATTCTGGACATGACTACCTTTTTAGAATTGTCTCTCAAATTGAAAAATAATCCTAAAATACACAGACATCTCTAATGAAAAATACTGGACTATCTAATCTGACATGAGGAAATAGACATCCTGTAGCAGATATCGATTCGTTCATCTGCCCAACAGCTTTATTCCAGAATTGACCCTCTCTCTACCACCATCTAAATCATTATATAACATGAGAGTTTCTTAAGTCTAGAACATGACCCCACCTTTAGTTGAAGAATGATCCCTAACCTGAGTTGGGTCAACAAAAATCTCTGGGAATTTGAAAATAAGATGAAGAAAATGAGATTAGATTATTTGATCTATGATACCATGATAGTAAATATCCGAGCTACTAGAAGCTTTATTTTCCACCACGTGTTGGGAGAAGTATGAGAAAACAGGCTATGATGACTACGAACAATGAATCAGAGTCAAAGAGAGAGGCAGAAATGTAGAGATGGAGGGTAGGGTCGATTCACAGGCTCCTCATAATCCTTCAGTGCTTGGTTGTCTCATCACAGTTGCTTGCTTACTTAACATCCATGCTCCACTTAACATACCTAAGCAACACTGACATTGTTCTGAAATCACCCATTCCCTAGAGATGGTTCCAGATTGGTCTAAGGATGTACATGGTCACCCCCTGGGAACTGTATTGATCCTGTGATGGGCATTTTTTTCTAAATTGGCCCAATCTGACTAAAGGTTTATATTCCATATCTAGGTGTGGGGAAGTTATTCTTTCTTAGCTGGACATGAACAAGCAAGCACATGAGCTTAATGGCCGTTGTCAGTTCTCTTGCCATCATGAGGGTGAACTTCTGGGCAATATTAAAAATGGCTGGAAAAAGAAATCTAAGATTGGGCTTTTAATGGTGTTTTTGAGCCCAACCTAGGCTGAATCAAATATATTATTATTTTAGATAATAAGTGTACTTTTATAGAAGTCAAGTGTCACCAAACTTTTTCATAAAGGACCACATATTTTAAGATTTGCTAGCTAGAAGGTCTTTGTTAGAACTGATCCACTCTGCTCTTGCAGCTCTGAAGCAACCCTAGACAATATACGTATGAATGGCTGTGAATGTGCTCCAGGAAAGCAGGTGACCAATTTACAGGTTATAATTTGCCAATTCTTATTATATGACATTCATGTCAGAGTTTTCTCTTACTTGATACCAAGTAAGTTACTACCTTATATGGTAACTAGATTGTAGTCCTTATCTAAAGGCCTTTGCATCTTGCCCTTGGAGTCTGTGAGGAACTCCAGTGTCCAAAGATAATGGTCAAAATATTTAACAAAATGTACAGCAAATATACCAACTAATCATAAACATGTAGGATGACCATGTTGGAGTGAATTGCCGTTATCTCTCTACCAAGTCTTATTTGCTATTTAATTAGTCACAGCTTATTTCTGTGATTTGTAAAAAAAAGTATCCTCACTATTCTGTTTTAGGTTTTCATTTTGGGTGCCCTTTTAATTGCTTTACTAATTTTTTTGTTATGAAGCTAATTAGTTTTGGGTTATTTCTTCTTTTTGGTCCTCCATATCTTAAGTTTGATATTTTAGTGCCAAGATTGTAATACTGATTCTTTTAAAAATTAGGTAGATTAAAACTGGACCTGATGATGAGTTCTTTTTTTTTAATTCCTGCAGTTCTTATGATCAATAACACAATCTAGCACTTGACACTTAAAGTATGACTATAAATTATCAAAAGATTGCTACTCAGACCTCCCATATATTTTGTTAAATGAAGTTGCAACTAGAAGTTTTAGTCCAGTAATGCTGCTATTTCTTGAAGTGTCTTTGGAAATTCTCCAGTCTCCTCATTTTATTTTAATATCTGCTGTTGACGGAGATCTATCGCATTGTCACCAGTCTTGGCTCTGAATGGATGCCTGCCATTTGAAAAAAAAAAATCCATCTTAACTATTTGCAATTATTGAGTAGTTCCCTTTTCTTTCTTATGTAATTATTAGGCACAAAGCTATACCTGATAAGTATTGATCATTCTTCTAGGTGCAGGAGAGATAAAAGTCCCTATTATTGATGTGTACATTAAAGGAAGAGAAAATAAGTAAATTAGTTTTAACGTAACCCAAATTTGCCCAGGTTGCATCTCTGGATACAAATATGGTCCTCCTAGGAGAAATAATCCAGATTTTGCAGGCTTTGCCCCACTTCCATCTGTGGGCACTTAGCCCTGTGCCAGGCTTTCACGTGTCTCCTACACTGACCACTTCGGCCTTCCCATTCCAGCCCTCCCCTGTTGACAGCTGCTGCTTTTCAAGCGTTTAAGCTTGCTAGGTATCTAGGTGTCCGTGCTTATTTACTTCTTTATTTTTTTACTTATTTGATAGTGGAGGAAAACAATTCTACTTGTCATACTAATTTAAAGTTTTTCACGGTTTCAAAAAATTTATAAAACAATTTAACAAGGAATAAGTCTCATAGTGGGCAATCTGACTGGCAGCTACTGTCTCTAGAGCAGTGCTGAGTAGAGGATTCTTATTATTTCCCAAACTAGCCTGTTCCAAAAAGGAAGAGGGTAGTCTAATCCAGTAAGCAAATACAGAACTAAAAGACAGGAGGAAAATGCACCAGGAGAGTGATTGAGACCACATTTCCTTCTCAAGTTCAACCAGTTGCCCCCTCCTCCTTTTTGGGTGGTAGAAAAAATGAACTTAAGTTTCTGCAGATGGTGCCTCCTGGTCATAACATAGCAACAATAAGCTCAAGAGGGCAGGAGCTTGGTTCATTTTCTTCTGTGTTGTATCCCTGGGCTTAGAACAGTGCCAGATACTTACTAGCAGCTCAATATATAGTGTGAACATTGAATAAATGAATGTCAAAATAGCGTTAGTCTTTTAGTTCATATTTCACTGTAACCCAGCTATCTTCCACCCGAACATGGGGAGAATGCACCTCCTCTTACTCAGTACTACTTTTTGTTTAAGGTATCCCCAGAGCAGAGGTATCTGGGCCTCTTCTGAAAATCCAGGGTAATCACAGACTTTTTCAAATTATCTCTCAGTTCCTTTCTCTAAGAACTCAGACCTGGTTCTTTGGTCATTGCTGAGAAATAGACATATTTGAACCCCCTAAAATGGCTTATGTTCAACCCTAGTTTCTTGACTTAATTATAACTTAAAGTGATAAAAGCTTCATTAGCTGCACACATAGGGACAGCAAAGAAGATAAGAAACAAGGTATCAGGAAATCAGAGGGAGGGGCACAAGTGATATAGAAAAGATGATGGATAAAACTTTGCTTGCCATATACAACAACCACAACTTTCATACAATTCCAGTACAAGTATAAATAAGTACAGCCACTTTGGAAAACTGTTTGGTAATATTTATTAAATTTTATATATGTATATCCTACAACCCAGAAATTCTACTCGTATATATCCCGAACAGATATATGTACATTTGTTCACTAAAGGATAAGTACTAGAACATTCCTAGCAGCACTATGCATTAAAGTTCTAAACTGTCCACACGTCCATCAACAGTCAAATGTACAAGTAAATGGAAAAATATTCACATAATAGAATACTAGGTATTTTATAAAAATGAAGAATCTACAGAAAAAAAAAAAAACCTTGCTTCTTATTTTTGTCTTTTACTTGTTCTGAAAATTTTCTCTTTGTAACCTGATTGTAAACTCCTCCTCCTTGTTTTATAATTTACTCTTTCCAAGTACACAGTAGATGCTAGTTAAATATTTGCTTACTGGTTGACAAAGAGAATTGAAACCTTAGTGGAATCCCATTGCTTTCACCCTAGTATTTGTTTTTCCATCTTGATTGCTCTGTGGTCACCCTGGACTCTGAGATACTGGGTTATGAGAAGTCAGCACACCTTCATTTATTTAAATCAATAACTACTTGTGGACTACATGTTATGTGCCAAACTTTGTACTACATGGAAAGCCGAGAAGATTAGTAAGGTGTTGTTTCTAAAGAAGTATGCAGTGTGGCAGTAAAGATTAGAGAGTAGAGAACCAAGTCAAAGAGCTATAATATGAGGTATGTAGAGTTCCATGGTACACTACAAGATCACATTACCTGTTATGAGGACACAGAGGAAGCAAAAATAAGTGATTTGTGAACTCTGAGAAGATTCCATAAAGGAATTCTATGAAGAATCAGTAGGATTTTAACAAGCAGAGATGGGTGGAGGAAGCATGTAGGAGTGGGAACTGCATGAACAAATTTATGGAGATGAAATTCAATCTACAAAGAATCATCCCTCATAGATGTTTCCAGTATTTTCTCTCATCCTTTTTATCAGTTATGTGTCAGTCTCTTAAAACATAACGAGTAGAATAGTGGCATGCCATGATTTTTTCAATTGCACTGAAGGAGAAGCTTTTACTGAACAATGCTGCTGGCAGTATTTTAACAGAAAGATTGAAGTATTACACTGCAAGTGAATTGGTCCTTCCAACTCTATATGCAAAGCAGATGGCTGTTAAACATTTGTTCTGCCCTTGGTTTGTCTGCCTTATAAAAACTAAAGAGTAGCTGAGATGGAGAATTTATCACTTTAAAGGAATTTTGCCTATAATTTGTTTATAACACACTTCGGACTAATGGGCATGTCCTCTGTCTCTTGGGGTTATGGTCCAAATACACATACATTCCAGAATGATTAGCCTTTCCCCTGTTGCTGCTAAGAGCCCTAAAAGCCATGGAGATCAATACATATAATAATTTATCACTGACAGATTAAAATTTTCATTGATTTCTTCTGGGATGGGACTTTGTGCCCCCCAAGGAGCTTTATTCTTTTAATAGACAACTAGGCAATCAGTTGTAATTTGAAGTTTCGAAATTCTTTGGTAACAGTTTTTCAGAAAGACACAGAAGAAACATAGCAAGAGGCCCTGGATGGTTTCACAGTCTTGCTGAGATGTGCTGAAATGAATGTTGTTTGCTTGTCTGCGCTGACTGTGCACCTCGGTCCCCTGACGCAGATGCCCTGTCCCTTGCCAGGTTGCTCAGGACTGCTGTCAATTCTAATCACTGGGTGTCTAGTGGGTTCCTTGTCTTTCACTCCTTTCTGGAAACAACTGTCTACTTGCAATGCAATCTGAAGCTATACATCTCCACAGACCAACATGCAGTTGGTATTTGGAGGATCCATTGTTCAAGAGGCCGTGTACTAGTGCTTTTTAAATATCGATTTGCCCATGAGTTTCTGAGGGAATTTGACTACAAAGCAAATTCAGGTTCTGGAGTGAGACCTGAGATTCCAGAGTCATAACATGCCAAGAGGCGTTGCCTCGTGCTGAACCTTAAACCCATTCCTCTCCCAAGTAGGAAGGACAGGCAGTGTGACAGGGCAGCAGGGATGCGCTGAACACTCAAAGGCCACCTGACTAACATCCCCAAACAGCAGGAACAGAACCCCAGGGAGAGTCTCAGCTTCTCACTGGTATAATTTGTCCTTATTTATGTGTTTTGCTGAGGTAATATGGGGATACTAATAAAGGAAGAGAAAAAAATAGATTGTTCATTCTTCTGATCCGCACATTTTATTTTATTTTTTTTTTATCGAGGTAACACCAGTTTACAACGTTGCACATGATTCAGAGTACAGGATCACACCTCCTCAGAGAAACTTCACCACATCACCCCCACCACCGAGGCACCCACAGTCTCCACCAAAGCATTTTGCACATTTTAATCCCCTACACCCTGCCAGGCATTTTAGGTAAAAGGAATATAAATTATAATAAGAAAACTGGTAGAGAAGTGGTCTATTTTTGAAAGACAGACACTGAAAGCATTTCCCTCATTCCCTTTATTTTTGTCAAGAAACTTTTACTCCAAGAGACCCTATAAGGAATCCAACATTCAGCATTTCCCAGCAGAACAACATAATCTGTCATTGTTCTTTGTGTTCAAAGATACTTCTGGCAATGATGTTACTATTCCTGTGTCTGAGTCTGGCAGAAAGCCCTAAGATGTGACCTAATTTCCAAATAGCTTGTCCTTCTGGTGAGCTGTTATTAGTAAAACCTGCTGTAGTTTATGACTCTACCCTATAGACTTTGAGCAAATAGTCGGGAGGGCAAAGGAGAGTTCCACCTGGGTTATTTTGTGTGACTAGATGATCCTTGGGGAATAATAGTTTCTGTCCATTATGTGAGGAGATCATACAGAAGCCAACACACCATCATTTCTTTCTGAGAGAAGAGCTCTTAACAGCTTGAAAGTAGAAGATCATTAGGTAATTTGTTGCTAGCTCAAGAAGGACACATCCTGGTATATTTATAGTCATGTTGCCCAAGGGGAGAATGTTTATGTATGGACCTGCTTTATCATCCTTCTATCCAGAGTGGATCTGGAAAGTTAAATTACAACATTGCATTATGCTTAAAAGGGCAGGATGCTTCACACAAAAGGCATTTACTAAGCTCTTGAGGGGCTGTTGTGCACTGATCAAATGACAGATGGTGTTCAGCTTTCACAATGTAGGAGTGCTAAAAGAATGTAAGGTCACAGCGAAGCCACGGAAAATCAGACTGAAATATGGTGCAAGTTGTTATAAGTCTGGCATAAGAAGAGGAGGTACCAGGAAAATGATCCTAACCACCCAGAGAGAAAAGGAAATTGAAATGGAAAATGATAGTACTTCAATTTTTTAAAAGCAGGACTGCCCCTAATTTAGCCCTGAGATGTTGGGTACATCACCAGAGTCTCTGGGCCTTGCTCTGCCACCCTGTGCAGATAAGGGGGTCCAGATGATCCCAGCTCTGTAACTCAGCGCTTACTCTACTAAATGCACCATCAGAGTGACACCTTGAGATGCTTTGTCCTTTAAACTCTGGGAAGAGTGTCCTTTGTTTGTTTGTTTTGGGTTTTTTGGTTTTGTTTTTGTCATTCCAATTTTACAGTAGAGGAAATTGAAGTTGAGAGAACTTTAGAAACCCATTAGCTCATATAGCTCATAGGAGACAAGTCTGGGCTTTGAACTCAGGTTATTTGGCACCATACCTAATGCTTTTAGGCTTTATTCTTATGAGGATTTTATGGGTAATGAAAGAAGGAATATTTTGTTACTTTCTTAAAAAATCAATTGTGGGAGGGCATCTCTTACAACATTTGATATATACCTGTTTTATGTATAATTCTTGACATACTGGAGTTTGATCCTGATAAAGGAAAATGTAACTGGTGTCGTAATTTATTTATTTTAAAGATTTATTTATTTATTTTTACAAACACTGGGTACAGTCAGAAGCAGGAGAGGGTAAGAGAATTCACAAGAGCCAGAGCAGACAGAAGGACCGAAGTACACTGCTGAGGGGAGCAGTGGGCAGCAGGAGAGGTCTGCGCGCCAGGTGGGACCCTCCTCCGGTGGCCGGGGACAGCCGGGGATCGAACCGGCGCTGCAGAGGCTGCGGGCAGCTGCAGAGGCTGCGGGCAACCCAGTGCTCAACCACTGTGCCACCAGGGAGACCCTGGTGTCGTAATTTAAATGTCCAAGAATTTAAGATGTGAGATGAGCAGCATACACATTTCTACCTACTCAGCTCTCTGAGCTGCAAGTACTGGCAGCTTTACATTTTAGGTTCTGGCCTGCCCAGCGGAGCCTGCTCTGTCAGGCCAGCCTGCTAAAAAGTAGTGGCATGACTGTTGACTAGTGGTATCTAGGGTTCTTGTTGCTGTTCTTCTAAACCTGAGATCCTGGGAATCTGGTAGCTCCGGGCTGCTGACAGCAGCTTCCTCTCACATTCTTTCAATATAATTTCCCACATCCACATGACAGGGACTCCTGTAGACTTTCCTGGTTTGCAGGCTGATTTCTCTGCTGAGAAAAGAGTTCTGTTTTAAACACCATCCTACCCAAATGGGATCGGACACCCTCTGTAGCCCTGGGAGGCAGAGTGGCCAAGGACAGTGGTGGGGTGACGCTTAACCATTTTTTGTGTATCTGCATCCTACATGCAAATTCTCTTATTATATTTTTATTTAAGCTGACTCAATAAAAAATATTCAGTCGCTTAACTCCATTGTAAAAGTACTTCAAGACGTTTTGTAGTTTTAAGTTTCACATTTAGGTCTATGATTCACTTTGAGTTAATTTTTTATGGTGAGAGGTATGGATAAAGGTATTTTATTTGTTGCATAGAGAAACCCAATTATTCCAGCATTGTTTATTGAAAAGATTATATTTTCTCATTCTAATGATCTATGCACCTTTGACCCTCTCTTTGGAAGTTAGTTAGACTGGGTTCTTTGTTCCTCTTAATTGCTAGCTGAGGAGCCCAACTATGAGCTACTACTCATTTATCTTGAACTACTCTCCCCCCCCACCTCCCCCCACCCCCACCTCCCTCACCCCCCCACACCCCCCACACCCCCCCCCAGCAGACTTCCTGTGCATTCATTAGCTTGGACTCTTTGGTTTGCTTTATCTTTGGATGTTGTGACTTAGTATCTCAATGACCTCTCTTTTGTAAGGTCTCCCCTTTTCTTGAGTTAACGAAGCACCTCAGTGCTATCTTGCCAACTCCTTAACTTCTTTTTTCATACCAACATCCCTTTGATACCCCAAAAGTTACCACTTAAATAAAATGAGTTTGAAATTTTATAAGGCACAGGAGAGAGTAAGAAAAAGTTTGAATATTGTACAGAAGAAATGGGTGGGCAATCATAAAGACATTTCATTAACTAATGCATTTCCCAATTCAGATTCCTTAAGGATTCTTGTGGACCATGAGTTAATTCGCTTATGTGACTTTTGTTTTATGGTAAGATCAAGCCACCTATATACTATCACACAAATAGGTACACACAAAGGTAGCTATGTAGACATAAACACACATGCATATGCAGAGATCTGGAAATATTTTTGCACTGAAATGTGACTTCCCTTTCACTTAGTCAAAAGATATATTTTATAACTATAGCAGCGGGGAAATTCCTAAATTACTGAGTTTTAGAGACTCTACGGAATTATCTGGGTTGATTGGCTGTCAATTCTGGTGAACTCGTGGTGATGTCTTGGAGCACTGCACTGAAGGACTGCCAGGCCGAATTTAGTTCATCAGGATATAGAATTATCATTGATTAGTCATGGCCCCGTGGCTGGGGGTGGTGGCATATGTGTGGTGTATTACTAACTCTAGTCTAAGACTAGGCCACTCTCTCTTCCATGCAATAATCTCTCTTATACTGTCTTGAGAGTTGGCCTTTTCAGTTTGCTATTTTTCAAGAATACCCATTGCATTGTTGAACAGCTCTTCTACAGGTTGAGTCCAAAATCAATCTCATTTCAACTTCCAATCACTTGTCCCATTTCTACAGTTTGGAACTGTGTGAACCGAGTTTATGGCCTATTCCACATCACAGCTGTTCCGACTACCAGAAGATAACTATTGTGTAATTTCTTCTCCTAATAAGCACAGCTTTATTTTAACTATTTCTTAGATATTGCAGTTTCTGGGTCTTTCATCATCCTGGATATTATTTAATTTTTCCTTGATCTCTTCCAAGAAAGGTACAAAGCATTTTTGATAGGATCTGATGGATAAATTGAGACTTTCTTATTGGCTTACACATACTTACGTTAATAAGTTTTAGTTTGCATCTGAAAGATGTTACTTGGTTATTTCATACTGAGCTTCCAGTATATTAAAAAAATTCTTTTTATCAGAACTAAAGTTCTTCTTTTTCCTGAGTTTGTATTTTCCTGAGTTTGTATTTTATTTTCATCTTTTTTTTTTTAAAGATTTCTCTATGTATGCATACAAGAACTGGGGTACAGGCCAGAGGCGTGGGGGGGTGAGAGGATTCACCAGAGACAGAGTGGGGAACAGAACAGGCACACATGGACCGAAGCACCCTGCTGAGGGGAGCAGTGGGCGAGCCAGGAGAGGTCTGCTGTGCCATGTGGGTTGCTCCCTGGCCGGCTTGGGGACTGAACTCCTGCCGCAGAGGCTGCGGGCATCCCAACCCCCTGCGCCACCAGGGAGGCCCAATTTTCACCTTTTAAATTGTATCTTAATAATAACTACCCTTTCTTGAGTGCCTGTGCTGGATACTCTATGTGTATTTTCTTTCCTATCTATGAAGTTGATGCTCTATTCCTATTTTGCATTTGTTAAAAACTGAGACTCAGGGGCATCTGTCAGGTGTAAGTGGCAGAGCTGGGAATCAAACCAGCTCTAGAGCTTATTCTCTTGTCTTTCAAATGCTCATGGGGGGAGGGGGTCTCCCTGGTGGCGCAGGGGTTAAGACACAGCACTGTGAAGCTATCTACAGCCACTGCCACACCAACCTGATCCCTGGCCAGGGAGCTACCCACATGGCCCAGCAGACCTCTCCTGTCTCAACCTCTACTACCCTCAGCAGTGTATTTCAGTTGATCTACTTGTTCTGCTCCCCACTCTGTGTCCGGTGAATCCTCTCACCACTCCCCACCCCCCTCCCCCCGCCCTGCACCTCTGGTCTGCACCCCAGCTCTGGTAGGCATAAATAAATAAATCTTTAGGAAGAAAAACAACAAATGCTCAGTTTGATCATTTTGGATCCTGAGGCAAAAAAAAAAGAAAAGAAAAGAAGAAAGAGTAGGCTGAATTTTGTCAAAACATTCCTTGTCTTTGCATTAGATGCAAGTCAAAGTCAAGTACTTCATTTGAAAAAATCAGTATAGGAAAGGGAAATAAAATTTGGCCTCAACAGTTTCTGTTGAACTCTCACTGGTTACTAGTGGTAATCTTTAATAAATGCTCACTAGCTGCCTGCCTAACTGTGTAATCTAGAACTTTGCTGGGGTTTAGTGGCAAGTTTGTCAGTCTCTGTGTTACAGAATCCATGTTCACTGGGACATTTGTGTTTTGCCCTGTGTCTGGTCACTGTCCTATATCTCTTATGGTCTCAGGGGCTACTCACAGTGGTTCTACTCTCATGGCGGTGGAGGTGTTCAGTTTTCTGGGATTGAGGTTGGGTGGGGGAGGAGTCAGTCCTTATTTAAAAGTAGCTAAGCGCTTTCCCTGGTCGTATTCTTTGATTTCCTACCAATGATGTTTTTTTCCATTTCCAGTTTGTAGGTAAGTAGTAAAGCCTCTCTGCTAATGAAGGGATTAATGGAACAGATACACTCACGGTTTCCAGTAATTTCTGTTAAGTGAATTCTAAAGTAGACTCTTAAGAGTCCCAACGACAAGAAAAGATAGTGAATGCACATTCCCAAAAGCCCACCTGGTATTATAAGTTAATGAAATGCATTTGGATACTACCTTACTCTTTCAGATGATGTGCACTAGAAAATTTCTCCATTAATAAAAAAACAAGAGAGCTAAATATGAGTATTAATGTACATGGTTAATCCCCTGATAATGTCCCCACTAGATCTATATGTATTTTGAAATTTATAGTCCATGACACAGAATGACATGGATGCGAGAACATTGATCAGATCTTAAGGAGGTTCGCCAGACCTTAAGAGAGGGGTGCGTTGTTAATGCAGAGGTTTGCCTGGATAAGAATTATGAAATAAGAACTTAATGGCCAGCTTAAAGCCGGCTCTTGGTTGTTTTCATATTCCAAGCGAGCTCTAGAGACTTGTCCGTGAAACATCAGTTGTTGGGGGGAGGGGGCACTGAAAGACCGATAAACTATAAGGAACACCGAGCTCCCTTTATAAATCTGACCTCGCCTAGATTAGCACCGTTCAATTTCCATGCGCCCCCTCCTCTTTGTAGTCTCAAAAAGCAAGCCCGACAAAGCCCGGCTCCCGTCTTCCTTCCATCCCGCATCAGGCTTGTACCACGTCTTTCTAGTCCCTTTAGAGGCTCCGAAGCACAAGGCGATCATGAATATTCATCAGGGGCGTGGCCCCGCGGTTCCGCGCTGCTGGGACCCGCTGCAAAGGCGCACCAGCTGCACGCTGGGGAAACAGTTCTCATTTTGTGTGCTGGGCTGACAAAATGTCAGCTGGAGCCAGCTCGAGACCACACACTGTGCATGTGTGGGAGGGACTTTGCCACAACGATTGGAGTTTTCTGAGGCAGGACTTGGGAGCGGTAATTCGAGGGGCCTCAAATCTCCTTGCCACCCGCTTGACCAGGACATGTGAAATTTCACTGATAAAAATTCAGGAGTTTTTCCCTTTTTTAAGAAAACAAATACCCCTTGTGTAAATAACTGGAGGTTTTTTATTCTCTGGAGGCACCTCCTTCTTTGCAATTCTCTCCAATGGCTGCTGTTCTGCTTTCTTAGGCTAATTGCACTGTTCAAGCCATCTTGTCTCTATCTCTTCTCCTCTCCTTCATTCCTTGTTTAGTAGTACAGTATAGTAATTAAACGCCATTCTGGATTGAAAATCTAATCTGCCCGTTTACAGTCTGTATGAATGTGGCAAGTTAACCTCTTTGCCTCAGCTTCTTCATCTGTATGGTGGCCATAATATATATTAGAATATATATAGAATATATATTATATTATTATAGAATATAATATTATAGAATATATTATATATTATAATATATAGAATATATATTATATAATATATTATATATTATATATAGAATATATATTATAGAATATATATTATATATTATTATGGTGGTTGTTCCATATGTTTACACAGTGCCTGGTAAACAGTCAAAGTTAATTATTGTGTTGTTGTTTTTATCTTCTGCCTGAACAAGCTTGACTGAAAAAGCTAGTGTAAAACAAAGTAAACATCACCTGGGATATATACAGTTGGATGTGGAGCTCCATTAGCGAAGGGGCAAATGAAACTGCATCCACCAAAGTAAAAAACAAAGTCAGGCTGAACGCATAGAGAACTGGGAGTGAGCCTGCAGTGGAAACTGGAAGGCAGCTGAGAAGGGAGTGACAGTGGGCAAGTGTGGGAGCCAATCCATTTGTGGAAGGATCACAAAGTTTCTACCAAACCCTGCTCTATACTACACTGAATCCCAAAGCAAGGAATTGCACGCTGGTCCTAGGAGCAAGAGATGACCCTTCGCTCCATGTGCTTCTGGTTGAGAAGTTTGAGCTCTAGATTTCCACTGACCATAACTTCCTATCTTTGCATTGGTCCTGTTTTCAAACCTCCATTATTCTCAGCACAGCACTTAGCTACTGACCCCACCTAGTCCTTCTAAGTATATTGTCTCTGGCCTTACCTACCCGACGCCTTCTCTGGCCCTGTCTACCCACCATTTTCCCATAACACAGATTAGCCCTCACCAGCCCCATTAATTCCCAGGTATGCCAGTCTCACAGTCTCCTAAACCTGCTATGTGTTTACTACCTTATTTCATTTTCTTGAGCAGATGAGAAGATATTTCTAAATTCTCTTTAAATTAGGTTGGGACATTAACTAATGTCTTAATAACAGAATTTAATGAAAAGTGAGCAGAAAGAATTATGAGACTTCTAGGAAGTAGGAGGGGGCCCGATTTCTTCATGCTCATTCACTCTTTTTTCTAAGCCAGAAAGTGTAGAACTCTAAGAGAGTGGGTTGCAAGCTGAAAGCAGGCTGGATCCTGAGTTTCTGCTGCAGATAAAAAGCAACAGAGACTATGGGATTTATTTATTATATAAGCAAAGAATACTAACCTGACTAATATATATGCCGTGTTCTTTCTCATTATGCTCAGGTTGTTAGCCTGAGTGATTGAATGAGTCTTAATACTAGTAAGGAAAATGAGAAAGGAGGAAGAGGAGTACATTTGGGCAAAAAGAAGAGCTCTATAATGTGTACGATGAATTAAGAGAATGGGATACCCAGGCAGTGATGTCCTGTAGGCATTTGGGTATATGAATCTGAAGCTCAGAAGAGAGGCCTGGGCTTAGGGGTAGGTCGAGAGCTGGAGCAACTGGCACATAAGGAGAAGTGGACAACATCCCTGAGGAAAGTCTGTAAATAAGATAAGAAGAGGGTGGAAGATGAAAGTATGGAACTCCTTGGAACCCCAACATTTAGGGAAAGTCAGTGGAAACAGAGATGTTACCACTTCATTAACTTTACCATGTCCTCCTAAGTCTGCCAGGATTGAGCATGAAATCTGAGAAACCATGACTAGTTTGTTGATCAACATTTATAAATGTAAAATTTAAGTTTGAAGAAAAGAAGGTACTGTGTAATCAAACCTGTTGAGTATACATGAAAATGTCTTTGAAGGTAGATTTGCTTGTCTTTATTATTGAGAAAACTTCCTTGTGATAGTTTAGCTTTGATCATGTCAAAGGAAACCATAAATTGGTAAATTTAATTTAAAAACTTACCCAGGGTTTTATATCCCCGACTTCCCTCAATCCATAGTCTCCTGTGGTCTGTCAACCTCAAGGAGTGAGAAAGTTGTAAGGATTTTTAATTTATTATAGAAGTCAATTGTCTTCATTATTCTGTTTTGTTATTCATGTGATTGGTCTTTGCAGGTAATTCCTATATTTTCCTAAATGCTCATATATTACCATAGATCTATAAATAGCTCCCGGCTGCTGTCATGGGCCAATATATATATATATATATATATATATATATATATATATAGACTACAGAGGTTTTTTCAACACAGAGACTCCCAGGTTAAGATCTCTGGAGTATCTCTCCCCCAGAAGAGTAACTCTCTTTTAAATCATCCCATGTGAAAAAAGAAATGGTTTCCCTTTGATGTAAAGATATATTATATTATATTATATTATATTATATTATATTATATTATATTATATTGTCAAATAAAATTCCAAATGTGACTCACTGTGCTGGTTTAATATACATGCTTTCAGTTGGAAGGGAAGAACCCCCCAAATATGTTTCAGCATCAGTTCTGCCACAATCCATGCCATTGGATGCAGTATTAAATAATTTAACTCTCTTAAATCTCTGGGAAAATTTAAGAACATATTGTGTGTGCCCTTGATCTTGGGAGTCTGGAGCAAAGAAAGCAGTCTACAGTGATAGATGATATACCACTATGCAGAATGATCTATTTGATGAGCATCATATATTAAAAGGCATAATTGTGGGAGTGAGAGAGAGAACAGAATGAAAGTCAGCCTGCCCTGTGTCAAGGGCACCACTCCAGGGTGACATCTGCTCATGAGCTGCTTGGTAGCATTTTTCTCATACTGAAAAAATTATCCTTGTGATCTGCAGATTGAATGCCCTGTCCATGTGTTTATTAATTATTTTAGCTTTCCTTTCATTAAGTCGGTCGAAACCTTCACATGTCCTCTAAATGTATGATGCTGTTCTTAGTGGAATCATTGTTGTAACTGGCATTTGGTTTGTTGGTTTGCATCTGAGTGTCTATGACGGACTAGTCATCATATTAGGGGGTTTTATAACATCAATTTCTACATCAAATCTACAAGATGGTCATTACAGTTTTGGCTTTATTGGTGAGGAAACTGAGTCTGGAAGAGGTTAAATAAATCACTTTGGGTCACAGCTACTGAGTGATAGAATTGGATTATAATCCAGGACTGTCTGCTTTCAAAGTTCATGTCTCTATGAGACCTGGCCACTTCTCAATCTTCTTCGTGACACCTTGGAGTTCTTTCTCACAATTTCTTCCTGGAACCTAGAAGTTCTGATTTCCTGAGCCAGCCCTTGGGACAGTTTGATGAGTTAATTTCAAGTCCTTTATCTGTTCAGGGAACTGAAAATCCTCTGATTTTAGACTTCAGGTTTCATTTTTTTGATGCCTGCTTCCTCAGCTCCTGGCCTTATCAGTGGCTGGCAGAATCAGTGGTGGCAGGTGGGTCTGTTTGTGCATTTGAATTCCAGTCTTGGGTCTGCCTCTAACTCACAGCGTGACCTGAGGATGTTACTTAACCATTGCAGGACTCTAGTTGAAACATGAAATATAAAATGGAGGTATATTAAGAATGACCTGCTTTCCTGAGGGCTTGCATGGACTAGCTAATTAGGCCCAGGACTGCATTTTAGAGCTATGAAACATGATAATTGAAGTCAATAAATATTTACTGAGTGCCTTTAATATGTAGGAAGGTGGAAGCATCTTGTTCTTGACCTATGGATACACTATTTTAAACATTTCCTTCACTTTTATACCTCCGAGACTTGACCCTACCTCTAAGGATGACTTTATCTTGTTTAATTTCTATAATCACCTACATATTTCTTTAATTTCAGTGTGTGCCAAGACTCATTCTTCAGTAATATGTCATTACTGTCCACTATACATTGTCTGAAGGGAGCATAGTTAGTTCCTTCATGCCTTTTAGGAAATCCTGCTAAAATTTAACCAGTCTGGAAAATGGCTTCTTCCTGCTCCATTGAGCTCATCGTCTTTTTCTGGTTGGGAGCGTGGCGTGGTCCATAGAGGTCTACACTCTTTGCTCAGAGGAGCACACTTCCTATGTTTGATTTCAAACATGGGACCTGACCCAATGGTGAGACTCTGCCAGTGCACCCATACAGCATTCCCGAGATTCTAATGACAGATCTGCCTTTGTCTTCGTGCCAACTCATGAGACATTGTGAACAAATTGAGTTTACCTTATCTGAAGCCAGCTCCCCAAAGGTTAAAACTCAACCTTATTCTATTGAACCTATTTTTCTTGTATTTTGATTTAGGATCTTTTAGTAATATGACCATCTTTGGGGACTCTGTTTTGAGCAGTTCTGAAATTGATGAGTATTTTTACATGTTTGGCTATATGTTTAGCAATTTATTTCTATTCTTTTTTTTTCCCCTTTGGGTGACCTACCAGTGGTAAGAGTTTTGTTTAGCTGGAAGCCTGTGATGATTTAATCTCTATTATTTGGGTTAATTAATGTAGCAAATGTTTCAGAGACTTAGTTATCTTAGGGATATAATGGGAAGGTCTTCAAAGAATCTGCACCCTAGTGAAATAATGAACAGTGCTTACTGAAAGAATGAGCAAGACTGTGGGCCAGGGGCAAAATCTGTGGAAAAGAATTAGTAGAGGTTTTATTAAGTCTCGAGGAGAAGGAAGTATCTATGCTTTACCTTACTAAGCTAAAGCATTGTCCATTTCATAAAACATTTAGGCTATGCAAGATGTTTTTCAAAACAAGGTATCCAGCAACCAAAAGCAGTGAACTACCATTTTGGGAGAACAACAGCAATTTAACACTCAAAATCTTAAAAAACAAAAACAAAAGCCCCCCCCCCCAAAAAAAATAAAATAAAGGAATGCTGTTAAAGTGACTTCACTTCTTCTGGTAGTATCTCTGGAAACAAAATTTCATCAGCATTAAGAAAGTGGGATAAAATTTTTGAGACAAGTTCTGTCTATGTTGGACTTTCTTCCACAATCCCTTGGTTATCTTCTGTTATAAGGAACACAAATATATTTCTTATCCATTCAATTAATTCATCCAGCAACATGTGATGTTATCAGAGATAGTTTTGTTTATTGGAAATCCATTAATGTTTTCAGAGATTTGGTATCACTTTTTCCAAAAAGCTTTTTAAGGCAATGACTAGCCTGACAGAAGGCCTGGTGTCACGAATTAGCAATCCTAGTCAAAGTGCCTCAGTAGGGCTCATCACTCATCAGCTGCACTTTTTTATTTTTTAAATTTACTGTCCTTATCTGATATGTAGTTGCACCCGAGAATAGACACAATAATTGAAGACAGAGATCCTATCCATCTAAAACTCAAACACTGTTGTAAGTCAATGTTACCTCAATTTAAAAAAAAAAAAAAAGAGATCTTTATAGTTAAAAAAAAAAAAGTAGCCACTGCTGAAATGCGTCCTATACAAAATTTCCTTTAGATGGAAACATTGTGGTAACTGACATTTTATTTCTAATACTAATTTTAGAGAAACTTTCACACATCTAGGAATGTCAGCCAAGCACACCTTCTCATAGATCCTGAATCCTATTGTTTGTGGATTCATTATTAAGTCACAGTAGAAGTGGCTTCATACTAATTTTAGAAGCTTTTTTCTCCTTGAACCAGGTAAGCCCTCAAATGACCTGGTGCATTTTGAGAGGTAAGAAATTATAAAGTCACTCATTTGTGACTTTTAAAATTCTTACTATTCATAGCAGAGGCCCATGATTACTTTAAAGATTGTTACTCATTTTCAGAGTTAGAAGAAATATCATGACAAGTGTTTTAAGTATTCACTGTTAAGAATTTGCCATAGGACCAAGGTACTGCCATTCCCATATGACACCTTTAAAATTTCAATTTAACATCCTAAAAGCTTGCTGTTTTGATTGAAACAATGAAGACATGGTAAGGCAACTCAATGCAAGTAAATAAGAATGCTGTTAAATGTTATGTGATGTTGTTAGTGCTACATTCTGTGAACTAAAAAAAGGATATGCTATCAGACCTGGGTAAAATATTGTGATTGACTCTGTATTTTTCTCAAATACTCATGGAAATATTGATCCCCTCAATATATTAAATTTATTCCAAAGGGCCTCCCTGATGTCGCAGGCTGATGAGCGCAGCGCTGTGAGGCTGTCCGTAGCCTCTGCAGTTTCGGTTCCTTTCCGAATGGCGGCTGCAGAACAACCCACATGGCGTGGCAGCCCTCTCCTGTCTCACCCGCTGCTCCTCTCAGCAGTGTATTTCATCAGTCTGCCTGCTCTGTTCCCTGCTCTGTCTCTGGTGGATCCTCTCACCCTCCCACACATCTGGCTTGTACCCCTATTCTCGTATAAATAAATCTTTAAAAAAAATTATTCCAAGCAAATAATTAAAGACATGTGCAAAGAATTAGCTACAAGTTAGTAAGAATAAAAAAATTGAAAGTAAGCTTACTTTCAGGTTGTTCAACATTAGGGAAATTGTTAAGTAAATAATTGCATATATATACAATAGAACTTTGTTGCAGAGGAGTATTTAATGACCTAAAAGGATGATCCAGATGTACTGTGTGTAAAATGTAGTTCACAAAATTGTATGCATAGCCTTAGTGTTTCACCCCTTTGGGTCATGTTCCCCCTTGAGAATCTGAGTCAAAGTACATTGACTCTCAAATTACTAATGCCTGTCGCCTTTTTTCACAGGCTACTGTGAAAGTTTTGCTTTCAGCATTTTACCCTTGAGTTTTTCCCTGGTTTTCAAGTAAGAAAACCATGTAACACTGAACTTTGAAACTTTCCCATAAATTTTATGTAAACAAAAAGGCTTCATGTGTAACTTGTTTAAGAAAGGATATGATGTCAGACCCGTGTAGGAGACTGTATATGAATCCATATTTTTCTCAAATACTATTGGAAATATTGGTCCTCATTTCCCTATGGAAATATTAATCCCTTCAATATATTGTACAGTAAACAAATTTGTATTGTAAACAAACAGCTTGCTTAAACTCTACTATTTGTTTGGATGGTTTAATATTCTTAGTGCTCTTTTTTTAAAGATTTATTTTTATTTATTTATACATAGAAGAACTAAGGGATAGAGGGATACAGCAGGGTGAGAGCTTTCACCAGAGACAGAGTGGGAAGCAGACAGGTGGATCTTCTGAAATACACTGCTGAGGGGAGCGGCAGGTGAGACAGGAGAGGTCTGCTGTGCCATGTGTGTCAGTTCCCTGGCCGGGGATCAGACTCAAGTCTCAGTGACTGGCAATAGTTTGATAGTGCTGAGACTTTATTTTGGATGGTGGTTCATTCATTCTCACTTGTAAAATACTCAGCACAGAGACTGCCATGCAGAAAACAAACATATAAATGCTGTTAGTTTCGCTCCCATGGTTTTGCTCTTCTACAGTTCTTCATATTTATTGGTAAAAGCAGACATTAATTAAACACTAAAGAAGAAAGGGGGATGGTGCTACAAAGTGGAAATAGAGAGCACTATGAGAGCACATATGGGGGTGTGCAGCCTCTTATAGGGCCCTAGGGAAACTAAGATCCTACGAGTGACTTGAAATTAGGTTAGACACTGGAATAGAGTAGAAGGGAAAGGAACAGCACTTCAAGCAGAGGAAAGAGCCTGTGCAAAGTGCCTGGTGACAACACTTGACCTGGACTCCTATAGATAGGCTTTCATAATTTAAAAAAGCTATATTCTTGTTCAGTCATTAGCAATCAAGAGCAGTGTAAGTATAACTCCTCCAAAACGGACTCCTTGCCATTTTCAAAGTTTGTCTTCTTTAACTCTATTTAGAAAGAAGGTTGGGTGTCCACTGAATTGTGGTGATCTTCCCAATAGCTATAGGGATATGTACTTGGGAAGGAAGCCAGCATGGTTTCAACTGCAAACCTCAGCATTGAACTTCTGGCTCTGAGACATAAATTGCCCTGAAAATTTTAACAGTGTTATCTCAAGTTGTGTTTGAAAAAAAATTAAATTCAGAGTTCTCCCTTCATAAAATCGTCAACATTCTTAATTGATAAATATTATTTTGATATTAATTGGGATTAAATGAGAATGGGACAGCATTTGTTCACTGTTATTTTGCTGGGAAAAATGTTTGGCTTGCCCCATAGTGTGTGTACAGGTGATGGGACTCGCTTCCTGTGAAGTCTGTTTGCATATATAAACAGAGGTAAGTTCACTAGGAATTGCAGGTACTGTAAATTGTTCTGTATGTGCCTTGACTGGACTGAAGCCTCTTATCAAGTTTCAGTTTTATCAAATTTTACAAAAGGCTTGAGTCTATGAAACCAGAGTTTCTGGAAGAGAAAGTTCAGTGTAAGTTCAGAGGCAAAAGATGTGACAGAACTGCTTTACAAACATGAAAGATTGAAACTTTACTTCCCTGTATTTAAGCATTATTAGCCTCCCTCTTCCTGCATAACATCATGTAAGATAACATTGCAAGCAAATGCCCAGACAGATGCTGAATTATTCATAAGAACAGACTACTGATGTGGATTGGAGAGAAGAAATGACAAAACAAGAAATAATAATGTTATTAAGGCTGATAGAGCAAAAGGACATAAGCAAATATGAGTGAACAATATCTTTAGAGATTTGCACCCACAGGAAAGCTGTATGCTGTCACTCAGTTCATGTAGGTGCTTACTTGAGAATAGAAATGACACCTGGGAAATTATCAGTATTGTATTATTTAACATTTTATTTTTAACTTTTCAGCAGTTTCTATAACTAGCGTTATTTAGTCACAGATGTCTTTGTAATCAAGATCCCAGGCTTTTACAGCCATATTTTTTAAAAGTGATGATTTGTAGTATCTCTGGTGCTTGACAATTTGGAATCTTCCGGTCCTTGCCTATTCACTATTGTATTTTTACAACAGATTACGTCAGCAATGGCAATTAGAAGATTTAGAAGCTCTATTCTCGTGCTCTTTTCAAAGAAATATCTAGAGACAGTTTGTTTCTAAGGACTTTGTTGTTCTGTTTTTTCAGATGTGAGCAGTCAAGATAGTATTTAGATTTCAGCCATGTGCCAGTAGAAAATCTCAATGATTACCACCGTGGTTGGAGTACAGACGAGTCAAAAATCTTAAGAGGGCCCTTCTCTTTTAGGAATTTATTCTAGGGTGGAGATATGCTCTCCAGACTTTTCTGATTGATCACATCCACTAAATCTTCCTAGTTTTTTAAGGACCAAATCAGATTTCTTTACCATTTAGCAAAACCATACTTATACTAATTCATATCTTTAAAAATTAAAATGCAGATAGTCGTCATTATTCCTAATTAGGATTTAGAAGGTACATGATGTATCTTACAATGTATTTTTCTTCCATGCAGGCAGTGACTTTTTCATAAAGTCAAATTTGTCTTTTTTTACTTTCACCCTCATTGGCTAGAATAGTGCCTGACACAGAGAAGGTGCTCTATAAATACAGGTGAATAAATTAAGCAAAGCAAGTCAGAACATTTGTATAACCTAAACATATAAACCTTAGTAGTTTAGGACCATACATTTAAGTTACATTTAATGCCCACTTTATGATAACTTTGAGTTTATGTCTGGTCTATGGGAAGTTAACCCTCATCAAATATCCCCAGGGTATTCCAAAGTAAAAAGTTCATTAAAACATAAGCTACACTGGGGCATAGATTTCAGGAATCATAACTGAACTAGCTATTATGATTTACTTTACCATTAAATGTAGAGGGAATCTTCCTAGAAAATAAGACAAACAAGGGAGTATGTAAGCTGTATGGTTCTTCTAAGAAAATAGATGTGTTATATTCATTTGAAGTTATATGATTTTCCCTTCAGGATTTCAGAAGGAATTTACTACAATACTGCTTATATAAGAAATCATGAGGAACTTAAAGGATGCGTTCAACTATTTAATGAAAGAAAAGAAATGATTTCAAATAAGTTTTTCAAGTGTTGTTTCTCAAAAATATCAAGTACAATTAAAAATACTCATCACTTTTTTTTGGGGGGGTATAAAATTGGACATAAAATTATATGCCCCAGGTATATTACTCTCTAATTATCTTACCTAGAGGAGTTAGAAATATAAGTGGTTAGAATCATTGGTTAGATAACTTAAATGTATAAAACTAATACCTTCTTTTGGTTGTGCCTTTTAATTAAAAAATGCCACAGCTTACTTTTAATAGGGATAAGTCATAAACTCATTGTTAAATATAAATGGAAAAGATGCATTAATTTGGGGACATTTAACAGGTGGTAGGTCATTCCTCTTCCATCCTAAGTTAGACTACATGAGACTTATAAGAAGTATTTATTTGTTTTTACCCCAAAATCTTTTAATTTGCTCAAATAACTGAGCAATATTGTGACCGAGAGTTCTGCATCAATTCTGATATAAGAAATGATTTGGGCTTGAATGTTTTTATGAGTATCTATTGCTGATCAACCACTCAGACGATAAACAAACACTGTAGTATATTCCTGTGACTGTCTGCCTTTGAGTAAAATTACAACCTGTAAAATCCATACAAGACTTGTAACTCCTGTGTGGTGGAGTATATTAGCTGCCCATTGAAATGCATGCTCCCATTTCTCAGCCTTTAACTAAGCTCTCACCAGTGGGATGTGGGAGAAACTGATATGGGCAACTTGTACCTCCTTTGCTTAAGAGGAATCTCTGATTCTGTTCTTCCCCTCTAGATGGTTGGAATAGAGCTGTTTTGGAAGCCACATGTTGAAAAGGGCAGAGGTCCTCTCAGCCTGAGTCTTTGAATGACTGTGTGGAATAGCACTGTCTACCAGCACAGAGCCAGCCAGCTCAGACAAAAAAAGACAGATGATTTTCTATATTCTAAATTGGTAAGTCTCCTATTGTAGTCACTTAGCTCACTTTGTTTGATACAACTACCAAAAAAAAAAAAAATCCACAAAATACAAACAAACTGAAAACAGGGATTCTGCCAAGCTGTGCGGGAGCATGACCTAGATCTTTGGTTTTCTGCCTATGACCCTGAATCTCTGTCTCTACCTTGGAATTCATAAAGTTATGTTTCCCCATGAATGCTTGATTAGACTATGTCACAGATTCTGACCACTAACACTGCAACTGAATGGATCAAAAGTCCTCTCACTTACCAGCCAGCCCTGAACTGGAAGGGAAGGAGAAAGGTTAGCCTCTATTCGTTAGTGGTCCTTCCTGGTTTTCCTACTATATGGAAATATGAAGCACAGAAGTGCGCAAGACTCTGAACTATATAGGCCAGAGCCCGTTTCTCTTATTATGAGATCCACTCACCCCACCATCCATGAGTGTGGTTCAATAAGTGATCAAACTCTGACCAACTGGATCAGCTACTCCTTCCTTGGATAGCGGCAGCAAGTAGGTTAGAGATTCCCTTACATCATTCCCCAAGAGGAGAGCAAAGTGGAAATTCAATATGGAAATGTTTCTCCTACTCAAAAAAGTCAGCTATCAAATGTGCTTCCTCAGTTGATCTGTACGACAAATCTAATATGTAGCATTCATGTTAATATTTTTCCAATTATGATTTTGGTTTCCATGTTTGGTAACTCTGGTCTTTTCAAGCCACACCTTCTGGAAGAGAACATGCAGACATTAGGAGACAGACATATAAATAGTGAATCCCCATATAGTAGAACCACTGTTGTCAGTGCCCCCAGCCTAGAATAGGGTCCTGGGTTACTCACAGACAGGTGTATCTTAACTGAGGCAACAGTATCTGAGGGAATTGAAATGTTTTAAATCCAGATAACAAACTATAAAATAGGTACAGTTCTCTCAACCACAAATTGAAACACTAAAATAAAGCAAGAAAATGATCTTTCAGCACTACCATAAAACAGTATTTTATTATGCAACAATATGCAGTACTGTGTTATGCATACTGAGAGCAAAGACCAGGAAAGTTAATTGTTTTCCTTCTCTTACCTAAGTGCTTCAGCTGCTCAAATCCTACCCTCCCTCTGATGCAGTGCAGAGTCTGCAGCAGAAAAGCTCAGTGGTGATGGTATTTGGATGCCAGGCAAGAAACATGGGGAAATGTTTCCCAGGGGTCTGAACAGCAGAAGTCAGGAGAGCAGATGTTTAGGGTCAGGCTTGCAGTGTGCCACAGCTGAGATGCAGCGTCTGAGGGATAAAACTGTCCATATGTTTGTTTCAATTTTTTTTTCTTTGTGTTTGTGACATATGGGACCTTCCAAAGCACAGACCTCTCTTTTCTGCATCGAAGGGCAGCGTGTCTTGCAGATTCTCCTCATCAGCCATTAAAGTTTCCTTGCAGTTATCACGGGGCCCCTCCAGCTCTGCAGTCTGCAGACTTAATCCGCTACTCTAACTGAGGGTGAACTTTCTTGCTAATGATTTTTTCTTTAGTGCTCTGAATGGAGGGACTTGTCCTTTCTTTTCCCTAATAACCCTCCCTCTGGGGAACATGGAACAAGAGCCCTAGAATTGGCTTAAAAGATTATTTGGGTAGCATTATCTGAAAGCATCCTTCCATACCACATCAGCCAGGGCCAGCCCTCAGAGAATTCAGGTATCTAGGTCCTTGACCCCATCCTCAAGCCCCTATGAGTTCTAAAGTTCTCTTTGCCCTCTGGGTTCACCGAGTCTTCCAGCAAATAAATAGGGCTCCTGTTGCCTGCCCTTGTTGCCAAATCCCTAAGCTGGAACTGCAAATTAGCACACCCCTCATTTCTATAGCTTATGCTTTTTCTGACAAAAATCAGACAACAGGTACCTTCATAAAGCTGTCCCAGGTTCCTAACTATAAACTCATGAGCACCAGAGAAGACTCTTGTCTTTCTATTTCTGATGGTTGGAGGGCATCTATCTAATTAACCTGATAACTGTGCCAAATAATTTACACAGATGGTCTGAAGAAGGGGGAGGGAGTTTTACATCCTTTTAAAATTGAGATTTCATCCATCAAAGGACTCTCCTTGTCTGTGCTAGGTTTGGGCATGTGACTTAAACAGGATTTATAGTTTGAAAGCCATTCTGTAATGATCACAGGCAGCTTTTGCCTATAGACTCACAGGATCACAGAAGGTCGGTGTGAGACAAATGTGATACTGTCCTTAATCAGGGTTTCTGGGAGCTGAGGCAAAGTCTTGCAATGACCAGGAAAGAAACTGAGAGCCTAAATCTCATATTTAATATAGTTAAATTGAGAGACTTGGTCCTTAGGTAGCTTGAAAAGAAAGAAAACTAATGTTAAATTTGGAAGGAAATGTAGCAGACTTGTCTGAAAAATTGAGGGCTTTTTTTTAAAAAAGGGCTTGATTGTACTTGAGTGCTCTCTCAAGAAATCCATACGTATGTGATTAATTAGGACAGTTAGCATGGACTGAGGTTGAGTTAGAATACTGCATTCCTATTCTGGCCATCTCTGGTTCATTTTTAATGTATTTTACTTTATAAATAATAATTGAGCAGTTGTTGTGCTCTGGGCATTATACTAAGCCCTTTCCCAATACTTACTCCACACACACACACACACACACACACACACACACAAACTTGCATAAGTTAAGTATCCCTGTGTTCATTTTCTAGATGACAGAAGTGGAGCGAGGAGAGGTTTAGCAATTTGCCAAAAAGCTCACAACTAGCGAGTCTCAAAGCTGGAGACTGAGCTCCCATTTGTCTGGGTACAGGGCTCTTTCCACTAGCTCACACAGCCTTCTACTCTATTTGCAAATACATGAGTCTCTAATGCTTGGTCCAAACAATAAATTCTAGTGGTGTTCAAGTCTAGGTGGTCAAGGGTAGATTTACCATGAAGGAGAGAGCTATTGCTGTTTGAAAAAATATAGAAATGATCTAAAAGATGATTTTCCTTTTAGGTTGAGATTTGCTTCAGAGGAAAATACTGGAAGAAATGGCATGTAGCTGAGAAGGGATCATCACTTGACCTGCTTGTTCCTTCACACCAGGTCAGAAGATTCAGTAGAACATTCTGGGTCCCCATATTTCATTTGCTTTTGGTGTCCACTCTCAATGCTTCCACTATGTAGAGAGAAGTGACCATCCTGAGGTTCTCAGTTTAATGAAACATCTTGCTTGGAGTTTTATGTCAATGGGAATTTAATATAGAACAATACATGCTCCACAATATTTGGAAAAATTAACTTTTAAGAGCAAGGCATTGACATTTCTTTTGTTGCCAGTATTGAGCTAATTTTGTGACAGGGAATTGAGGGGACAACTGAGACAAGAAACAGGACTGAGGGCCTCCATGTACCTGCTTAGTTCTCCACCCCTGTGTATTTGGAATGAGTCAGCACTTTCAATGAGGTGTTTGTTTGCTTGTTTTAATGTTCCTTTATGTCATCTCTAGGTTCTATGCATCTTCTATGTGTAAGTCATGTGTATTTATGTCACATGACTTGATCTTATTAAAGAGAGGAGGTGTAATGTAACAGTAAAAACAAGGACTTTAGAGGTTAATGCATTAATTCTGTCCCTTTCTAGATACATGACCTTGGTCAAGTCATTTCATTGCTCTGAGTTTATGCTGGACAATGGGAGGGGCTGGTGTGTGTGTGTGTGGGGGGGGAATTCTTATCCCAGGCAGCCTAGAGGCTTAAATATAGAACGGTGTGAATGTCCTAATATCTGTCTCACTGTCAATACTCAAAAAAGGGCAACCACTGTTGTTGATTTTTGTCTTTCAAGTTTTTTGGTGAAAGTTTCATGAATATTTTTTTCTTCAGCAGGTACACAACAGGTGTTTGTGTCTAGTCAGCATTATCATCAGTACAGAAAAGGGCAGTAAATGTTCCTGCCTGAGGGTCTCCTTGCCCTCTTGAGTGGCGTCTCCCCTCTCTCTTTCCTATCACCTCCTCCACCCCTTACCATCCACTATTAGATTCTGGGTAGAAAACATAGTCACTCCACTACAGGTTTTAGTGTCATTTTAATTTTAAAAACCCTCTCCATTTCACATAATCATGTGTGGCTTCTGTTAGGAATAATAGACAAAACCAAAACTATTGTGCAGACCAAAGAGCATGTTTGGTGTCAGGTGATTTTTATGTTTTCTCCAACCAGCCACACAATGTATGTCTAACATAAATCCGAGACTCTTTAGGAACAAACTAGGCAAGAAAGATGATAAAACATATTTCAGACTAAAAATTCCACTCAAATCCTTGTTTTTGACCTGAGTAAAAATAAAGAGAGGAATGCTGAATTGTCTACCTCCAAGAAAAGCAGCCTGGATTGGGGGGTGAGGGAAGCACGACCAGTGGGGTGTCATTAACAGGGTCAGGCTGATGTGGTCTTAGCCACACTTCCTGACACACTTGGAAGGGACACTTGGGCACCATTCAGGCTCTAGGCCAGTTCACCTGCACTCTCAGCTCCTGCTGGGGTCACACAGCCACCCCATTATCCCAACAGTCCCCATTCCCTTCCCAGAAGATAAACACCTTCCACTTATTAGAAGTGGAAAAGGAAGCCCAAGTGTGGTAGTGGTAGAGTAGGCAGAATACAATCCGGGCAGTATTTGCAAATCTGAGTGCATGTCTAGAGTCTTGGCTAAAACCTAGACAAGAGTTAGCCTCAAACCTCTGCATAAACCAGTTAGTTTCTTGAGCCCAACTACTTTGTCTATGCTTCTTTTATTCATAATCAGATATCTATTAATTACTTACAAGTGTCAAGTATAGTTCTAGGTTCCCACTATGCCAGGGAAGGGAGTTAAGGGGTTTGGATAAAGGTACAAAGGTAGGTGCAAATCAGTTTTAAAGTAGCTGATTAAGAAAGATTCGTTGAGGTGTCATTCGAGCAAATACTTGAAGGAAGTGAGCGAGTGAGTCATGAGGTGTGTGGGGGGGATGTCTTAAACAAAGGAACTAGCTAGTGCAAAGGCCCTGAGGTAGGAGTCACCCTGATGTGCTGGAAGAACAGTGAGGAGACTGATGTGACTGGAGCAAGTAAGCAAAGCAAACAATAGCAGCAGATGGTGTTAGAGGTATTACAGGAGAATAAAGAGGTGTTACATTGCACGCTGTCTTAGTGCAGACTTGGACTTTCACTTTGAGAGAGGATGGGTTGTGAATCTCAGACTTGAGTTTTGGATGGATCCCTTGGGCTGCTGTGCTGAGAACAGGCTACAGAAGGGGAAGGGTGGGCAGCAAATGAAGAGACTGTTGCCTCCAGATGAGATGATGGTGGTTTTGGACCAAGGTGAAACTGTGGAGGTGATTAGATTCTGGACATATCTTGAAAGTAGAAAGAAGGGGGTTTGTGGTTGCATGGGTAGAATGTGAGAGGAAGGAAGTAGTCAAGTCAAGGGCTCCGAGGCTTTTGGGTTTTCAGTCTGAACAAGAAGCATTGTGTTGATGTTAATTGAGGTGGGAGTTGGGGAGGGAAGGAGATGGAGAATTTAGTGATAATAATAAAATCTGCCCTGCCTCCCTCATGGGATTAAATGTGGAATTTACCCTTTAAAAGTGCCTTACTGTTCCTGATATTCAAGGACTCCTTCCTTTCCTATTCAAAAGCAGTCTGTTCTGTGGGTATTCTCTTTTCTCTCATGCTCAAGTGGTTCTAGTTCGTGGTGGGTAAAGGGTTTCTGGCACATGGACTCTTGGATCTGCCAGGTATTATCTGGGCTATGTATCAGTGGATATTTTAGGAGAGATCCTCACAACCATGACTCAAATATGACTTAACAGTTAATACCTTTATTTCTCCCTAGCAGAATATTGCTTCTAATTTTTTTCTTTTATATAGCAACAGATGTTGCCATGCAGATCTCTTGGTTGCTATGCGATGGTAATGTTACTCTGCCCCACGATTGGCCAGGGCCTCCTAAGCTGTGTGGTTCTCACTTGGGCGACTGACACTGAGCTGTTACTATGGTGAACTTTACAATTTCCTTTGATTGGTGGAATTCAGAAATAGGTCATCAGTGGAATTCATTATATTCTGTAAGCAAAAATGAAAAATAAACATCATAACTTCTCCCTGTCATCAATATCAAGGAAATGTGACACAATGACATAAGGGTCTTTAGATGACTTAGGATCCTTCTGATCACAGAAGAGTGATGAGGAACCTGTGCTAAATTTAGGTGGGAAATATTTTCCCTCTTATTTTGCCCTTGATTATTTAGAATTAAGGGCACTGGGCTGACCAGAGTTGGGAGGACGGTGTATCTAGAATGAAATGTAAACTCCCTTCTCTGGGGGTCTAAGGGTGACATTGGGAGCCTCGGTGTTGAGGTAGGAGGACTGAGGGCTCTGGGTAGGACTGATTAATTCTGTTTCTCAGGACAAAGCATCCTCCCAGCAGTAGGAAGCTGCCAAGACTTGGCTCATCAGACTCTCCCCCCAGAAAGGAACGTCACTGAGTGCTCACGGCTGCAGATGGCTTCACACAGGGCCTGGAGTTTCCAAGCAGGGCTTATGTTAGCTGAATTCTCCTCTCCCTCAGCCCCACCTCAGCTACTCACAGCTGGGTTCACAGGATCTGGTGAGGCAGACCTCAACTCTTCTCTTAACAAATGGGAAAACAGAGTGGAGGAAGGGATTTTAACCCTTCTAATTTTAATTAAACTCCCTTCTCTACAAGAATAAGTGGGAGAAAGCTAGAAGAACCTAGCGGGAGGGATGAATTATTTCAAGTACATCAGATCTGCCTTTCTCTAACACTTGCCTATAGTGATAGGTGTGGGGATGGGGTGGGGGCAGGGCGGGGGGAGTGAGGGTTGAGACTGTGTGGGAAAGAGAGAGTTAGGGAGCCACAAAAACAGAATAGGTGGCTGATTAGGACACTGGGACTAATATGTGACACCCAGAGAGGATAATTTCTAAGACTCTCTTTTTATATGGCAAAATTAATTTTAGTAATAATCACACAATGAAACCAGTAATTATAATAATAATAACCAGAAAAGAAATGTTCTTTTATAGAACTTTATATCATATCAATAAAAAAGAAATATTATAATTCAAAATAGGAAAAGCGTTATGGAATAATACATTTGACTTCATTCATGTAACTTCTAAAAAAAATGAAAACATAGATTTACGCATTAGCCTTTCATAGTAATGAGTAATGAATAGTATATTTTAGTTTCTTTTTATAATTCTGAAAATTGTTCAGTCACTTGTTAAACTTTTTTCCCCATATTTATGAAATGTTGCTTTATTTTTAATCAAAAGCATTTTTATTCATTTTAATTTTGAAAGTTTCCTTTCACTTGAAGCAACAGATTAAACAAATAAGAAAACTCTGAAACCAAGGATACATCTGGGAGTGATGTATAAAAATCTATTTCATAATAAATGTCAGAAAGTTTAAACCCAATTAAAAAAACCTCTAGTAGTCACAGAATGACAGTGTTGAAACAATTCAAGCTCTGTTTGTCTCTACCATCACTGTGGTAGCGTTGTTTATTCTGAATCAGTTGTTTGAACAGGAATATGCAGTACCAGAGAGGTTGGAGACTCGTGCCCAAAGCAAGCTTTGTTAAGTACACTCTCAAAATAAATGCATGAAGTTAATTCTCTGAATCAACTTCCATGTAGAATACAATGTTTACTAAAGGAGAAGCAATAAAAAATGTGCTGAATTGAAACTTAAATTTATATTGTTAAAACTGAACAGCAACTGTAGCAATTTCTTAGTCCAACAAAAGATTTTTGTGTGGGGTGGGTGGGGAGTTGGGGGGGAGTAGCTTGTTACTGATAGCAGTTGATTGTCTAGAGTAGTCTGCCACAGTGATAATTGAAAGAAAATTGGATTTTAGTTGGTTTTATTATTGTTTTTAAATCCTCTCCAGGTCTAGTACCCATGGATTACCTGCCCTTAGAAGGGAACACTTCTCCTGCCCCTGCTACCACTCTGAAAAAGAGTCACTACGATTGTGCCTTCCTAGAGCACAAGAGTAACAGGCACAACAGAGACAGATGCAGTTGGTCAGCAAATATCTGACAATTTTTCTGACCCTGGCACAACCAAATGGACTTTTTTTCTCTTCTTACTATCCTATAAAACAATAAAAACAATCACGCATCATTAACTTAAATGTTCTTTTTTGCTCATAAAAACATTAATGACTCCAGAGAATGTACATGCTATTTGTAATAACCCTCACGTAGCCTATCATTTCCACCTGGATTTTTGTCATCTTATCCTGTTTCATGGCATTGTTTTTGATCCCTAATTTTATTTTTCTCTGCACTCAGTGTATATTTACTGATAAAACATGTGGCATGCTTTGCCAACCTTTAGAACTGGTTTAGTCACAAGGAGTGATGGAATCAGGGACGTGGACTTGCAGGTCCCCTTGAGGGCTGGGGGCTAGAATGAATGGAGAAGGAAGGAAGAAGAAAAACACGCAGAAGTCACGACTTGCCCTTCTAGGTTTGCACTGTATGACATGCTCCCTTTTTTTCTTGTCACCTCATCAGACAGATATATTTAGATCCACCCTTGTATTAATAGATGGTTTCCTGGGTAGGGTGATTTAAAAGTTCTGCTGCCCGAAATTCTACCATTAGTTCTTTATATTCTTTTAAGTTAAATTAAAGGGTCTCAACAAAAGCAATTACCTCTGGAGGGCAGGTTCCTCTGGGAGATGTAACTCCCTAATACTTTCATATAAATGGGAGTACTTGATTTTTTCCTCTATTTATCTGATCAGCACAATAGGGACCCTGGATACTGAAATGTCATGGAGACACCTCTCATCTCAGCCCTGCCCAGCTTTGAATGTGTGTCATTACTTTAAGGAATTCCAATTCTTACTCTGAAGTAAACATCAGACAGAGACCCACCCTGTTGATGATAGGTCTGAAGGAAGCTCACATGTAAAGGATAACGTGTTCTAATTTCTCCTCTGAGATTCAGAGCATCCTCCTGACCTACAACACAGTGTTGTTGTACAGTACCTTGCCCCAAGAGTGCCAGAGACTCCATGTTATCATCTGTGTCTCATTCTTATTCTACTCACGTATGTCTGGGGTGAGGGCCCTTTGAGATTTCTTTTTCTCTTTGTTTCAGGCTCCATAATAGCAATGGACCCACGCTTCTTAATGCAGTGAGGGCAGGTGGCAGCAAGCCAAAGTGGCCTCTGTGGAGTACGTTTGCAGGAGTGACGTTTTCAGCACGCTTTAAAGAATCAGAAACCAGGCAGGACAAAAGTCCAGATTGACAGTGTGCCCCTAAGAAGGGTGCTGCACCAAGGTTTTACAAAAAAAAAAAAAAGAAGAAAAGCATTTTCTTTTCTATTGAATTGAGTTAATGTTCTATGCCAGCTTTTGTTCCTGGGAGCTTTGTGTACATGCTGTGTGTGCGCACACACACATCCACATGACTAGTTGCTCACACATCTGCTACCTGAAAAAATCAAATAGACAAGTTGTAGTAATGACATGACGCTGGAGAATGCTACCATATGCACCATGTAATATTACATCACAAAAATGGTAATTAGACCCAGGCCCTAAACAAAATGATTAAAATTCAAATCTGAATGTGAAAGAAAATGGAACTTTAAAGGGAAGAGTGTAGAAAAGGTCATAGGAAGTTATTGAAACAATAACTCGCTCAATAATTTTTATGTGGACCCTGGTGATAGTAAATACCAGAATAAGACTGGAAGCAAATCTAGTGCTCCCTTTGCCACACTATATAAAGGTGCGGCAGGACACCTTGTAAATGGAATGCATTTTACACTGTTAGCCTGAAAGCGTTTATTCTGAGGGTTAATTTCTGCACCTCCCTTACAGACTTGCTCTCAGTGCTGCTTGGTCGTGGCACATGAAGAAGGAGGCTCCCAGCTCACATTCCTCCTGTTTTCTTGGCAGCTGCACCCTGGTGGACTACACCAGTATCCCAGGGTTAGTTGGAGCTGTTGTTTTGCTCATGGATCCTTTCTTCCTTCAATTCCTATGAAAACATGCCTCAAAAAAGGATTGTGAGTTTTTGCTCCCTTTCTTTTCTGAGCAAGAAATGTGACTGATATGATTAATGAGCTCAGCTGGACTTTCCTCAGTGGGCTGAGGGGAGGAGTGGATTCCCAGAACGCTTAGGAACGGGAAGAGACCCAGCATGCTTTGCTGGCAGTTAGCCCTGGGAAATGCCAGGACTTGGAGAAGGTGTCCTTTCCCAGTAGGATTGCCTATCGTGGCATGACAGAAACTGCCACCCACCTACTCATAAAGAATAATTCCACCCCTCTGACAGCTGTGTGTTCCCTTTGATTCAAAGATGTCCCTGTTAAATGTGGCAACACACGAATTAATGGGGGAAATGGGCTTGCATGCCATCTAGAGAGGGGCTTAGCTAAGAAGGAGAACCAGGTGAGAGGGAAATGACCTGAACCATGACCAGCTCCAGTTCCCCACTTTGGAGACACTGTTCTTGCTTCCTAAACCTTACTGAGTTTAGACCATGATTGTTACCTTCTTGGTAAAGGTATAGTGTTTATTGTCCTGTGTGAAATCAATAAGATTTTCTTTCTTTTGAGAGATGTCTCTTCTTGGTGAAGGGAGGTCTCTGAACTGGGTGCACACAGGACAGTTACCCTGGCTGTGCCTTTCCTGGGTGAAGGGCTCCAGCCAGGGCTGCACTGGCCTGCTGAGCTTGCTGAGCTGCACCTGGCCCAAGGCCCGGTGGGTCAGCCTAGGGAAGTCTGGGGAAAGAGCACCTTTGTTGAACTGGTTTGCATTCTTCTGGTTTGCATAAAGTTCTCTTAAAGTACTAGTGGTTATGTGCCCAGGATCACAAGAGGGTCCAGGAGAGCATTCTAGGCAGTTTCACTACAAAAATAGTTTTGTTGCAAACATTTTCACCGCATAACTAATTGGCTATAAAGAAACTTTGCTGTGAAAGAAAAAAAAAAACACCTAATTGGTTGATGCTTTGATTTAATGTCTCTATCAACAAATCAATCAACCAACTACCTTTGGCAGATTTACTTAATATATTTAAGCTAGTGGTGAGTTTGGTTTTATTTCTCCATTGGCAAACTAAGAAACCAACTCTTTGCAAACTAATGTGCTATGCAGTATGTGATTTTGCTTTTCACTCTCTAATTTCACACTTCCTGTAAGTTTGATCACTGAAAAAACGTTTTTTAAAGGTGTAATACTGTGAACAAATGAAAGACTTGGAATGCAAGGCTTAGGAACATTCCACAAGAGCAAATCAGCTCCCTGTCCAGTGAGGCCATGAATCTCTGCCCATTTTTAACATATGCAAGTATTTTGTTTTGCAATTAATTTTTCATATTTTGTGTTGTTGTTTTGAATGTCTCTCTTCTCGTCTGCTCTTTTATCTTTTACTGCACAACCGCCTGATGACCAGTTATGACACGAAGTGTTTGCTGCAAAAATGCTTGTAGAGAAACCACAGGAAACAGCCAGGAGCGTGTGCAGTGGCAGTCCGACATTGACATGGTGGCTCATGGGCCACCTTAGTGGAGCCTATCATCTTCAGTTTTCTGCTTATTACCCTTGTACCTGAACAGTGACAAAACCTTGACTGTCAAAAGTTATGTGAATGACTGTGCTGGTCTGAGAGCCTTGAATGAGGTCCCAGGCTCATGGGTCCCTTTATTCTGAGAGGGCTCCTAAGACCTGCATTTTCCATCCAACTCTATTTAGTGTATTTAACCTGTGAGTCATTTAACCTTGTGACATTCTTGTTTCCTTACCTGTAAAAAAGGGGGTGACAATTTTCACATCGATCAATTGTCCTGAGGATTAAATCAAAGAATATTCTGGAGAACATTTTAAGACCTGTAATATCCTGAACAAATGCAAGCGTCAGGAATGATCATTATTCCCCATGCACACTTAGCCTCTGATTCACCTGGGGATGGGAAGCCAGCTGTTCTTGTTTCCACTTTGTACAGTGGCCACTTCAAAGTCTTGCTAAGTCTTAATGTGCCTGCATGAATTGAGCCCCTGTTTTCTGGAAGCAAGACTGTACCATGAGCTCATTGTTGCTTTGCTGTAGAAGATGTCTTTAGAGATAAATAACACTGCTTATGGGAACTTCAGAAAGAAGATCTTCCTTGTGCCATAAAAAAAGATTTAGCTTTGTGAAGCTGAGTATCTATGGAAATTAGATATTCAAAAGACAAAAGATTAGGGGACAACCAAAGACAGGAATTTATTCACTTTAAATGAATCGCTAATGTTTTTGTTAGTTTATAAATGTTTGAGTCTAACTGAGACAAATGACAATCTCTTGGGCTGTATCTTTCCCACTCCAGCTTGCCACCTGCATCACTCCCAGATGTTTTCAAGATCAACCTCTCTCTGAGTCTTTCTCCAGAACTCTGTAACTTTCTCAGCTTTATTAAAATCTTCAACAGGTGACTCCACAGCTAGGTTGATGGATTAGGTAGTAATTGAGCCTAAGAAATTCACGTGTATCCCATTGCTAATGACTAAAATCCTGCTATTAGCCACTGTTTTTTAGATCAAGAAGTTATCTCCTATTAAAATCCAAGTAATCCCTGGAGAAGTTGCATATTACAACTGTTTTGCCTTAGTGTGAAGGGCTTAGAGGCCAGCAGACTTTTTCTAGAAAGGATGACATACTTAATAGCTTAGGTTTTGAGAACCAAAGAACTGTATTGTAACCGCTCAACTCTGTCACTGGAGGGTGAAGGCAGTCAGAAAAGGCCCATAACGAATGAGCATGGCTGGTTTTTATAAAAAGGAGATACATAAGGCCTGTGTGCTGCAGTTTCTGACCCCAGCTGAGAGCAGGGAGGGCAACACCTGCACCTGGTGTGGGGGAGGGGAAGTGACCAACAGGGTGTGGGCTGTGGCACAAAGAGTCCCCGGAGAGGTAAGTACTGTTTAGGCATTTAAATATATATTTTTTTTTGGTTGAACTCAATCAGTTTGTTTACTACATATATTTTTTACATTTTTCTATTTGGTAGAAGAGGGACATGTTTTTCTACTCATTCTAATTTTATTTAGTGTATTAGTCTTATTTAGTATCTTGATAGTGAAAGAGAAGGCAGCTCCCATTTTATTATATAAACCACTTAGAATAGTATTCATGTCATGAAGTTCCTAAACATGAAAGTGCTTGAGAATACAAATAAATTTCAAATTGTATCATGCTTTCCCCCTCCTCTACACTGAATGCTTTTTGATGCTTGAATTACATTACAGGTGGTCTGAGAAGTGAGTGGTGTTCTGATTTCCTTGAAGCTGTGCATGAAAGATGCTTTTCTGGGTCTAGGCAGCATTTTATTTCAGGATCAGTGGTGGCTGATGCCTGGTGCTTAGTCTTAACTGTGACACGTTCTTGAGGTAGAAAGAGAAGTATTTGTAAACTGTTTCCAGCCTCATTCAGGTGTGGGGTAGGCAAGTGAGGGAAGTGCACTGACCATGGAGGGTGTAAGATGGTGCTACTGTCCATGGAGGGTGTAAGATGATGGTGTCCCAGGAGCAAGGTGGATTTGCCCTAACACTCTCCTCCTTTTTGTCATTCCCTCCTGTGACATACAGTGCAACATGGAAGATAACAAATTTAGAATAAGTAATAGAGCATGAAGCTGTGAACTAGGCAACCGGGAAGACTAAGATGGGGAGTGGGTCTGTAATGGGGACTTTGAATTGGTGCCTTCATTTTACTGACTTCTCTCCACCTTTGGGAATGCACTAATACTTTGGAGACAGCCTAATTATCTTTTTATACATTCATAAAGAAGTTTATTTTTGGTAAAGACACTCAAATTGGAACACACTTGATTGGTTTGCATTGGAAAAGTAATTTGGGACTCCTCATCCAAATTACATTAAAAATGCAGAAATGCATCACACTTATGTAGTCTAGTCTACTTACTGTATCAGGGAGCTAGAGTAACATCCAAATTATAAGGTCTGTATATGTTTTGTGTCTTTAAATATGAACTAGTAAAAGAAAAACTTTGCTTTTAAAAGGGGGCTATTAACATTCAGTAGATAGTTTATACATGAACCCCTTCCTCCTCCTGCAGAACATTGTTAAGAGAAAGGACAGAAGACCCTCACAGGGAAGGGTGCTACTGTACCTGTATTAAGGTGCTTCCAGAGAAACAGAAACAAGGAGCATGTGCAAACACATATCCATTCAATTCTTTTTTTTTAAAGAATTATTTATTTATTTATAAAGAACTGGGGTACAGGCCAGATGCGCAGGAGGTGAGAGGATTCCCCAGAGACAGAGGGGGAACAGAACAGGCAGACTGATGAAATACACTGCTGAGGGGAGCAGCGGGCGAGACAGGCGAGGTCAGCTTCACCACGTGGGACCCTCGCGCCCCCCCACCCGCATCCCCCCACTGGGATCAAACCTGTGCTGCAGAGGCTGGGACAGCTTCACAGCGCTGCGCTCAACTGCCTGCGCCACCAGGGGAAGCCCTCCATTCAATTCTTGTTATTCATAGTAGTTATATTCCAGAAAGTCACCACAAACACTGAACTAGCAATACTGAACCGTGGCTCCCAGGGGAAAATATAAGGCTAGGTTCCTGTGAGCCTCTGGTCATATTTTAAGCAGCCTATCAAGACATCACCTTGTTTTGTCTGTGTTTCCATTTAAAAGACTTACTTATTTACTATATTCCTATTTATTTACTGTACAGTGTTGACTCGTTAACACTGAGCTCATAACCAACAGTAATATAACTCACTCCTGAGTGAAATTCATCTAATGTATGTTTTCATAAGGCCCATCATAGCCTTCTGGGATTGGGAACACTAGACCACATTTCAGGCCTATGCTTAGGAGCTATTTTAAGCAGCAAAGTCACAAACAAAGCACAAATATACGAAAATTGTGGTACTAAATAGATTGGGGAAGGACATGTGTTTATAGTTGACAAGTGAACAAGGAGGCAGAGTGTTCCCCATACAGCTTCAGCTGGGAACATGCCCATTCAGTGACTTACATTTTTCTCCACTGTGCATGTGTTGATAAATGACCACAGAAGTGCTGAGAATACCAGTTTGAGGATTACAAATACATTTTAGCAAGTAGGCAAATTAACAGATAAGGAATCTGTGAATAGTGAGGACTGACTGCATATATAACAAGATTTATTTCAAGGAGTTGGCTTACACAGTTGTGGGGACTGGCAAATCTGAAATCTCTGGAGCATGCTGGCAGCCAGGCGACTGGCATCTCTGTACTTATGAAGAATTTCTTCATCTTCAGAGAAACCTTCGTTTTGCTCTTATGGCTTTTATTTTGGTTCTCTTAGTAACTTTTTTTATATTTTATTTTATTTTATATATTTTTCACATCATTTTTCATTTTTGCACAACATATGCATTTTCATCTTGGTTATATTCCCCATACAATTCCCATCCCCCTTATTTTGACTCTAATCCCTCCTCCCCTCCCCCCCATAGTGTGTCTCTGGTTTGTATTTGCTTGTTGATTTTGATTTTTACTTTATTATAATTAGTCTTTTTCCTTGTCCCTTATTTAGGTTTTCTAAATTCCTGCTATGAGTGAGACCATCCAGTATTTTCCTTTTTCTTTCTGGCTTATTTTGCTGAGCATGATCCCTTCCAGCTCCATCCATGTTGCTGCAAATTGCATGAGTTTACCTTTTTTGATTGCTGAGTAATATTCCATTGTGTATATGTACCACATCTTCTTAATTCAGTCATCTATTTTTGGGCATTTAGGTTGTTTCCATAGCTTAGTTATTGTAAATAGTACTGCCATAAACATAGGGGTGTAGGTGCCCTTTTGAATTAGTGATTCTGTGTCCTCTGGGTAAATACATAGGAGTGGAATTGCTGGATCATATGGAAGCTCCATCTTTAGCATGTTGAGGAATCTTCACACAGCTTTCCATAGTGGTTGGAGCAGTTTGCACTCCCACCAGCAGTGCAGGAGAGCTCCTTTTTCTCCACATCCTTGCCAACATTAGTTGTTGCTAGTTTTTTTTAATATGTGCCATTCTCACTGGTGTAAGATGGTATTTCATTGTAGTTTTGATTTGCATTTCCCTGATTGCAAGTGATGCTGAACATTTTTTCATATGCCTGTTGGCCATTTGCATTTCCTTTTTGGAGAAGTTCCTTTTTAGCTCTTCTGCCCATTTTTTGACTGGATTATTTACTTTGTTTTTGTTGAGTCTCATCAGCTCTTTGTAGATTTTTGTGATCAGTCCTTTATCATTAGTGTTGTATGCAAAAATTTTCTCCCAGTCGGTGGGGTGTCTCTTTGTTTTGGTTACTGTCTCTTTTGCTGTGCAGAAGCTCTTTAGTTTGATGTAGTCCTAGCAGTTTATCTTTGCCTTCACTATCACTGCTTTGGGTGATGAGTCTTTAAAGATATTGCTGAGGTGTATGTCATGTAGTGTTTCGCCTATATTTCCTTCTATATATTTTATGGTTTCAGGTCTTACAAGCCCATAGTCAATATTATTCTCAATATTATTCTCAAAAATGAAAAGCTAAAAGCATTTCCATTAAGATCTGGAACAAGACAAGGATGTCCACTCTCACCACTGCTTTTCAATATAATACTGGAAGTCATAGCCAGAGCAATAAGACAAGAGAAAGACATACAAGGAATCCAAATAGGCAAGGAAGAAGTCAAACTATCACTATTCAAAGATGATATGATAATATACATAAAGAACCCCAAAAACACCACAGAAAAACTAATTAAACTAATCAATCAGTTTAGTAAAGTGGCAGGATACAAAATCAACACACAAAAATCAGTAGCCTTCCTATACAAAAACAATAAATCTGAAGAAGAAGAAATCAAGAAAACCATCCCTTTTACTATTGAAACAAAAAAAAATCAAATACTTGGGAATAAACCTAAGTAAAGGACCTATACAAAGAAAACTGTAAAACACTGTTAAAAGAAATAGAAGACGACACAAAGAAATGGAAAGACATCCCATGCTCATGGATTGGAAGAATTAACTTTATCAAAATGGCCATCCTACCAAAAGCAATTTACAGATTCAACGCTATTCCAATAAAAATTTCATGACATTCTTCAAAGAAATAGAACAAATATTGATGAAATTCATATGGAGCCAACAAAAACCCTGAATAGCCAAAACTCTCCTGAAAAAGAAGGGAATGGAGGCATCATACACCCATATTTCAAGCTATACTACAAAGCCATAATAATCAAAACTGCATGGTTTTGAAACAAGAACAGACCTATGGACCAATGGAACCAAACAGAAAATCCAGAAATAAACCCACAGATTTACAGTCAACTAATCATTGACAAAGGATCAAAGAATATGCAATGGAGCAAAGAAAATTTGTTCAATAAATGGTGCTGGGAAAACTGGGTTGCTACATGCAAAAGAATGAAGCTTGACTACTACCTCACACTATGCACAACAACCAACTCAAAATGGATTAAAGAACTAGACATAAGCTTTTATGGCTTTTAAGTGATTGGATGAGACCCACCTAGATTATTAAGAATAACTTCTTTTACTTAAAGTCAACTGATTACATATGTTAACCACATCTACAAAATGCTTTCACAGTAAACCTACACTAGTGCTCTATTGAATAGCCAAGTTGATGCATTGAAGTAAAAAGAACAAACCTTGGCACCCAATTTAGAGTCCAAGAGAATGGCCATGGAGGAAATCATCCCTCTGCCTTTTTCTAGAAAACCAGTGTGAGAGAGCAGTAACCCATAAACTTCCCTATGACTGGGGCTAGTGTTTGCTCAGTGGACTCCAAGTCCCCTCTGCAGAGGGACCACAGTCAGAGCACTGACCATAGTGCGGGTGATGATAGCTGCTTATTTTGAGGTGTTAAAAAGGGACAGAGACTTCTGACTCACCAAAGATCACCCATCTTTTTTTCTAATTAAATGCTTTTTCTGTGCCCATTGACTCAGGCTTTCTTCTCTGAAGCTCATCCAGAGGGATCTGAATGCAGAATGGACAGAAGATCCTTTTTGCCAAGGAATTAATGAAAAGGAGTAATTCCCTGCCCTGAAATGAATAAGAAGACCCTGCCTGCTCCTACTACATGTTTATGGACTTCAAGATGTGCATGTTATTCTGAGTTTTTTTTTTTAAGATTTATTTATTTTTATACAAGAACCGGGGTACAGGCCAGATGTGCAGGAGGGTGAGAGGATTCACTGGAAACAGAGCGGGGAACAGAACAGGCAGGCTGAAGAAATACACGCTGAGGGGAGCAGTGGATGAGACAGGAGAGGTCTGCTTCACCATGTGGGATTCTTGCCAGCCGGCCAGGACCAAACCCCTGTTGCAGAGGCTGCGGAAAGCTTCACAGTGCAATGCTCAACCACCTGTGCCATGCCACATCTGAGTGTTTTAAAGGTAGGATGGGAACTGCCTTGCACTTCAATTATAAAGATACTAAATAATACTAATACACTTGGGCCTCCCTGGTGGCGCAGGCAGTTGAGAGCAGGGCTGTGAAGCTGTCCACAGCCTCTGCAGTGCGGGTTCAATTCCAGCCAGCCAGGGAGCTACCCACATGGCGCTATAGACATCTCCTGTCTCTCCCCCTGCTCCCCTCAGCAGTGTATTTCAGTCGGTCTGCCTGTTCTATTCCCTTCTCTGTCTCTGGTGAATCCTGTCACCATCCCGCACATCTGGCCTGTATCCCGGTTTTTGTATACAAGAATAAAAAAATATTTAAAAAAAAGACTAATACACTATATAATCCTGTATGTTATTGGGCAGTAGTATTATTGTCCAGTCTCTAAAACATCTCCCCATCCACTTGAGCCCATCATGGTTAGGAGAAGAGGGAAGAGGAATTGTGTCCTGTGCCGTGGCCCCTTGCCATTCGAAGTGTGCTACATGAATAGCAGCATCAGCATCCCCTGAGAGCTCCTTGGAAATGCAGAACTCCAGGACTACTGACCCAGAATCTGCATTTTTAGCAAGATACAGGTAATGCATATGCTCAGCAGTCATATAAGCATGTTCTTGCTAGCTATCTGGAGTCTGCAGTCCTTCTACAATCACTGTTTTGGTCTTGAGTCCCAACCCTTCTTTCCACTTGTTGAATCTTTTTCTTTTAAAGATTTATTTTTATTTATACAAGAGCTAGGGTACAGGCCAGAGTCATGGGAAGGTGAAAGGATTCACCACAGACAGAGCAGGGAGCAGAACAGGCAGACAGACCAAGGGCGCTGCTGAGGGGAGCAGCGAGCAAGACAGTAGAGGTCTGCCTCGCCATGGGGGATTCTCCCCGGCCAGCCAGGAATAGAACCAGAGCCGCAGAGGCTGCAGACAGCTTCACAGCCAGGCGCTCAACCTGCTGTGCCACTGGGGAGGCCCACCACTTGTTGAATCTGATATCCTGAGCAGTCCTGAGCAGTCCCCTCCATCCTGCTTCTCACATTCGTAAGCACTAGAATAACTCCACCTACCTAGCCGGTGCATTTTCCCTTCCCCTGGTTGGGCATGACCTATTCTCACGCCCTCCCTAGCAGCGCTATCTCTGCCCAGTTCTGTCCATGTTCCTGCCAGCTTCCCTCCCCCTGAATGCTTGTTGGTCTCTACATGCCAGAGTGTGGGGGTGGAGGAAGTGACAGAAACTTCCTTTTCAGAACTGGCTTGGACAGATTCAACACTGATGAGCACAGTTTGGAGAGGAAGTAGAATCAGTTGAGAGAGTCAAGGAAGAGGGGGTCAATTTCTGGATATCTCACATCTGGAGTGAACTGAGATCAACATATGACTTCTAGGGCCTCCCCGGTGGCGCAGCGGTTGAGCGCTGGGTTGCGAAGCTGCCCGCAGCCTCTGCAGTGCCGGTTCGATCCCCGGCTGCTCCCCGGCCACCAGAGGAGGGTCCCACATGGCGCGCAGACCTCTCCTGCCGCCCGCTGCTCCCCTCAGCCGTGTACTTCGGTCCTTCTGCCTGTTCTGCTCCCCGCTCTGGCTCTGGTGAATTCTCTCACCCTCCCGCGCTTCTGACTGTACCCAGTGCATGTATAAACAAACAAACAAACAAATAAATAAATAAAGCATGCCTCTATAAAAAAATTAAAAAAATTAAAAAAAAAAACATATGACTTCTATTTAAGCCTCCATTGCCTCAATTCTAATTTGATCAGAAAACTGTTAAGCCAGTTTGAAAGCTTAATCTTTTTCCATACATTTGCTATTGAATTGCGATCCATGGCAAGCAAAGAGTTACAGTGTTGACTTTACTAGAAGTCTGGTGGTCCCTTTTGTTCTTGATTAAGCATGGATTCCATTAACCTGTCACTATGGAATATCACCATGCTATGGAGTCAAATGGTTAATTGAGTGATATGCCTTAAATAGCATAGCTGTAAGTATAAAAGCCATTTTCAAAACCCCACATTTTATGATTTTTTTGAAGGAGGAATTTTCACTGTGAAAAACAGCTTTAGGTTTGGACAGCAGTTATTTCCTTTTCCTTGCATTATGACTACAGAAGAAGGCAATGGATTAGTTCTAAAAGAACCTCAAGCTTTTCCCACTTAAAATATGTCCATTTCTAAGCTCACTTCCCATATCTCCAGAAGTAGAGAATGTATTGTCACAAGCTGAACAATCAACCACAACCACAAGTATCATTTTCTTGACTTGTCTGAACCACCACATGGTTAATTTGATTGCCATTGGACCAGATGGATTAAGTGCACGTCCCTGGATGAGCAGATCCACCAGATCAAAGTAAATTAATTCTATAAGCAAACTGATTTACACCTGCCTGGAACACTCTGAGCTACTGCACCACACAGCTCTAGGAAGTGTCTTTAATGTCCATGTGACTGGTGCTCTTGTGCAGAGCACAACCTGTGGGGCTGCGTGTGGTAGCCCGGGGAACATTCTTTTCTTGGTTCTGTGTGTGGTGAGTGCACTGTCATCCATTGGTTTCAGCTCAGAGTATTATCTCTTTAGAAAGGCTTCCTTGATCATATAATACAGAGGAGTTGCACTCTTCTCATTTTGTTTATTTCCCTCAGGATACTTGCAATAGTCTCAAATGCTGTAGTTTAGACCCTTCCTCTTTACAACAAGCTGGGATGTTGCCTGCTTGCTAGAAGGCTGCTTGATATATAGTGAGTGTTCAATATTTGTTGAATGGATGAATGAGATACTCCATATGTACATTTGAAGCAGGGTCTATAAAATGGGAGATTACTTTGGGAATCTTTTACCCTGCAATTTAGCATTTGATCACCAAAATGCTATAGTAAACTTTTCCCATGGTTATTCTTTCTGAAATTTTTGTTTTGTAAAATTTCTTCTGTCCTGTTTTACTTTGCTTGTCTTTTCTCTGCTGCTACCTTAAGGAACAAATACTATTAATACTTAAGTTATAAATACTATTAAATATTAAACCTTCCCAAAATGAAAGAACCAATTGATACAGGTACAAATTCAAAGTGGCGAAAACTAGGATAAGGCAAGACATAAGCAGTTAACTCTGACAGTTTTTAATTATTCAAGCTATCCCTATGTTAAGAACTGAGAGGGCAGGAGACCATCTTTCCTGATTTTCAATACTTTGCTCAAAATCAGAAAGATATTCCTGTAAAATATGTTTTTGAGTATGGTAAAAATGTTAACAGCAGTCTAAGGAAAGAACAGAAGAGTTGTCACAGGTAATACACGATTAATTACCAAATTATTGTGCAACCACGATGGCCTATGAATATGTTTAGCTTGAGATAGAGAAGATTTTGTGAAGGTTGGCACTAAGCCAGAAGGTCTTAATGGGATTCTTGGTTTGAACCTAAACTATCTTTACCAGCCAAACTAGAATATTTCCTACTATATCTGATAGTGGAGCAAACAGCTCTTGAAATTACTTTCATGGATAAATTGTAAGGGTACTTCTACGGGGGATCAGAGAACAGAAGGATGGGTAGGACTGTGGTCTGAGCCTGTGGAAAGAAGGCAGGTACCCAAGGAGCATCTTCCTAGAAGCATCTGAGTCTCAGGGCTGTAAATAGTGTCCCCCTGGAGTTCAGGGGATGGAGACTGGCTTAATACAGTTGACTTGAAGACTCTGGGGGCCACAGCACTGTCACCTTGAGGGTTGAGGCTTGGGGTCATCAGGAGAAAAGACATTATGGTATTTGTGAAAAACTTGAACAGGAGTGGCTACCTCAACCAAAAGCATAAACATGGTTTAAGGGTGGCTGGAGCAGGAGAAGAAGAACATGGCAGGGGTCATGTGTCTTTGGTATGCGGTGAGTATGTGTCAAATATTGCCAGGGGTGAAATTTCTGGGTGTGACTTGGAGGGGCCTCAGAGGTCTTGCATCACCTAGGTGGGGCCATGTAGGGAGCTGCTATTGGAATGATTCATATGCCAATAAAGCTAGAGCCACGCAGGTTAGAGAGTTTGAATGCAGATATTTGAAATGAAGATCTGGGCTCATAATGTGGCAGAAAGATGTGAGCAAAACATTGGCATTAGGAATGTACATGCTGTAGTCTAGAAGAGTCCTGTAGGGGGTAATGGAAAACCAGGGTGTCAAAAAGATAGTGTCCAGAAGCAGAAGGCCTGACTTGCTAATGGAAAGGTTTGTTGGAGGTTGATGAGTATGGTGCACAGAAAGCAGCATTCTGAAGATTAATCAGCCAGGGGTTTTAACAGTAGTTTTAAACTTGCTTTAGCAGTGGAAACATTCTGTGAAATGAAAACTAGTGAGGATGGTTTATAGATGAGAAGTAGGTCAGACCAAAGTGGAAGAAAAGAACAAGTGGGCCTTGGGGTACAGTGATACCCAAGTTGTTACTTCTTGGTGATAGGTCAGTCAGTGAATTTAAACTTTTTTCCCTAACCTCTATTTTGTATAACAAGAAGTTATTAGTTTGGTAATTAAGAAATCCAAAGCTATTAAAAACAAAAATAATTCACTGTTTTCTATTTCAATTTGGTTCACAGCTCATCTTTTTAGAAAAATTTTTCTTCTTGCTGTGGACTTCATAGATTTCTTCCTAAGCACATCTTGCAAGCTCTTTGGAACTTGGGGACAGATTCACAGATATATTGTCGTCATCTGTTCAGTCTGCTATAACAGAGACTGGGTGGCTTACAAAAACCAGACTGGGTGGCTTACAAAAACCAGAAATTTATTTTTGGGGTCTAAGAAGCCCCAGATCAAGGTCCAACAGATCTGTTGACTGGTAAGAGCCTGAATCTGAGACTTCTGTCTTCACATTGTATCCTCAAATGAAAAAAAAAAAAGGATGAGGGCACTCTTTGGGGTCTTTTTAAGATAAGGGCATAGTTCCCAATCACATGGGTTCCTCTCTTATCCCTAATCACCTTTCAAAGTCCCAGCTTCCAAGTATCATCACTTTGGGGATTAGGTCTCAACACATGAATTTTGGGGGTACACATTCAGTGTTTATATATCAGGCACCTACTGCCCAAAATGTGTTAATGTTACATTCATAAACACTCTGTAAACTTATTAAGGCCTATAAACTTACTAAGGTCCACTTGTCTTAACTCACGAATCCTTACTTTTCATCAGTAGGTGCTCAGTTAATGCCTCTTGGTCAAGAAAAGCTCCTTCTGCTAAACTGGAAGGAAATAGAACAGGTCTGGGTAGTCCTTAAAGCCTTGGTTGGAATGTTTAACCTACAGCTTTAGGAACGTTGCATACATTCAAATGTTGACTTGTTTTTAAATCAGTTACAAAAATCCTACTGCTGGGCCTCCCTGGTGGTGCAGGCGGTGAGCACAGCGCTGTGAAGCTGTCCGCAGCCTCTGCAGTATGGGTTCCATCCCAGCCGGCTGGCCGGTGAGAATCCCACATGGTGTGGCAGACCTCTCCTGTCTCACCCGCTGCTCCCCTCAGCAGTGTATTTCAGTCCTTCTGCCTGTTCTGCTCCCAGCTCTGTCTCTGGTGAATCCGCTCACCCTCCCACGCATCTGGCCTGTATGCCAGTTCTTGTATAAATAAATAAATCTAAAAAAAAAAAAAATCCTACTGCTATCAGAAATGGCAGCACATTCTTATATTTGTCATCCTAGCCAAAAGAGACTGCACCTCTGGAGATTCTGTCACTTTCTCAGAAGCATTTAATCTTTTACTAATTTGGTTAGGAGAGGACACACACATACACAAACACACGTATGGAAGCCGGGTGCTAATACAGCTCTGTCTTGAGGAAATGCCAGAGTGAGGTAACAGGTAGCATGTGTTTTTCTCAGGCTTCAAATCTGTCATAGGTATTTCAAGACACACCTCCACCTGCCTATGCAAGGCCATTTTGCTCTGTTACCCCTTCTTCCACCTGGTGTCACATTGTCACAGTCTCTCTTTCTCTCAGATGCTTTCCTTTGTTAACTCTTTCAATAAGTCTTTGGTTGTATAAATCTTTATTTTTTAGTTAATTTCTTATCTCTTTTGGATTTGAACTTGCAGACATTTTCTGATGTATCTGGCAGAAACAAATAATCACAAACAAGCAAATGGCCAACACCAGCCCGGAGGTCTTTATGTAACAGCCATCTCATTACGTAGCAACAACAATAAAAGTCCTGAACAGCAGAGGCCAGGATGACATACAGATGACTTGTTCTTTTTAATATTAATAATGATCTACAGAAAATGTGGGACAACACAAAGGTTAATATTGCTAATTCTTTAACTGAGTATCTGATCTTTTACCACCACTTGGCTCACAGCATTCAGTAGTCTCCATGTCATTGAGTTACCCATGTTGTGCAACCAGAGATCAGTTTTGCAATGACTGAAGAAAACAAAGGCCAAAAATCAAAGAGTTCCAACAGAGGGGAAGGAAATGAGACTTCCTGCCAGCTGGAACTTCTCACCCAAAGGAAAAAAGGATTAGATAAAGTGAAAGGTGTTTCTCAGAGATGGGCCCAAAGTTGTTTCTGTTTTCTTGTAGCCTCAGGCTGGGTCTAGCTTTTAGGACAATATGATCCAGACTGCATCCTCCCACGAGTTCCTACCAAGCCAGGGCCAGAAACACTCATCCATCCTGATGTGGAAAATCATTTAGTCATGAGATTTGCAGTTTGCCTCATTCTGGAAGTCAGCCTGGGCTAACCAGCCGGGAATTTTCATATGGAACACTAAGGGACAGCTCAGGTGAGTTGTGGGGCCTCAGCAGAAACTGATCTACGGACACCCCAGAGTAATTCTGAGTTCTGAGTTCCTCCCTAGATCCACCTTTGGCTCTCTCAGGGCTCTTTGAACCAATGTTTTGAGGCCAGTTTGTGCAACGTCATTTCTCTCTCTTTAGGATCTCCGTGTTGCTATTGCTCCATCTCTGCTACTAAAATCCTAACCAGCTTATTACCTTTCATCTGGACCAGGACTGAAAGCGGTTTCCATATGAAGGGTCAATTTCAATTAATTGGTCGTGACTTCTGGAAAGGATATTGAGTTTAGTAGAAAGAGTAGGTTGTCCATTAAGTGGTCATCCCTATGGTATGGGGGGGTTGGGGGCAAGAAGGGGACGGCAGTGTGCATGCTGATCTGAAGAGTTAAGTTAGTCTTCTAAGTGATATGCCTGCCTATATTCTCTTCCAGAAAAAGATTAATCTTCTAGAAGCATTATTTGATAACATCTTATAAAAAAAAAAAGCCCTAAACTCCACTCTACTTGAGAAACTCAGACCTGTTCTGTTATCTCTTTCCCTCCCTCACTCCCTCTCTCTCTCACATATAATCACCCCTTATTCTTCCAGCTCCATCATCCTCTTTCTTTTGGTCTATCTGCTGTTTATCTCCACTCCTTTCTCCTAGCCCATTACCAATGTGGTCAAATCCCCAGATACAATGTTTTTTGTTTTTTTTTTTAATTAAATTTTTTTTAAGAGTTATTTATTTATTTATTTATACAAGCACTGGGTACAGTCAGAAGCACGGGATGGTGAGAGGATTCACCAGAGCCAGAGCGGGGAGCAGAGCAGGCAGAAGGACCGAAGTACACTGCTGAGGGGAGCAGCAGGCGGCAGGAGAGGTCTGCACGCCATCTAGGACCCTCCTCTGGTGGCTGGGGAGCAGCCGGGGATCGAACCGGCGCTGCAGAGGCCGCAGGCAGCTTCGCGACCCAGCGCTCAACTGCTGCACCACCAGGGAGGCCCCCAGATACAATGTTTTTGCCACCCTCTTGCCAACATCATTCTCTTAGCCCTCTTCCTTTTGCTGTCAGTCTCCCAAACCCATCACCTTGGGGATTAAGGCTTTATTAGGAATTTTGAGGGGGACACAAACACAGTCCTTGACAGCTTCTATTTCATGATCCTCAGTACCTGCCCTTAGAACTTCAGGTTCTTCCACAGCCACACTCACCTTCCAGCTCTCCATCTCTTCTCAAAGCTGAATTCTCTTCTGCCCAGAGCCTCCAGCGGGACTGGATTCATCTCTCTTTGGGCCTCTGCTATCCTCTTTTTTCATCTTCACACTTCTGGATGTTCACTGCGACCTATAAAGATGATCAGTTCTCTTCTTTCTTAGAATACATTTTTTAAAAACCTCTCCCTCCTGGCATGTCTGTCACTATCCCTCTCCTTCACGCCATCTTCTTGGAAACAATCCAGTCATCCACTTGAGCCTGTCTTGCCTGTCCACCTTGCAGCAGATTCTGCCATTTTTTTATTTTGGTTTTCTGGATACTAAGCCTTCTTGGTTCTCCTCTTCCCCCCTGATTATTTCTCCTCAAACCTTACCCTTTAGTGATGGGGTTACCTGGAGATTTGAAAATAGGTCTTTTCTGATGGTAAAGGCTGATCCTGTAAGCACCATGTCATGTTCTACGTGGTAAAGTTCAAGCTGGCACCAGGTGAAGAATCAACCATCTTCCAGGGTAGGCTCTGGAATGTGGACAACTGTCATACCTGAGGATGGAGAGAATGGACAAAGTAACATTATTACCAGCAGAGTGAAAAGTATGAAGAACATTCCATAAATTCCAAATCAGCCCTGCTGCCTCTGTGGCATTCTCTTTAGTTCTAGTTAAAGAATGTGAAAAATGTAAATTTCCTTCCCATCTGAGTAAGACACCTGTATTTAACTGTAAGTATTGTCATGAAAGGGCTACCTAAATACCTGTTTACACCGATAGCGGCAGCTAATCCTAACTAACCTGCCTGGTTCTGAGACTTGTGCTATCCAAGGGACCACCAGGGTGAATCTGAAAAAGGAAGATCTTTCTCCAAGTCTTGGTCTTTGAGGTTAAGCCTCTCATGTAAAGGAGGAAAAAATAAAAATAAAAAGACAGCCCTCAAGCTGCTTTATGACATGGACAACTTGCTCTGAGTGGGAGGGGTTGAGCTCAGAGTCCCAAAAAGGGCTTGCGAATCAATCCTGCCTCCTTCCCAGTGGGTCTGGCTGGGACTGGTCTCTGATTCCTCAGACAGCACGATTGATCTGAAACTGGCCGCTGATGCTTACAAAATCTACCTCTATTTAGGGCCAGAAAGCTCAGACCTCAGGCAGGAACAACCCCAGCAGCCTCTCTGAGTGCTGGTGAATGTTGACGGAAACCAGGTGGTGCCTGAAATCAAATACCTCTTTGTAACTTGGACCCTCGGTTTCTTTCCCTGTGACTGGTAAGGCTTAGGAAATAAGCCATCCTTGGAAACGGAGCCCAGAGGTAAACAACTGAGAAGCTCACCAACCAGTTGGAGAAGTTCCACTTCCTGTGCAGAATGTGGGTTTTGGAATAATAATGCCCTGCTTCATAAGCTGCATTCCAGTTTCGAGAGCCCAGTGACTGTAACCATTCATCTCCATAGACAATTAGTCTCTCAAAGTGCCTTTCGAGTTGAGGAGGCGCTTGTGTGTCTGCCCCACACGGGCTTGGGGGAGTAGGAGGGGTGTTTGGATGATGCTGTGCCACAGTGAAGAGGGTCCCAAGATCTGAAAATATAATCAGATCCACCATCTGAGAAACCAGAGTGCTGGTTTCCTAAAGAGCTTAGTCACTTTTAGCCATTGCTTGTCTCCTCTGTGATTGGGCCCAGTGTGAATGTGAGTGAGTCATTCATTGGGGCAGGGCAAACACAGACGAGAACAGCAAGGTTTTTTTTTTTTAAAGCCAATCTCATATTTACTGGCTAAATGTATTTGGCACCCGGTTGGTGCTCCTCGTACCTCATCATTTCATAATTTCTTTTTTTAAAGACGGAACCTTGGGAAATAAGATTTCAGCTGTTTTGGTGGAGGATCAGGAGTAGTAGCTTGCCTCAATTTTCTCACCGTGAATACTGAGGGGTTTCTGCTTTCTACGCTTGGTGATACCGAGCCTTCCAGTGTTTAGTCTGTGGGTGGAATCCCCACTCTCCCCTCAGTTTCCAGCCCCAGTGGAGTTACACAGTGCAAAAGGAGAAGGAAAGAGAATTTGGGAGAGCTGCCCACCACCCAAAACAAACCCAACCCAATTCCAGATGACTTGGCTCCATTTTGAATGGGGTTTCTTATTGTTTTTCTTTTTCCCTTGGAGACTGGTTTTCATTATCCCTTGTTTTCCTAAGTGTATGAAAACTGAAAACTATGGGTATTGCATTTTAATTGGGGCCAGCACTATTCTAACAACTAGACATTTAACTGATTTTTTTTTTAAAACTCAACTTGCTGACTTGTAAGTCTTTTACTGAAATTTTTCACATGTTGATGCAGGAGGGTAGGAAAAGTCCTTTATGTCCAAAATTAACATCTTGTCAAATATGGTCAAGTAGTAGACTATTATTCAGTTCTACATCTCTTTTTTGCCTAAATATTGTGGGGACCCTGCTGTTGTCACAACCAAACTGGCACATGTTATTACAAATATCACCCCTTAACTGTCTACTTTCCTCATTAGCGCTTGTTGAGTGGACATTCTTTCAAACACTTAGAATTCCAAAAAAAATAATTTTAAAGAATTAATTATACTCATTATTAAAAGCAGAACCAGAATATATGGGATGTACTACATTAGCATGTCTCCATTTGTGACTATAAAGACATCAAATAGAAATTAATCTGCTTGCTACAAACTTAAGGAAGCAAATCAAAAACTCCATTTTATATCAAAGCTCTAATTAATTTATCAGCTCTTTGCTTCAATACTTGAAAAAGTAAAAAAAGTCATTTATATAGTTTTTGTCATATTTCATTTTCTAGACTATTTTTATTATTATCTTAGCCAATAGATTTGTAGCCATATTATCTCATTTGTTATTTGTTGTTGTTGTTCCTGTAACTTGGGGTGTACTACTGATGATTAAGATGTTCTTTAGATTGTATAAGACAATTTCCTCAAAAACTGGATAATTCAGGGCCTCCCTGGTGGCGCAGCGGTTGAGCGCTGGGTTGCGAAGCTGCCCGCAGCCTCTGCATTGCTGGTTCAATCCCCGGCCGCCAGGCGAAGGTCCCACATGGTGTGCAGACCTCTCCTGCTGCCCGCTGCTCCCCTCAGCAGTGTATTTCTTCGTCAGTCTGCCTGTTCTGTTCCCCACTCTCGTTCTGGTGAATTCTCTCACCCTTCCGCACTTCTGACTGTACCCAGTGCTTGTATAAATAAATAAAAATAAATCTTAAAAAAAAAAAAAGGGAAACTCCTTCATTAAAAAAAAAAAAACTGGATAATGCAAAACAAGATGATTCGATAGTTTGGTATCTACCTACACGCAGGAGATCAATATCAGATCTCAATATCAGACACACACTATTTCATGGATTTAGTCCTCGGAATTCTTGAGGGTGAGCCTGGGAGGGGCAGAATGACTTGCTTACTTTTCAGTGAAACAGAACACAAACGAGTCTGCTACCCCTAAAGGGTTAAAGGTGAAACCACATCGATCCATCAACTTGTGAATGTTTAAAATCTGTCTAGTTCAATTCTTTCCAATCTCTGGAAACATTTTCTGGAACATTTAAGAATAAAAAAATAATTCAAACACTAAAAAATGGTTCAACTCAGTTCTATGGAGAATAGAACTGCTAATCATCTGATTAGACCTTCTGTTTCCTTCAGAACTCCAGGAATACTGATGGCCTGTTCACTCCTGAGAGCTTGCTTGTGTTTTAGACATCAGGGTGCTGAACTAGTCTTGTCTGTATGTTTAACTATCAGGTCAGCAAGGTCAAGTGAAATCTGAAAACAGAATTGCCTGATTTTTGTTTTTTGGTTACCTAACATGTAACATAAACAGAATTGCTGCTGCCCCTTAGGATTTAAGTTAAAGCACTCAAAGCAGAGGGGGATGTGAAGAGAGTTTGTGATTATAAATGGAGCCGTGTAGTTATTGCCTTTGCTCTTGTTAACTACTTCTTTAATTCCCATTTTTGCTTCCAGAAATTCCTAAAGTACTGCCCCCAGCTCCTACTTTATGGACTCCTTAATCTCTTGACTGTAATACAAATAATACTCCACTTTATGTAGAATGGATGGGAGGAAACGAGTTATACTTTTATGGTTGTTGCTCCAAAGACACAGCCGGAAGACACAGCCTTGTGTGACTGGACATCCGGAACTCAGGAGTGCGGTCAGGACATGGCGACTGACCTCCCACCTCCCATGGCTGCTCCCTAATAAGGTGGGCTGAGGCTATTCCATTACCTCCAATTACTGTGGACTTAAGGCTCTAAAACAATTGCCCACAAAGCAGAATAACCAAGTATTTCAGTCACTAGCAAAGCAAAATATCAATCCCTCCCCTTCTCTATGCATCCAATTAGTGGAATGCCTTAAGACTGAGATACCCTGAGAAGAAAACAAGGGTAGTAGCTAGAAGGTGTATGGGACTAACGGAGAGCATTTTGCAGAAGGGTATTTACATACAGATGGGAACAATGGATTGGGGGTGGGGTGGGATGGGGAGAAACAATAATGAAGGATGAATAGTGATGGATAAAGAAGAGGAAAGGAGAGAGCAGGTAGGAAGTGGTGACACACAGAAAATGGAACCGAAAAGGCGTTGAAAAGCATCATCAGAACATGCTGGGATCATGACGAGCTGGGAGGGGCTCAGAGAAGATGCCAGCTGCTGCTTGTGAAGGGGAAACCATCACTCAGGCTAAGTGGTTAGTCAGTCTGTCGGCAGCCAGACCCTGGCCCCAAGCCAGCCACATATTGGGAGCAGGGTAACGCGTCTTCTAGCAGGTGCTGCTGAAGAGGAAGGACAGTGTGGGTGAGCCCCGAGCAGTGGGAGGGCAGCCAGGCCGATTTCTGAAGGTGCAAACTCAGTGGGAGGCTGCAGGCAAAGGGCTAAGCGATGCCATGCATGCCCCCTGCCCCCTTGGTTTCTCTCGCCCAGTCTGCAACCAAAGGAGTGGGGGTGTGATTTAACTCATTTCTCTCATTACCTCTCAGTTTTGGCACTTCAGGGTGACTGTCCTGCAGCCCCCTGAGGCTCTCCAGGAACAGATAGCACAGCTCCCAGCTGCCTGTGAGGGAGAGCCAGGGAGGCGCTGCAGCTGAGGGGGCCCTTGCAGCCCCTTGCTGACCTCATCTTCTCGAAGGAGAGGCAGAATTTCTCAAACGTTAATGTGTAGAGAATTACCAGAAGATTATGTTAAGATGCAAATTATGAGGTGAGGCCCAAGAGTCAGCAGTTCTCAAAGCTCCAGGCAATGCTGCTGCTGCACCAAAGAGCTAGGTTGTGCTAACCCTTGTGGGTCAAGACCACTCTGCCCTGAGAAATACACAGAAGCTCATACACACATATGCTTCTTAACATATGGGAGTCACCTCCCCAGCAGGCCGTTACCTTGTGGCTTGACATCCTGGATGGCGACTCCTGCCCCACGTGCTTGCTGCCCAGTGGTTGCCCTTCCCCTGTCCCCACCTCACTGTCTCAAAATTTAGAGGAATCAGAATCACTGGGATACTTGTTAAAAATGTAGGCATCCAGGTGTGAGGGTTTGAGAGGCAACCTATGAAGCTATTCACAGCCACTGCAGCATGAGTTCAATCCCCAGCCAGGGAGCTACCCACATGGCACAGCAGACCTCTCCCTTCTCGTCCACTGCTCTCCTCAGCAGTGTATTTCAGTCAGTCTGCCTGTTCTGTTCTTCCTCTGTCCCTGGTGAATCCTCTTACCCCTGCCCCTGCACCTCTGGTCTGTAGCCCAGTTCTTGTATGCATAAATAAATAAATCTTCAAAAAAAATGTAGGCATCCTACCCCCCCTTCTCAATTCCAGAAAATGATTCAGCAGGTTTGGGGCAGGGCACAAGAATATATGCTTTTACCAAGCTCCTCAGGTGATTCTGACCCCGGTATCGTCATTGAACATATCTGAGAAACACAGGATCAGGGTTTTCTAGGAATATGTACACTGAAATGCAAAAATCTGAAGACTTGAAAGAATGAAGCTATGATAGAGGAAGGTTAGGTGCTGAGGTTTGTATTTGTGGTCAAGTGACCTTAAGAAGCATTCTCTCAAACCACCTTGAGTGATTCTTTGACTACATGTTCAGTTGAGCCTACCCTTCATTTGGTAGAGGGTAACTGTACCTCTCACCCTCTCCAAGGAGTTGAGAGCTCTTTTTCAAGAATTGATGATGGATTTGAAGGTGCTAGTGGGGTTGCCCTCAGGACTAGGGACACCTCCTTACCTGCTGCTGTGTTCTCTCTTTTGTGGGAGGGTGTTGGTCTTTCAGACACCTGAAAGGGGAACACCCACAAAACAAACCTTTCTCCTGCTAAGGTAGCAGGCAGGAATCTCAATCCACAACACAGGGTACCAGAAAAATGTCACATCTATTTGTTTCATTTAACTCTGATTCTAAGTCTTGGGCCCACTGGGCCACTGAGAAATTTTTGGGAAATCTCACTACCTCCAGGGTGGTATGAAGATCCCAAAGACCCTCAGTTCTTTGGCTCATACCAGTTTCTTTTCAATTGCCCTTTATCTAACCCTTCACTCAGTGGCTTTAGTCAGAGCTGCTGGCCTGTCCTTGGATCCTGTGGAGACTGGGAACAGCCTGCTTAGGATCCAGCCTCCTCGCTGCTCTGTGAAGCATTCCCCTTTGGAATTCCTGGGACTTCCCTAGAACTCTGTAACAGAGCAGGCCAAGGGTCTAAATATCTTTTAGGAGCTGGGGGCCTATTGTCTTCCTAGTATTGGGGAATCCCTCCCCCACTCTATCTTGCAACTTCTGCCCTCTATCCATCCCTGCTTTGCCTAAACATATCAATAAGCTCAGGCTTTAGAAATACAAAAACCGGAAAGAGAGGTTGCCTGTAATTTAAAACATTTTTGAAGGAGTGTCAAATTTTCAAAAGGTTAAAAAGCATGACTCTGATGTAGATATAAAAAGAACAAATGTCAAAGATTGTATTCAACTTCAATTTGTGAGGGACCAGGTAAAACATTAAAACTGGTCCAAAGAGCATTTGAATATCTCCCATATACATGCAATTAGTACATTGCTAAGCTCATTAGATACAATACTGACTAATGTCCAATAGGGCCATAAACCATAACTTTAGGACTTTCTACTATGCGAAACAGAAATTATTTACATCTCTTCCCAACACAAGTCTGCAATTAACCTTGCCAACCCTACAAAGTTGGAAAATATTCTTGGGAAATACAAAGTAAACTCCAGCACTGACTAAAATAACACCAACTGCTCCTCTCTCTTGCCTGTTTCCAAGTTTGAGGCATTTTTTTCTGACAGAAGGCAACTCAAAGGGCCCAATGAACTTGGAATGGGTGAGGAAAAAATATATAGCAAGAACAAACTTCAAAATAATATCCCAATTATCCCATCAAGAAACATATGACCCAGGAGGACAGAGGACTGTGGTGATGGTGCACAGGTGAATTGGTGGTGGAAATTCTATGGGGACTACACCTGAGAAAATAAAGCAAACATTGTTTAAAAATGAACAATGCTGTAATATGTATGTGTATATATATATATTTTTTAAAAGAAACATATGACCCCAATAATATGAGCAATTATTATGCTAATAGGGTATCTTTGTCTTTATTCTTCCCCTCCAAAGGACCTTCCTCCCTACGAGGGGAAGGGGTGATACAGACACAAAATCTTCTTATAGCATATAAAACAACCCAAGTGTAGCCTCAGCCCTCTAGCCTGTCTCTGGAGTCACAGTTCCTACGTAAAGACAAGACCTACTTCCTGTGAGCAGATAGTGTTTGCTTCCTTAGTTCCTGGGTTGCGCCTTTGAGTCTCCACAGCTGTGCTGCTCCCCATCCCTGTTCCTCATGCGCCATCCCCTCTTTGTTTCATATGAAACTCATTGGGAAGTCAGACTTTGGGCTGGAATCAATGTAGCCTCTGGCAGGGATCCTGAGAGGGAGATCAGAGAGATCGTGAGAAAAATGCAAGCCACTGCTCAGACCGGATGAGTCCCAAGAAGGGAGGAAGGTGGGTCTCACAGAGGAGAAGTTGTTATTCATCTCCAATCTTTTTGATAGGAAGCCAAAGTTACACACAGAATTTAGGGAAGTGCGTTAACCCCCTCTAAAATGCTCAGTAGGTCAGATTCCCCAGTAGTTTCTCAAGACCAAGATTATTGTTTTATCCCTCTAGCATTGTGACTCTGAAATTTTTGTGCGCACCAGAATCACCTGGATGGCCTATTCAGAATTCTGAACCCCATTCTTCACAGTATCTGATTCAGTGGCCCATAAACTTGCATTTCTAAGTACTGCTGCTGCTGGTGGTGGTCCAGGAAACAAACTTTGAGAATCACTACTCTAGACCAGTGCTTCTCAGGGATTTAAAAAAAAAAAATCACCCAGGGAATCTTCCCAAAATACAGATTCTGACTCAGTAGGTCTGGGATTCTGCATTTCTAACAAGTTCCCAGATGGCAGCTATACTGTTGGTTCTCACACCGCTCTTAGAGTAGCAATTTTTTAAGCAGTGGTTCTCAATCCTGGCTGCACATTAAAAACATCTGGAGGAATTTTGAAAACTCTATTGTACAGGCAACACTCAACCAATTAAATCAGCATTTCTGGAATGAGGACCAGACACCAATAATTGTTAAATCTCCCCCAGATGAATGCAATGTGCAGCTAAGATAAAAGACTCTTGTTTGAGAACAGTGGTTTCCAATCTCACTGCAATTTTTTTCTTTTAATTAATTGTTTCTTTTCTTATATCATTGTAGTCCCCATAGTTCTCCTGCCACCATATCACCCATGAACCAACACCATACTCCCTTGTGTTCTTTCCTCCTCTGTTTTGACACCCCTCTTTCCCCATCCCTTGCTGTATGCCTCAAATCTATGGTCATTTGCTAGTTTTAACTTTTTCTTGACTTTTTGTTTGGTTTCTCTATGTTCCACATAAAAGTGAGACCATCCAATATTTATCTTTTTCCTTCTGACTTAATTTGGCTAGCATAATCCCTTCCAGCTCCATCCATGTTGCAAAAAAATGACATGAATTTGTCTTTTTTGATTGCTGAGCAGTATTCCATTGTGTAAATATGCCACATCTTTTTGATTCATTTGTCTATTTGAAACATTTGGGTTCCATAAGGCATTCCACATCTTGACTATTGTAGATAGTGTTCTAACTGCAAATTTTAAATGCATGGGATGGTTTTGCAAAATATCTACTCTTGAGTCATATTACTAATATCCTCCTAATAGGTCTCCCTAATCTGTTATCCAAATACACAGACACACACACACACACACACACACTTTTTAAAAACATTTAGTAGTTTCTCCTTGCCTTTAGGATAAAAACAAGAGTCAGAATTTCTGGATGTGGGTCCTGGGTTCTTTATATTTGAAAAATATTCTCAGTAATTCAAGGGCTCAACCAGCATTGAGAACCATTGCTTTAGATAGTCCCTTAATCATATTCTACCCGTTCTCTAACATTAAAGGTGGTCTGCCCACATAGGGTTGTAAAAACCCACCTTAGGTTTTCTGGGTACTCTCCCTCCCTCTTGTCTGCACACTCTGCCTCTCCCCACTTTCACCCTATCATTGTTTGACCCCTGTATTTTTACCTCCCCAAAGCTGCTTGGGACTTCTCCTTGTTTAACTAAATGTCATCCTTTTTTTCCCTGGGCTCTGACCCTGATACACATTCTCCCATGACCTAAATTGACTTCTGGCTCTGCTCACTTTCTCTCTCAGCTTCAGCCTCATTCCCCACCCCCAATACTGACTACTTGCTTAGCCTTCCATCCTCCAGAAAGTGTGTAGACCTACTGCAAATATTTACTGTGGGCCTCTGAGGTACCAGGCACTGCACAGGGTAGGGGCAGCCATGTGAACCAAGGTCATTGCATGGGAACCTCACCTTGTGTGGGAGGCAGTGCTCAAACAAATGTCAAATTGCTGCAGTTTTTCGTGCTGGAAAGGAGTGGGCACAGTGTTAGGCATGTCTCTCAAAGAGAAGACTTTCCCAAGGAGGGATTTTGAAGTTAGTATATAAGAGAACAGTAGGAGTTCCCCAGGTGAAAAGGAGAGGAAAATGCAGGTGGAATGTCACTGGCAAAAATTGGGCTGCTGGTGGCGCAGGTGGTTGAGCACAGAGCTGTAAAGTGTCCGCAACCTCTGCAGTGCCGGTTGGATCCCTGCCGGCCACGGAGATACCCACATGGCACAGCAGACCTCTCCTGTCTTGCCCCCTGCTCCCCTCAGCAGTGTATTTCAGTTGGTCTGCCTGTTCTGTTCCCCACCCTGTCACAGGTGAATTCTCTCAACCTCCCACACATCTGGCCTGTACCCCAGTTCTTGTATAAAAATAGAAATAAATCTTTAAAAAAAAAAAAAACCTGGGCTATGGGAGGGAACATGGCATATTGACAGCCTAAAGGCTTAGTGGCTGTAGCAGAGAGGGTGGGGGGTGTGAGATGGTGTTAGACATTCTCTAACCCATTCCCCAGCTAAGTTTCAGCTTACAGCAACAATCTACCTTGGTGTGGTAGTCATTTGGGACCCAGCTCTGCTGGGCTACACTTTGCACAACCGAGCAAGTTGCATGCTATGGTGACATGGCTAGTGCAATAGAATCTTTCTCTTTCCTCTTCCTGTCTCCTTTTTCTGTGGTCTCTGCTCTGTTTCCTAGGAAAATGGGGAAATTAACTGACTAATAGAGGAAGAGATTGGATATCACTGTTTATTTCAGCTGGCCAGGCGCAGCCTTGACATCCAAATGAATATTCAAACAGTCCCTAATTTTAGATTCAAAGTGTACATCTTCTGGCCCATATACTATCTGCAGGAGCTGGAGGTTTGGGAGAGAGTCCATTATCCCATTCAGTAGTGCCATCATTCCCAGCAGGTTGTTTCCTTCCACCTTAGGTCTTTGTTTTTTGGGTTTTTTTTTAAGATTTATTTATTTATACAAGAACTGGGGTATAGGTGAGAGGCGTGGGAGGCTGAGAGAATTCACCAGAGCGGGAACAAAATAGGCAGACAGACCAGAAACACTGCTGAGGGGAGCAGCAGGCAAGGCAGGAAAGTTCTGCCCTGCCATGTGGGTATCTCCCTGGCCGGCAGGGATTGAACCCATGCTGCAGAGACTGCAGACAGCTTCACAGCACTGCGCTCAACCCGCTGTGCCGCCGAGGAGGACCCATCTTAGGCCTCAGAGGCCAGCCTCATCTCACCCTAAAGAACAGCAGCAGCAGCAGCAGCAGCAACAGAACTTCCCTTTGGACTCTGCTTCACAATGAAGCATTCCAGGAAGAGGTAACAGACAGCAGCGAAGGAGGAGGGAACAGCCCAAAAGACTCTAAGTCAGCAGGCACTCTAGAGTTTTAGACCCATGTGATCCTAAGGAACATTACTGAGTGCTTGAGTGCCAGGAATGGATAAGAACCAGTCTCTGCTCTTGACACAGAATAGCCTCAACCGAGGAAGGAAAGATGTTAACAGAGACAACTATAAACTAAAGGTAGAAAAAAGTGATGTGTCAAATTTAAAAAGCTATAATTTCCTCAACTTGATAAAGGCTAGCTACAAAAAACCTACAGCTAACATTATACTTAATGATGAAAACTTTGAAACATTTCCACTAAGATCAGGTATAAGACAAGGATGTGCCTCTCAGGCCACCTTTTCAATATCGCACTAGAAGTCCTTGCTGAAGCAATAAGGCAAGAAAAGGGAATAGAAATATACATGTTGGGAAGGATGGTGTAAAACTGTTTTTGTTCATAGATGACATGACTGTTCATGTAGAGAACCCAAAAGAACAAGCAAACAAACAAAATCCTAGAATGGGGCTTCCCCGGTGGTGCAGCGGTTTGAGCGCAGTGCTGTGAGCTGTCCACAGCCTCTGCAGTGCCAGTTCAATTTCCGGCCAGCCAGGGAGATTCCCACATGGCGATGCAGACCTCTCCTGTCTTGCCCGCTGATCCCCTCAGCAGTGTGCTTCAGTCCTTCTGCCTGTTCTGCTCCCTGCTCTGTCTCTGGTGAATCCTCTCACCCTCCCACACCTCTGGCCTGTACCCCAGTGCTTGTGTAAATAAATAAATCTAAAAAAAAAAAATCCTAGAATTACTAAACAACTATAGCACCCTTGCAGCATACAAGGGTAACATACAAAGTCAATTTTCTCCCTATATCCCGACAATGAAAAAGTAGAATTTTTAAAAAAGATTTATTTTTATTTATTTCTGCATACAAGAACTAGGGTATAGGCCAGGGGCACAGGGGGTGAGAGGACTCACCAGAGATAAAGAGAGGAGCAGAACAGGATGATCTACTAAAATACACTGCTGAGGGGAGCAGTAGGCAAGACAGGAGAGGTCTGCTCTGCCATGTGGGTCAGCTCCCTGGCGGGGGATCAAACTCATGCAGCAGTGGCTGGCAATAGCTTGATAGCACTGAGACTTTAACCCCTGTGCCAACAGGGAGGCCCTGAATAAGTAGAATTTGAAATTTAAAACACAATATTATTTAAAACACAATACAATTTATATTAGCATCTTTCCCCCAAAGAAACATAGGTGTAAATCTAAACATGCGTAAAATCTATGTGTACAACTGTGATGAATGAAATCAAAGAACTAAATAAATGGAGAGCTATTTCATATTCCTAAATAGGAAGATTCAATATCAATATTGCCAAGATGTCAGTTCTTCCCAACTTGATCTATAGATTCATTATAATAGTAATATGAGCCTTGCAGAGAAAATAAGTCTGCAGAGAGAATGGAGAAGGCAAGGAGAACAAAAAAGAGATGGGAAGTGTCCTGGTTTCAGAGAGAAAAAGAGAGAGGGCAGGGAAGGAAGGTGGGGAATGAGAGAGACATCATTTCTACTTTCTAACCTGGCTTCTATGACATCACCCCTCTTTCCTTACGATTTTATTTTCAAGTTCCTTTAAATGTATTTCAGTTTCGTGTAACCAAAGGGTCTTAAGTGAAGACAAGCAGGAAATCCAAGCTTTGGTGAAGGCCACAGTGCCACTAGCCAGAAGAAAATCTAAAAAATCTATAAAGACCAAGTGGGTGGAAATCACAAAGTGCCTCCAGGAGGTTTTGTCCCTCCGACCTGAAGGATGATTAAATTATTTGGTTTTTAGAAATGTACATTCAATCCAAGAATTTCAGAGTAGCAAAGAAGGTCTAGTGAGGGGTTGCTGTGTGCCCGGGATTCTGTGCCTCTTCAATTTACAGCTGACCTGCAGAGAGATTTGATTGCCTGACATTACAATGAAAACTTAATGACCAAGACGAGAAAGTTACTCAGGAATACTAGCCTTCAATCCTTACAATTGCTTATTGAGGATGGTTCTTATGCTATGTGAACATTCTTTCTTTCATGTAGTCATTCATCCATCCATTGATCCTACAAGTATCTATTTAGCACCTACTAAGTAACAGATATTGCAGATACCAAGACAAGTAAAACATTGCTCTTTGTCCTCCAAGAGCAGTGAGGACTGTTCATTAATACAGCTTTCACAGCTTGTAATTGTATGTGTTTACGGGATTCTTTGTTTAATATCTCTTTTCCCCACTACGTCAACTTTATAAAGGCGGGAATCATGTCTTCTTTGTTCATTCTTCTATACCACCTGGCAGGGTTCCTGGAACACAATGGACACTTAATGCATGTTTGGTGAACAAATGATGAATAAAGGGCTTTCAGTCTATTCCAGACCTAGAATTGCCTTTCTTCTGCTTTTATTTAACCCCTATTATATTCTACCCCATCAAAGGAAATCTTTATAGGAGAGCCAGGCAATAAAATATTTTGAAAGTTAGATGAATAATGTCGTGCAGTGTCTGAAAATTGAAGGTTCTGTGATAGGTGCCTGAGCTAACAGAACCCAGTAACTAAGAATCCTCCTTGTAATATAGATCCTGGCATCTGGGTCTTTCCTTTCCTGGTAGCTTTCAGATAAAACTACTCAGTCGAGAGACAGAGTACAAAAACTGCATTGGCCTTGAGGAAATTGACCATGGAAAACTGAAGTGGATGTGGATCTCCACACTGACAGAGGGCAGAGAGGACCAGGGACTTTGTGTGTGGCTGTGTGGGTTGCGCCCTGCACAAAGACACCCGCCAAGGGGATGACTGGGGGCTGAAATCTAGCGAGGCTTCTCTCTGGCAATGAACCTGGGCAAGAAGCTGTTATCAAAGATGCCCCAAGGACCAAAGGTGGCCTAGTGAGGAATTCTGACAAGACAAGTAATGCGGGAGGGTGTGGGGGTACCTAAAAAGCATTCGATCAGAAAGCAATGAGGCGGAGTGCTGCCCGCTCTGATGGCCTCGTTCTGTGAACGACTGTTTGCTCCCGCACCCACCCTAGACCCCTCTACCTCCCTCCAGCACATCAGTTCTCAGAGTGATAGGACTGTTGACTAGTAATAGCAGGAGAGACTTACAAGAGGTGGTTTAAGACCAGAGCTCTCAGCAAGAAGAAAAGAACCATCCTGCTCCCCTGGAGATGAAGGGGCTGCTAGCCTGCCCACCCAGGTCTCTGTACTGGCTGGCAGCATCAGGTTTCCTTCTCCAAAATTGGATAGGCTCTACTGACACTGGAAAGAACTCACATACACAGCTTAACAGAAAAGCAATTTAGTACCAAATAGCTTTTTAAAAAGAAATTACCCATATCCAGTCCTATTCTGTTCTTCATGGTACATGGAAACTCCAGGGCTATTTCTAGCTTGAGATAGAGGGGTGCTGATGAGCAGTGGGGTTTCTGCAGCCGATTGCTGATAGGACCAAGCTGTTGCCACCCCGCAGAGGTGCTAGGGACAGGCAGCTTAACTGCACATGGCGGGCACATGGTGGGTGGGCGGGAGGACGTCTGGCTGCTTGGGGGGAGCTGAGGGAGGAGGGCTGGAAGCAGCTCTGAAACTGTATTTTGGGAGCAGTAAGTTAAGGACGTTGTAGCTCTGTGTGCCTCCAACATCACCTTCCTTCCAGAGCCCTAGCCTTGAAGGGAACTGAAGACAGAATGAAAACTCTAGGGCTGTCAGTGCAGCATCTCTGGCTGTTTCTCTTGCTTCCAATCTGGAGTGTCTTTGCAGGGGGCCAGGATGCAGTTCTTTTTCCTGATGGAGAGTATGACTGAGCAAATGAAAAATCTTAAGGAAGGTTGTCAAAACATCAGGGGGAGAGCAGGCGAGAGAAGATTGACTTCAACTGTAAAATGTCAGAGACTTTGAAATCAAATGAATTTGAGATAATTTCTGCCTCTTTCTTTATCAGTATATGACCTTAAACAGCTGCTTAATATCCCTGCACCACTTCTTCCATCTGTAAAAGGGGATAGTCATAGTGGGAAACATGATTGAAATCTTTTATACTGGTGGAGGTTGGCCTCTCTACGGGTAGTCTATGGATCTAAACACTTCCTTAGAATTAATTAATTAATTTTTAATTCAGGTAATATTAGGATGCCCCCTTCAGCTGCTGCCACTGTAGTGCGCCCACCACCAATTCACCTTTAGGGCACCACCACAGTCCATTGTGCTCCCTTCTCTCTCCTAAATGTTCACTTCTTTAGAGCTGATCAGTCTTTCCCAAAATCAAGTGCCTGCTGATTCCCAGAGGGGGTGTTTGTTGCTTTAATTCACTTTGATATTTTATCTGAATAGAAAGCTTGAAATTTTTTGCACACTCAAAAAACAGGTGGTACTGTGGCTTACACTAGGTATGTTATGTTATCAAAATCCACACATTGCCTTGTTTTCAATAGTTTAAATATGTTTTGCCCCTCTAGGATGTGGGATGTCAGACATTGCTCCTTCAATGCTTTGTCTAAACTGAGAACGATACATGCATTGAAATGATTTTTGTAAGAATCGAGCATATGAATACTTAGTTCCATGCCTAGCATACAAGTGCAAGGAAGAAGATTGGCTTTTGTGGCAGGTATGTGTTGGCAAACACATTTGGGTACAAGAATCACCCAATTACTCTGTGAATCAAATTACAGGCCAACAGGCAAATGAAAATATGTCCATCTCTTGTTACTAGGGAAACACAATTGAAAACCACAATGAGAATGGCTGTTATCAAGTGATAAGAAACAGTGTTAACAAGAAGGTGGAGAAAAGGGAAAACTTGGGGCCTCCCCGGTGGCGCAGCAGTTGAGCGCTGGGTTGCGAAGCTGCCCGCAGCCTCTGCAGCGCGGGTTCTATCGCCGGCTGCCAGGCGAGGGTCCCACATGGCGCGCAGACCTCTCCTGGTGCCCACTGCTCCCCTCAGCAGTGTACTTCCGTCAGTCTGCCTGTTCTGCTCTCCGCTCTGTCTCTGGTGAATTCTCTCACCCTCCCGTGCTTCTGACTGTACCCAATACTTGCATAAATAAAATAAATAAATAAATCTTTAAAAAAAAAAAGAAAAGTGAAAACTTGTCCATTCTAGGTGGGAATGTAAATTGGTGCCATCATTATGGAAAACAGTAATGAGCCTCCTCAAGAAACTAAGAATAGAAATCCCATATGATCCAGGTATCCCACTGCTGGATATCTATCTGAAGAATACAAAAACACTAATCAAAGAGATATATACTGTATGTTCACTGAAGTACTATTCACAATCGCTGAGTATTGGAACAGCAAAATGTTGATAAATTGAATAAAGAAGATGTTGTATATACACACAATGGAATACTATGCAGTTATAAAAATAGATTTGCAATATCGTGTATGGACTAGAGGGTATTATGCTTAGAGAAGTAAGTCAGATGGAGAAAGACAAACACCATGTGATTTCATTCATGTGTGGAAGATATGGAAACAAATGAATAAACAAGACAAGGCAAAAATAAACTATTAGACTACAAAAACAAAATAGTAGTTACCAGAAGAGAAGGGAGGTGGGGTGAGTAAACTAGGTAAAGGGGATCATTTGTACCATAAAAGGGGGAAATTAGACTTTTAGTGGTGACAGATGTTAGTATATGATTCTGTATACCTGACACCTGTATATTGTTATAAACCAATGTTACTTCATAAAATGTTTTTCTTTAAATTATATTTTACTCTGAGTCTTTACTTTCTACATCTTATTCATTTTGGGGGATGGAATCTTATCAAGTCATGAGGAGGTCTGAGGAGCTTTACACAGAGCAGAACTTTCCAGAAGGTTCTCTGGCCTTCCACTCATGCTGGTCACCCACTGATGTGCTCACTATCCAAAGCTGCTCTGCTACTTCCATCCCTGTGTTCATAGTGCTTATGGTGGCTGGAAGCCCCCATTCCTAGCACCCTGGTCCCCTCATCTCCCTAGTCTTCCAGTTTGCTGCCTCACGACTCCCCTGTGAGACTGAGGTATCTTGGCGGGGGAAAGGGTGGCAAAGAGTAGAAACTACTACTCAAAAGGTTCTGAGACTCCCCTCCACTATCACCTCTTCTTCAACTCAGGGAATGTCTTGTTCTCCTGGGAGAGAGGAGGGGGCTGGAGAGGGCTACTTTAGCCTCTGCTCTGCCAAACCCCAAGTGATTTCCATCGAAGGGGCCATTTCCCTTTTAATTTATCTTTTTCCTCTGCTATCATCATTATTTCTGAATAGGACATATCATCTTGTCAGAGGAATTTAGGACTCTTGTCATTTTTTATTTTGAGAGTTATGTACAGACTCAGAATCCCCTTCAACCTGACACCAAAAAAATACCTAAACCCAGAGAGCAAAAATCAGCTTCAGGTCCATTGAGAAACAGAGCTCTGCCTTCTAATCCTTTTCATTTATCGATTTCATGCACTCTTCAAGACAGTATAATGCATGACTTAACTGCTATTCTCTGTGAAATCTCCTCTATTTACCCATAGCTGTTGGGGACTTGCCTAACTTATCTAAGAGTTATTTCACTTGACTGCACTGTGTACTAGGGGAGAGGCAGAGTCGATCTCTCAGTCTGATTCTCTTGGGAAAGGAAATGTGTTTGCCAAGGATTTTCTGCAGTGGGCAGACACCGATACAACCCTGTGGCCGATATGTAAAACATCTGACTTTCTCACTAATGTAGTTAAATCTTCTGTTTTCTTACTTAGCAGGAGCTTGTTGAAAACTGACATTGTAGTTGCTGGCTATGATCACTGGCCTGCGAATTATTTGTGTGGTACGCAGTTTTCTAGAAGGCATTAAGCAAGGTAGGCATGATAGTTATTTGACTCATAGTCTCTAAGGTTAATGGCTCTTTTTTGTTTACTTCAAGGAAGGAAAAGAGAGGAGGGGCTGAAGACCTGGGATGGGCAGCTTATCAGCATAGATGTTTCTGAATTTTTTCCACGTCTGAAGGAAAAGGCTAATAAAATGTAAGCAAACTGATCTGTCAACTTTGAATAGGTTTGTTTCTCCTATTATTAAATGCTTCTTAAAAGTCATCAATGTTGAAGAAGTAGATGTGCAATTGTTGACAACAAGAGCAAATAAGGAAGCCTGAAAGGAGAAGAATGTGAATTAGCCTAGACTTACAGGGTCAACAATAGAAAGCCATGTCGTCACCAAGTCTGTCACAAATGAAAGTCTGGTTCATTTGTGAGACGGTATACTTGTTCTATGGAGAGTTGGGAAGACTTCGGCCAAAGATGTAAGTGGAATTCCTTCACTTCACTCTAAACACCAAAGTATTTGTTGATAAAATATAATCAAAATATTTTTAATATGTACCTAAGCATGATGTTAAAAAAGGATATCTTTTTTGCAGAAGCAAAAAAAAATTAAAGAACCGATAATCAGAGATAAATAAGAGTTTTACTGTGTGTATATATGTGAGATCAAATTCACATTATCTATAGAAAGTGGAAACCCAAGTTATAATAGTGATGCTAAAATCTTGCATTAAACTTAATGTAAACATATAAGGTCACTGAAAGAGAGTTTTAAATGACTCCAAAATGAAGGTTAAGAAGACCCAATGTCACAAAAATCAATTTATCCCAAGTTTTTCTGTAGTTTCAATCAAAATCTCAATGGGAATATTCTGTGGATATTCTGCAGAAAAATCTCAGTTTCTTATAAAATGTATATGGATGGACAAAGGGTCAGAAAGAGGAGAGATAATTTTGGAAAAAGTAAAGTAGAAGGAAGGAGGGGGCTTGCTTTTCCACATATCAAAAACTTACTGTAAAACTGGTAATTAAGACAAGCTCCTGGGGGTTGTTGGCAATCCGTTTCCTCTGCTGTGTGGAGGAATTGATCGTGCAGATTTTGGAAAGCTGTAATGTTCTTAAATCAAGCTGGGATGGAGGCCAGCTATGGACTGGCAGCCAAGTGTGCCAGACGTCGGAGTCGAGAATAGAGTGCTTAGGTGCTCCTGGGATCCTGGGTGCTTGGAGAAGATAGCAGCAACAGTCGCCGAAATATAAATGAAAAAGAAAAGACAGCCAGTCTTTAATCTGAGCTGTTAAGTCCTTGCACCCCTCACGACTTCCTTGACCTGATAGTCCAGATCTCCTGGGACTCTCTCTTTTCTTGGAAATGAGTATCAACCCTAAGAAAATATTTGGAACTTGAGAGAGATTTAAATGAAGTTTGCCTACTCAGGGAAGTCCATCTTGGTAACTCTGGTCTTCCTTAAGGGGCTGAGTCAACTCTCAGCACAATCCTCACATCCTCCTCTAGAACTTACCCTACCGATATCATGGTCAAACTTCTTGAAGATGTTATTTACACTTGTACCCATACATCTTTATCTCCCATCTAATAATCCAGTGAAATTGCTCTGGGAAGATTAGCCAATGACCTTGTTGCTAAGTGGGCACATCCCAGCTCTTGTCTTACTTGGTCTCCTTACAGCAAGGAGTTGTCATCTCTTTGGAAACACTTCCCTTGGCTTCCCTTGGCTTCCATAACTCCACTGTCTTGACTTTCCTTTTCAGGATCTCCCCAACCCCACCCACCTCCAACAAATTTTTTTGTGCCTCTCCTCCTGCATATGATGGCGCATTGTGAGCTCTGGGAGGCAGAGCTTTAGACAAATTAGCTTTTATCCTGAGGTCCACAGGTGAGAGCACCAGTGATGCCGGGAGGTTGTGGTCTCTGAAGAAGACTGAACAGTAATATCCAACTTGTGGAAATTTCAACCGGTACCCTTCTTCAGTTCTCCCTTCTCCTCCAACTGTGTGTGTGTGTGTGTGTGTGTGGTGAGGGATGGGGAAAAACATCAACCACAGCTGCCTCCTCCTTCCCACAGCTGACCTGAGCTGGGAGCCTAGAGAAGCCTGAACTTTAAATCTGGCTCAGAGTTTTTATTATTACATAGGTGTAGGGCTTCAGCTACAAGCTTGCCTAGTTCTTGATGGCAGTAGATGAGAAAGCAGGTCACGAAGCCCGTCTGTGGGGAGAAGGAACAAGCAACAGGAGATACACAGGTAGCAACAGCATTATCTGTCCGGCCTGGAGGGAGCAGCCCAGGCCAGTGGCTTGGGCAGCAGCAGCCCCATGTCGGCCTGGTGGAGGCAGGCACTTTGGGTTCCCTCATACCCCCTTGGGAAGCCCTGGGTTCTCTGGATCCCTCAGCCCTGGCAGCAGCAGCAGTAACAACAGTGGCAGTGTCCAGAAGCAGCAGCAGCAACGGCCCCATGCCCCATAAGTGACCAGTGAGTGGCCAGTGAGAGCTGCCCCCTGAGGAGCCCTATTAACTTTTATATGATCTATAGATAAAGCTGGAACAGGGCCAAGTTTGGGCCTAGTTTACAGAAGTATGTTTCGCGCATGCAAACTATATACCAAGGTTACATTATTATTTACCACTTTCCCCTCATGTGGACTACATCTCCAGGCTACATGTTACCTAGTAGGCCACCTGTGCTGGATGGTCACAGTGAAAAACAGTCTGAGAAACTGAGAAAACTTTTTTTTTCCCATGGGTCCTACAATAGGACTGGACGTTTAACTTCCTAATGATACTGTATTTTGTGACTTCAATGGCCAGAGGACTCTAAGCTAAGGGGAAACAAAAAAGTCAGCAGCTCTGCCTGGGTTTCATTCTAGGGTCCAAGGAAGAGCCCACAGGGCAAATGTATAGGACTCCTGGGAAGTAAACACAGTTGTATGAGCTCTTCCCCAAGTTGCACTGGCACAATAAGCAGGATTAGAAACAAATCCAGGTCTGTCTCTGCCCTGGAGCTGGGACAATAAGGGGCATTAGGGTGCATGGAGGGCAGGCTTAGGGTCCTAATATAGTTAGAGGACAAACCCTTCCTGGGCAGAGGCAGGAAGCCCAGCTCACTCCCTGGCACCAGGGAGTCTGGACTGTGAGGGCACCATGGAGAGGCTTCTGGCTCTGGGTGGGAAAGGATGGGCAGAGTCACACAGTCTGAGGACACAAATGGTCAGGCCCAGCCACCAGGGGCCCCTCCAAGGTAAAAAGCACACCCATCAGATAACAGGTGGAGACACCCAGGAAAGTGAGCCCAGGTGATGATGCGCCCTTATGCCTCAGGCTGCGGGAAGGCAGATGAGTTCAGAATCAGAATCAAAAGAAGGTGTAATTAGAATCTGCAAGGAGACATAAACGAACATGTAATACCTACCCTCACGCAACTGAGAGTGCTCAGAGCACTTTGGAAGAAAGGCAGGGCGAAAATACAAAGTAACATTATCATCTTAATTATAATTAGAACCTACAAGTCCAGTCCTGAAAGACATTCATAACCCATCCTTACTTGTTTAGGTCAGCTTCCCAGAAAGTGGGGAAAAAATAGACTTGAACAGTTTTAATTTAGGCAAAAAACAAGTCCATGTGGCAGGGCTAATATCTGGAGTTCCCCTATTTTAAGAATGTCCTTTGGGGCTCAGGTATATAAAGAGTTGGCTAGATCTTCAGAGCTCGAGAAGGTCGAAAAATAGTCTTGTTTTTTAGCTTTGGAGGGCTAGAGGCCAATTAGAAGCTCCCACCCACTGTGAAGTAATATGACTGGTAAAATAGCTGGTAAATTATCCGTGACTCAGGGCCTGCTGAGTGATTGGTCTGCAAGGCAGAGCATCAGAGGAGGACACTGAACAAATGTCTAGGGGAACCCCAGTGACTCTTGACTTTTCCAGGAGTTATTGTTCAGGTTGAGGATAACTCAGAGCTGCTGACATTTTCCCTCTCGTCTCCCATTCTTCTTAGGGGGCAGGAGGCAACCAAGCAGAACTGGAGGGAGAAATGGTACCTGCCCATCAGCTGTGATGGGCAGCAACGGTGAAAGTCCATGAGAGCAGGTTTGGCCTGATGGTTGCAATGAGGTCTCTACCTCTGGACTGCAGGCACCCATGCTGCTTCTGTGCCCAGAGCACTTTGAAGTGAACAATCCAGAATGGCTGTGATATGCGGTGTCCCAGTAACCAGAGCCGTGTAGACTTGATGCAGTTCAGCTGGCTTTGCGTGCAGTTCGGCTGGTTTGCAGGCATTGTGACTGATCAAGACAAGTGCAGTGACTAATAAAGGCAAGTGTTGCAAGTCTTATGAAAAACTGGTTAAAAAATGTCTGTTTCAAAAAAAAACCAATCTGTTTATCTGCATCAGAGTCAAAGTGGACTGAACAGAGATGCACCCAGGGATTATTTCATTTCTATCTCATCTTCTAGTCTCTAAACTTAGGTACCCAGGCTCCCTTGGCTTCCCAAGGCCCCCATCATGCCTGGCACTGCCCCGTTTCATACTCTGACCATTTCTTGAACCCCTTTCCCTTCTCTACCAGCTCCCACATTCCAAATTTCCCCATTCTTACTCTCTTCCCTAGGGATGCAGGGAAGAGAGGATTGCTGATGCAGGATCAGCAATGTTGGATTAAAGTAACTCTTACATTTTATCCTATTTTGTGGAGATAAACCTCACCTGAAAGAAGACCACTGGGAGTATTTGAGGCGTTCTGTAGACCTATGGGGGAGACCGATGTGTAGAGGGCATCCATGAACAGCACCAAATGCACATAAATCTGAAAAGTCTTAGAGCAACTGGATTACCCACTCCCAGCCCCCACTCCCACCCCTACCCCCTCAACAACATGGCTCTGAGTTTTTGGGCTACAATCAAATAAATTTACCACTTTCTAAGTTTCTAATCCTTAGGTTTGTCATGACTGATATTAAAAACAAAATTTAATTTTCTGCCTCCCAAGGGTCATAGCAGTTTTTGTCTGGATGGGAAGAAACTTAAAAGAGTCTGCTCCAAAACCTCTGGGAAAGGCAACTGTCATCTTTGCAATGATCACTATGTATTTTTCACTCACGGGAGCGGTTCATTGCAGTGACTAGCATTTTGTTATATCTCCTGGGTGATTTTGCGCAAAAATTTACAATGTCAAGAGAACATGGTGATTAGGAGCAAACCATACAAACGCCTATCTGTTTCTCCACAGGCTCTAGCCACAGGGGTGAGAGCCCAGCGCCAACTCTTCCTGCTCAAAATGTTCACAATTTGGTCTCTGCCAGCAGTGAGTGAAGACTGCAGTGTAAATGTGCGAAGTCTTGCTCCAAACTGGCTAGACCTACACTTTGTAAATGTCATTCTGGGGATCCGATTTATCAGAGAAACCCGTGCCACTGACACTAGCTGATGATGCCGTGCGAGTCTGCATCCTGCAGGGAGAAGCTCTTTTGAGGTCCCTTTCACTACAACTGACATGCTTCTTACTTGTGAACCTTTCCAGGACAAACTTAGACCCTCAAATCATTCTATAAATCTGACAAAATGAATATCAAAGACAGTACTTTTATAAGCTGCTCAGGTACTCTCCTTTAAAACATGTGCTGTCATTGTTAACATAACAGAAAAATTTAAAACCCTCTTTTTGCTTTCTGCCAGTGGGGTAAGATGGGTTCAATATACACCAAAATACAGAACTGAAAAAGCATTACATATTTAAATTACAGATTTTAAATACAGATATAATCTTGGACCTTCCTCTTTAAAAGTCAGCATCATAATCTCCAAAGTATTTTTGTCATGCAAATTCAATATCAAACAAACCTCAAATTCTTTTAAAAAAATATTTTTATTTATTTATGTATATAAGAACTGGGCTGCAGGCCAGAGGTGGCGGGGGTGGGGGGGGGGTAAAAGGGGGGATGGCTAGAAGAGTCACCAGAGTCAGAGTGGGGAACAGAACAGGCCAATCAACTGAAATACACTGTTGAGGGGAGCAGTGGGTGAGATAGGAGAGGTCTGCTGCACCATATGAGTCAGCTCCCTGGATGGGGATTGAACTCCTGCTGCAGTGGCTACCACTATCTAGCTTGATGGTGCTGAGACTCAACCCCTTACACCACCAGAAAGCCCAAACCTCAAATTCTAAATTCTAAGGTAAGGGATGCTACTTCAAAATGGAAGAAACTCTTTTTCTGAAATCATCAGATATATTATTTTACTTGGGTAAGGTCTGCAATGAAAGACTTAAGTGCAGCTGGTCTCTAGGTATTTATTTATCTAAGAAAGGATATAATCTTCAACCAGATATTCTACTGTGTTTCCAAATGAGATCCATCACAGTTTATATGCAATAGAACTACTATACATGTGCATTTAAATGAAATATGGTTTCTCCTCTAAGTGAAGATTTAGTGAAAGTGTGTACATGGTTTTGGTAAGCAGCAAATAAAAATCTGAGTGAGCTACATGTCTGCAAAGTTAAAGATGGGGTTAAATGTGACTATTTATTGTTCAAATTACAGCAAATACTTGATTTCCTGGAATCCAAACTGCTAGATAATTGGAAACATTCTGTTTTTATGGTTTTTATGTTTCCAGTAACTCTGTTGATAAGGAGATGTACATAACTATCAAAAACAAAAACTTCAAGGTTGCACCTTAATAGTGTTGTTGTTTCACCCCAAGATATTAGCCACCTGAGCTTATAGTCATCTGTTTTTGTGCTCTGGGAGGGCCCTAGATGGCTCGGGACAGTTGTGTGCAACCAGCATCCACAGAGCCAAGAGGTGGAAAACCACTCACTTGCTGACCACTCACTTGCTGTGGTGACTTTAGGCCACTTTTGAATCTCCACTAGACTCAGTTTCCTTATCTGTAGCACGCAATGTCACATTATGGAATTGTGAAGAGAATGTGAGTGTAGTGTACCAAGCATAATATTGGCATATAGAAGACACTCAACAAACATCAGTGATTATCATTCTCAAATGTTCTTTTTTCAATCTATGCCTTCATTTGACTAAAGATATGATAGGACCCTATTTGGGAGGGTTGTCATAGAAACGCCTGTCACCTTTCTATTGCTCCAGGTGCAGCTCCTAAAATTCCATCGCTTGAGAGAGTGTAAACAGAATGTATTAGGATGTTGAGCACAAGTGTTACTATTAGCAGTAACAGCAGCAAACACCTTCTGCATGTGTTACATGCTTTGCCTCAGGAGTCAGTTGAGATGTGGAGTTCTGACCTGTCTCAAACCTAGAATTCCCAAGCTCTGGCTTCCTGTGTCTCTAGCCACTGGGTTTACCATTTCACGTTGGCTCTTTGACCAGTTTATAGGTGTTTTCACTCCTTGTAATGATTGTGTACTCTGGATTTAAACAGAGCAGATCTCCTTTTATCCAGGCCAATGCAGAGAAAACAAGAGGGAAATATGTTTCTCTTCCCAGCAAAGCTATCAGTTCTCTGGAAGCTGGCCAGGGGGAAAGATAGTGCCTATAAAACCAGTATCAGCTGCCTGGGTATTGCAGGCTGTACAGACTTCTGGGGTGATACTTTTCTCTAACATTTAAGCAGAGTGGCAGGAACCCCATCCCACATTTGGTGGATGCTAACAGGCATCTCTCTACAAGTCTTGGGGTATTCTCACAGGGCCTACTCATCTCCTAGTCCCCTCTTGCTCAGATTCTTGTTTTCACAGCATGCTTGAGCTAACCCCATGTCTCGCCTCCTAGAGCTGCTCCACACTGCTTTGTCCCATGCTGGACACAGACCTAATTCTTTCGTTGTCTCCAAAGTCCCACTAATAAGAGGCGGTGGTGTGTTAGCAGTGTTTGGAACAATGAGGGGTTACAGCACCGCATAGGAACAACAGATGTCATTGTTGTGAAAGCCCATCAATTATCACTTTGTTTCCTGCTGGCCATCTCATCCCTTAACCCTATCTTGATACCATTTTTTGCAGTTCTTCATTTTCTTCTCTCCAAACCCTTCTTCCTTCTCTCTTCCCTTCCTCCCTCTTTTCTCGGGTCAGTTTTCTCCTTCAGATTCTAATTTCTTTCTTATGCATTTTCTTTCTTATGGTATTTCTTTTTTTTTTTTAAATGGGAGAGAAAGCTGAGGGTTTTTATTTTATTTTACTTTGTTTTTAAAGATTTACTTATCTATTTATACAAGCACTGGGTACAGTCTGAAGCGCTGGAGGGTGAGAGAATTCACCAGAGCCAGAGCGGGGAACAGAACAGGCAGACTGACGAAATACACTGCTGAGGGGACCAGCGGGTGTGGCAGGAGAGGTCTGCGCTCCATGCATTGTATTTCTTTATCCTCTACTGCCCCTTCATCAGGTGCACGTTTGCAGATCTACCAACTCGCCAAAGTGACTTGCCAATCAGAGGAATTGTCTTACTCTGGGGATCTGCCCTGAAGCTGCATTAACAACTTGACAGGTGGGCCTCCCCAGTGGCGCAGCGGCTGAGCGCTGGGCTGCGAAGCTGCCTGCAGCCTCTGCAGGGCAGGTTCAGTCCCCCACTCTGTCAAGGGGCCCACATGGTGTGCAGACCTCTCCTGCTGCACCCGCTGCTCCCCTCAGCAGTGTACTTCGTCACTCTGCCTGTTCTGCTCCCCACTCTGGCTCTGGTGAATTCTCTCACCCTCCTGTGCTTCAGACTGTACCCGGTGCCTTGTATAAATAGATAAATAAATCTTTAAAAAAAAAACAAAACAACTTGACAGGAGCTTTGAAATCACGTGATCAAAATCATCAATAGGACATTTGTTTCTCCCGTCTCTGCAAGAGAAAGAAAGACAGTATATTGGTTGGGATAGGATAGAGGTGTACCTTATTGTCAGAGACCCAAAATGACAGTGGTTTAAATGAGATGGAATTTTAGTTTCTCTCATAATAGGTATCTGAGCTGCAATTGGGGCATTGCTAACTAAAGTTATCCTCAGGGACACAGGTTCCTTTTATCTTATTGTTCTGCAATCCCTAAGGTGTTATCTTCACCACATGGTTCTTAGGCACATCCCAGTTCATCAGGAACAACCAGAAGGAGATAACAAGAATGTGCCATTAGGGCCTAGCATGGAAGTCTCTTATCCTACCTCCGCTTGCATGTATTGACCCAAACTCAATTACAGGCATGCAAAAGAGGCTATATAGCTGTATCTGTATATTTATGTATCTATGTCTATATCTAGCTGGCTAGTCTTTATTTCATGTGAACATGTGCCCAGTTAAAAATTGGGACTACTGTAGAACTGTACTGTTCAATACTAGTAGTCACTAGCCACATGTGGTTATTTAAATTCAAATGAATTAAAATTAAACAAAATTTCAAACTCATTCTTCCAATTGGTAGCCATATTTGGAGTACTCAGAAGCCCCATGTGACTCATGGTGGCCATATTGGACAGTGTGGATATAAAGCATCCATCATCACAGAAGGTCCTACTGGACAGTGCTGTTATAGAAGAAAGAGCAAAATGCTGAAGCATAAGTGGCAATCATTGTCACAAGCAATGTATTTATTCTGCCCCTTTCAAGACCAAGTCCCTTGAAGTTGGGGACTTCTTCTTGCCCTATAATGTGACTCTATGCTGTAGCCACTTCCTCACTTGAACATGCCCTGCAGCTGGTCACCAGGCAGCAGCATGGGTAAAGTCTCAAACGTATGCCTGGCACAAGCGAGGCAATCAATAAGTGTCAGTTTCCTGTTGCTATGCCCCGCTTACCTCCACACACACTCACAATCCTCCTCCCCTCTGAGGAACTTAGTTACAGAGTTCTGTGCTAGCTCCAGGGTTGGGGGAGGAAGACAATATTAATCCCCACATGACAGAAGAGAAACTGAGGAGACTTGGCCTTTCCAAGGTAAGGGAGCAAAATGTTTGGGGTGGGGGAGTGATTCCAGTTGTCCAGTTGTCTCTCCCCTAGCTCACTGGGTATCTGCTTAGATGGAGTAGAAAATCTGATGGTGACAGATGACTACCTCCCCATCCTTTCTCAGAATTCATGGAAAGAATATATTAATCACAGCAGCTTACAAAAGAGAGAACGGTTATCCTCTCCAGCTACCCCAGCTCTCAGCCTGCAGGTAGGTTAGTCTTGGATTGTGTTTGCTGGTGACCTCATGGGCCACCAGTGAAGCCATCCCAAACATCTCATTCTAAAGAATTTCCAGGTCACTTGGCTTAGACCCCCTCTCTGGCAACCAGGGATTTACATGCTGTGACATCCCAGAATCCCTGAAGGGTGGAGGGAAGAGATGGTAAGAGAAGAGAACAAAGTGAGGGAGGAGACCAAGGGGCTATAAAAGTTCAGCATTAGTCCTTTAAATCAAACATCTGTGTTTGAGGCAGAGGGGGGAATCATGAAGTTCAAGTTAATTCTTGAACTTTGTGCAGTCACATACCCATTTGAGAATGAGATTTTCTCCTCAGAAAAATGCATGTATATATCAAAATATAAAAGCCTCTTAGAAAGTCCCTGGACCTACTTAATTAAAGTATGTGCCATTTGCACTGGTGTCCCATATGGTCAGTGTGGTCTTAAATTTTATGCGAGAGCATTGTGAGGCTTAAAGAAGTTCTTTGGGGCCAAAGCTTGTTAAGGGCCAGGTTTACAGAGACCAGTCATATACTGATGCTCCAGCATGTAGGTTCCATTTTGATTCCTTTGTTTCTGGGGAAACATGAGGAGTGCCTTCTCTAGAATTACACTCCAGGGACACAGGGGGCCATGTCCACCAAGGCTGAGAAAATACCCCAAGGTACAGCCAGGAGCAAATATTACCCAGATTGGGAGATAGAGAAATGAAAATGCATGAGAAATGAAAATGCATGAGGCCCAACTGGCCAAACTTTCAAATGAGAAAATAAAATTCCTGATTTGAATTCTCCTTGGGGAGGAGAGTTCTTTGCTGTGTTATGGGAACAAAAGGTTATTGCATGGTAAATGTTTTCTCATTAGAGTGTGGGCTGAGGTCTCTTGGCTCAAGTGCACAGAGTGAAGCATGTAGCTGGCTGAAAATGCAGATGACTGTTACTATGACCTGTGCTATGTCACCCGGGGCTGCCATCAATGCCACGTTTAGCTCTCCTGCTTTATCTGGAGCTGCAACTCCTGGGGCAGCTGTTGTTCACATCCTCGTAGTAGCTCTGTCCTCTAAAATCAGTGGTTCTGCCCCTGGCTGCATCTCACCTGGAGACGTGAAAGCTAACTGGATGCTGTCATTTATCTGGTCTGGAGTGTGACCCAGGTGTCCTTTGAAATAAAAGTTCCCCGGGGATTCTAGGGCACCATGAGGGTGGAGAGCCATTACTTTTAAGTACTGTTAGAAACTAGCGTAGGTATTCCAAGGGGTTGTAGAGAATTTAGATACTTAGTATTCCGAGAAAAACTCTAAGGACTTTCTTTTAAAAAAACATGACTGCCTTAGAGTTAGGGAAACTGTTGTCAAAGACGGTTGACCAAAAAATGGGTTTGTGGGTCTGACATTCATCCTTCTTTAAGTCATTAAATAACAAGATGTGATCAGCTTCGGTAATGAAAGTGAACTGCTGTTAAATACTTAATAAGATAAGAGCTTCCAGAGAGAATTAATCAAGAGTGAGTTTAATAATATTCCAATTAGGTGTGGGTTAAATAATGCCCCACATAAAAATTTAAACCAAACAGAGATGAAGAAAACTGTGGGGTTCCTCCTGATCCGGGTAGGGGTTACCCACACAGGTTTAATACTATTCCAATGAGGTATAAGTTAAATGGCACTTTTCTTCCAACTAGAGTATTCTTGTTTTCAGGAACAGAATTAAGGGTGATAGCTGGGGAATGTTCAGTGACATGTACAGTCAGTGAGATGAATATCTTAGTTTGGGTTCCCCAGAAGCATTCTCTAAAATATGGATTCAAGGACAAATAGTTCCTTTGGGGGGTGATCCCAAGAAAGAATGGAAGGTGGATAGAAAAATGAGAGAGCAAAGGAAAGTAGTAAACGGACTGTAACCTGGCAGACATGAAGCTTTTAAACTGTCTTCTGAATTTTCTAATGGATGGGGGCTTCTCTCCACATATTAGAAAAGGTAAGATAGTTCTCAGTCTGGTCAACTATGCAAATCAGAGTTATAAGTCCATCAAGTTCCTATTGTTGACCCAATATGCAAATTAGGCTAGAAGTCAGCTGAGTTTCAACTAGTCCAATAACATGCAAATTAGTGAAAAGTTAGTTGAAGAATATTTGCTTGAGTTCCAGTCCTCAATGTTCTGTCACAGGCTAGGTCTGCGTCAGCTCCTTCCTGAATGGACGCCTGGACATGCCTGTGGCCTCACCGGCTATTGCCTCTAGATTCTGTTTCAGAGATCCACGCTCAGATGCCTATAAAATGTTTCATATTTCTTGTCACCTGCAACATGGTTACAACATGTTTATTGAGTGTCAAGCACTGAGAAGTTGATAAGAATGTCCCAGCTCTCCTAAAGTCCACTGTTGGTATTGAGGGGAGATAGACCTTAATAAAATAGCCACACTCTTCAGTGCACGATTACTGTCAGTGATTAGACTCCCTGAGGGAAGAAACCCAGTTTGAAAAGAACACAAAACAAAAGGAGTTGAGGAAGACCTTCCTGAAAAAATAATGCTAAGATCAGAAGGAGGTGGTGTTAACTAGTTGAAGAGTTGGGTTTTAGGATGGACATTGCAGATGGCAGGAGCAGCATGTGCAAAAGCCCTGTGATAAGAGGGCATCCCTACAGGGACTGAAGGAAGGCTGTGGGCTTGGGAACAGAGAATGGCAGAGAATGTAGTGGATCAGTCAGGATTCTTCAGTCACACTAAGGATCTGAGAAGCTCAGGAAGGTTTAAGAACTTGTCGGTGAGTAGGTGGTGGAGACACACTGATGCTGATTGTAGTTAAGAAAGACAATTGGACAGGGGAAGGGGAATAGCAGCATTAATGGGTGTAACCCAACAGATGGACTACTGCTATTGTCCTGGCAGACCTGTGTCTCCAAACCATCTTAAAACTACAAACAGAACATTGCTATTTCTGCTGCTGGCTTCCAGAAGTCAATACACCATGCCAGCCCAATTGCATCAGCTCCCCTGAGGGAGTTTCCTGGGGGCCTGTACACATTGATTCTTATTTAGTAGGTCTCAGGAGGGGCCAGGAATTGGATGTTTTAAGGCTTCTCTAGGTGATGCAGCATCGCATCTGCATTTTTTTTCATTTCTCTGTAGATTTGTTTGGATAGATGGCATTGAACCCTGGATGGAGCACTAAGTGTTAATTCAATTCCACCACTCCTAACAGTATGCCTTTAATTAAATGCCTTCATCTCCTTAGTCTCCATTTCACCATCTGTAAAATAGCCATCATCCTTTTCTCCTTGTGTGTCCCGTGGGGTTGTTTTGTGGATCTAAAGAGATAATGAATTTGAAATCATAACACAAATATCTGATAAGCTTTACCTGAAAACAAACACTGGTTTTCCGTGGTATTTTGGCCACCACCACTACCCCCCCCTTTTTTTTTTCTGGTCTCTGCTACCTTGGATAAGTGAGGGTTTTCTAAATGCACTTGGTCCCACGCGCCCACTCCCAATTCACCGCCTATCTCCTTCCCTGAGTGCTTGCGTTCCTTCCAGCAATGGTTTCCCCTCTTGCTTGCTCACACACTTCCCTCCACCGCAGCCAGCATTGGTTGCTCCTGCTCACTCTGGCTGTGCACCAATTAACACTGGCTGTGTGCCAGACACTGAACTAAACTCTTTACACATATTCTCAAAAATTATCGTTATGGTTCCCATTTAAGAGAGGAGGAAAACGAGCCCGAAAGAGGTTAAGAAAAGCAATAAGATATTTGCACCCATTAAGGACTCTGTTACACCTTTATTTGTAGGAGGAGGGAATTTCCTTCCTCCCTGGGGTGTGATTGCCAAAGTTAAGGCGGCCTTTATTTCTATTCTTTACCTCATTTTTAAATCTGTGTCCCAGAATCTGAGCATTAGAAGCAAATATCACCTTCACATTTCTTCCAGAGGAAGGGGGTGTCATCAGGCAGCGGTGACTCTTGGGGAGAGTATGTAGGTCCAACTGTAACAGGGTAATCCCCAGGCCAAGGGAAGGTTCCAGGTTCCCTGCCCCACCCTAAGGAAGGGTGGAGCTGGACAGAGAGAAGCAGCTAAAAAAGACTAAGGAGGACTGCACGAGGGAAGGACCTGGCTGAGGAGAAGTGCAGAGATGGAGGAGCTGCCCTTGCTTCTCAGCCTTGGACTGTGACGGGGACTTGCAGGATGTGGAAGGAGACACTTGAAAGAGACAGAGATGTGGTGAGAGACCCGTGGGGAGGCTGACAATGGCAACTTTTATCTTGACTTGGAGTTTGATTTTGCTCTTTTCTTTCCAAATTAATCTGGCCCTTTGTATTCCTTTCCTATGGAGTCCCACCAGAAGATGCCTTAGACTTGTGGCAGGCTTTGGGGGCTAGTGGCCCCACTTTAGGCCAACCCTGTTTGACTTGGGTAATTTTGGGTGTTTAGCTGGAAACTATCCTCCCCTCTCCCCTTTCTCTCCCCTCCCCCTCTCTTCTCTTCTCTTTCGCTCACTAAATGTATTAAAGTACCTTTCCATTGAAGGTCTTAGGCACTAGAGGATATATTGTCTTTATGCTGCAAATGACAGAACCCCTTTAGAGTGGGCAGGTTTGAGAGTCCTGGGGTGCCCCTCACCCTGCCCTAAAATACACCCAAGAGTCTCATTAATTTGTGAAAAGGCTCATCAAGTCCTGAGCTCCTAAAGGGCAAAACCCCTTCTTTCCATCTTTGTGTGAACACACAAGGTAGGTATTTGGTAAACTTTGTTGCTGAAGGGAACATCGGCAAGATCACTAGGGGGTGGGGCAGGGAAGCAATTAGTAAACCAGTGCTGGCTTCCAAGGCTCTGCTTTGAATCTGGAGCAGCAGCAATGTTCACTTAAAGATGAGAGGCGCTTTACAGGTTACATTATGCATCAACTTAATATCCCATGAGAGAGATGAGTTTTCTCTTCATTTGAAAGAAGAGAAAATTGAAACTCAGAGAGGACAAGTGACTTACAGTGCTGCAGCATGGCAACAGGTGGGTTTGAACCTCAAACTAACTAGTTACCACTTGGCTCTGTGACATTGAGCTGGGGGCCTCTGCTCTAGAAAACCTACTTTCCTCATAGGTAAAATGGAGATGATGATAGCACCATTTACATAGGATTGCCTTGTGGAGTAAATGAGATCATGCATAACAGTGTGTGGCAGATAGAAAGTGCTCAGCAAATATTGCCTCTTCCCAGTAGCCACAGAGATGGTAAACTTTGGTTATCTGACTTCAGTTGAATGCCCTTTGCCCCAGACTTGAAAACCTGTGGCCAGTACAATTATTTTGAACAAGTTCATGGCTGACTATTGTTAAGAGAATTTTGACAATATTTATCTTGGGACTTGGTATTCATTGATGAAAGCTACAAGTAGGAGCTTCAGGACTGAGCAGGGAGAAAAATTGTAGGTGTCTTTGAACAGGAATTCTTACGTTCGCCCTGGGAGAGGATGGTTCCTGCTGATTATAATTACAATGTCCTGCACAATGACCCTGGCTCCTTGTCACCAACTGATTTCAGTAGTTGCCCTAGGGCTTACTTGAGAATGGAATAGCATTTCTTTACTCAGCAAACATTTATTGGACATCTACATGTGGCAGCCACTACACAGGAGTCGGATGTAATGGTGAGCAGAAGAGGCAGAGTTTGTACCTGTGTGAAAGTCTAGTGTAGCAGGAACCCTGGAGGGGCTGCAGATGAATTGGGCCTCAAGGGTGTGGAGACCCAGTGTTCTTGTCTTCAGAAAGGAAAGAATTCAACTTTGAGACAAGGATTAAATAGAAATGCAAGAGATTTATAGATAGATAAGAGGAGGGACAGGAAAGCTCTCTGAGCAGAGAAGGTGGACACTGTGGGGGCAAGAAGTAGGTAGAGTGGGCAAGGAGTGAGGGTTTGACCATTGGGTGTCTCCATGTTGTATCTTTTGCTCATTGGCTGGGGCCTATGGGGTCTCTCAGGTTTACTGAGGCCCACTGTTTTCCCATGTTACCTGGTCTGCCTTTCTGAAACTAGCTTTGGCCCATTACTTTAGCACTGTGTTGTTGTGTTGGTGTTCTGAACATTCCACTCTTTACTAGATTCACCCTGACTCCCAACCATTGTTTCTCGTTCAGTTTGATACATGGGTTTAAGACACCTGGGCTTAGGCGGTGGGGCGGGGGGGGGGGGCACCCTTGTGCTTCCCACAGATTATTCCTTATTCCTATTGACAAATGGGCTTGGGGTCCCCTGATCCTAAACTGTTCCCAGAAGATATCAGCACCAAGGAGACACACCCCATCTTGGACTTGGGGCCACTTGCATAGGTAGCCACCAAGATCTGTTATGACACATTCTTAGTGGTGAAACTGTGCAAATTTCAAAGCCCTTTTCTTCTTGGAAGAAATACAGACAAAAACTTGCCATAGAAATAAAGGCAGAGAGGAGAGGGCCTTCTTTCGGTGCTGACACAGGGCCCTTGAAAACATCGCCCCATGACAGTTACCTTTTCATCTCATAGAATCCCATGCCTAAGCCTGCTCTAATCTGACTGTGGGAGCCTTTTAAATGCTATCCTAAAGAATGTGTATTCTTGGCTGGGTGGAAAGGAAAAGATGCCTGCATCAGTTTCCATGATGAGACTTATCTCTCTTCAATGTAGATACATACGGATGGTGGCTTAGTAGAGAAATCCAGATATAAAACAACATTTATAAAGGTAAACATTTATGGTCATAGCGTGCTAGCTCCTGATACAGAGAAACCAGAGCTAAAATATTGTTTTCTAAAAAGACATTTCTCCAAAGAGGAAATACAAATGGCCAACAGGTATATGAAAAAAAATGTTCAACATCACTTGTAATCAGGGAAATACAAATCAAAACCACAATGAGATACCATCTTACACCAGCGAGAATGGCACATATTAAAAAAACAGAAAACAACCAATGTTGGTGAAGATGGGGAGAGAAAGGAACTCTCCTACATTACTGGTGGGAGTAGAAACTGGTCCAACCACTATGGAAAGCTGTGTGGAGGTTCCTCAAACTACTAAAAATGGAGCTTCCATATGACCCAGTAATTCCACTCCTAAGAATGGATCCAAAGGACACAAAAACACTAATTCAAAAGGATACCTTCACCCCTATGTTTATTGCAGCACTATTTACAATATATAAGATATGGAAACAACCCAAATGCCCCAAATTAGATGACTGGAATAAGAAGAAGTAATATATATACACAGATGGAATACTATTCAGCAATCAAAAAAGACCCCCTAGGTCTTAGTCACTGATATTGAAACAGGCTGCAGAACACCTCTTTTCAACTCATGCCATTTGCAATGACATGGATGGAGCTGGAAGGGATTACGCTCAGTGAAATAAGCCAGAAGGAAAAAGAAAAATATCAGATGATTTCACGTATAGGAGGAATGTAAGGGAACCAATTAAGGGACCAGGAAAAAAATTATAATAAATTAAAAAACAAAATCAACAGGCAACTATTAATCAGAGACACTGCAGGGAAGGGGGAGAAAGAGGGACCAAAGCAGGGGAGGGAATGTGTTCTTACACAAGGGACTATGGTGAGGGTGCACAGGGTGAATTGATGGTGGGAATTTTGCAGGGACTACACCTGAAAGGAGAAAGCACGCACTGTACAAAAAGGAAGAATGATGTTTATGTGTGTGTGTATATATATATATATATATATATATATATATATATAGGACCTCTTTATTTTCAAAGAAAATGTATTCTCACATTCAGATCATACATTCTGAGTGTCCCAATCCCAGCACTGGAACTAGCAGAAAGCACTTAAATATAAATTGTATTGTGGCTTTTCATTTATTAGAAAAGCTAATGTCTTGTAGTGGATCTGCCTCAAAGAATCAGTTTGACAATCTTATGAGATCATGTATGTAAAATGCTTACCATAGTGCCTGAAATGTTATAACGATTTAACATTTATTTGCTAACCATTTGCAGTGCCTGGTTTTGGTCTGTCTGGTACCCACATCTCCTTTAGGGCACAGTCCCCCTCCCATTCCACACAACCTTGATAGGCATGGACCCCAATCTGGGCTGATTTCTCCCAACTGCTGTAGGAAAGTCAGGGTGCACAGATGTGCAGAGGTGACATCTGGGTGGAGAAAAGGTCCTAGTGTATGTGGTACTTGCTTTGATCCTGAAATTCAGGCTCCTGTACCTCCTTATTCCATTCTGTGAGCCACTCTGGGTTGAGCCAAAGGTGAGGAAAAATTTCCTGCTTGCTTACAAAGTTTGAGCTGGGTTTCTATGACCTACTGTTAGGATCCTGAGATGATGTGAGGTTATGAAGCTGTAAGGCCACAGGACAGGGGGCTGGGGGCAATACACTTTCAGGTGCCCACAACTGAGAAGTGAGAATGTTCCCGGTGCACCCCCTGGGTCTTAGTCACTGACATTTAAACAGGCTGCAGAACACTGCCTTTCATCTGGCTCTCACGTGTCCTGGGTGAGTTACATCATGTGGCTTACCACTGAAAGTCACACTTCCCTCCACTTCTCAACGACAAGTCAAGCTGAGAACCTGGAACTGCTTTTAGCGAGAGAGTCTCTCACCTGTTTAGACAGGAAGGACACCAGCTGGGTGTGGGGGGTGGTGGTCAGTCACCACCCAGGCTGCTGCAGGAAGGAAGGCAGCTTGAGCATAATGAGCCTGGACACAGGCACACCTTGCAGGCACTGCGGGTTCGGTTCCAGATCACTGCAATAAAGTGAATATGGCAATAAAGAAGTCACATGCCTTTCTTGGTGTCTCAGTGCATGTAAGAGTTATGTTTATACTCTGTCATCTACTAAGTGCGCAACAGGATTATGTCTAAAAAAACAATGTGCTTAATTAAATGGGACAGAGACAGGAAGTGAGCACAGAGGGATTTGCTCAACACAGGGTGGACACAAATCTTCAGTTTGTAAAAAAAAAAAAAAGCAACGAAAAAACCACATCTGCGAAGTACAATAAAGTGAAGTGCAGTGAAACAAGATGTGCCTGTAGAAACTGAAAAATAGATGCTCATCCCAGGCTACATCTGTGCTTTATTCACCTTTGGCTCTGCAGGGCTGAGTGTGCGTCAGGTGCCTCATTCACTTCCCCACTAGGTCTCAGGGAACTGCGTGGAATCTGACCAGGCAGGAAGCACATCTTTAGCTCACTCTGGCCGCACAGGTCCAGGGAGGTGGGGTACAAAAACGAGTCAGATCTTGCTCCTGCCTTCTAGGAGCTCCAGCAGAGAGCGTGAGATGAGATAACTGATGGGGGCGCATAAAAGGAAAAGCCCCATGCCACAGTGGTGCTCTCCATGGAGAAGTAGGAATGGCTGGAGAGGGTTTCCTTGGCCAAGGAGAGTGAGTCAGATGCCAGAGAGTGTGGAGTAGAGCAGGAGACCAGGCAGCCTTGGGAGAGGGCAGCAGGAGTTTTAGGCCTGCACAGCCAGGAGGGACAGCTGGACAGACAAATGTCCTGGCAGACACAGGGAGCTGCAGCAGTTAGGAGGGGTGGGGTGGTGGCACAGTATTGCTGTATCTTCAGTTTTGCTGAGTAATTACCATAAGAACTGGACCTCAACCAACTGCTCAGATACAGGATGAGGGGTGCCCTCTGTGGAAATGGGTGACAGGCTCCAAGCATGGTCTCCAACCAGCAGCACCAAGAACACCTGGGAAGTTGCTAGAAAAGCAGATTCTCTGCCCCACCCAGACCTATTGATTCAGAAGCTCTGGGGGTGAGCAGCTGGCTGTGTGTGACAGGTGGTTCTGATCACTGGCCCTGTGGTCAGCAGGCAGAAGTCTGAGAGGACTGGGCGGGCATGCATCCTATGGCAGGAACCTAAATACCAGATGCTTCTTTTGATAAGAGTTATTTATTCATTCATTGCAGAAAATAAATTCTAGCCTTTTACCCAGGCAGGGGACGAACAAGCGGTACTTCAGGAATGGTGAGGTCAGGAGAAGCTTTATTACTCACGCATGAGTTTCTCAGACCTGGGCAGTCCCGTCAGGTCTGAGCACCTGTCTAGAGACAAAGGGTTTCTATTATACACAACCATCTTACATGGATAACATTGGTTAGCAAGCACAACTATTTGCTGTAAAACTCCTAGACAGAGGGGGAAAGATGGATATTCGGGGATGTCCTTTGAGAAATAAATCAGCTTGGCCGGATGTGTGACCTTGTTAAAATGTAACCTCGTTTAGATAACTAAAACTTAGATGGAAAGTTCTCTAAGGAAAGGTTTATTAAGTAAGCAAACTTGTTATTTACAATTGCATTGGATTATTTACTGCACCAGGCCTAAGACCCTTTAGCAGGAAAGATTTATTTGCTTCCCAATTTCTTTTCACATCCATTCAACCAATGTTTATTGAGCACCTACCCGTGCTAGGCCCCGTGCTGATGCTGGACGCTGGCATTCAACCTGATCACAGTTCGTTCAGGGCAATGTTTGAAGGACGGGCTTATCTTGAAACAAGAGTGCTATTGCCTGTCTGTTTTAGTCTGATTGACTGATAGCGTACACCTATTATGCTCGCCAGAACAACACCTCTGCTTGTCTCTGACATCAGAAGTTGTTCTGCAAGGCGTTGACTAAAACGTCAGACAATGAGGACACGAACTGGTGCGGGGAAACCGGCACCTGCAGAGTGGAAGGGGAGGGCGAGGGAAGATGTGTTTCCTCAGTCCCTGGTGCCTGGTGCCAGGCCCAGCAAGGGCCACTGTCTCCGAGTTCTCAGGTTGACAAGCCTTAGGCTTTTTCCAAGTGGGGCCACTTAGCCCCAGGGGTTTCTGTATTTACCTAACAGTTTCAGGAAGCTGTGGGCGGGAAGATGGGTGGGGAGAGAGGAGAATGGAGGAGGCGGCTGTGGGAGGTGCTCTCCTTCTTGACATCACTCTGCTCCGTGAAGTTGAGAGATGGGTCTTTGCGTTTGGATTAAATTGAACAGGCCTGTGTTCTCTGCTGTGGCTCTGGGGCTGGCAGGACCACGTCCAGCTCTTTTTTCTGGATGAGACAAAGCCTGACTGAAGCTAAGGAGAGAGAGTACCTCCTGGGTGTGGTCTTGTTACAGGGCAACCCCGATATAAAACGGGTTGCCTGACTGTGGGTCCTCACCCCTGCGCTTAAATGGGACTTAAAGTGCAGGCACACACAAAAGGTTAACAAAAGGTTTATTTATAAGGGAAGGGGAATGAGAAAATGTACAACTCAGGGAGAAAAGAGAGAGATAGTCTTAAATGCATCCTACCTATTCCACCGACCTGGAATCCCAAATGACCAGCCGAGACCAAACCTGCCTGGCCAAGAGCACGAGCCAAATGCCCAAGACCCCCTGTAGGGGCAGGACAGGCACTGAGCAGGTTTTCTATGATTCTGCGTACCGGGTAAAGGAGAGTCCTGGAAACTTCAGAGCATCTCGGTCTTTTATTGAGCTTTACATGTAGTGTGACAAACAGGTACATGGCAGGCAGGGGTTCTGGGGGGCCAGGAGGCCACCAGGCCTCCAGGCCCCCAGCCAGTCTTCACTCTGGGCTTCTCTGCCTTCTTTTCTCCCCTTCTCTGTCCTGCCTCTCTCCTGCTTCTGCTTCTCCTGGTGACTCTCTCATTACTCCTCCCATGGCCAACTGAAGTAAATAAGACAGTGTGCAACACTGTAACAACTGCAGGTGCCCCATCAGGCAGGGCAATCCTAATGGTGGGAGGGCACAAAAGCCTGAAAACCATTTACCCTACACCCCCCCCCCAATATGGCTGGTTTTATTTACAAACAGAGAAAATGGATGATTAACTCCGCCCTTAGGTCCTTGTAACTTCCCTTTGGGGATCATGGGATTTATAGTTCCCAGTGTCTTGATGGAGTGGGGGTGGCATCCACAAAGCCTGTATGGAATTAGCTCAGGACATCCTTTCCCCCTAACAGTCACTGGCCCCAGTGGCTCCTCTGGGGGTACCTCTGGGCATACTGGGCTGGGCGGGCATGGCCTCTGCTGGGGTAGCCAGGAGAGCTAAGCAAGTCAGGACAGGATCCCCGGGAGCCTCAAGGCTATTCTAGCTGGTGTTTGGCTCCCTGGCCTCTAAGAAACCAGAGCCAGCTTTCTGGCTCCCATGGCCCCTCTCTCTCTCCTGTGTGCACCTTGTCAGAACCCCAGAAAGATGCTTATTCCTTTCCTATTCCCAGAGTCTGCCTTCACTTCTTCCTCTGAAGCAGATCTGAAGAGAGAAGCTGGGAATTCTCTCCCTGTCCAGTATGGCCAATGCCGCCAGCCCCGTGCGCAGTTCCCTGGTCCTGCTCTGATGATACAGCAGCCGGACAGATACAGGACTCGCTTCTCCTTTGCTGCTCAGGGATTGTTTACAGGAAACCAACACTTCAGAGAGCTACACTTCAACATATCCGTAGGCAGCACATCTTCATCTTACCATCTACCACAGATCTTATTTTAAACTAATTACATTATGGAGGGGTGGGTGGGAGGGAGGAGAGGGGGTAATTATAATCCAGGAAATTTTTCTTAAAAGACCTAGTTTTAAAAATATCAGACTTAATTTAGTAAATTTCAATTATAAGGGGAGTTACTAAACTGAAGATCATTTGCATTATATCCTTAATTACCATTTCATTTGTACTGAGATCAAGATCGTCAATAGAGATCCTTGGGAATGTGTATGCAGAATAAGTGATTGATCCTAATGAGGCCTTTGTTCTTTCTGTACCTCACTCACAAAGCTATTTCCTCCCTTGTGGAGAGGCATGGAGCTTTCCAAGCCGGGTGCAGACAACTTAAATTAGAAATGGAGCCTGTGAATAAATCTAGAGGCTTTTAAACTGGCTTCACCCCCAGGGAGAGAGGATGCCAAACTCAACCTCTGTTTCCCTAACAGCTCCTCATCAGAGTTTTATTCCTCTCCCCTTGAATGCATTAACTCTGCTGGCTCTTGTGGATGATTCCCCTCCCATGCCAGCTGCAAAAGTCCATCTGTATGAGCCAATGACAGAGGAAATAGCCTTTCTGGGCCTTCCCCTTGCAGATAATGGAGGTCACCATAAAGCATCCTGCTTCTGCTTTTTCTTTCTCCTCTAAAGAGAGTGTATCCAGCAGTCCCTGATTATTGGGTCTTTATAGGAAAAGCTGTTTTCCAAGATCATTTAGCTCTAAAAAAGTGATGAACCCATAGGGAGTGTAGTTTCTCTCCCCCCCCCCCGCCCCGTGTGTGTGTGTGTGTGTGTGTGTGTGTGTGTGTGTGTGTGTGTTAAGATTCATTTTGTAGAGGGAGACACACTTCTTCAGAGGGGGAAGGTAAGGATGTTAGGGGAAAGGATGTCCTGAACAAACTCTACAAATAGGTTTTATGGACCCCCACCCCACTCCAGACCAAAGAGATCCAAGACACCAAGAACTACAAATCCCATAATGCCATCACTGAAGGGAGGATTGCTGGGACCTGAGGGTGGAGGTTAAGCAGCCAGGTTTGGTATAAAACCAGACATGTGGGCCTTGGGGGGCTCTTGGTTTTTCACAAGCTTTCAGCGTTCTATTGGGATTCCAGCTCAGCAGAACTGGTAGGACCCATTCACCAACTTATCTCCCTCTCTTTCTCCCTGAGTTACTCATTTCTTTATTTCCCCTTCTTTCGTAAATAAATCCTTTATTAACCTTTTTGTGTGTGCCTGCAGTTGAGTCTAATTATAAGTCCCTTTTAAGCATGCGGATAAGGACCCACAGTCGGACAACCCATTTCCTATCAGGCTTGCCCTGTAGCAGGGAAAGAGCAAATTAAATTAAAAAATCTCTTACCTAAATCCTGCTAATGCCAGTTGTTGTTTCATATGGTACCTCCCACCCTGCAAGACCTTATAAAACACTTGTTCATCTATTGCCTTATAAGTGAAAGACTAATTGCCCTCATTCTACAAATGAGAAAACTGAGGCTCACAGAGGTTAATTGATTTGTCCAAAGTCACTCCGCTGGGGGTGACAAAGTAAGGATTAAGCCCAAGTGTCTTATTGCTGTACTCCTTCGGTTATCCCAAACCACATCTCCGGGGCTGCTGGAAGTTTACGCATTCACTCTGTGGAGGTCGGGGTCTGAACCCCACCTTAGCATGTCACCCCATTTAAACTTGATTTCTGAATTTTTATATTTAAGCAATGATTTTGTTTCAGCGGAATCCAGAGAGTGGCCTTACTTAACCTTCTGGAGGTGTGTCTATTTCATGGCAAACATGGTGGTCTGGCAGGAAGGGAAAGGAGGAGCCAACAGGGAATCTCCCTAGTTTTCCACTGGATGAGGCCAAGGCCCAGGAGCCAGACAAATCCATCATTCTCCTGGCATCTGAACATTTGCCAAATCCTTGCTCTTTGCTCTCATTATTCCTCCAGGATGGTTCACAAGTGTGGAGAAGTGTAGGCTGTGGAAGTGTTTGGTGTTGGGGGTTGAGGGGCTGGCAGCAGGACAGACACAGGGAGGAAGGAAGGAGGGCATTTACATGAGTCCAGTCAAGGCTTGGGGTCACAGAGTAGGAAGCTCCTCTGACCTAGAAGGGTGTTCATCTATTCTGCCTTCGGATCACGTAGTTTCCTCTGCGGTTATTGGCCATCCTTCACGGTACAGTACAGATGGAATATTGTGATGAAATGAACAAAAGTTCTGGAGCTAAGTAAATCTGGGTTCTCATCCCCCTTTTGCTTAGAAGAGGGATCTTCAGTAAGTCACATAACCTTCCAAGGATCTGTTTTCTCACACATAAATTGAGAATAGTAATATTCACTCACTGGGTTGTTCTGAGTGTAACTGAACCATGGAAAAGCAATAGCACATGGTGGTTTTCATTGCAGAGGGCCTGAGGCAGTCAGGAAGTGGGAGGATAAGAAAAGGGGACTGATTGTCCTACAAAGACACTATCAAGGGGCAGGAGTGGGTTCAGTAATGAATTAGCTTGCAAGGACTTTTGTAAATAGTCTATATGCTGGCTCTGGGGAGCAGTGAGAAACTAGTTTGAAAAGCATAAAAAGTCATAAAATAGCACCAGTGTTTTTCTTTTCTTAGTGTGTGCAAAAATATTCAACCAGACAAACCCAAGCTAATCTTCTGGGACTAAGATTCTAAATATTACTTGTGAGTCACCCCAACTTCCTTCCAAGAGAAAGACTCCCCCAATCCCTCACTCAACACCCCCATGTGTGACGCATCAGGATTGTAGCTTTTCAGCTTCTTCCACCAAAATCAAACACCCTGGTTGTGGGCATGTCAGCCCCAAATGCAGAGAAAACAGCGACTCCAGTCAGTCCCCCTGGTGGTTAGAGCCAGCTTCAAAAAACCAAAAAATCCAAGGGAGCAGGGCTCACGCCAAGCGCTACTGAGGACACTAGGTGGCGCTATTACCCACGTTATTCAGCAATTCCACTTGGCACCCTTTTCTGGAAATGTTCCTGCGGTGAGGTGCTTTATATCCCCGAGACCTGGGGTCTGCTTCCGTCTATATCACAAACTTACAGCGCCACCAAGAGATCGAACCTGATTTTGCTTTTTTTTTTTTATTTTATTTTATTTTATTTTTATTTTTTTATTTTTTTTTAGATAATAAATTTTATTGTTATATTCCCCATACAATTGCAGCCCCCCCATTCTGACCCCAATCCCTCCCCTCCCTCCCCCGCCCCCCTAAAAGTGTCTCTGGTTCATATTTTTTTGTTGATTTTGATTTTCACTTTCTTATAGTTATTCATTTTCCTGGTCCCTTATTTAAGTTTTCTAGATTCCTGCTATGAGTGAGACCATCCGGTATTTTTCTTTTTCTTTTTGGCTTATTTCACTGAGCATGATCCCTTCCAGCGCCATCCATGTTGCTGCAAATTGCATGTGTTTATCTTTTTTGAATGCTGAGTAATATTCCATGGTATATATGTACCACATCTTCTTGATCCTGTCATCTATTTTTGGGCATTTGGGTTGTTTCCAAAGCTTAGCTATTGTAAACAGTGCTGCTATAAACATAGGGGTGCAGGTGCTCTTTGGAATTGATGTTTCTGTGTCCTTTGGGTAAATACCTAGGAGTGGAATTGCTGGATCATATGGAAGCTCTGTCTTTAGTAGGTTGAGGAATCTCCACACACCTTTCCATAGTGGTTGGACCAGTTTGCACTCCCACCAACAGTGCAGAAGAGTTCCTTTTTCTCCACACCCTCGCCAACATTTGTTGTTGCTAGTTTTTTTAATATGTGCCATTCTCACTGGTGTAAGATGGTATCTCATGGTAGTTTTGATTTGCATTTCCCTGATGACAAGTGATGTTGAACATTTTTTCATATGCCTGTTGGCCATTTGCATTTCCTCTTCAGAGAAGTTTCTTTTTAGCTCTTCTGCCCATTTTTTGACTGGATTATTTTCTTTGTTGTTGTTGAGTCTCATCAGCTCTTTGCAGATTTTTGTGGTCAGTCCTTTATCATTAGTGTTGGGTGCAAAAATGTTCTCCCAGTTGGTGGGGTTTCTCTTTGTTTTTGTTATTGTCTCTTTTGCTGTGCAGAAGCTCTTTAATTTGATGTAGTCCCAGCTGTTTATCTTTGCCTTCACTATCACTGCTTTGGGTGATGTGTCTGTAAAGATGTCTTTGATGTGCAAATCACGTAGTGTTTTGCCTATATTTCCTTCTATATATTTTATGGTTTCAGGTCTTATGTCTAGTTCTTTAATCCATTTTGCGTTGATTTTTGTGTATGGTGTGAGGTAGTGGTCAAGCTTCATTCTTTTGCATGTAGCGACCCAGTTTTTGGGTGTGGCTTCTGAAGGCAGTTCCCAGACCTGTGACTGGAGAATCAGCAGCCCTTTGCTTGGCTATAAATAATGTTAGGAACAAGTAGCCCTTTTCAACTTCTGCTCAGGCCAGAGGGCTAGGAAGGAAAAGAACTCTCCGTCTTTAGGAGGAGGGGCTCAGAGGGAAGCGACAGATCCTTGAGGCTCCTTTGTGAGAGACGCCCAGTATCTCCCTCCCCCCGGGGCAGAAGCCAGGGACTTGGAGCCAGACTTGAGGTCATTTAGTTCCAGGCCCTGCCTTCCTTCGCGGTGAAACCGTCCTCAGCGCCCCTAAGGAACTGTGTTAAGGGTTTATTTTCTCTCCAGGGATCTGTAGTGAAGTTGCCCTTAAGTACCTGTTTAATTTCAGCACACTAAACCTGTACCCGCCTGTGTATCAGGATCCCTTTGCTGCCATTCCAGAGCTCTTAAGAACACTAACAGTAAGGGGTAGTTACAAAAGGAGTTCCAGTTTTCTGAGCTTCATGAGCCCTCTTTATACCTGAAGCGGCAGGTGAGTTGCATTTTCTGTTTACTGATAAAATTATTGACACCCTCACCCTCACCCCCAAGGTCTCGTTGGAACTACTGGCACAGATATTGGCTCTTTGAAACTATTATGATCATAGTTGTTTAGTACCATTTTCCTAGTTATGTTCCCTTTGGTGTGCAAGAAGCCATACAAAACACTTGCTTAAAGACAGCTGTTGGCTAATGGGCCCCATCAGTCTGCCAAGCAGCCCATTTTGGGCACCTGTAGAAAAGAAAGGGCGAAGGGCATGTAAGTGAAGTGCAGATCAAGTCTTTGCCTTCAAAGAGCTTATGGAGCAATGTCATCTGGGCAAGTACAATATATAGAAATAAAGAGATTTAATGACTCAGAGATGTCTTAGTGAGAGTCCAGAAACCTAATATCCTAGCCTGATTATGTGAACTTACCTTTATTTTTTTTTAAGATTTTATTTTAATTTTGTTTTTTGCATGGAAGAACTGGGGTGTAGGCCAGAGGTGTCTTCACCAGAGAGAGTAGGGAGCAAAACAGGCAAATCTACTCTGCTAAGGGGAGAAATACAGAAATGCGCTGCTGAGGGGAGCAGCTGGCAAGACAGGAGAGGTCTGCTGTGCCACGTGTGGGATAGCTCCCTGGCTGGGGATGAAACTCAGGCCATAGCAGTGACAGCACTGAGATTTAACCCCTACACCTTTAGAGCAATAAGGAGGGAAGGGGTTGGTGGGGCCTGGGAGGAGGTGGGAGGAAAGAGCCAGTTCATTGTCCTGGTGGCCTTGACGGATCTTCCTTCTGCATAAAAGGGGGGGCTTACCTTAGGTCAGGTCCAGGCTCCAGATGCCTTGCTGGGGTGAAAATAGAATCAAAGATCCAGGGTGCCTGGGTGATGTTTTGTATGTGCAAGATGCTAGTGTTGTGGCCCAGAAAGTCAGAGAAAAGTCACCCAGGGGAGATGAACTTTCTATTCTCCAGCCCTTCCCACCACAAAGTTCTGTTCCTCAGGTCCTCTGAGATGTGGACACAGTTTCAGGCCATCACCCCCACTTCCAGTGAATTACTGAGTACTGGTGTCTATGCTTCTACTTACCCCCTTCTCTTTCTCCCCCCTACCCCCCTTTCTGCCCCAAGTTCTCATCATACTTTCCTGAAGGGATTTTTTTTAAGTAATCAAAATTAGTTTTATAGGATAAAGGCACCATGGAGGCCCAGAATTTTGTTTTTCAGAAGTGCAGGGGTGGTGGTGGGGGGTGGGGTGGGTGGGCCTCCCTGGTGGCACAAGGGGTTAAATCTCAGCACTGTGAAGCTGTGGGCAGCCACTGCAGCACAGGTTTTTTTCCCAACCAGGGAGCTAACCCACATGGCACAGCAGACCTCACCTGCCTCGACTGCTATTCCCCTCAGCAGTGCATGTCAGTAGATCAGCCTGTTCTGCTCCCCACTCTGTTTCTGGTGAATCTCTCACCCCCGCCTCCCAATACCTCTGGCCTGCGCCCCAGTTCTTATATGCATAAATAAATATAAATAAATCTTTTTTAAAAAAAAAAATGCAGGTGGATCCCTTTGCCCCTTGTTGGCCTTGGAATATGCAAAACTGCAAACTCCTTGACTGGCCAGCAACCCTGGTCAGGCTCCCCTCCAAGTCTCCTCACCCCCAGACCCCACTCACAAGCTCAATGCTAACCAGGCTCAATCCTTGCAGTGACAAAATCCATGTCTTACTTAGCACAGTGTATTTTTAAAATAATTTTCAGTTTACATTCTTGAGTAGATAACATGTTTATACACATGCACATACATTATTCCACACCCCCAAGGAGAACCATTGTTTTGTAATTTCTTGTATTCCTTCCAGATCATTTTGATGCATTTTCTTCCTTTTTTTTAACCCAAATGCAATTCATACTTTTTTTCTTTTATAACTATATCCTCCCCTTCCACCCAAATAATAACATGCAATTAATACTTTCTATATCTGCTTTTTAAAACCTTATCTTTGGAGACTTTGCATAGTAATACCTAAAGACCTTTTCTTTTTGTAGCTCTGTCATAGTTAAATGCATGGAAATACTCTAATCCAGCAAACTTTTTATGAAAATGATGAGATAGTAGGTATTTTTATTGTTCTCAGATATAGTACAAAAGAAGCTCTAGATAATGTGTGAGGAAAGGGCATAACTGCCCAATGCAACTTTACTTATGGACACTGATATTAGGACCTCAGAGAATTGTTAAATGTCATGAAATGTAATTTTTCTTCTGATTTTTTTTTCAACCATTTAAAATTGTTGAAACTATTCTTAGGGTTGGGCCCCACAAAAATTGGCAGAGTCATCTTTGGCCGCTTAGTGAGAGGTTGTTGACCCCTAACCTCATCAGATCTCTATTAATGATCAAATTGTTTCTAATCTTTTGCTGCAAAGTGTAATCATGTACAGATGTCACTTCACATGCAGGCAAATCTACCTGTCTGTTGGGTAATTCTAAGAAGTGAGATTGCTGGGTCAATAGAGGCATTTCTTTTGAGAAATATTACTGAGTTGCCCTTCCAGGGCTGCGCTAGTTGACATGCCCACCAGCATCAGCAGTAAGGGGAATATCTGTGTTCTCAGAGCCAACATTTTCACACTTGGGCTTTTGCTAATCTGAAGCTTAAAAATGTTATCTCAATGCTTTCAATTTACCTTTTTCTTTTTTTAAAAAAAGATTTATTTATTTTTATACAAGAACCGGGGTACAGGCCAAATGCGCTGGAGGGTGAGAGGATTCACCAGAGACAGAGTGGGGAACACAACAGGCAAACTGAGGAAATACACTGCTGAGGGGAGCAGTGGGCGAGGCAGGAGAGGTCTGCTTCGCCATGTGGGATTCTCGCTGGCCGGCTGGGATTGAACCCGCGCTGCAGAGGCTGTGGACAGCTTCTCAGTGTGGTACTCAACTGCCTGTGCCACCAGGGAGACCCCTTACCTTTTTCTTATGAGGTAGACTGAACAACTTTTCATCTATTTAACAGCAATTTGTTGTTTTTTTCTTTTCTGTGAGTTGTCTTCTTATATCCTTTAACTCTGGGGCTTTTTTCTTTCTTAGGTTTATTTATATATTTTTATGATTTAAGGAGATTAGCCCTGGTCACTAAGCTGCATAGATTCTTTCCAGGTTTTTTGTTTATTTTACTTATACAGGTTTGCTTGAAATAGGCAAGCTTAAAAAATTATTTTTATTAGCTGAATTTACAAGTTTATTTTATGGCTTGTGGTTTTTTAGTCATAATTAGATAGAATTTTTCCACCCTAAAATTATAAAAGAATTCTTCCATATCTTTTCATGGTACTTTTGTAGTTTTATTGTTTACATTTAAATGGTTAATTCATTTGGAGTTTATTCTGGCATATGGCAAAAAGAATGGCTCCGACTTAATTTTTTTCCCTAGATGGCTACCCAGGAATCTCAACACCATTTATATGGTGTTACTGAATTTGGATCTACCTTTATCATATATTAAATATATTTATATTCACCCTGAAATGTTCTGTTGGTCTCTCTAGTTATGTGCTAGTACTGTAAAGTTTTTAATTATCAAAGTACCAAAGTAGGTGCTATATTTGCTGACCTAGTCCAGGGTTTCTCAACTGTGCCCTATTGACATCTCGGGCCAGATGCATGACTTTGTTGTGGAGGACTGTGGGTTGTAAGATGTTCAGCAGCATCCCTGGGTGCCAGTAGCAGGCACCCATTGGGTGCCATTGGGTGCCAGTAGCAGATGCAAGACATCACAGCTGTTATAAGGAAAAAAAGAAAAAAGTTTCCTCATGTTGCCAGATGTCCCCTGGGAGACAAAATCGCCCCTGTTGAGATCCACTCTTCTACCCATTGCCATCGCTCTTTCTTTTTCATAGCTTCTATTTATTTGTTTTTATTTGCACATGCTGTTCCCTTTACCTGGAATGTCATCCTCTTATACACTTTCCCATCAGATTTCAATTCAGGCTCCATCTCCAGGCAGCCTTTTTGGACCACTCTGCTCCATGCTGTGTCCCTACCTGCCCAGATACCAACCCCCATGGTTCTCTGTGGAAATGAGCCATTTGCTCGTCTTACCCCAAATAGGTTGTCAACTCCAAGAAGATAGGGGTCTTCTTCACGTTCTTTCTTTATCTTCAGCCTTTGGCACCAAACCTGGCACAGGGTAGGTGCTCTATCAGTATAGTTGGGTGAAAGAATAAGTGGCTTTTCTTTGACTCAACTCCCACCAACAACCAGAAGTTGGGTGAAAGAAGACACATGTGAGGATGGGGTCTGTGACCCCAAGTGACGCCCAGGAGCTGTGAAGCCCCAGGATGCAGGGAGAGCTTAGCCTGAATCACGTATTTACTGCGTGCCAGGCAGGTGGTCTATGAGCTGTGTGCAATCTCCTTTTTAAATAATCTGTGGTCCAGTGACACACCCAGCTGTTCAGCAACAGGAAAAGGAGGAGAGCTGGGAGAAGCAAAGTCCTCAGTGGTTTCTTGCGAAAGCAGGATAAATAATGTTATGAGAATGATGCTGAAATTCAACAGCTGATGTCAAATTTCTACTCCATTCTCTTGAACCTCCTGAAGCCTCAGTTTCTTCGCTAGTAAATCCATGATAAAAATAGCACCCACTTCGGAGGGCTTCTGTGAAAATGTAAAGGGTTTAAACCATGCTGATATTAAATATGAAGTTTATAGTAGGCTCTTATATTTCTTCATCAGCTAACATTGGACAGTCTGAAAAAATATTTTTTTCCCAGCTGGGGAATGGTTTACAAGTAACTGAGGCAATGGAAGCCCCAGGGTGAGATGATTTTCCCGGGGATTCCTTGCAAAGAGCAGGGAGTTCTGGCAGGAGACTTTTCCACAAACAGCAATGGCTAACCTCCTGGGGGCATCTTTTTATGTTTTTCTTAATATGGTCAGCACTTAACATTTCCACAGGACTATAGTGGCCTGGGTTTCTCCTGAGTCCACCAACTCCTGCTGTCTCTGCGTGTGGAGGAGGCCTACGTCACTCATCACTCGAGGAACTCCTGTGTCTGTGCTACACTCTGCTCCCAGAGCTCCCCAGGGAAGGGACTTGAGATGAGGGGAAACCCTGAGCTGTTTGCCCACCTGAATCCACAATGCCATCTCTGTTAAACCAAATCTTTATTTTACTAGAGCCTTCCAACTGCCTGACCCTCACTCCATCTCTAACTCCCCATGTCCAGAGTTGAATGAAGTAGGAAGCCAGGGACTATCACCTCTAGGTGCTCAGACCACCCAGGTACTGTGGGGAGATGCCCTAGATCAAGACTCTTCAGCTCTTGTGAGCATGATAGCTCAGAGGAAATCAATTTGCACTGGCTTATTTGTGGTTTGGGAGTGATCCTAAGTCTTCCTCATGTCTCAGCCACAAGTTCCTTGAAGGCAAAGTCATGTCTCTGTTGTGGTTCATTAAGAGGGCCATGGCAGTTACAGTTTTTGCCTGTTTAGCTGACTTTCCTGCCATCACATAGTAACTGCCCACTATTCCATGGAGGGATTTCTCCTCCAGTCTATGTGATGGAGTGAAGCACCTGACCAATCATGTTACTCGAGCCTTTTGGCCACTGGGATTGGTCGGAGATAGAATCTGCTAGATCTAATGGCAGGACTCTCTTCCTGATGAGGTTGACCCACTGAGATTTGGGAGTCTTTAGACAACACCTATTTCATGTCAAAGCACGAAGTAAACAAGACATGCAAAGCTAAGAGACCATGGGCATAGGGCCCTGACAACATCATCAAGAAAGGGATCCACGTGTTCCTGAAGCTTCTATATGCCACGTACTACCTAGTCATATGAGCCAGTAAAATCCCCTTTTACTGCTTCTGCTTGTTTGAGGTTGGTTTCTTCAGTCATATCCAAGAATATTTTGACTGATTGACCTGTGCTGTCTTCCTACTACCTCCAGTGCACCTTGTACTCGCTCTCCTATAACTTCTTTTTTACAGTCACTCCCTTATTATGTATTGTCTTGCCTGACACCCCCATCACACATCTGAATTGGTGGTTATTCTGTTGTCTCTCAGTCCAGTATTCACATCCTTCTTATTCTGCTCTCTAAGTGGTGGGCTAGGAGTCTGAAAACTACATTTCTCAAGCTCCCTGGTCAACAAGCTTGTCAGTGGCAGAGAAAAGTAGGCAGGAGAGGAGAAGGAGTTACTGTTTACTGCTCAAGCATGCTCTCTCCACACCCTCTCTCTTACCCTATCTCTCCCTACTTCTAGTGGCATCTCTAGAAATTGCTGAATCCCCTTGGTGATCCCAGACTCAGCCTCAGTGGCTTCTGCTCAGTGGCTCTAGAACCTTCAGCAGTTACAGGGTCACCTCCAGAGCATTTTTTTGATACGTTATATTCTCTGGTTTACTTTGCCTTTTTGTTCTTTCAGTTCTTTATAAATTGGCTTCCTGTATGAAATGATCTCTGTATAAAACTCCTGAGTCCTGTTGACCTGACTGGAACTCTGACAGATACAGTACCATATTGTATGCTGGCTAATTCACTAGTAATTTCAGATGGGAATGAGGTTTCTTCTCAGAAGGATGATGAGCTTTCTTTGTAGTTTTCACTCTTTCTCACAGACACGGTAGAGCAAAGCAGATAATGTGGATTCATACATATTTAATGATCGTTTCGTCCATACTTGAGACAAACCCTATTCAGAGGCATCAGTAGCTTAATGGTACATGAACATAGAAGCAATATTTAAAACATATTCAAGTTAAATGTTTAAGATAACTCATTGTCCAACTTGGGAACATACAAACAATGACAGCTCTTTGGAGATATCAACAGAGGTATGCTTTCTGAAAGATGAGGAATCTCAGACTGGTATGGAAATGCAAGAGACATTTCTTAATCTTTCCTCTATTTCTGGGAAAGACTGAGAAGATAAACTTACAGGAAAAGCCAAGGAGAAGCTAAAATGTAATTGACTCCATGTTAGACAAATGCATGCATTCATTCATTCATTCAACTGATCCTTATGGGTCCTGCAATGTGTAGACATGTGTGATCACACAGCTCTGTCATGTCAGCATTTCGCTCAGAGTGTTCATTTTTTAGTTTTAGGCAACATGCATGTGGGCTCAAACTTAAAAATCTACATTTGCTCACATTTAAAATCTTCAAATACAAATAGTTTATCACTTATAATTCCTTAGTCAAAGAAGAAAACTCAGTGGGAGACCAACCTCCTTGAAGCACTTTGCCTCTTTGTATTTTCTGGTTGTGTAGCATATAGATCATCAGGGCTCCAGTCCTGTCTTGAGACCATCAAGAAATGAGACCTTGATGACAGCTACCAGCATTGACTCAGGTGTGGTAGTACAAGGATCTGCATTGCCTTGGCTGTTACAAGGGTCCTTGCACAGAAAGGTGAATCCCTAACAATGTAGAAGGATGATCTGCTCCAGGCTGCACTAGGACAGTTGCTGGCATCAATGACAGCAGGACTATACTTGGCCTTTGCCTGGAAGAAATTAACAGTATTTATTTATATGAGTGAAAAGTTCAAAGTGACCTAAATATGTACCAATAAGTTGGAGCAAATTTATGGAATACTATGCTGTCATAAAAATAACTTGATGAATCTATGTGTACTAGCAATGGAAAGATATTTAAAACATGGTTAAGTGAGAAAAAGAAATTTCAGAATATCACATATAGTTTAATTCTGCTATATAAGAATATTATTAGAACATTTTTAATAAGATATATAAATGTGCAAGTTTGTGTATCTGTTACATATGTGTAGATTAACAGACTAGAGATGAGAAGAGTTTCTTCAAGAGTGGTTACCTCCAGAGGGCAGAAATGAAAATAAGAGGTGATGGGGGTAACTTCATCAAGTTTTGGGAGGTGATATGCCTCTGAACATTGGGATGTTTATAGTAAGAATATAGTTACATGTCAGATAATTCCTTTCCTCACAAAAAGAAGAGGAACAAAGAAAGAAGTATTATTAATGCTAAGAGAGGAAAATTGAGAGGAACAATCAATGAAAGGGTTCTTTCATTTTTTTGCTCTGTATAACTTTTGTATTATTTGAATTTGTACAATAGAACACATTCATGTACTTCTTGTGTAGCTATTTTTCATCATGCAAAAATTTACTTATGCACTCAAGAGCTAATAGTTTTTGACTTTTTGCTCTACCCTGAACACTGTGCTCTGTACTTAATCTGTGATAATCCTCACAATACTCTGTGAGTCACGTATTATTATCCCACTTTACAGAAGAGGAATCTGGATCCTAAAGACCAGCTAGGAAATCTGCCCTATTGCCTTTCTATCTAGAAAATGACAGAGCTGAGATTCAGCCAGTCTGCCTGATTGCAAAGCCCATACTCTCACCTCTGCATTCCACATTTTGGGATGGAGGTGAGTTCCAGCAGGAATGAGCCTTCCCTGTCTTCATGTAAGTGGGGATTGGGTCAAGGGGAAAAACATGAACAGGCTGAGGAAAATCAGCAGAAACACTTAATGGAAAGAAATGCTCAGAGAAATAACCCCAGTAAAGTTAATGATGGATAGTCAGAGATGGTTTTATGTGCTGGAACACCCATAAACATTTTCACTCGGGTCTGTACACCCAGAAGCCTCATGTCACACTGCAGCTCTGCCCAGATGATTCTAATAATAACCTGATGGAATCCTGTGGTTGGAAGAGGCTGTCAGAGGTCACTGAGGCTGTGCCCTGCCTACAGAAGAGAGTAAGTGTTCTCCTTGTGGGAAAACTGAGGCAAGGGTAACTTAAACTACTAGATCAAAGTCACTTCTCTGTCTCCAAACTCCAAATCAGCAAAAACAGCTGGAACTGTGAGCTGGAGTCCAGGGCACTGACAGTCTCATGAGTCAGCATGTGGAAAATTATATTCATGCTGCAGCTCTTTACAAAGGAAACAGCTGCCCACCCCTCTTTCCAGCTGTAAAACATCTGATTGAGGGGACGGTGTTTGCTGGGGAAATGAAAAGGAGTCACTCTAACTGCCCCTTCTCCATGGCATCTGGAGAAAGGATGGGACCGTCACGAGGGGCTCGTGTTGTTCTCGGACAGACCCCGGTGCCTTTTCTTCCCGTTGCTCTACTTCATCAGGATGTGGTTCATCAGCACTAAGAAGCCATCAAGTGCATTATGAATGATTAAAGCTTGCAAGAGATTAAGACAGTTGCATTTGTATACTGCATCTAGCCACAGGCTGAGGGACAAACACTGGCAATCCCCTGCACAGCTTTACGCATGAAAAATAGAGAATTGCTGAAGCTGCTTCAGGGCTTAGGGCCTGATGAGGACGTAATGTAGAAGCAAGTTCGCTGAGGGAAAGCAGCTCCTCAGTCATGGGTACTGAGAGGATCTTTAATGGGTAAGATTTGAATGAAGTTAGTAGCCTGACAACCGCATCCTATAAGCAATCCATGGGGCAAGTTCAGCTCTGTTCCACTGTGGGCAACCATGTCAAGACTAGGGTGAGGTACTTCTTCTAATGCAAAATCAGAGGGTCACTGAAAATCTCAGTACTTAAGAAAAATGTTTTTATTGCCATATTTTAAAATGAACTAAATGTAGAAAAAATCAGATGGACAAAATTTTAAACACACACCAGTGCCAGGGCCAAGCCATTTTGGAGTCTGAGGCAAAAGGAAAACTGTGCCTCTGGACTTTGCGGAAGCAAACACAATACTCCTAATTTCCTAGTCTATTCCTTCACTTATCTCCTTTTTATTTATTTGAAATTGAATTATTTTTATTGAGATAATGTTGTTGTACAATATCGTGTATAATTTAGAGGTATAGGTGACACCTTTTCAAATGCTTGTTAACACACCGTACCTACCACCAGTTTATCCCACTTTTTTTTTAAGATTTATTTATTTATGCATACAAGAGCTGGGGTACAGACCAGAGGTGTGGGGGGATGAGAGGATTCACCAGCAGAGTGGGGAACAGAACAGGCAGATCTACTGAAATACACTGCTGAGGGGAGCAGTGGGCGAGACAGGAGAGGTCTGCTGTGCCATGTGGGTAGCTCCCTGGCTGACTGGGGATCGAACTTGTGCTGCAGAGGCTGCGGACTGCTTCATAGTGAGGTGCTTAATTCCTTGCACCACCAGGGATGCCCCTTATCCCTCTTTTAATTGTAAGAAATTGCCTTTTGTTTGACAATTTCTCTTGACTAAGTGATAATCTGAAATAGTTTTTAATTAACTTAAACAGAACCAAAATTATAGTTAATTCTATTTGAGTATAAATCCAATATTTAAATTTAAACAATGTTGGGTTTTAATACACCGACTTTTCAATCATTCAGTATTATTTCAATAGGAGTGCACAGTTTCCCTTCTGTCCCAGGCTCCAGCATGGCCTTGCATGGCTCTGCTATAAACTGCATCAGCTGGTCTCCAGTGGGGAAACAGGGTGTGTTGCTGTCAAATGTGGCGGGAGTTCTTGTTCCCCTTAAACTGCACAAGACCCTTCTGCCTCTGTGAGTTCTCTCTGATTGGGGGTTCACAGAGTCATCTCAACCATTCCACACCTTTCTAAAAGACCATGAGATTACTGGAAACTGAGGATGACATTAACTCACCCTCACCGTTTGACATTTGAGACTCCCAGGCCTTTGTAGGGAGAAGACCACGGGTCAAAGGCCAAGGGCACATAGCACATCCCTGATATGGAAACTTTGCCTCTGAACTTTGTACACCAGGCAACATTAAGAAAAACCATTTGGAAGTTCTTGACTAGAAGAAACCTTCTGCAATAATGTGGGGTCTTAATAATTTTTATTTATTTATTTATTTTTTTTTTTGTGGGACCCTCGCGGGTGGCTGGGGAATGAACCGGCACTGCAGAGGCTGCGGGCAGCCTTGCAGCCCAGCGCTTAACTGCTGCGCCGCCAGGGGAGCCCTTAATAATATTTTTAAATATATAATTTGTTCATATGGTTCAATATCAAAAAATTATTAAAAAGATAAACATTAAGAAGTCTTTCTCCCATTCTTGTTCCACACTGTCCCTCTCCCCACATGCAAATAGATTTTTTTTTGTAGTTTCTTGGTAGTTGGGCTTCTTTGAAAATAGTATCCAATAGGCCTATGTTAGAGTGGGGCCCACCCAACTCCTGAACAGGACCCTGTGGCAGGTGCCACCTGCAGAGAGGGTTGCCATATTTGGTATGCAGTTGACACTGGCAACATCGAGTCAACATCATGCTTGGTTGCCATCAGAACCCATGGCAGAGGTATCTGGGCCTCTCTTACAAACTGGCATGGAGTCTAGGCTCCCTGTTGCTGGATATGCCAGAGGAAGCCAAAGGGGAATGGGTGTGAGGCCATCAGCATGGTTGAGGTTTTCCTCCTGAGACATCTTTGGTCTAATAATAGGCCCCAAAGGAAAGGGTATCAGTGTTTGCTAGAAACACATGATAGAGTTTATAATCTGTCCTACATTCAACCACAAGCAAACTTCTGCATACTCAGGATTACATGCATCCTCACGATTGCAGTGACATTCCAAACCACAAACACAGCCCTTTGTTTTTGTGGTCACCATGTACTCTCAAGATATCAGTTGCTCCAAAGGCGACTGATTTCCTATGCTGTCTTGGTTATGGTTGAGGAACTCACTGGGCGTGGAAAGGAGGAGCCCACTGACTAGGTTCCAGCCCCCTTACAGGTGAGGGTTGCCAGGGGCTCGGAGCTGGAATATAAGCAGAAACTGGGCTGGGAGAAATCTCAATACAAACTTGGGAGAAATGCTGACTGAACCACCTGCCACGTTAGCCTCATGACGTGTCGATGGTGGCTTCTTGGCATGCCTCTCACCACATCCCTACTCATCAAACAACTTTAGTTGTTTCCCATTGAGTCACCCTCTAGGGCTTGCTGGCAAATTCTCAACTTCTTTTGGCTTTCAGCCGACAGCCCCTCCCAGCCTTCCCCCATTCATAGCACCCTTCCCAGGGTCTTGAAAACTTCACTGCAAATCTCTGTGTCGTGTTAACTGCTGGGGCCACAGCGCATCCTGAGGAAAGTCAGCTGGGTCCATTGTGTTCTCTGGGCCTTTCTAATTTGAATGTAGGAGGACCAGAGATTAGAGGTAAAGGAAAACCAATCAGAGCCTGGGGTTTCCCAGGGCAACTTGTCATTGCTTACCTACCCTAGGGCTGATACATTTTTTTGGTTCAGTTCACTAATGCCTTCAAGAAAGTGATGATAACTGTGGGGGCAAATATAAGAGTAAGAATCCTCTGTTGGGGAGGAGGGGCAAAGGGTAGTAGTCAGTATTCAGAGAACAGGAAGTATCTAGAGAATTCTGGAAAGATAACCAGTGAAATTATAAGTGTCAGAGGCTTTAATATTGAAGGACATCCACGTGGAGAGAAAGCTGCAGTTTGGGTTCTGAAGGGAAGTTACTGCATAAAGTAGGATCCTGAGTCCTTTTCTCATTTTCCTCAGACCCAGGGAAGATCTCCTTTCCTTCATCTTTGTGACACGTATTTGCACCTACTTCACTTACGAATGTTTAAGGATCAATGAAAATTATGTATTTTTCTATCTCCTTGGATAACTCTTTCAGAATTCCTTAGAAGAAATACAAGGTTTTGAAAATCAAAACTTTTTCTCTGGAAGACTGATTTCACCATGTGTAGTATATTTCCAGAGATATAACACAGCAACTCTCATGTGCTGAGTCTAAGGAATACTTTGTGTAGCACGCTTTCACAAATAACGGTCACACGCATTCCCAATAGTCACCGGCTGTGCTTCTCTCAGCGAGTGCGGCAAAGACCAGATCACTGCTTCATAAAGTCAGATGAAAACAGAGTGGGTGAGTGTGGCTTTGCTTTCTTGATGTTGTTGATTCAACACTTGCTGTGTTTTTTTCAAAACCCTACGATTTTGAGGCCACAAATGGGATGTTCCTTGGTATTCTTGCTGCTGTCTAGAAATATTTGTGTTCATCTTGTGGATTAAAGAGAGCTCAGATGTCTTTATTTTAATAAGTGTGACCTAGATAGTGATAAACAGCCCCCACTTCAGCCACACCATTTCTGATATAACACAGTACGTCTGAATATGCCTTTTGAAATTCTGATTAACTCAGGGCAGGGGAGTATGGATTACTTACATTCCACAGCCTGGAATCTTGCTGTGAAAGGAGACTTCTCTCAGGCCACCCCATAAACACAAACCACCTGGGGGGAAGAGAAGTAAGAAATATTTTCTCTTAAGTTGAATAAACTTTAACTTCCTTCCTTTGCAAGTGAACTGTTAGATCTTTCTCATCTCATTTTCTCCATCCTGTGGGATCCCACCTCTCCCTCATCTTCCCAAAGCCTTCACTCCTTGGGGCATCTCCTCTTTCTCTTCTACTCGGTTCTTCTAGCTCCTGAATTATTCTCATCTACATAAAAATAAATTCCCCTTCTCTCTTACCCTCCAGCTATATTCCCACTTCTGTCTTCCCCACCATTCCCAAATTTCTAGAATGACTCCTCCATCTACTGTCAAGGTCCCCACCCTCACCCCATCTTTGAAATGGCTGTTGTCAAGGCCCCCATTATCTGCCCTGTGGCCTAGTCCATGGCCATGTTTCTGTCCTAATTTTTTTTTTCAAACTGACTATTCCCTTTTCTCAGACACTAGGCTTGTCTTCTGGGTCAGCTCTCTCCTGGTTTTCACAGCCCCATCACCCTTGTCTGCTTTAATATTGGTGTGTCCAATTTTAAATATTGGGATATATCCAGGAGCTTGGTCTCAGCTTCTGACATCCTCTATCTACATGGTCTCCTCGGGTCATCTCCTTAGTGCCCCCAAATTGAAATGCCCTCTTTATGCTCTTGACTCCCAAATTTCTCTCACCAACCCAGACCTCTCCAGCCCAAGGCTGACTCTTAGAACTACCTACCTAGGTGACTTCTCTCCTTTCAGTATCTCATGAATGTTCCAAATCTAACAAAACGAAGACAAGGGATAATATGCATTTCTGAGCATTTGAGAATAACAGGAATTTATTCTTGTTACCTTCATCCTGGGTGACGATGCTTACTAATAAGATCTGTATGTGAATGAAGCAGGGTGTGTGTGTGTGTGTGTGTGTGTGTGTGTGTGTGTGTGTGTGTGAAGGTATCAGCACCTACAGCTCTATTCCCACTTACCATCTGGATAGTATCGTGACAAGCAGCTTTCATTCTCCCTGGGCTTACTCCTGTTGGGCACATAGGCCTTTTCCTACTGGTTCTATATTTTGGATGATGACCCCCACATGTCATCAACAAAAGTTCCCATGCCACACATTTCCTGGAATGCTGGGAAATAGTCTATAAACTATAATGATTGCCTTGCTCAAACTGGGTCAGGTAATACCCTTTCAGGGAGGGTTGGAGAGAGGGAGCCTTCTGAATCCTCCAAAGGAAAGAGATGTTCACATAGCCATTCAGTCCCAAAAGAGTGGGTTATGGGCCTTAGATGGAAGTGAGGGAACTCAGGCCTTCCTGTGTGCAAGACCTAGAGACAGTGAAGATCCTAGTAGTCAGCAGCTCCCCAAGTTACATGAACATAAAACACTTGGAACTGTAAGTCCATTTATTCACTAGTCCACCTCCCATCCTGACTGTCCCTTAAGGTCCTAACTCATCGACCATCAAGGGGGAGTCCCTGGAGCAAGACCACATGAGAGGGACTGTGAGCTCTGGCTAGTGGTTCCCCATCCTGCTACAGATGGAAGCTTTTAAAAATGGGAATGGCTGACCTTCCTCAAAGATTCTGATCTTACTCGTCTGGGTGTGGCTTGGTTCTTGGTAGTTTTCAAAGCTTCCCTCCCAGATGGTTCTAATGCATAGCCATGATTTAAAGCTCTATACCATACTGAAATCAAATTCACAAGGTTTTCTTCACCACAGCTGGTCTTCAGCTCCAGAGAACCCTGGGATTGCATCTCTTAATGGTACCACCCAGGGTGGTCCAGGGTAGGGTCTCTGCCCCTACACTGTCCTGGGCAGTGTACTTCATGGCTAGAATGCCATGGAGCTCTTTGAATGGATGAACATCCCAAACCAGGTTGCCATCTATTCCCATGCCCTGGTGTTTACCTTCAGGGACTCTGCACCATCAGCTCCACAGCAGTTGTGCGTTCTGCATGCATCACATACATTCCAAGTGCAATATCTCCCAGGTTCCCAGGCAGGGCATTCGGAGTGGGATTGTTCTCCTCGCTTCCTTTGTTCTTCTGCCTCCTCCTCTATCAGGGTGGATAAACGCATCACAATAGATGGTTCCCTACTTGACATGTCTGGGAACGGTCACCCCAGAATGTTTTATTCAGCCTCTGTAAGCTTGTTTTCCCACTGGCTCAGGAACATGATATCCTGAACTCTGGAAGGTCTAGAAACTAGTGGGTGGTTCTGAGACGCCTTCTAGAGGCTCGGAAGTAAGTGTCCCATGAGAGATGGTTTCTCTTTGAGATGTGTCACTGGCTTGATATTGTCACCTGTCATTCTCTGAGTCTCAGGATGACATCATTTAACTCAGGACTCCAGGTGTGGTGGCTGATGGTGCAGCATTGCTTGTGTTTTGTCTTTGTGCAACTATTCATGGGACTGAATCTTTCAGAATGGGGTAACTTGACTCAGGGCTGGTAGATGGGAAGCATAATCCATTGCCTCAGTGGCATTACATCAGGATTCTTTATTAAGTGCATTTCTCTAAAAGAGACAGTCCTTTAATTTTCTATCAGATTCTTAAAATTGCCCAAGAAACTATAAAAATGTTGACCCATCAATTTCCTACAGTCTTCCTCCAGTTTTAACCTCCCATTGTTCCTGGGAGGTCTTGAAAGAGTGAATTTTATTTTATTTTTTTTAATTAATTAATTTATTTATACAATGTAAGGGCAGGACAGAACACAGTGCAGGTTTTCTAGGATCCCATGCAGACCGGTAAAGGAGGAGTCAGAGTCCTCAGTGGTTTTGCAGGTCTTTTATTGGGATTACCAGGTACACAGCAGGCAGGGGTGTTGGGGGGCCGGGAGGCTGGCAGGCCTCCCAGCCCCCAGCAAGTCTTCACTCTATCTGGGCTCTCCAGCCTTCTCTGCTTCTCTCTCGGCTTTTGTTCGTTCTCAGCTTCTTGGCTTCTTTCTAGGCTTCTATTGGTGTCCCCGTGACGCCGCCCTTAAAAAGCAGTCTTAGCACAGGTGTACCCACTTCAGGTGCCCGCCATCAGGCATGCATTCAGGATCACAGGGTTCCCTCATCTATCCTGATGGCGGGAGGACAGAAAAGCCTGATATTTTTCCTTACCGTACGTACAAGAACCGGGGTACAGGCCAGATGCGCGGGAGGGTGAGAGGATTCACTAGAGACAGAGCGGGGAACAGAACAGGCAGACTGATTAAATACACTGCTGAGGGGAGCAGCAGGTGAGGCAGGAGAGGTCTGCGGCGCCATGTGGGATCCTCGCCGGCTGGCAGGAATCGAACCGGTACTGCAGAGGCTGCGGACAGCTCATTGCATGGTGCTCAACTACCTGCGCCACCAGGGGAGGCCCATGAAAGAGTGAATTTTGATATCGTTCTGGCACAGGATCTGGGATGATGTTGTCTAAGTTAGACCAGTCTCTGTGGATGCTGAAAGAGACAAAGGGTTTGTAGTGGGCCAGGAATGACACAGTGCAGGTTTTCTGATCCAGCAGACCGGGTTAAGGAGGAGTCAGAGTCCTCAGTGGCTTTTGCAGGTCTTTTATTTAGATTTACCAGGCATATGGCAGGTAGGGGTGCTGGGGGGCCGGGAGGCTGGCAGTCCTCCCAGCCCCCAGCAAATCCTCACTCTATCTGGGCTCTCTGGCGTTCTCTCTGCTTCTCTTCTTCTTTCGGCTTCTGTTTGTTCTTGGCTTCCTTTTCGGCTTCTGCAGGTGTCCCCGTGACGCCACCCTCATAAACTCAGTCTCTCAGCCCAGGTGTACCCACTTCAGGTGCCCGCCATCAGGCATGCATTCAGGACCACAGGGTTCCCTCATCTATCCTAATGGTGGGAGGGCAGAAAAGCCTGATGCTTTTTCCTTACCCTACAGGGTTGTTTGGTGTGTTAATGGCATCCTTCATCTTCCATCTTGATCTCATGCATGTGTGTGTGCGTGCATGTGCGTGTGTGTCTGCAGTCCTCACACTGAGTATGTTTGTAACAATCTGACAGGAGCTGTCTCAGGGCCTATCCCTATTGACAGCTCCTACTTTCCCTGAGTTCTGTGATTCCTACTCAAAATAACTGGAATCTCCTCAGGAAGACCAACCTCCCACCACCAAATACTCCCACCCCCTCCTTGCCCACCTTGAATCCTCACACAAGCCCCTGTGTCATGCCTTTCTCCAAGGCCTATTTTGTTTATTTTTCCTGTAGGCTCTGTCCTTCCGCGGGCAGTGGCTGTAGGGAGGGAGGTGTTTTCCCATCCTTGGAGAGGCAGCAGCCAGTGGAGCCAGAGCCCCCAGTGCATGCTCAGCACCACCATTCTCCTTGGTGATGGAAAAAGTGACAAGCAAGCAATGAAGCCCAAAAGCCAGTCTCAGTGGCCTGCTGAGACTCTGGTAACACTGACTGGGAGACAAGTGGGAGTGACCACACCCAGGACTGAGTAACATCCCAGTCAGCGTGGGCTGAGCTGGAAATGCAGAGTCAAACCTGCCAGCACTCTGCTCTTCAGCAAGTGGGGGACTTGGGCCTGTGCTGTCCTGGCGAGAGCGGAGGTGTGGGCCTCCCCGGCTACCTGCCTCCTAGATGGGTGATTTCCAGGCTCCACTGCTTTTTCCCACACAGTCTTGCACTTCTTCCCAGAGAGCAGGCAGGGGGCCTCCTTCACCAAATTCTTAATGCTGGGGTAGTAAAAGGTGGGATGGAATCAGAGAAATAGCTCCAGTGGGAATAATAAGTATATCCTGGGCTTTGTGGCAAAACTGTCGTTGGGCCGAAACCCGTTGTCCTCTCTTCTTACCCAGAATTTTCCATGCGTAAACCCCAAACACACATGCGCTACTAAGTACATAAGGTACCATGGTTGGTACCTCCCTCAAGGAGACTGCAGTGTAGGTTGGAAACCATATACATATAAGCATATCAAGAATTATTTCAAAGCAATAGCTGGCATTTTTGATCGCGAGCCATACGAGGGCCTCCCTGATGGCACAGTGATTGAGCTCTGGGCTGTGAAGCTGCCCGCAGCCTCTGCAGCGCTGGTTTGATCCCCGGCCGCCGGCGAGGGTCCCACATGGTGCGCAGACCTCTCCTGCCGCCCGCTGCTCCCCTCAGCAGTGTACTTCGTCAGTCTGCCTGCTCTGCTCCCCGCTCTGGCTCTGGTGAATTCTCTCACCCTCCCGCGCTTCTGACTGTACCCAGTGCTTGTATAAATAAATAAATAGATAGATAGATAAATAAATAAATAAATTAAAAAAAAAAAAGAGTCACACCAGATATATCACTAAGCACTTTATGTGAGTTGTCTATTTAAATCCTCACACTACACGTGGAGTAAGTACTACTATTATGACATTTTACAGATGAAGGTAAAGCTCAGAGAAGCTAATTAACTTGCCCCAGGTCACACATAGGTTAACTGTTAAGTGAAGGGTAAAGTACCTGTCCATTTCTAAAGCCTGTGCTCATAACCACTACTGTAAGGTGCCTCTACAAGGATGCCAGGGCACCTGAGCACGCAAGGAGTGGTATAAATAGACATGATCTAGGAACTCAGAAGAATGAACAAAGTAGGTGACAGAGGAAGGGGAAGAAGTGGAGCTGGAAGGAGCAATATATGATATTCTGGAATAGAAAAGCTTGCATTCTGCTGTGAAAATCCATTGGTTCTACCAAAAGCTTGATATTGAGAGTACTTACAACAGATGTTTGTAGTGATCTCAAAAAACTGTACTCAATCTCTCCCCTCTGACAGGTGATCCGTGCCCCCGTTGTGGGACTCACTAGCTTGGGGGGCCCTCCTTAGCCACCCCTTAGCCTCAGCGTATTTTGATTATGCCCCACTCAGCAACTTCCTCCCAGCTGTGTGTGCTTTGCTTTGAAAAACCTGCACCTGTGGCTTCCTCAGAGGCCTGTCCTTGAGCTAATGGAGCCATTTTCCCCTTGAGGAGCAGGAAGTGCTGGGATGTATAACCCCTCCGCCCCCCAGGTCACCTGTAGTCAAGGACTGATGCTCAGCAACATTGTCTCAAGATGAGAGGAATGCTGAGGTGTAATTTCTATTCCAGAGTTTCTCAAAAGCCAGGCCAGTGCCAGAAGTCAGTCCTATGAGCCCCTTGCCTGCCCTGTTTCCCTGCTCCCTTGGGATTTCCCGCTGGATCACTGCCTTCCTCCTCACCTGCACACTGACCACATCTCAGGGGCTGCTCCCAGGAGCCAGACATAAGACTGCCTGTGATGTTGTCTGGGTTGTCATGAGAAGTCAAGTTGATGTGGGCTGACCAGACACCACACCACACCTGAAACTCTTGGAACATTTGTGGGTCAAAAAATGTCCAAAGGAAGAGGGAGAGATTCCATAGGGCAGGGCAGGAAGTGGGCCAACACTCATCCCCCATGGCATTGCCTGTTGCACGCAGTGACTTTAGGTTGGCGTATGCCTGCCTCTCAGAGTCGGGACTCTGGCCTTCTGCCCTGATCATTCCCACATCACAAGCATGTGAGAAGCTAGTGTTATCTAGGAACAGAGGAAGGGAAATGAGGCGGCTCCTGAGAAGTGGGTAAAAGGCAGAGGAGAACATTCTGGGGAGCAGAGTAAGGTGAGCCACGAGGAGGAGGTCCTCTTGGGACTTCCATCCTTTGGTGGAGCCAAACCTGGGCCTACAGCCTTGCAGCCCTCTCACTGAAGGCCAGACCCCTTCAGCCCACCCACAGAGCTCTTATCTCATGGCTGGGGCAATCATTGAATCTGAGCCATTTCTTTATTCACTAATTCCTGTGCCTACAAAACAGCACACTAAGGTAAGAGTAGGTGGCCATTTCCATGGGAGCTACCTCCCCAGAAGAGTTGTGTTCCCCAGAGTTTCAAGTAAGGGTGGTCTAATGAGAAGGCATGCCACACAAATGACTCCCTCTGTCACGATTCCAAATAACTCCTAATACATGTGTACATGCACACAACCCTCCTGTCTTCTGTTATCTTGACCTCAGTCAAGATCAAGGTAAGTGACCAGGTTTTGAGGCATGTCGTAAAGCCAAACTCTGAGGCTCATGAGTTTTCTAGATTGAGTAAGCCCTAACTGGCAACCTGACAAACATAACCACCAGCACAGGTCACGGGAAAAGTAGTGGGGTTGGGAGAAAGAAAGTGAAGCACCCCAGGGCCTTGAGACCTGCTTGACAGCAATGGGCCACTCCCTTTCTCAAGAATTTCTCAATTCTCTCCCTCCACACCTGCTGAGAGAGTGTGACCTGCTGCCTGGAGAATGCAGGTGCCTCCCTCCACAGTCTTGTCACAGGAGAACAGCTGTTCCACCTCTGGGGAGGAGTCTCCCCCCAACCCCAAAGGAGGCTATCTCCTACCTTCTTCCTCATACCCAAAGTTGTGGCAATTCTCCCTTCCCGAATGATGCCAGGTGTAGTCTTTGGTGTAGTGTATCCTCCACTCGGGGGTGCTTATCCATCATAAGCCACAAATGTATTTCCTTCTCTCAGGATGGGGTGATCCTAAGGTTGTGCCCAGTTCCTCCTCCAACTGCCAGAACTTCCACCGACACTTGTCCTGACAGCTAAACTCAGGCCTAAAAGTAGGCTAAGAAAATCTCCAGCAGGAAAGGAGAGTTCCTACGGGTATATTTCCCTCTACAAAGGAAAAGCAACAAATTCATATTCTCCCAGGAGTAATTCCCCCCTTAAACCACTGCAGAGTTGTGCAGGCCGCCTTCTGCATGAATCCAATATCCCTTGCTGAGGGAATAGTAGAAGCTGAAGTTTAGTCAGAGCTTATTTGCCAAGCCATGTGCTCGGGTGTGGGACAGCATCCTTTTTTTCTTTGCACAAAATACCCTTTGCCTACTGGGCTGTGTACCCAGAAGAGGCACCTTTTCCTATTTCATACACAGGCTCCCAGCAATATAACCTCTGACCTAGAAACCTTGTTCCCTCAACCTCTTCTCCCTAGAAATGTTCTCATCTTTGCAGTCTCTAAAGGCAACATCTTTCCCTTTCATCTCGCCCCCTTTTGTATGAGGATCGTCTACTAAAGGAGAAAGTCACATCCATGAGCCTTCTCGAGCCTCCCATTCATTCTGGGCAGAACTGTCAATGCAGACTCGCGCCTATTTGCTGCTTTGAACACCACTCAGTCTGATGTTCCTTTTTGCCTCCCACGGTGTTCAGCGAGATCATTTCTTATGAAATTTCTTCCTGGGGAGGTGAACAAACAGTTGCAGCCTTAAGAAATGGCAGGTGGAACTTGTCACCAAGCCTGACTCCAGTTCTCCTGAGCTCTTCTGTGTAATACTCAATTTCCTTTGTTGGGTCTTCCCTGCCAGGCTGCAAGCTGGAACCAATTGTTCTAAGTGGGGGCAGCGCCCAGCATTTTAAGCATAGACTGTGGAAAGGGCCTGCTGCAGGTATATGGTGCTTGCTAGCTTCAGTCTTTCGCATGTAGCGAAGGCACACATGCATCCCAGACGCTCCCTGACCCTCGCTTCTTGTGTGCAGGAGGCACAAGTGTGTTGTTGGAGCTTCTCAAGTTTGGCTCTGAAGCCCACAGCTGGAAAGACCTCTGCTGCATGCCTCTGAGGAGTGAGGGGTTGGACAGAGGTTTTAGAGGGGGGGCTGGTGCAAAACCACCCCACTGGCAGGGTCCTGCTCACTCACAGTGTGGTGAAAGCACAGGTGGCCTGAGTGGAGGCTCTGCCAGGCTTACAGCCAGATCTCAGCCTGTTCCCATGTTGTGGTGGGGGGAGGGCAGGGAGGAGAGGGTGAGCACAGCTTAAAGGGATGGAGAGCAAAGGTCAGAGCGTCTCTGGCCTTGGTATGTAAATACTAGTCTTCTCTAAGAGAAATCATGGGATTTTTCTCATGAAACAAAGTCTGGAAGAAAGCAGTGGTGCCGGTTCTGCATTTTCAACTCATTCGATTAGAGGCTGGAACCGCTAAGATATTGTTTACCTCTCCCTCATGTGATAATGGTGGCCCCAGCTCCAGACATCACATACACCTTTCAAGGGAATAAGAGAGTATAAAGGGACTGTGCCAGGAGCATCATCACTTCAATTAGAAGAGTGAATTCTATCCCATAAGTTCGCATTATGTCATTGTTTATGTGTCATTGACTAGAGCCAGGTCACATGGACGTCCCTAGTTACAAGAAGGGCTGGGAAAGGGAGTGATTAGTTTGTCCATTATTTATATTGCAGGTGACTAAGGAGAAAGGGCTGTGGGGTGAGCCAAGGCGTTGGCCATCAATGGACACTGCAAACCAAGGTAAGTGGAGAGGAACACACTTAGGATGCTAAGGGGTGTGGAAGTCACATCGTAGTAGGAACGGTGGAAGGAAATGAAGATGAAACAGAAACAAATTAGGAGGGGTAACAATTCACCTTAAAGAATTGTCACAGGGAGGGGAAAGTGACTGACTCTGCATTGCTATAGAGAACACGAATAGGACAGAGGGTGGGAGGTGTGAAGAGGCGCCCCATGCCTTAGGTTCACACCACCTGTAATTGTAGCTGCCCCTATCAGGAATGGGATTTTGGTGAGGGCGGGAATGCCCCCTTGTCTGGCAGTGATCCGCAGTAGCTGGCCTGTCACTCTCAGGGACATTGTCCATCTCATGGGACTGGAGTAAAGGATCTGCAGGGCTCCTTCTTTGGAATGACTTTGCTGACTTTCCTGTGACCCAGTTCCAACCCAGGTCCATGAAGAAGCCAACTGATTTCTCATAATGCCTTGTGACCACAACGTAACTTTGTTTTCAGTAGCGTCTTAGTGGAAAAGAGAGCATCTTGCTTCTGAAGCAAAGCACTTAATCTCTTTAGTCATGTCCTACTGGGCTTGTTTTCTCTCATATAGAGCTTCAGGGATATTTTATCTACTTACCCACTTGAGCATGGTGTATGACTAAAGAACAGATCCTCCTAACCAATAAGTGCAACAAGAACTTTGTGCTGGACAGAGGGTAGAACAGAAAGTTTGCATTTTGATGCCAGGGTTCAAGGTTTCCTTGGTGGTAAAGATAATGTGCAATCTGTGACTCAGGCAGTCACGGGACCAAGTGTGGCATCTGATCATTCTGCCTTCATCCTGTCCTGTCACAGAGAGGACACTGAACCAGGAGAACCTCTCTGTTGATAGAAAAGTCTGTTTACCTCAAACATAGTTATTTTCTCATCTTTGGCAGTTGTTTGAATGTTTTCCTTTGAACCTTCCAAATTAGCAGTGATTTTTTCAGCTCGGGCCTCAGGAGGCTTCAGCATAGAAGACCAGCCTGGGTTTGCTCCCCCGCAGCCTTCATAACTATCTTCTGATCCTGCTCTTGCTCCAGAACTTGAGCCAGAGGGGCCCAGGAAAAATAAAACAGTGTCTTCACCTGCAAGTCATTTAAGTTGCTGTTGTCAAAGGGAAGATAAAGGAACGGACTTTTTTTTAATAAAGAAACTTACCTTTTTTTTATAAAGGAACTGACGTTAATTCACACATCTAGCATCCTGTGCTAGCCACTGTCTTATGTTTTCGAAGTTAACACATTTAATTCTCAAACCCATTTGTACAAAATAAAGAGAAATGTCCTTATACTACATAAAAGGAGATGAACTTCAGCGAAGAAGTGGTCAACTCTTGAGACTTCTGTTTTTTTTTTACTTTAAAGATTGTCGATATACACTTGTCATAGATGGCTCGGCTGAGTCTGGACTTTCAGGATTTTAAAACTGGAAGGAGAGGGAAAGAAGCAGGCGGGTAAGTGCTGGTGCTAAGAGCTGGAGATTCACCAGGGTTTTAAAAGTGCCAGGATTTGTTTTTAGCCTCTTGAGGTACATGCTTCTAGCCACATTTCAGGAAGAGTGTTCCTTGGTCTGGGGACTCTCTTCACCAGTTTAGGCTTCTCTGGTGTTGAGGACTCCTTGTAGGAATGAGGGGAGTGATTTCACAAGAGACTTGGGGATCTGACTGCCAGCTGCGGCTTCTGGACCTCAAGGAACACACTTGGCACAGATAAGAGGAGACACCGGGGCTGCTGAGGGTGTGTGGGGTTCCAGGCAAATAGTCTTGGGGGCCTCTACATAAACTATTTGATTCAAAAATGAATTACTAAATTCATAGTCTATGTTAGATAGTCATTTGCTAATGAAGATTTTAAATAACAGGTAGAAGACAAGAACTTCTCCATCTATCATTCAATCAGTGCACCTAAAGATTCCCTGTAGAGCCCAAACACCCCAAAAGGTAACGGCGCTGTAGTTCCTCACAGATCTATGGTTCTTTGGAACCTTTGTATTTAAACGGTGTCGCTCTTACCCTGCAGGTCCCCGTACTGTTATTCAGCCTCACCATGGCATGACTCACAGGCCTGCCCCATCCAAAGGCTGCCCACAGCCAGTCACTCTCTCCAGGGTGGTTCTGTGCCTCCTTCGGGATGACCACAGATGGGCGTCTCCCCCAGCATTTGCGGGAAGATACAACAGTGATGTTTCTAGTCACGTTAGAAGAACCAAATTTTATAGTGAAATTTTAATAGCGAGAGCACAGAAAGCATAGAAGAACATCTTCTGATCTTGTCTTCTCGTAAATTCATTGGGCCACAATCTCCACATTCCTAGAATGGGACTTCTATCAAGAGAAGGGCCTCCCTTCCAGCACTGCCATGACAGAGACAATAGACAAGGAGCTTGTGGACAAAGACAGAAAATAGACAAAGACAGAAAGTTAGTCTGGTTCTTGAGAGGAAGCTCTTACTTAAGACCCCCCACACCCCCCTCACCCAGGGAGCAACCAGTCAGTGAGCAGAAAGGCCCAATCACATTGAAGAGCAGCTACAGTCTAAATCCCCTCAAAGAGACAGGCAATACCACCTCCAGGGCCTTGTGACTTGGGTCCAGAGCCTGTAGAAGAGGCGAGGCTGCTGTGATGAGAGGAAGAAGGTGCCCACAGAGCACAGCCCTTCCCGCCACCCCCATGGCACTTTGTGCAGTGCCCGGGAGAGGTGCTGCAGGAGAAACTCGTGGGTGAGTCAGTGCAGAGGGACACAGGCAGCCCAGGCCCGAGTCAGTCATGGAGTGTGGGTTTCCCAAAGCCCCAGCCCTGTCCTTAGTCCAACACAAGTGAGATTCTCCCTAAATTAGCATTTGTACCATCCCCAGTGACTCAGTCTCCCATGATTCCTGGCCAAGGGGAGCAATTTGCAGGTTCTGGAAGCCAACTGGAAGCAAGGCTCTTCACAAGTCCCTGGATACCCCTCAAATTTTATAAAAGGTGTTCCTAAGCAGCAAGGGAGGAGGGGTTGTATGAAGGGCAGAGCCCCTTTTGCCTGGGGTTAAGAACATTAGAGAAAACGCTCTGCCTGGAACTGAGCCCCTCTGGGAGGAGGCAGCCTTGAGGCACACCTTGGAGGGGGAAGACCATAGCCAGGGGTCATGGAAAGGGACAGGGAAATCCCCCAGAATCTACACAATAATGACCGTAGACAGAATACTTTGTGGTTATCAATAATATCTTTTTAGGACTTCCAGAAATTCTTAGAAGACAATTTTCTTCTATTTCTTTTTTTAATTGAGGTAACATTATTTTAAAACACTATGTATGATATAGGGGAGGAGGTTCACAGCTCCTCAAATGTATGTTATTATACTGCCCCAATATCAAAGCATCCACAGTCCTTTACCCTAGGCCTTTGGGCCCCTCCCCCTTGCCACATTCCTCTCCCCCCTCTCCCCAGCAACCTCAATTCTGCTGTCATATTTCTAGAGTTTGTTTTGGCTTAGTCTTGTCAGTTCTTTTGGGTTTTTTCCCCCCTCTATATTCCACATGTGAGTGAAAGCATCTGGTGTTTGTCTTTATCCTTTGGAGTTATTTCACTTAGCGTAGTCCCTTCCATTCCAAACATATAGTTGCAAATGGCAAGAGTTCATCTTTTTTTTTATAGCTACACAGTATTCCATGGTGCATTCACACCACAGTGGAAGACATTTGGGAGTGGGCAGAAGAAACTGGGTGAAATCAACTGAGATCAGCATCTCCTCTCTTATTTGGGGGAATTGCAAATTTTACCTCATTTTACGTTCAGAGGATGGGACCTGCAAATTCAGTTAGGTGATCTTAAAAAAAATCCTTCTTGCTATAGTTCATCATATATATTTCTGTAAGTATTTGCACAACACAAAATGTTTCAAACCTGCTTTAAACAGTACCATAATTCACTTCCAAGACCAATAATTACTAGTTCACTTTATTTGATATTTTAAACTTGGGAGGTAAAATTTACATATGGCAACATGCATAGGTTACAAAAGCACAATCTGATATGTTTTAACAGGCATACCCAGCTGTGTAACCACCACTTCATTTAAGATATAGACTGTTTCCATTTCCCCTAGAAAGTTCTCTCATTCCCCTTCATTCCCATGGGCAACCACTGTTTGTATTTTCATCATCTTGGATGGGTTTAATACATTCTGGAACTTCATAAATAATAATCCTATTATTGTCATCATACTCTCTTATGTCTGGCTTCTTTCACTGAATGTGATCTTTAGTTCCTCCATGTTACCGTATATATCAACAGTTCATTCTTTTTTATTGTGGTGGTTAAATTCATCCCTGTTTTAATCTATTATTATAGATGAATACTATCAATCTTTTCCTCTGTTGATGGACTTTGGGTTTTCTTCATTACTGATGATTTTTATTTTTTAAAAAAAGATTTATTTATCTATACATACAAGAGCTGGGGCGCAGGCCAGAGGTGTGGGGGGTGAGAGGATTCACCAGAGACAGAGTGGGGAACAGAACAGGCAGCCTGACTGAAATACACTGCTGAGGGGAGCAGCGGGTGAGACAGGAGAGGTCTGCTGCTCCATGTGGGTTGCAGTGGCTGCGGTCAGCTTCATAGGTTGCGTTTCAACCCCTTACGCCACCAGGGAGGCCCCTTTCTACTGATGATTTTTAAACTGTGTTGTGACACACCTTGGGGGGTGCTGTAGGGATCCACTTAGGATGAATCACTAAATTAGAGCTCAGAATTAGCAGATGAGACTGGGACAGGGAAGGGCTATTTAGTCTTTAAGGGGCCGGGATCCCCTTGGCTTGTCCTCAGTGCAGCATCCATGTTCAGGGAGCAGCAACAAAGGTAAGTCAGAAACCAGTAAACCAGGTGAAATCACAGCTGCCTACCAACCAACTGCCAAGTAGACCTGTCCAGATATGCCATTTCAGTTCACTCTGGTGAGTAACTCTACTCCTAGAACAATGGTCCTTCTGTAATTAACACAGTTCACAAAATGAATTGGACTCCTTCTGTCTGCCACATTCCACAACGATGAGCCAGCTGAAGGCTAAGGTAGAAACCTCAACTTCTGCTGAATTCTAAGTCAGACAGGTAAATATAAGGGGAAAAGGCAAGCTTAACTGCTGGGAGACTCTAACTTATTATTTTATCTGGAAAGTAGAATGTACAGGAGGGTGACAAGTCTCGGAGTTCACCAGGTTTGCTGAGGCCTCACTTGGAGAGTCAAACAAAACAGAGGCTGTGGCCATGGGAAGAGTTGTATTTTTAAAGTGAGTGCTATCTCCCAGCCCTCTCCGCCTCTTCACCACCAAAATACTTGATCAAGAGGAAATGTATGGCTGGATTCACCAACCCAGGCCCTCTGAAGAGAGAGCCTTTTTGCATCCTCACCTGGTTTTATAGGAAGTTTTGGGCCTTCTGTTTTGACCACTAGCAAACTCAAAGATACATTTGCTATGCAAATATTTCAGGTGTATAAAACCTTGTCATGTAGACTATTCTAATTGGTTCTTTTTTTTACCCTAATTGTATTTTGTATTTACATTTCACTCATGCATTTCTTATTTCTTATCAGCCACACTTAATCCTTTGTAGAATGAGGTGGAGTATAAATAAATAAGTCATAAAGCCTGACCACAGAGCTAAAGTGAAACAACCTATGTCTCTTGTTAGCAGGGGCAGCCAATACAATGGCTCCTTTTTCTGCAGGAAGACTGGGCAAACAGGAGGGTAGCTGCCTCTGGAGGTATGCTATGCACACTACCCTCTCAGCCCTACCACACTACAGAAAGCAGAACACAAGGGCAAAAGGTGCTTATGTCACGTTGGACCCCTGCCTTCTCCCAGGGACCCTTCTATATGCCTGTGCTACCAGGGTTTCCTCGAAAAAGCAAAGCCTGGGATAGAGATTTTATGCAACTAGCTTCTTTTGAGAAGTAAATCCAAAGAGCCAGAGTGGAGGAACTTGGATGATGAATGAGAAAACAGGGAAAGTCAATCCAAGGGCAGTAGATGGTGCCAGGCACCATGGTGGACAACTTGGTCACAGTGGGACTTTCTGAGAAATTACATAGCATGTGCCGTCTACCACCACCACCAACAACAACAACAACAACCATCACCATGACCACCACCACCACCACTATCACTCTTCTACCACTACTACTTCATGGTACAGTAAAAGCTCCCATGATAATTATATATTGTACCCATTTGGGGTCAAACACTATTCTTAGCGATTTTTACATAACAATTCATTTAAGTTGCATGTTTAATACATAAATGTATATGTAAATTTATATAAGTTTACTGTATATATAAATGAGAAACTTCACATTTTCACATAATAGCATACTTAAGCCTCAACAATGCAGAGGGGCGAGTACTATTATCATCATTTTCTCCATTTTACAGATAAGAAAACTAAGACATAGGGTAGATGAATAATTTGTTCAAGGTTAACCACTCAGTGGTGGTACCAGGTCTCATTCCCAGGCGGTCTGGCTCTGACCAGCTTAGCTGGTATCTGGCCATGTTCTTGCCTTGTGACTCTACCTCCATTGCCACGGTTGATGGGAGCAAGCCCAGCTCAGGACAGTAAAGAGAGGGGCAGCCTTCCTTATGCCTTCTCTCCGTCTCTCTGGCTGGAATATAGATGTGATCGTGAAGAAAGCAGTTGAGGGCAATACCCCAAATTTAGTAAAGCAACAAAATAGAAGGAACCCGGGGAGAAAGAAGTTGACTTCTGCTTGGTTTAAGCCTCTGTTGTTTGGGGCCTTAATTACAACAGCTGAATCAATATTCTTGATACAGGGGGCAAATTCAGTCCAGAAGGCAGAAGTTTGCCAGCAGTACAGCTACCTGTCCCTGTCTCAGAAGCGTCTGTCTTGTGAGTACACGTTAGCTGTGCTGCCTTGACCTGCCAGCAGGCCGGATCTGTCTCTGTGTGAGTCTGGACTTCCTGAAGGCTGCTGCAGCTGACTGTACAAACCAGACTCTCGGGCTGCAGGTGGGGAGGGGCCCATCTCCATGACAACAAAGTGGTGATGTTTTTATTTATGTAAACTATAAATGTCCTACTCATTTTTATGAGCGTAAAGCAGAAAATTATCAAACCAAGGCAAGGCTTCCTAAGCAAACAGCTGACACTCCAAAAAGAGGCCTCATCTCACAAAACAGGGCGTGTGAATATTTGGAGAATGTAAAATCACAGGAGAAACTAGATAGGCAATCTAATCTGATTTGAAGGCTGGGAAAAAGAGAAGAGATAGAGGCGAAAGTGGCCAAATAGTCAAAAGGTTTTGAGGCAGTGATTTGGGAGGTGCAAAGCAAGATTTGATGTATTTTTTTCAAATTACCCTTTCATTGAACTATCAATATAATAGTGAAAGAATTTTTTACAGCCTCTCTAGTGTCACTAATCTTTAACAGAACTTAAAATATCTTGTATATATCCCTTCTTTCTAGTCTTTGTACTCATAATTATCAAGCTTATCTACAAATTTACTCAACTTTTCTCCTGATTTGTTCAATTTGCTGTATGTTCTACTTCAATTTAAAAAAAAAAAAACTCACATTGATGTCCTCACCTCAGCTAATGGCCTCACCACCTGTTGCATCAAGAAATCAGGGCTCAAGTCCCTCAACCTCCTCTCCCATAACCGTAACCAGGGTCTCCACATAATCCTGGGTTCCTTTGTTCAGACTAAGAGGATGTGTCCTTTGTCTTAGTCAATATTCCCCCTTCAGTCCTGATCCTATTCCTTGCTATCTGTACAGATTTCTTGAGCCTGATTATATTATTTATGCTCAAACAATAATTCTTCCCATGTCCTTCCTAACTTAAGGGAAAAAATATCCAACCATCAGCTCCTTTGAATTGCCATACTTCATGGAGTCTACAGCAGTGTGGTCTGCTTCCTCATACCCTCTCCCGCCTCAACCCATTGAATCTGGCATCTGCTCAACACACTCCTTCCTTTACAAATTGCCCTGAAATATAATATTATTAGATACCCCTACCTCATTTGAAGCCTCCTTCTTTTGTGAGCTTGAGAACCAGAGTGTAGCAGTAAAAAGTGCTCACTAAGGACACAGACTATGTTCAAATCCCAGTTTCTGCCTGTGTGACCTTGGGTAAGTGGCTTACTCTCTCTGAGTTTCACTTTCCTTAGTTATATGCTATGGCACTGACAAGTCTCTGCCTGGAAGTGCTGTTTAAGGGTTAAATGAGAGGATGAATGTAAGACCAGGCATCTATCAATATATGTGTATATGGTCACAACATCAGAAATTTCCCAGGTGTAATCTGAAACTGGTAGGTGGCATTTTTAATAACCAAAGAAACTTATTTTAGCTGCTTTTCTTGGGTAGCTACAAGACTAGAGAGTTTCCTACTCCCCTATCACCATCTCCCATCTGGCAATCTTTTTTTTTTTTAATTTTTTTTAAGATTTATTTTTATTTATTTATACAAGCACTGGGCACAGTCAGAAGCAGGGAAGGGTGAGAGAATTCACCAGAGCCAGAGCGGGGAGCAGAGCAGGCAGAAGGACCGAAGTACACTGCTGAGGGGAGCAGCGGGCGGCAGGAGAGGTCTGCGCGCCATGTGGGACTCTCCTGCGGTGGCCGGGGAGCAGCCGGGGATTGAACCGGCGCTGCAGAGGCCTCAGGCAGCTTCGCAACCCAGCGCTCAACTGCTGCACCACCGGGGAGGCCCTCCCATCTGACAATTTTAAAAATTTATTTGGAGGCTCTGACTGGGTTTATTAGCATGCATTGTACAGATGGACTCAATACATTTTGTCTCAGGCATATGTCCTAGGTCAGCTTCTTGGAGCAGTGAAGGCAAGCAGAGTGCACATAACAAGAAGAGGGGAAGGGGTGAGAAGCCAATTGCACAGGGCCAACTCTCATATTCTTTTCATTGTCTGATTGCTGTTTCCAACACTGTGCCATGCATTCCCCTCAGCTGCCACTGACCACCTCCCACCCCTTGTTGCTGACTTCAGAGCTGCCAGACCTAGCCTCCATAGAGGTGGCCTTCTAAGAGCTCACACCCTCACCAGAGGACACTGGTCATGTGCTGGACTTCATATCAAATTAGTCTTCTTATTCATACAGTTTGGCCTCAAGTGAGTCAGATTCTGAGGTCCAATCATTTGGGGGTACAAACACAGTCAGATTCCTGGGCCTTCACCCAAATGAGAAACCTGTAATCTAGGGACCTGCCAAAAGTCTCTAAATGCACAACCAGGAGTAAAGAAGAAGGAAGCTTCTAGAACAACTTCTAGGTTCCAGCCTTGGGTGACTGGAGAGCCTACAGAGGGGGCAGGTCCAGATAAAAGAACCCCTTCTGCTGTGAAGTGTTGGCAAGGAGACACCCAGCAGACAGTTTCCAGAAACTGATGTGATAGCCTCAGCCCATGGATGGGCACAAAGGAGGCTCTGTGTTCTCCAAATTGCTGCTAGTTACCCTATTTCCTCAATTTGAATTAGTGCAAAATTTTTCCTCTCGACAACCCCTGTTGTGCTTGCTTTCACCTTTACAACCTGCGATCCACCCAGGTTTTCTGCTTCATGTTTCTCAGACGGTAGTGATGGCAACTTCAGGCCTCATGCCATTCTCAGGAGAGATTGTGGCTTTTCCCCTTCCAACTAGTGTGGAAGTCCAGGCATTCAGATTTCTGGCTGGCCCTCTGCAACATGAGTTTATTTCTCCTTCACTGAGAGAATAGTTCTTTGTGTCCTGCTCCCTCCCCCTTCCCATCTTAGGAGTGTTTTCTTCCTTAGAGGTTGTATGTAACATACAATAGTGGTGGGTCTCACAATCGGATACTTTAGATTAGATGAAATGTGTACCTCTCTACAGCCCTGGCGTTTCTCCCTGTTAAAAGTCTATAACCACTCTCTTTTGCCTGGAGTATGAATTCCAACCCCACAGCCAGGAGTTCAGGGCCCATTCCTATCTCTAAGCACACTACCCCTACTCCATAGGAGCCTTGATTTTCCTGACACAGGATCACAGTGATTCCCCAACAAACTACACTCACCACAGCCAGAGGGCCAGTTGGGAGGGGGACATGGAAGTGGGAGGTGGGAGTGGGTGATAGTGCGGGCCAAGGAGGATGCTGTGCTAGAGCCTCTTTCATGGAGTCAGTTAGCTGGGCCTACAGCATGAGCTGTCCCCTCCCTATGACGCATACTTTATTTTTCAATAACAAATAAAAATAGTAAACTTTCAGGTTTTTTTTTTATCTTGCAAAGACAGAATAATTTGGGGAAGAAGCATTTAAAACTAGGATTAAATTTGGGAAATAAATATGTTTGGGGAAAATAATGTTATTTTATAGATGTATAAGTATTGCTCATTACATAGATACTGTATTTCAAACACATGTTTGAATGGCCTTTAAGTTTGTAATAGAGTTGATTTCAGCAAAAAAATGTAATACTTAGCTTGGGTACAATTTTACAATAAACATTTGTGATAGTGTTCTTAAACTTGGTGATTGTCTTTTGTTTGTTTTTTTCTTCTTTATTTTGAAATAATTGCAGACTTGGGAAACTACAAAAATTGGAAAGGAGGTTCTGTGTACCCCTGAAATTTGTTCTTAAAAAAGACTATAAACTGAAATAAATATGTCCATAATGTTGAAAAGTTCAGTGAAGGGGGTTTATGCATTTTATGTCACTATATAATAAACTTGATACCGAAGTTCTTCCTGACACAATGTCCACTATCTCCCACATCCCCCAGAGCTGATAAGAGCCTAATAATTCACTAGATTTTATTATTTTTTTCTTTTTATGTCATAATTTCTTTTTTTAACTTTTTAAAATTTTTTTACATCATTGTAAAGCAGTATTTGCTTCCCCCCCAACTCAGGTGTAGTCCCCATAGAATTTCCTTCACCAATGCACCCATGCACCATCAACTCAGTCCCCTGTGTGCCTCCCTCCCTCCCTCTGATCCCTCTCCCACCTCCTCCCCTGCAGTATTAATTGTCTGTTTTTGCTTTGTTTTGTTCTGTATTGTTATTATTTTTTTACACTGATGTCTTAATTGGCTCCCCTATATTCCTGCTATAAGTGATACCATCCGATATTTTTCTTTTTCCTTCTGGCTCATTTCACTGAGCATAATTCCTTCTAGCTCCATCCACATTGCTGCAAATGGCATGAGTTTATCTTTTTTGATTGCTGAGTAATATTCCATTGTGTATATATACCACATCTTCTTGATCCAGTCATCTATTTTTTGGCATTTGGGTTGTTTCCAGATTTTACCTATTGTAAATACTGCTGCTATAAACATAGGGGTACAGGTGTTTTCTTTTGAATCAATGTTTTTGTGTCCTTTGGGTAGATCCATAGGAGTGGAATTGCTGGGTCATATGGTAGCTCCAGACAGTTTTCCTTAGTGATTGGACCAGTTTGAATTTCAACCAAAAATGAAGGCAAAGGCTAGCCTTCATTAGATTTTAAAAATTAAATATGAAATCTAAGGTTTATTGAAAGTAAGCAAATCTAATGCTATTCCAGTAGACTTAGAGAAATAATGTTTAGAAACCCATTATTTTATAAAAGGAGCCCCAACATACCTCTGGGTCTGTGTGAGTTTCCTTCTCCTGCCTCTGGACCTGGCAGGACTGTCCTGAGATGGGTCAGCTGTTCCTTCCTAGAAGAAGACTGCGCTAGAACTTCTTGCTACAGAATCTTCTCATCTGGATTCCCAAGAATACCAGATAATTCTTTTCAGCTGTGTTATGGTTGTGTGTGTGTGTGTGTGTGTGTGTGTGGTGTTCTCTTGGTAAATTATAGGAAACCTTTCAATGTGATGGAAAACACAGGTTTTTAGAGGGAAAAAAAAATGCTTTTCAAGTCCCAGTTACTCTATTTATCCCTCTGAGACACATTTGTAAAATGAAGACAACCTAGCTCAGAGTTACTAAAGCAGATAAAACATCTGCTTGTACTTTGACAGAGAGACTTTATTGATTTTACCGGTGATGAAAAGAAGGGGGGAATGTTATTTTTAAAACTAGTGGCTGTTTGAATAAATGCCCCGGGAGAATGAGAGAATTTCTCTGAGAGAAATGACCTTTGTCTATGAAAATTCCTAGTTTCTTTGCCTCACTTGGTTGTAAAAGTTGAGGCCTCCCAGGACATGTTTTAAAGGTGGAAAAACTGAACTTAAATTATAAAATGATTATAATATCCAGGAGTTAAGTCTATCATTCCTTTTTCTCTCCTCTGACTTCTACTTGCTGTTTCATTTCTTTCAAGAACCATTTGATCCTAAAATTATGAAGGGGCAATACAAGGTAGGTGTCTCCAGAAGGTGTCCAGAGAGGTATGTTTAAGTGCCAGTGAAGTTAGAAGGGTGTCCACACGGAGGGCTGGCCCAGCCAGCGGTGTCTGGGCCTTTATGTGCTGAAGAGGGCAGCCAGGTAGGGGAAAGGGTGGTGAGAGACTGAGTACAGACACAGGGACTTGTTGCTTGTAACTTGATCAACTTGTAAATATAAGGAAAGTGGATGTGACTGTCAGAAACGGGGCTTATGAATGTGGAGAGAAAAGCAAACCTTGTAGTGGCTGATTGGAACTGCAGGCATAAATGTGAGCTGATCCTTTTCCATAGATACAGAGTTAGGAATACAAATAAATATAAATGTGTGTGTGTATATATTTATATGTGTGTGCATGCGGGAGAGAAAGAGATTTTCTAGGTCATTTTGAGTAAACTTAACATCATAATTATATTGAATATTCCAATCCATGACCTGTATGTATCGTTCTATTTTGTAGGTCTTTAATTTCTCTCAGTACTCTTTTGTAGTATTTAAAGCAAAGTCATCATACATCTTGAGGAAATTAATTTTTAAGTATTGTATATTTTTGCATTTTCATTTCTAATTGTTGCTATTATATAGAAATATAATTGATTTTTTTAATAATTGTCCTTTTTTTTAAAGATTTATTTATTTATTTATTTATTTATTTATTTATTTATTTATTTATTTATACAAGCACTGGGTACAGTCAGAAGCGCGGAGGGTGAGAGAATTCACCAGAGCCAGAGCCAGAGCGGGGAGCAGAACAGGCAGAAGGATCAAAGTACACTGCTGAGGGGAGCAGCGGGCGGCAGGAGAGGTCTGCATGCCATGTGGGACCCTCCTTCGGTGGTCGGGGAGCAGCCAGGGATTGAACTGGCACTGCATAGGCTGCAGGCAGCTTCGCAAACCCAGCACTCAACTGCTGCACCACCAGGGAGGCCCTAATAATGGTTTTTTATCCTTAGGATTATCTACATAAACAATCCTATCACAAGCAATAAAAAACAATTTTTTTCTAATCTGTTTTTTGTTTTATTGTACTGGCTAATACCTCCAGTTACAAGGTTTAATAGAAGTGGACAACCCATCCTTTCTCCTGATCTTAGGGGGAAATATTCAATATTTCACCTTTGTACAAGATGTTGCTTTAGGTTTTTCTTAGATGCACTTTATCAGATTGAGGAGTTTTCCTTCTGTTCCTAGATTTCTGAGAGGTTATTTTTTTAGTTAGTAATGTGTGCCAAATTTATCATATGCTTTTTCTGCATCGACTGAGATAGCTATATAGTTTTTTATATAACCAATATATAACAAACATTGTCAATTAAATTGACTGATTTTCTAATGCTAAGTCAATTTTATATTCCTGGGATAAATTCCATGTGATCACAATGCATTATTATTTTTATTTATTACGGGAATTCCATCTGCTAATATTTTGATTTTTGTGTCTATGTTCACAGGTATATTAATCTCTGTTTCTTTAAATGTTTTTGTCAGGTCTTGAGATCAGGCTTATAGTGAACTTAAAATATAAATCAGGAAATTTGCCCTTCTTGCTTGCTCTCTTTTTCAAGATCTGCATTTTTTTTCCTTAAAAGAATCAAATTCACAAGTGAAATCATTTAGACATAGAGTTCTCTTGGTGGGAAGTTCTGATAACGAACTCAATTTCTTTGTACAGTATAGGTTGTTAGATTTTCTGTTTCTTTCTATGTTGATTTTGATGTATTTTTCAAAGAATTTGTTCATTTCACCTAAGTTATCAACTTTATTGGCATGAAACGGTTCATAAAATTCCCTTGATATTATTATAATGCTTACAGAACTGGTAAATATGCTTCTTTCCAACCCATGTATTGGTAATTTGTGTTTCCTTTTTTAAAAATTGCTTAATCTTGCTAGGGGTTTTTTGATTTTGTGAAATTTTTCAAAGAAGGAATTTCTGTTAAAACTGTTAAAAATCCTGGCAGTTTGTTTTCCAGTATATTGATTTCTGCTTTTATCTTATTATTTTATTCAACTTTGCACAATTTAATTTATTTTTCTTTTGTAAAGTGGAAATTTGTGTAATTAATTATAAACCTTTCTTCTTTCTTAATATGATCAGACCAATGCTATCAATTTCTCTCTAAATACTAATTTACCTACATCCCACACATTTTAAAATGTAACATAGAATTTTCATTATCACTGAATTTATTTTCTAATTTCAATTAAAATTTCTTCTTTGAAGAAATTATTTGGAAGTGTGTTCTTTAATTTCCAAATATTTAGGTTATCTAGGTAGTGTTTTAGTTTTCAGTTTAATCCCATTGTGGTTAAGATATAACATAGTCTGTAAGATTTCAATCTTTTCAAATTTATTGATACTAAACAAATGTGTAACTTACCTTACAGTAAATGGAAAGTGGCCATCAGAGACAAACAGATCAAGAACGTGCCCTGGGGATTAGAGGAAAGAGGTCAATTCCAAATAGGATCAATCACGGGAGGCTTCTGAAAGGAGGAAACATTTGTACTGGATTTTGAAGGATAGATAGGATTGGAGGGGAGAAGCTAGAAGATAGTGCTTCAGACAGGAAAAACTACAATTAGATTCAGCTTTCCTTAAAAGAGGGAATTATGATTCTCTTTTATAAAACCCAGGCCATCAGAGCACAGCTGGGAAAGTGGCTGCAGAACCATGGCCCCTAAGCTGTTCCCCAACAACCACTTGATATTTTAAACTCTGGACCTGGCCACTTTCTGTTTTAGAAACTGAAGTAGCACCATATACCGTAAGCCAGCATTTATCTTTTTATTTTTAGGCTTTTTAACATAGTAAAGTTTCTTATTTGGCCCACAGATCTGGGAGTATATGACAAGTGGGACAACCGGAAGTTTGTATTCTCACTTACAGGCTCTCTCTTCTAAGAAGTTTAAAATTCAATGATTTCACTGGAGAAAAGTTGCCTTTGACACTATGGTCATGTGGCAAGAGTCACTCTTCTTAGAGGTGTCAAAGGCAGGAGGCAAGGAGGCTTCCCACCTCCCTGAACACATAAACAGAAGTATCCTTTATTTGCACTTCCCTCTAAGAGTGAGAGGTGAGACAGTTGCCCTTATTTTTATGATTCTTAGGGGATGCGTTCCCAGTGTGGTAGGGTTGGCTTGGAATATTTTCTCAGTTCTACTCTGACATGCTAACACCCACATTCCTGCCTAAACTTAATGTCCTGCCAGCCTTGCCAGATGTTGTGGGCTTATCTCTGTCACAGGTGCCAAGGGGGAAGAAGTGAAGGGTCAACCTGGAATAAATATGAACCCTTGGTATTTGAATCTCAAAAGATTGAGAAACTATACCAGATTTCCATCAAGACCTTCTGTTCCATATAAAATCATTTAATAGAATTTCTGGCAAGAAAAGGGTAATTGAAAAATCAGGTTTAAGGGTAGTTGTCTGTGGGTCTAATGGAGCTTATGGAAAAAATCAGCTTGCTGTTTCATTTGGTCTTCCTACGTCAGTGTCCTCTGTCTGGAAGGTGTACACAGGGCATGCTGGCATGCTTGCCCAATTGTGACACATTTCAACTACATGGTTGCAATGACGCTGGCCCAAGGGCCCCACCTCCAGTGAGTGCCCCTCCCTGACTTTTGCAACTCCAAGTAGGCAAGGGTTCCCAGCAGGATGGTAGTGAAGATGACAGTCTCCCTAGAATATCCCTCTTTAGAAATAACTGACAATTTCATGCCAGAAACTAAGACACAATGTAAGCAGAAAGTGCTTACTGTAGGAATGTGCCATCTCTGGCAGTGGCATCTGGTTGTCTTTTCAGACTCGATAATCCCTCAAGGTCTACCAGGTCAGTTCTTAATACTGGACAGAGACTGGGCATCTGCCCCCTCACTCTTCAAATGGGGAGGGTAGAATATATGGTGAGTCTATAGGCTAGGGCTCCCTGAATAAGTCTTACAGAGTTTAGTTAGGACAGAGTTTAGGAACAGTTTGGATTCAAACTCAGCCTAGTGTCTTCTTTCTAAGGCATGGCCTTATGTTGCTAATCCCCATATCACTTTATCAAAGACTTCTCCATTGCTTCTTCCCTGCTTTCCTACCCCTTTTTAGAAGGGCTAATATTTGAATAGTGCAAGATTTGGAGGCATTGGGACTGAGACTAGAAACTATAAAAAGGCTCAAGTGAAAAAAACAAATGCCTCATCAGGCCCTGTGGCATGTATTTGTCAAGGGAGAAGAGGAGGGAGTGCTGAGAAAAGCCAAGGAGGCCTCCTAGCAAAGGCATCCCACAGATTCTGATAAGGCAGCTGTAAGCCAAGCCAGATTTTACAGAGGAACATGTTGCAAATGTAATGGGTTCAACAAGCTGGGGTAACTTTAATGTCATGCTTGTTTGAGATGTTTCTAGCATCTTCTCAGAATGTGCCCAAAGCAATAACTATTACAACAACCTCATCGAAACAGGAGTGCCCTGGAGTGCTCCACCCTCCACCTCAGGTGGGATGGGGTTAGGCCTGTGTATTAGCATACATACCTGACACTTACTAGAACTCTCTCCTTGTGGATAAGATATTTGGATTCCAACATAATTGGTTTGCATTTAAATGCCCAAATATGATTATATAACCTTGATTCAATTAACAGGTCTGACTTGATTCAAGCCTTGCTCAGGAATGATCCAAATAGTCATCTAAATAATAATTAGAACAAGAAAAACCAGTCTTGCTGGTCTTCACTGTTGTGGTTGAAAGAACTTCCAACTTACCCTATGGAGCTGATGGATCTAGAGACCCAATTCCCAAGACTGTGCTCACTCATCTTTGAAGTCCAGGGTATGGGGTCCTCCATACTGGCCAGTGAGATCTCTGACGATTGCTCCCTAGTCCCAATTTAGCAATGATAAAACAGAGCCCAGGACAGTGTTAATGGCTAGGATATGTTCCATCAGCTGAAAGCAGAGCAAGGACTTCAAATCATCACAAAGGACTGTAGACCCAATCTGATGTGGCCTCTGACCAGTTTTGGAACACCTGAATGTCACCACACCTGTGTGGCTTCTGGCAACAACAGGCAGCCCACTGTTTAATAGAATTTCTCACAAGAAAAGGGTAACTGAAAATCAGGCCTTAGATGGTTCTAACCATCATCAGCTTCTCCCTGTTTGAATTACAATCTACTTCCTTTAACTTTCATCTGAATGTCCTTTAATCCTTGGGCTGCCAATATCTTTTCTTAACTTGCTCAATGCATGTCTTTTAAAATAAATTCTGGATCCCAAAAACTTGCTGGGCTGTGGTGTGTTGAACAGCAGCTTTGACTCATGGCTTCCTATGAAACCCACCAGCAGGCTCTGCCTTACCTTTTGAATGTTCGGCCATTCACCGTGGAACCCCACCAGAGCCCTAGACCCAGCAGGGGTCAGAGGATTAAGGAATCCAGCAAATTGTTGTGCAAAATAATTCTGAAAACTAGAACAAAATTGGAGAGGAAAATAACATTAAGATTTTGATGGGAGAGTAATATATTTGATAGGACAATCTGAACTTTTTCTGAATAAGTTTTTGTATCAAACTGACAGTGTCATTTATGATTAGTTCACAATGATACTGTGAAATTTTCATAATATTTGAAATGGATCCCAATGAGGCCAGTTTACAGAAGGGGAAGCCAGTAAGCCAATATCTTGACTAAACATTCAACATGAAGCTATTAGAATTAATCACAGTTTATACAATGCCGCATGGCACCGGGGATGTTGTACTTTCAGAAGCCATGTGCCTGCCTGTCCTTGCCACTAAAGTGAGGTTCATGGAGGTAGGTGTGAAGATTAATAATTACCATCTACTGGATTTATTATAGTGCTAAGGGTTCTACAAACATCACCCAGTGAGAAAGTGATAGAATCAGAACCTGAATTAATACACTGTATGAAAAGGGCATGAAAAACTACACAAAACTTAGCAAATATTAGCTAAACATGTTCACTGAAAGCTCATTTACACCTCAAAACCTCTGTCCTGTTAGGAACTGAAATTGGGAAAACTAAAGACACTTTTCTCCCCGGGCCAGAGTAAAAAGCTATTAGAAGGGCAAAAGTGTGTCTTGCCTCCCATGGGCTGCATTGTTTCTGGAAAGTAGCTGCTCATCCACAGGTGCTTATGTTTCCTGGCTCCCTTGCATGCAGGCAGGCCAGACAATAGGTGCTCACTCCTACAGGATGTGGTCAGAAGTGATATATGTCACTTACAGGTCAAGATGCTTAAGAAAAGGGTGTGAAGAGTCAAAATGTACAAAACAACCAAGTGCCCATTAGTGGATGAAATGGACAAACAAAATGTGTGTGCATACAATGGAATGTCATTTAACCTTAAAAGGGAAGGAGCTTTGGACACCTGCTTCAACATGCATGAAACTTAAAGTCATTATGCTAAGGAAAAGAAGCCAGACACAAAAGGACAAATACTGCATAATTCCACTTCAGGAGGTATTGGAGTAGCCAAATCCAGAAACAGGAAGTTGAATGATAGTTGCCTCAGGCTGGAGGGGAGGGGAGGGGAGGAAAAGGAGTTACTTTTTTGTGGGGACAGAATTTCACTTGGGGAAGATATGAGTTCTGGAGACGAAATGTGGTGGTGGTCATACTACCTTGTGGATGGGCTTCGATGCCACAGAGCCAGTTTGAGCAACCTTCCTCTGGAGAGCATATGCCCCTGGCATGGGTGCCTGTCCAGAAGCCCTGGGTTTGGCAGTGACCGAGAAGCCCCTCTAGTCTTGAGGTGGCTCTGGTAGCCCAAGGGAGCAGGAGTCACCCTTGGGTTTCAGGTGAGCATTTTAGGGACCTGGTTGTCTTGGGCTCATAACAGGACAGCCAGCTGGGAGGAAAAAAAGCTCATCTTTGCAGTAGCAGAGATGAAACTGAAGCCAAACTAATGGAACTGATGAAAGAGAGGCAACTTCATTTCATTCTCAAGTTTATAAGGAATTTACTGTTTTAATGAGTTAGAGTGATTCGAGGTTATCCTATAATGACAATACTCTTACATGCATTTTTCCTACACTCCTAAACTGAAGTGGAAGGAATGGAGTTGGGGCTAAGAAGCCAGGAATTGCACAAAAATTGACAGTTGTGTCAAAATCTGGCACTGTCCCTAAGGTTCAGTCATGCAGATAAAGGTCATATGAGTTGCACTAAAATATAGGTTTGGGAGGATTGGGTTTTTATAGATATTTTTTTTTCAGGGACTCAGTATTTGTTACATGAATGAATACCTCCCTGACCCTAGTTGTAGCGTAAGATCTCCAGACATTTCCTGTCATGCCTGTCTGCATTGTTCTTGGCTCTTCCCTCTCTTCAGATTGCCCCAGACTTTCACAGTGTGATGTGACACCAGACTCTGGGGCATTCAGGTGGCCCACAGTGCGACATTCAAAGCAAAGAGAACGTGCAGCCCCTGCCTGTCTTTGCACCCCCTGTCTTGTGAGTCACTCCTTCATCTTCCTCCAAGGTGGTATCTGCTTCTTTCACCAATTAATATTTGTACTTATTTTTTCACTAAGGCCAAAGTGGAATGTCAGCACCCTGCCTATGGTCTGACTCTTATTTAAAGAAAAGTGTTTTTGACTTTTGGGCATTTTTTGCATTCTCTTATGTTACCTCAGCCCAGGCCTTGTACAAAAGTCAGCTGATAAGCATCTGAAGCCAGCCTTTGAGATGGTGCCGAGGCCACATGGGTTGCTTGCTGCTTCCAGCAGCTAGTCTTGGGGCCAGTCCTGGGACCGGCCCCTCCTGGCCACCCACCTGGGCCGTGTCCAGCTGAAAGTGGAAACCCTTAGGAAAGGGAGGCCTCCTTCTTTGCCAATCACCACTTGGAAGCTGACTCAGAGCTGCCAGTCCAGTGTCCCACAACATGACTAAGGCAGTCCCCACCACTCCCTTGCCAGAAGGACGCACGCTCTGGCCGTCAGTGCTCACCTTTATGGTTGGCACTCTTGGTCACAGGAATATTTTCCTGTTCCCTTCAGCAATGGAGCAGACTGGTGGTTGTGGTGACTTGAGGTCATTCAGAGACCTGCCTGCTCAGTCTCCTTTGTCCCTTCTGCCCTCCTGCTCTCCCTGAAAAGAGCTGAGCTCTTCCTGATACTACACGAACTTGTGCTAAAATGAATCCAACCAGGGTCTCACCATGCCTGGAAAAGTGCAAAGCAGAGGGGTCCAGACCATAGGTCCACTCCACGGAAAGGCTCACCCCCAGAGGTGTGCATATTCTTGGACGCAGGGCTGAGAAGACACTTAGGTTTTCATGATCATCTCTGGCTCCTAGTTTCTGTTTCCACAGGATTCCTTCAGTTTGAGTCATTTCACCATCGGTATACACCGTCCCTGGTCTGTACCCAGATGTGGAATGCAGGCTTTTGCCTTGATTTCCACCAAAATCAAACCAGACACCCACGCAAAACCTTCTGTGTGTAGCAGATCTGTCAATGGCTACTCAGATCAGAAGGATTTATGCTGAGCAATGCAAACTACTGCAAACAGAATTTTTGATCTTTAATGATCTTTTGAGGCTATTCCCACCTCTGGCGATTACTCCCTCACCTACCACGCCATATTGCAAACCATCTCATATTTCTCAAAAGTGTGGATCGTGAACTACCTGACCCCAGAATTGAAGGGTGAGAGTGGGAGGGGTGTGTATATGTGTGTGTGTGTTTAAGAGAGTGAGAGGGTCAGGGAGGATTGGTGGTTTGGTTTTTCCTTGCTTTGTTTATTTGGATTTTGTTTTTCATTAGGGCACTTGACTCTAAGTGAAACTTTTCCTTTGTTATGTTTTTCCATGCTATTTACAGTGCTCACTCACTAGAGTGACCTCTCACATCATGTCCACAACATCCAAAGAGTTGAGAGAAACAGTGAATGCCAATGTTTCATGCAGGGGCCGCAAGTATAGTGTTCACATATCCCTCGAGTGAATTTTGAAATATTATGTAGCCCCCTCTAACATTTCTATGATGGTATCTAGAAAAATTCTCATCTTAAGTTTAAATAGCTGCCCAAAATTAAATTCCACTGTGAATTTGAAACATTTTAGCTATTTAGACATTTCTAAATATCACCACTCATTTAAATGTATCCAAATAGAATTTAAAAGTTATAACAATTAATATCCCCATCATCCCTTTAAATTTTACATTATTAGGCCTCCCCAGTGGCGCAGCGGTTGAGCACTGGGCTGCGAAGATGCCCGCAGCCTCTGCAGAGCCAGTTCAATCCCCAGCCGCTGGCGGGGGTCCCACATGGCGCGCAGACCTCTCCTGTCGCACCTGCTGCTCCCCTCAGCAGTGTATTTCGTCAGTCTGCCTGTTCTGTTCCCCGCTCTGGCTCTGGTGAATTCTCTCACCCTCCTGCACTTCTGACTGTACCCAGTGCTTGTATAAATAAATAAATAAATCTTTTAAAAATAAATAAATAAATTTTACATTTTGCATTTTTCTCCTTGGAATTGTATTTTCAATTTTCTCCCCATATAGAACCTTACCCTAGTAAACATATATTTATGATTAAAATCTCTTATGAATCACCAGGCCAATAATGTATATGACTTGAAATTTTTTTGCCTTTTCTATGACCAAGAAGTTCTTAAGCTGTGCTGTCCAATAATATAGCCACTGGCCACATGTGGCCATTTAAAATTTAATTAAATAAAATTAAAAATTCATTTCTTCATCCACACTAGCTATATGGCAAGCTCTCAACAGTCCCATGACTTATAAACAGTATTGGACAGAGTAAATAGGAAACACTTCATCACTGTTGGTCTACAATGTGAAAAGATTTTCCTCCAGAATTAGTTATTATTATAATGAGTAAGAACACACGCTTTATTTTTTTGTTTTTTTAAAAAGATTATTTATGCATACAAGAACTGGGGTATAAGCCAGAGGTGTGGGGGGGGGGGTGAAAGGATTTACTAGAGACAGAGTGGAGAGCAGAACAGGCAGATTGACTGAAATACAGTGCTGAGGGGAGCGGCAGAAGAAACAGGAGAGGTCTGCTGTGCCATGTGGGTTAGTTCCCTGGCTAGCCGGGGATCAAACTTATGCTGCAGTGGCTGGCCATAGCCTGATAGAGCTGTCTTTAACCCCTGCTCCACCAGGGAGGCCCCCAGTAACATACACTTCATCAAAATAAAATAAATTTATCACATGGTTTTTGAACATTCTGATCAGATATTATTATCCAAAACAAAGTAAACTTTTATGGAAATAACTTTCTTAACAAGATGGCAGGTACTTGATTTTTTTCATGTATCCCTATTACTTTCATTAGATTGAAAGAGAGTTCAGCAGCAACTCCATTAATTTTTACTTTTAAAAAAAATGCTAAGAAAACTTGCTCTTATTGGAGGGGTTGTATTCTAGTGGTATGATTTGAATCTCTAAACTCATCCCAAGTGGTGTGCCAAAAATCACATATAACCACAAGATTGTGATTAGTGATTTATCTTCTGATGCTATTATATGCTCTTAAGTTTCTCCTTCAAACTTGTTAAAATGATGGTATATCTGATTTGCAAAACAATTTGTAATCCAGTCATTACAATAATTCACTTTCCTGTGAGTTACTATAAATCATATTTTATTGTTTTTTAAATTAGAATTTGTGAGAGTCATTGATACTGTAAATATACCGCAATTTTTCCATTCTCCCATTTATAAACATTACAGTTGGGCTTTTTCCTGTTATAAATAACACCACTCTGAACCTGCTGTTCACATCTGCTAGCATAGAAGTAAGAATTTTTTTCTGGATTAGCAGCTCTCAATGGTGGTCTGGACACCTGTGGGAGCCCCCAACCCCTCTTAGGTGGGTCTGTGAAATTAAAACCATTTTCTTAAAAACATTAATGTTATTTGCCCCCTTTGCCTCATTCTCTTTCAAGTGAACAGCAGAGTTGTCTGGCAGCCACATGGCATATCTGGAGCATGATATGATGCCGGCGTAGAAATGAGAAAACGGTCAGACTTGCAGGACTGAGACAATGCCAGTCTTCCCACTAAGTTATCTTATTTTGGAAAATGTAGTTATTTTACATAAACATGCTATTTGTTAGTGTATGGGGGGGTTATTATTACCTTTAAATTATTATTATTACCTCATAAATTTGCTAATTCTTATTTTTAATTTCTAATATGGTAAATGTTAGTTGACCTAAGCAAAATTTAATTCATTTCTCCTCTCTGCTCCTGCCAACACAAGTTTTCCAGGTGGGCTTCCCAGGTGAAGCAGATTCGCAGTCCGCTTCCTAAAGGACAGGACGCCTTTGTCTCTGTCCAAGGCTAAGGTCAAAGCAACTGTAAAACTCCCCAAACCCACCCGAGACAGCTGTAGGTTGGAGTTCTGGAAAGGAGAATGAATTATTTCAGACTCGTGGTCTGTTTCCCCACTTCAGTTCTCATTGGAATCAGGTGATTTTAGACTTTTTTGCATTTAAAATTGCAACTGCTTGCTACTGTAAAGGTTCCCTGATCCTCCCTCAGGGTTTTCTTTTCCTGAGTTGATCTTGCCTATCAGGGAAGATTTTCTGCACATCCAGACCCCTTCTCTACCGGCTCCAGCCTAACTAGATCTCTGAAGGGGCATTATTTGCTCTGGAGTTCTATTGGGCCATAAAAGGAGCTCCCTGGGAAAAAAAAACCAGAAACAAAAAAAAAAAACGGAGTTTCCCAGCCCCTTCCTGCAGGAGAGAGTTCAGAAGGACTGTTCCTGCCTCAGAAACACAGGAAGAGATAGAACTGATTTTTGCATCCATTATTCCAAAGCATTCTCAGCGGGGAGCCAAGCTTAGCTTACATAGCCCTTCTTTGAAAACCAACACCTGGGAATAATTGCACACACTAGAAGTAGGCCCACCCTGAGCACAAGTCTGAAGAACAAAATCCCTCCTGATTTTCAGACACATGTTTACTTCAGAGCGGGGTTTTTAACCAGGAAAATTGCTGCTGGGTTATGTCTTCTCCCTCCCATGCCCTCGTCCCTCCGCCCTTCCCACAAATCCCCACTTCCGTCACAAGTTGGCAGGAACTTGCTGTTCCACGTCCTGGGAAGCCTGCCAAAGCCCTCCCATTTTCCGGAGAGCTGCTTTTCTATTTCTAAGCAGATTTGTTTAAAACCGGATACCACACGGAGCCTGGGCTCCTTGCCCTTCAGCTCCCCCTCCCCCAATCCTTGATCCAAGGAGCAGCCCCTCCTCCCTTCACTTTTCTTGACTTTGGAGCATGAAAGTGTAACCACAGCCAAACTTCTGTGGGACAGGCAGGCACAGGTTCCAAGCCAATGGGAGGAAGACGCCAGAGGAAATTTCACCCGGCTATTAAGGCTCCTCCAAAGACCTTTTAGCCACCTCTTCCTTCTGCCTCACTGTCCCAGAATCCTTAGACCAAAAGAATAAGACCAGCTCACGTAGCCTTGGTCCCTCACTCAGGCAGGGCCAGACTTATGCCATTATAGATTATGGGGCGATTTCCTAGTGGAAGAAATAAGCAAAGGAGTGTCACAACTTTCATTCATTTTAGTCCTAACATATTTTTTGAACAGGTGTTCATTCATTCATTTTCATTCGCAAAGTATCTACTACATACCAGCTACTGCTCACAGCACTGTGCCTTCATGGATCTTACATATTGATGGATGTTAGGAATTTAATACAAGGAAGGAATAGGAAGCCATTGGGAATATAACAATAAAGACAAGTAACTAAAAGATGGTCAGTCCAAGAATGATAATGTCCCTTAAACTTGTTGCAATCTCATAGGTGCATCCAGCACATCAGGACTGCAACCCAGATCTGGCAATCAGGAAGGCCAGACAACCAGCCAAGAGTGTAATGGCTGATGGGAAAAGGAAATTGCAGACATGACTTTGAACTTCCCCCAACACATGTGTGGAAGGAGGTGAACCATCAGAAGCTTCAGAGGGGTGGACTCTGGACCCAGCAGCCACCAATCCCTCTGCTCAAGTCTGGGTAGCACCTGGCAGTCAGAGGGTCTCCCTCAGGCTGGAGGAGGCTCTTGGTCTCCTTGCTTAGTTGCTGCTATTCCAGTTGTTGCAGGAGCTGTGACACCATTATATCCACAGGTCACCCATGTCAGCAGTAGGTGGGAGACCCAAAAAGAAACAGCCACTGCTTTCCCATCATCTCTGACCTGGTGTATTAGTTTGCTAGAGTTGCTACAACAAAAGGCCACAAACTGAGTGGCCGAATAGAAACTTATTTTTTCAATATTCTGAAGACTAGAAGTCTGAAATTGAGATTGGTATCTTTGGAGGCCTCTCTCCTGGCCTTGTAGATGCCATCTCTAGCTCAGTCTTCATATGTCTTTTCCTCTGTATTTGTTTATATGCTCAAATCCTCTTCTGAAAGACCAATCATATTGGATTATGGCCCATCCTAATGACCTCATTTAGCTGTAATTATCATTTTAAAGACCCTCTGTTGAAATAGTCACGTTCTACTGGGGGTTAGAACGTCTACATAGGAGTTTTGGGGGGACAGAATCAACCCATATACTTGGACCATGTATGGACAGGACAGGCCACTGAGCAGGTTTTCTGATCCAGCAGACCGGGTTAAGGAGGAGTCAGAGTCCTCAGTGGTTTTTGCAGGTCTTTTATTTAGATTTGCCAGGCATATGGCAGGCAGGGGTGCTGGGGGGCCAGGAGGCTGGCAGTCCTCCCAGCCCCCAACAAATCCTCACTCTATCTGGGCTCTCTGGCGTTCTCTCTGCTTCTCTTCTTCTTCTCTTGGCTTCCATTTGTTCTTGGCTTCTGCTGGCATCCCTGTGACGCCGCCCCTATAAACTCAGTCTCTCAGCCCAGGTGTACCCACATCAGGTGCCCGCCATCAGGCATGCATTCAGGACCACAGGGTTCCCTCATCTATCCTAATGGTGGGAGGGCAGAAAAGCCTGATACTTTTTACCTTACCCTACAGACCACTACACAGGTAATGAAAAAGTCTTATAACTGGTCTCTCCACTTCTATTCTTGCTCCTCTCCAATTCATTTTCCATACAGACTTTTTTTCTACACAAATCCTATGCCACTCCTATCTCAAACCCCTCAGTGCTTTCCAATTACACTTAGAACAACACCCAATATCCTTGCCTTATATAATCTAGCTCCAGACAACCTCATCTACCTCATCTCATGTATCTGTCCCCTACCCCAGTCACCGCACTGCCATCATACCCAACTTCAGTCAGTTCCGAGGACAATTCAAGTCTTTTTACAGCTCAGAGTCTTTGCATACACAATGTGTTTATCTGAAAGTTCATTTCTTCTGCGTATAGCCTGATTGTCTTCTCTCTAATTATCATGTCTTAGATTAAATGTCTCCCACCTTTGTTTTTCTCTATGATAGCACCTTATAATGTTTTTATAGCGCTTAACACATATACATTCCTTCATCTCATTGTCTGTTATATTGCCTGTTTTCTGTTTCTTCTACTAGAATGTATGTTATATGTGGGCAGGGATTCTGTCTCCTCTTTCACAGCTCTATCTCTAGCACCCAGAAAAATGCATGGCATATTATAAGTGCTCTATAATTATAAACTGAATGAATGAATGATCATGTCAGAATAAATTACATGTAAATTTAGTAACTATAAGGAACTGCATGATTTGACCTGTTGCATAATATTACTGGATACATGTTAATTAAATTTCAAAGACTTCTGCCCAAATGACTGTTGTGTTTTTAGAATAATTATTCTTGAGCCTTCCTTTCTGGCAGTAATTGAAGATCAGGAGAGGTTTCCTGTGGAAACCACTTCAAGTTCTCAATAATTAAATCATCTCATAAGTGGAGGAGGGCACACCCCCTTAATTGTCTAGGACAGGATCAACTGGCCACTAGAGTATCACAGGCTTGGGCATTGACATATCCAAGTTTGAACCCCATCTCTGCTACAAGCTGCATGACCTGGTACAGTCTAAACTCTCTAATCTTTCCTGTCCTCATAGGTAGATTGGAGATAAAAGTATCTACTTCTCAAGAATGTTATGAAATTAAATGAAATTATATATATAATATATATATATAATGGTTAACATCATCCCAGACAAATGATAATGTTAATAAGTGGAAGCAATTATTAGGATCCATGCATGCAGGATTTTGGAGCAGTCATGGAAGTGAAGAAGAGCTAGATTAAACACATGATTATGAGATTACCTTGATAGAATTTGTAATTTTTTGGATTGGGTGTGAGAGATGAGGTAACATTAATTGAACAGGACTTGAGATTTCTAAATGGGTGATTAGATGTGCAATCATGCCATCAACAAACACTTCCCTGCAGAGGCTGCATGGCAGAATAACTCTATGAATCATTTTGAATTCAGATCACTCACTGTGTGATTTTTAGCTTTGTATATCTTTAAAATGGATTCATTGGTCTGTAAGAACTGCTTAAGATAGCTGTTCAGCTCCTGGCAGGTGGGAGGAAGAAATCTCAAGCCATAGGAAAAGGCTGGGGTGTTGTTTCTCTTTGGGGGAATTTTTGAGTTTTATTCATTACCTGATTCTCCTTTCAAATATAACTAAATCTCTTCATTTCCCTTGCACTGAAAGGGGAAAGCCTCCTCTGGGGTTGGAGCCTGATGCTGGCAATCCTCACAAGGTGACAGATTTAGGTTCAAGAGCCCCATATGCTTCCATGGGAGTCCTCTGGTGAGCTGGGATTCTCAGACAGAAACCCTACGCCGAAAGAGGTGTCCCTGGGAACTGGAAACCTGTATCCCATTGAAACCAGATTAGCAACCACAATGCAGTCTTTTAAGTATAGGGAGGGTGGTTGCTATTTTATGTTTTATTGGTACTGAAAGAAAAAGTGCAGGTTAGAGGAATCATCAGCAAAGCTTTCATATAATAAGGATCCGATCACTACTGCCCTGGGCAAGTGGGGGAGGAGGTGAATCATAACTGTTCCAACAATTTGCAACCTCCAGCCCAATCCCTAGTTGTGACTTTTAGAATTGCAACAAGGGCTTAGTGTAAATAAGTGTGGAATGAATTAAATTACAGGAAAAAATAATTAAGCATACCTGAGTATATATCCCAGAGAAGCGAATATATGTCCATCTAGAGACGTGCACGTGAATATTTAAAATAGCCTTGTTGGGCCTCCCTGTGGTGCAAGGGGTTACGACACAGCACTACCCACAGCCACTGCAGCATGAGTTCAAGCCCCGGCCATGGAGGTGACCCACATGGCACAGCACACTTCTCCTGACTCACCCACTGCTACCCTCAGCAGTGTATTTCAGTAGATCCACCTGTTCTGCTCCCCACTCTGTCTCTGGTGAGTCCTCTCACCCCCACACCTCTGGCCTATATCCCAGTTCTTATATGCATAAATAAATCTTTAAAAAATAATAAAATAGGGGCCTCCCTTGTGGCGCAAGGGGTTAAGCACCGCACTATGAAGCAATCTGCAGCCTCTGCAGCACGAGTTCAATCCCCGGCCAGCCAGGGAGCAACCCACATGGTGAAGTAGACCTCTCCTGTCTCACCGCTGCTCCCTTCAGCAGTGTATTTCATTTTTTTTTTAAGATTTATTTTTATTTATTTATACAAGCATTGGGTACAGTCAGAAGCACGGGAGGGTGAGAGAATTCACCAGAGCCAGAGCGGGGAGCAGAACAGGCAGAAGGACCAAAGTACACTGCTGAGGGGAGAAGCTGGCGGACAGGAGAGGTCTGCGCGCCATGTGAGACCCTCGCAGGTGGCCGGGGATCAAACCGGTGCTGCAGAGGCTGCGGGCAGCTTTGCAACCCAGCGCTCAACCGCTGCGCCACAGGGGTCAGCAGTGTATTTCAGTCAGTCTGCCTGTTCTGTTCCCCTCTCTGTCTCTGGTGAATCCTCTCACCCCTCTGCATCTCTGGCCTGTACCCCAGCTCTTGTATGCATAAATAAATAAATCTTAAAAAATAAAATAAAATAGTCTTATTTATAATAGCCACAGAGTAAAAATATCCCAAATATCCATCCATGGATAAATAAACTGTGGTCAATTCGTGTAAAGAAATATCAGACAACAATGAAAAATAATGACCAAGGATAACTTTCATAGTCAGGTGGAATCAAGTATTGAACCGAAGAAATCAGATATGAGGTACGACAGGACAGACATACAATATAGTGATGCAAATACAGCATATCATTATATGGTGACCCCCATGTATATGCCATATCCTTACAATACTCTCTTTTTGATTGCAGGTGGAGTTTGTAACTTGTTTCTAACAAATAGAATAGAAAGGCGATGGCATATCTCTTCCTTGATTAGGTTGTTATGTCACAAATGATGGAATATCACTACTATGACTATAGACCACAGATCCAATTTCAGAATTTGGGGAACATAATTTCCTAAATACTTATTTATCCTCCATATGTCATATGAAATCTAGACCTTACACATTTGTTTTCATTATTGACCCTGGGGGTAACTACAGTGTGAACCAGAGGATAGTTGGTACAATTTATTTCTGATGTAAGCCTTTAATACCATCTTAATGCTTACTAGTAGTGATCTGTTCTGTTTGCACCAGATGTCTGGGGACCTCATGAGACTGGCAACCAGAACAGGACGCACAATTTCAATTTCCAACAAAGTGGACATTATTTAAAGCCTAAATAATCATGGTCCTGAATTTCACCTGTACCTAATAGCCTGAATTAGGACTGCTTTCTCCTATCCCTAGACACACTGAGATAATATATGTGAAATTTTGCAAATTCTCAGGAGCTATATAAATGTCGTGTTTCTACTCACTATTTTTATAAAACCAAGATCCAGAAGTCCTCAAGAGATGTTCTTGAGCTCAGCATAATCCATGGGTGCACCCCTCAAGCACATATACGTGAACCTGACTAATAGCTTGAACCAAAAAGAATCCCTCCTAGCACTATAATTCTGTTTTTGTAAGAGCTGCATGGAAGATTGTTCATGGCAATGCTTTCTGACATTAATAAACAAACTTGCCAAAACTAGTTTTCTATGGTGTGCAGATCCTCAGACGCTACTCTGTGTGGGATTCCTTGAGACAGGGACATCGGTACCTCTGAAGGATCCTCCCAAGGAATTTCTCGGATTCTTTGACTATCTTGAAAGCATGACATTTTATACTTTCAGTTTTTTTTTCCCCGATCTTTCTGTTCTATCTATCTATGTCTGGTGTCCCAAAACTAGATTCAAAAGAGGAGCTACAGGCTACTTGTTTCTCTAAAACAATTTGTATTTAGTGCTTCAGGAAGAAATTTCATCCCCATCTTCATGAACACACTAGTCCTGACTCTAGAAGTAATAGGTCAGTAATAGCTTGTCCCAGTGGTTTAGGAAATTCTTGTCTCCATTTTCAGGACAAAGATAGAGGTAATTCAGATCTGGGATTCTGTCTTGGCAGAGAGTTTCAGAGTCTGGGAAACAGAAATTGAAGATTCATAGTCTTAATTTCAGAATCTCAAATGACAGAAACATTCACACTGACTGCAAATGAGTACCAGAATACTTGGTTAGTTTGATATTTTAAACTAACCCTCTTAAAATAAGGGAGAAGACCATCTTTTGATTTTCCTTATACTAAGCTATAGTCTCAAACTGCCCCCACAAACTAAAGTTGAAGTCCTGACACAGCGAATTACCTAATAAGTTGTGATAAACATTTGTGATATGCAAAAATTTATATTAAGGACCCTGGGGTCACAAACATACATAGATTACCATTTCCATGAGGAAGATATTACAACTCTGTGAGGGAGGCAAACTGTGTACGCTGATAAATACAAATAGAATATGAGAAGTGTGCCACAAGAGGTACAAACAAAGCTATAGGATTTCAGATGCAAGAGATTACTTCTAGCTGAAGGGAATCCATGGAGACCTCACAGGAGGTAACATTTAAGCTGAGTCTTAAAGCATGCACATAGTCTCGCCACAAGATCTGCACGTGTTTCTCCAATTACCCACTCAAGAAGTTTGCTTGCCAGTGGAGGTCATGGTTGTGACTTGTGTTAGTTTCTGTTGCTTCATGACACATCACCAACAAAGAGTATACACTATCGCTTTGTAGTTTTGGATGATCGGGAAGCTAGGCATAAAGCAGCTGGGTTCTCTGTTCAGGGACTCACAAAGCTGAAATTACGATGTCAGCTAGACTATGTTCTCATGATTCACATTAAAGTGCAAACTGGAGTTCTCCCCAGTTCACAAAAGCTGGTGATAGAATTTTCTTGATATTGTAGGACTGGAGTCCCCAAACTACTGACCTTAGTTTGAGGGTGATTTTCAGCTCCTTGAGCCCATTCTCACATTGTACCCACAGGACCTTCTCATAACATGATAGTTTACTTCTTCATGGTCAGTAGAAGTTCTCTCTGTAGGGAAGGCCTGAACCCATCTTTAAAAAGACTCATTGTCTGATTATGTCAGGCCCACCCAGAGTAATCTCCCTTTCAATTAATCCAAAGTAACCTTAATTATGCCTGCAAATCCTTTCACCTTGCCATCTCATGTAGCCTAACCACCCCAGCAAAAATCCACCATCTTCATAGCCCCTCTCAAAGGGAGGGGATTATATGGGGCATATATTCCAGGGGTGTGGAAACATTGGGGCCCACTTTGGAACCATTCTGCATAACTACCACATGATTCAAACTAAACTGTAAGCTTTAGCACATATGTGATAGCACAATCCTTACTACAAATTCCATCTCTGTCTCTGAATTTAAACTAATAAGACTTTAAGAGGTAAAGGAAGGAGTGGTGAGTGTAGAAAGAGATATGGCAGATGGTATACTTAAACTTCACTGCCACAAGGTAGTGTGTGTTCCTCACACTTCTTACATACACACTTCATTACTACAAGTTAGTGTAAAGCGTCACATACTACACACGCAACTCTGACAAGATGACACTGAACCCTTTTCCCATCCTGTGGTGGGATCTAGGTTGCCCCTTCTTGGATTTGGATGGAACTATAACAGCCTCGGACAACGTAGTATGGCAGAAGGGACGCTAAATCACTGAGTCTGTCCTAAATATAATATGCACTTCCACCTTCTCTCTTGAGACTTTTGCTCTGGGAAAGCAGTCACTGCTAAGAGGATGCCAAACAGCCACAAGGCATTGGTATACAGACAGCGCCCACACAGTCCCAGTCAATGGCAGCAGCAAACACCAGGCATGTGAAGGAATGACTTTCAGACATCTCCACCCCCCAACTGTGGAGTCACCCCTCACCTTCAAAGTGCCTTATGAGAGCAAGACGAATATTTTAAACCCCACCCTAAGTTGCAGATTTATGACCAAAATAAATGTTATTTCGAGGCACTTAACTTGGGGTGACTTGGGGTTTTTTTTGTTTTTTGGGGGGGGTTGAACAATTTTTATTTTTTTTTTTAAAGGTTAACAAAAGGTTTATTTACAAGGGAAGGGGAATGAGGAAAGGTACAACTTAGGGAGAAAAGAGGAAGATAAATTCTTAAATGTGTCCTACCCATTCTGCCAACCTAGAATCTCAAATGACCTGCTGAGACCAAACCTGCCTGGCCAAGAGCACGAGCCAAGTGTGCCCGACCCCACTAACATGGCTGGTTTTTATTTACAAACAGAGAAAATGGCTGCTTAACTCTGCCCTTAGGTCCTCGCAATGTTCCACTGGGGCTCCTGGGATTTGTAGTTCCCAGTGTCTTGATGGAGTGGGGGTGGCATCCACAAAGCCTGTATGAAATTAGCTCAGGACATCCTTTCCCCCTAACAATTCCCCACTTTCACTTCTTGCCACCATTTCCATGGTGTTGAAGATCAAGTGTATGGATGCTGGGGTACAGTCGCAGATGAAAATTTTTCTCAGGGTTCCCATTGGAAAGCAAACCAGTCTCTCCAGGTATTGTCCACTGTGGAAAGCAAAAGTCCTCCATTCCTGGGAAATAGTTTATCAGTCCAAGCCAAAAAAAAAAAAAAAAATCTGGAGGCATTAGCTAAAATAAAACAGCAAAGCTACCAAATCACAGGAAAAATATTAAAATCAATTCAACTTATACAAAAACAGGTTCTCTCAACCTTGATCCCAAATTGTTTCAGCAGTGTAGCAAAAGTTTGCAAACCAAATCTACTTTTAAACCATGTTACCTATTTTTGCATAAAATCACAGGGCAGAATAACTTGGGGTGACTTGTTAGGCAGCAATACTTGATTAGAACAGACGTAGACTAGAAAGCTGGACCCTCACAACTCTATGCATCCCCAGAATCAAGAGGAAACCTTCTATCACCAAGAAGGTGGGAGGATTAAACAGCTCCAAGGCCCAGCATCCCCACTACTGGTCTACCCCACATTCATCTGGGGCCTCCTCTGTGCAGCGAATTAAGAACCTTGAGCTCTAGTCCCATAAGGAGCTGGTTCCATGCACAATAAAGAAAGCAAGGGGGCTGCAGAGAGACATGAAGAGTAATAGAACTAAAAGAAGAGATGCAAAGGAATGAAGAGGCTGATTTTAAAATTGGAATCTGAAATGCCAGTGCACATGGGGGAACGCCAGAGAAGATGGAGATTTTAATGAAAAACAACCCCTAAACACACACACACACACACATACTCCCTTATGTGCCCAGAGCCAGCCCAGCCCACCCCGTCTGGCCCTCTCAGGTTCTGTGAAAAAGATTCTGGTTTTCAAACCCAACCATATTTCCCAATGCCATGCCATGTCCCTGGTTCCCCACAAAGCGTGTGATTCCAGCTGTTTGGCTGCATCTCAAAAGCCACTGAAACAAGAAAGACTTTTCACATGTGTTCTTGCTTATTTGGCTGGGTGTAGGAGAGAGAATTTCGGAAGGATTCAGAAGTCCAGCATAGATGGGGCAGCGTAAGGGGTTGTTTGGGACAGTAAGAATAAATCCGATACACTTGTCATACATACACATTGCACACATATGCCACACACAGCACATACATACTGCACACATGCGTGACACCTATACCACACACACTACACACAGCACATCCACACTCTACACATCACACACACACACCACATATACACACACACAGCATACACAAATAGCCACATAACCTTCAAGAAAAGGAAGCTAGTGTTAGAGAGGGTTTAACTTAAACACTTGCAAGAATTTAAGTAAAATTACAGATCCTAGAGTTCTCATATTTTGCTATCATTTAATCTGTTTATAAGCAAAGAAGTTAGTATTTAGCAGATAGTAGGAACGTGTGTTCTTATTCCTAGACTGAAACTATTGATATTTCCTCAGATCTCAGTGCTGGGAGGTCCTCACTGTGCCACTCTGAGAGTTTTAGGACCATCCATGTTGGTTAAGACTTGAGTGCCAGTCTCTGTCTCACTGTCTTTCCTCTTCTTTCTGTATCTCTCACTGTCTCTCATCTATGCAACTGTTGTTTGGACTTCAGGAGGGGGCGAGGGAGGGGTGGTGGAAGAAGGAAAAAAAAAAAAAGAAAGGAATGTGTTGCTTCCTCTTACTATCCATGCATAAAGCCAGAGGCTTCCTTTTGCTCCAGCATATACAATGTGGTCACTTATGTTTCCTTTCAAGCACCAAACCCAGACCTGAAAACTCCAAGGATAAAGTTGATGTGGTAGCGGAGGCTCAGAACAGAAAGACAAAATACAAGCCACAAGAGAGCTGGTCTAGTCTCTCAATCTATCCCTAACCCCACAGAGCGCACCCTTTCCTTTGGTGCCTGCCATCTGAGCCCCTGAACCATGTACCCCAGGAAGCTGTTCTGTCACTGGATTCTCTAGCAAGGTTATCTGGACTCCTCAGGAATGTAAACCCTTGGGTCTCGCTGTGAATGGCTGCTGCTCAGAGCAATGAGGGTCTACAGTCATTTTGTAACTGGCTCCTGGAGGCCCCCCTGAGTTTAGTTACATAAAGAATGTCCCCACCAAGTCAAGTGACAGCGCTTTTGAATCCTGGGCCTCATGAGAAAAAGAAACCAATTTCCCCTCACACTCATCTCCTGAGAGTTTGGGTTTGCTTCCGGGTCCGATTAGGCACCATCTGCAGAGGGAGGTTTGTAGTCACCATCTGCAGATGCAGGTTTGCCCATCTGTAACCAGAAAAGCTTTCCTGATGGTCTAGCACCGCACTTCTCTGCGGGTCCTCCCTTCCACACCGTCCCCACCTTTCTTGGGCCAGGCTCCCTCTGTCGTGGACAGGCTGACAGGTACCCTGGGCTGTTGTTGAAGGTGTCTTTTAAGGATGGTGTGATGAAAGTCAGCAGTTACTGGGGGTGGGAACGTGTCTTTCCATGGTTGATGGAGATCCTCCGCAGAGGGCAGTTGTGTTCTTTTGCTAGAGTTGCCAAAACAGAATACCACGGACGGGGTGGCTTAAACAACAGATATTTATTCTTTTATAATTTGGAAGCTGGAAGTACCAGGAAGCTAGAAGATACCAAGATCAAGGTACCAGCAAGTTTAGTTTCCCGTGGAGCTTTGCTGCTTGGCTTATAGCCAGTTGCCTTCCTGCTGTGTCTTTACAGGGTACTTCCTCCATGTTCCCACAGTCCTGCTGTCCCTTTCTAGGTCCAAATTTTTTCCTGTTAGATGGACACCGGTCAGATTGCATCATGGCCCACCTTAATGACTTCTTTTCAATTCAATCACATTTTTAAAGATCGTATCTCCAAATATAGCCATATTCAAATTGCCCATCAGAGTACATAGTTAATTTCATGCAAAAGCTCATGACTTGCACATAATAGATGTTTAATAAATATTCATCAAATTATTTAATCACTTTAATTTTTCGGGAATCTGAGTTTTACCCAGTAGTGTCCAGGTTCAGATCAATGATTGTAAGAACAGCACTAGAATTGCTTGCAAGTTTATTTAGTATGCAATTTCTCCTCTTCCTTGAGGGCTTAGTATTCATTCTTCAAATCAAATACTGGGTTTTCTTTTCTCTGTATTTTTTCTCTCTTACTGTCTACAAAAACTGAAGTAGTGAATCCAGACTTTCTATATAGGATGTATTAATGAGTTCAAGAGGATTGGTGCAGGGGACTTGACGATGCACTGACAAAAAATCTAGCTATTTTACAAACATATAGAGTTTTGTGTGTGGTGTTATGTATGAACATAAGTCTTTATTTCTCTAGGACAAATGCCCAGGAGCAAGATTGCTGGCTGTATGATTTTTGCATATTTACTGTCTTAAGAAACCGTTAAACTTTTCTCAGAGTAGGCCAGGCTGTACCACTTGACATTCCCAACAGTAATGTGTGAGGGATCCAGTTTCATTCTTGTTTTAATTTGCCTTTCCCAAAGACAAACGATATTGAACATATTTTCAGATATTTATTTACCATCTGTATATTTTCTTCAGGAAAATGCCTTTTCATATCTTTTACCCATTTTCTAATTGCATTCTTTGGGTTTTTACTGGTGAGCTTTGAGAATTCTTTCTATATTCACAGTACTGGTCTTTGGTCAGCTGTGGTTTAAATACTTTCACTCTGTAACTTGTCCTTTTATCCCCTTACCAAGACTTTGCCTAAAACAAAAAATTTTAATTTTGATGAAGTCCAACTTACCAACTTTTACTCTTACGAATTATGCTTTTGGTGACGTGTCAGTATTCTCTAACTAACCCAAGATCCTGAAAATTTTCTCCTAAGCTTCTCTCTAAAAGTTTTTTAGAGAATGATCCAATATCTGTATAAGGTATACAATGTGACTCAGGTTCTTTTTTTTTTTTTTTTAGCATATTGAGGTCCATTGCTATAGTATAATTTATTGAACAATTTTCAGTAAATATATCTTTTCATTATTGAACTACTTTTGCACCTTTGCCAAAAATCAGTGGGCTTATTTCTGAATTCTGTTTAATGGACCTCTTGGTCTATCTCTCCACCAGTACTACATCATCTTGAGTATAGAAAATCTTAAATTAAATAGGCTGTCTAGAAAATCTTAAATCAAATAGGCCAATTCCTCCTACATCTTTTTCAGAATTATTTTAGAAACTATTATTCTAGTTTCTTTGCCTTCTGACTTAAAATTTAGAATTATCTTGCCTATAGCTACAAACACTCTTTCTGGAATTTTGATAGGTATTAAGCTAAGTCTACAGGAGGAGATGCAATATCTTTACTCTGTTGTGTCTTTCAGTCCATGGCCTTGGTAAGTCTCCATCTATATAGATCTTTGATTTCTTTCACTGTGTAGTTTTCACTATAAAGTCCTTATTGTGTTTTATAGATTTTTTTTTTCCTAAGCATTTTTCTCATCCTTTTTGAATTATTATAATTGATATTGTATTTTTTATTTCAGTGGCCTCATGTTCCTTGCTAATATATAGAAAAGCAATATATTTTTGCATGTTGTTTTGTTTCTATTTTACATCTTATATCCTGTGACCTTGCTGAACTTACATAGTACTTCTTTAGCAATATTCTACATAAGCAATCATGTTATCTGCATCTAGAGATAATTTTTTCTTCTTTACTGATTCATATGCCATTTGTTTCCTTTGTTTTACATCATTGCATTTGGTAGAACTTCCAGTACTATGTTAAATAAGAAAGTTGAGAGCAGATAATCTTATCTGTTCTTGATGTTAGGAGAAAAATCTAGTCTTTTCCATCAAATAAAAAGTTATCAATATGATTTTTTTATGATCTTTATCAAGTTAAAGAAGTAATCCACTATCACTATTTTTCTAAGAATTTTTATCATGAATGGATGTTGGATGCTCTTAAATGCTGCTTCTGTGTCAGTGAATATCATCATGTGATTTTTAATTTTTTTCCAATTAATATGATGTATTTACTTTGATTTTTTAAAAAATATTTATTTATTTTTTGCATAGGACTGGGGTAGAGGCCAGAGGTGGGGGCATGAGAGGATTCACCAGAGATAGACTGGAGAGCAGAACAGGCAGATCTACTGAAATACACTGCTGAGGGGAGCAGTGGGTGAGACAGGAGAGGTCTGCTGCACCCTATGTGAGTTAGCTTCCTGGCCGGGGATTGAACTCAGGCCATAGAAGTGATAGCACTGAGACTTAACCCTTAGGCCACCAGGGAGGCCCTACTTTGATTTTTAAGATATTGAACCAGACCTGTTTCCCTGGAATAAACACTACTTGACCATGGTAGATAATCATTTTTATATTGTTGAATTCTATTTTTTTTTTTAATAGAGGCATGTTTTTCTTTATTTGTTTGCTTGCTTGTTTGTTTGTTTTGTTTATACATGCACTGGGTACAGTCAGAAGCGCGGGAGGGTGAGAGAATTCACCAGAGCCAGAGCGGAGAGCAGAGCAGGCAGAAGGACCGAAGTACACTGCTAAGGGGAGCAGCGGGCGGCAGGAGATGTCTGCGCGCCATGTGGGACCCTCCACCGGTGGCCGGGGAGCAGCCGGGGATTGAACCGGCGCCGCAGAGGCTGCGGGTAGCTTCGCAACCCAGCGCTCTACCGCTGCGCCACCGGGGAGGCCCTATTGTTGAATTCTATTTGCTAATATTCTGTTAAGGATTTTTGTCTATCATAGTGGATATTGGTCTGCAGTTTTCCTTTTTTGTATTGTTTTGTTTTGTTTTGTTTGAGTTTAAAGTAATACTAACATCAAAAAATTAAGTGGTAGTTAATCCCACCTTTTATATATTCTGGAAAAGACTGTATAGAATCGGTGCTAATTCTTTAAGTGTTTTTATGGAATTCCTCAGTGAGATTATTTAGGCCTGGTACCATCATTTCTGGGATAACTGAATCATTCTGGTTTAGAACTACGGTTCTTTAAGTAAATACATCACTCTAAAGATAATAGGCAACATGTTTCATTTGTGTGAAATTGAAATCTGATGACAATGGCTAAACATGTTTGTTCCCCTTGCATAGAATTGTACTTCAAGGGTTAGCTTTTCAAGTGTCCTTGATACTATCAAGGACTAGTTTCCTCCTAACTCTCTGCTATCCCAGCACCAACAGTTAGCTTCAGCCCCCGTTATGTCCATGCTCCCTTAGAAAAAAATGAGGAAGAACATAGAATGATAGGCACAGCCCAGCTTTTTATGAGGAAAACAGTGGCTTCTCTGAAAGTCTCATCAATTAGGCTTCCACTTAATTCTTACTGTCCAAAACTATATTATATGACTACCCTGAAGAGCAAGGACATCTGGGGAATAGAGCTTGTTAGTTGGCAAATAGCCACTCACCCCAAAATAGGTTCTGTTTGTAAGGGAGAAAGGGAGACTGGATATTATTAGGTAACCATCTGGAAGTGTCTGAGAGAGGAAGCACCAATTACCTATCCTTGTAGCTCCTATACTAATATAACCTGAAAATTAAGCATGTAAAAGACATATAAAAATGTCCATGCTCTGTTTACCTGTCTATATTGCAAGGTACACATATATATACCTAGCTAATTGTTGGGCGGTCCATGTATATATAAAATTTAGCAAATTGCTTACACAGGAAATACCAACAGTCCTGAGATCTTCTAGTTATTAACTATTAAACATTTAAAGTCAACTTTCAGCATATTAAATATCAAACAGTATATTCTGAAAATTGCAATTGTTATAGAAGCAAAAAACACTGATTTGGAAGAAATGCTTTTGCCCAGGGGGGGAAAAAAAAAAGATCGATAGACATTTACTTGAATGATGAGATTTTTTTATGAATTCCACTATGAAATTTAAGATATATTTATATATTAATACATCCATATATTTATATATTAAGATATATTTATATATTTACACACAACCTACAAAGGGAAAGGATTATCGTCCTCAGCCTCCTGTTGCTATTCACTGTAGGTTTTGGGGGTTTTTTTAGTTGAAATTGTTCCAAAGGAGTTCAGTGTACATTTACTTTGTCTTAAATAACTTGAATTTAAGAACCTGGACAAACTTCAGATATAACCTTCCCAACGAGGCAGACAGAAGAAATGTTAACAGCAAATAACTGGCCAGTGAAAAGGAACGACTTGTTCCTTCTGTGAAGATCCAAGAGCAATAATCATTAAAGATAGGATCATTTTCCAAAGAGCTTTATTGCAGCTTCATGTAAGGCTTCGGGGAGCTTGCCGCTCATGTATGTAACAGCAAATTCAGGAGGACTCAACTGGCATCTTGCTCCCATTCTGTGACTCAGGCCAGTAGCTCTTTTCAGCAGCACTTGTTAATCTTGTTAAATCGTAAGTGCCTCTTGGTTTTATGAGCCACGCTCACTTTCCCTTCCAGCCCTCGTTGACCTTGCTGCCTTTGTGTGGCTTGAATGTCATCTCATGAAAGAAGTGTACAGTTAATTCTAGAACAACGCCAGGCTGAAAAGTGTGTGCGTGATCTGTATCATAGAGGAGAGGCACAGTGCCAAGAGTCTATATCAGGTGCCCATCGAATTCATTAGATCTATCTATAACTAAATGTCTTTTACAGATTGAATTTTGATGACTAGATGTTGTGTTTTGTCTGTTTTTTGGCAGGGTAAACTGAATTTGTTTTATGGTTGGTTTGGCTGAGTGGAGATGCCTCATACATGGGAATAGAAAATGCATTTACTTGGTCCACCTCCACCCGACAGAAACCTAGTAGTATGTATAAAACTATCAGAAGTGCGTATCCTAGGGTCCATCAATTTCACATCTATATGGTTAAACACTTTTACTTTTTGCAAGATGTTCTGATCTTTCTGATGAGTATCACTTTCTGTGAAATAGTTCACTTTCTGATACTAAATCCAGCTCTTGGAAGCTCTTGGAGAAATGCCCTAGAAGCAGAGCTGGCATCTGAATGCAGTGTCCAAGCATTAAACACAAAGTACCTCCAAAATCTGAAACAGCCCACCCTTTGAATGCTCCTTGGCTAGGGTTTATTTTTATTTTCGTTGGGCCCCACTCTCCATGCCCCACAGAGAAGTGACCACAGGAGGGCAGTTCAAACCTCAAAGGATCAATGGGGAGTGCGAAGGATCCCAAATAACTCCTTTACCTTCCACCATTGTTCCAGACTCTACCACTGAATGATGATTACTTACTTCTGCATCTGTCTTTTTAAAGCCTGTGGAGTTAGGAAAACATTGTCCAATAAAATTCTCCATTTCAGAAAAAAATGTATTTTTTCACCCACCCCAAAACAAATCATCATACCAGAAAACAGCTATGTTTCTGTGAATCCATGATGGTTTTCAAGAGAAGGGTGTTAGAAATGTACTGCACAGGCCTCCTTGGTGGCACAAGGGGTTAAGATGCAGCTTATGAAGCTATCTGCAGCCACTGCCACACTAGTTCGATCCCTGGCCAGGGAGCTACCCACATGGTGCAGCAGACCTCTCCTGTCTCACCCGCTGCTCCCCTTAGCAGTGTATTTCAGTCAGTCTGCCTGTTCTGCTCCCCAGTCTGTCTCTGGTGAATCCTTTCACCCCCCACACCTCTGGCCTGTATCCCGGTTCTTGTAAGCATAAATAAATAAATCATTAAAAAAAAGGAAATAAACTGCGCTGCACATACACAGATGTCTCTGTATATTCTCCTAACTTGATTCAGTGACTCTGAGCAGGACCCGTCCTTGGCATCAGGTGTTCTCTTGTAGTTGTGAATTACTTTTTAACATTTACCTAATGGCTTTGTTTTTGTGAATTATTTAGAGTGGGCTACAGGGTAAATTTCTAAGACAAGTTTATGTGTGATGGAAATGCACAAATCATACAGAAATATCCGTAAGAGAAAGTAGCAGAATATGTGACACAGTAAAGAGCTTATTAACACAAGAGTCAATGATGATGACAGTCAGTTCAGCAGCAATAATGACCTTTATTCAGATCCCAAGTACAATCCTTTAATCCCTCTGGCTCAGAGTTGACATTTGGTCTCCTGGGAAGTTTACAAGTCATGTTGCTGAATTTTATCCCTGCTGAGTTTTTTTGGTTTTTTTTTTTTTTTTTTTTTTTTTGCAAAAAGCACTCCCTGCCACAAATTGTCCCAGCTTTTTGGACCATGTTTTTATACACAAATATAGGTAGTGAGGGAGTAAAACAGAAATTTTCTATCAGGCTCAAAGAGGGGATTTCAGCAAACTTCAGAAAAAGGTGAAGCAGTTAATCACACTACAGCTACAAGTCTGGAAGGTAATGACTTCCATTGTATGAGCAACTCTAGACAAAGCAGAATTGCAAATTAGGGAGAAATGTGTATTCTGCATCATTCAAAATAAAACTTGCCAACCTTGAATTTCTTCCTTACCTAAGGCTGGTCTTTTGAAACAAGAAATCTAATTTCATGATATAGAAATGGCTTAAAACTGTATTTCAAAGATTATGTGGATGTATAATTCCAAAAGTGATGGAAAAAGTTCTGCTAATACTAGATTTCCTCTTTCCTCCCTCCTGTGCCTAAGTCCATACATTTCTTATGTGAGACACACCCCACACCCTGTCTTTCACCTCCACCTTGGCCCTCCTGGCTCCTCAGTGTTGTGCTGTCTTACAGACCTCTCAGAAGAGCACCAGGGGTCTGCCTGCTCACACTTGCTGACCCCTCTCTCCTTCCTTTAACTTCTTTCCCCTGGTGCCACCTGCTTTTCTTTCAGGTTCTTTCATCTTAACACCTCACTCCTGTGACTGGCAGAGCACAGATGTGGTCGGCCTTACCCTGCATTTTATGGCCTGCCTTCGCTTACTCACTTCTTGCCCTAACACCAAAGGGCCCGTCCTTCTGCCAGATCAACATGAGAACCCCAGCACAGGCTGTTTTGTACTGGAATTCAAGCCCAGTCATTGCCCCACAGAATCTAGTGTTGACTCTGATTTTATAGGTAGGATTTAATATTCAAATACAGCAGGTAACACAAAATTATCACCTTTTGATGTTGTTCTTAATTAATACTCTAGTACTAAGCAAGTACATGTGCAGACATACTCTCACACACACACAACCTTAGAAAGAATTTAATAACAATGTTGTTATATGAGGCTATCCTCAACTCTATGAAGTAATAGTTAAGATAACACAGCTGAGTAGGTGAAAAGCTCTGATTCTAGAATCACGCTGCCTGAGTCAAATGTCAGCTCTACTACCTCACCTAATTTGGCAAGTTACCTAATTTCTCCATGCTTCCATTTTCTTGTCTGTAAAATGGGAATTACAAGAGGGCCTACCTCACAGGTTTGTCACTGGGTTAAATCAGTTAATATTGGAGGAAAGGTAGAGGTGTACTACCCAGATCTCTAAGGAAGAACTTGCTTCCCAGAAGCAAGAATGGTCAACAAACTCCCACCAACTCCAGTTTGCCCCTGCTGTAGAGAACTGCTGTAAGGGCAGGAACAGGACACGATGCAGGTTTTCTGATCCCATGCAGACCGGGTAAAGGAGGAGTCAGAGTCCTCAGTAGTTTTGCAGGTTTTTTATTTGGGGTTCACCAGGCATATGGCAGGCAAGGGTGCTGGCTGGGGGGCTGGGAGGCTGGCAGGCCTCCCAGCCCCCAGCAAGTCTTCACTCTATCTGGGCTCTCTAGCGTTCGTTCTGCTGCTTCTCAGCTTCGGCTTCTGCTGCTGCTGCTGCTGCTGCTGCTGCTGCTGCTGCTGCTGCTGCTGCTGCTGCTGCTGCTGCTGGCGTCCCCCCTTGACGCCGCCCTTAAAAGCACAGTTCTCAGCTCAGCTGAATCCCATCTACCTATGCCCACACCCTATTCCAGGTGCCCGCCATCAGGCATGCATTCAGGACAAGGATCCATCATCTATCCTGATGGCGGAAGGGCAGAAAAGCCTGACATTTTCTTTACCCTACAACATCATTATTAAATCTATTCTCACATTCCATATCCTCCTCATTGCTTGGAGTTTATGTTCTCTCTAGATAGTCAGGAAGGACTTATGCATTCAGAACCACCACCTCTCAACCCAGCAAACTGAAGTATAGAAAAGACTTTTGATAACTGTTAACAACATGGTTTCATAAATAGTTTGAAGATATGGCTCTGTGAATAATATTTTTAGTTTAAAAAGATTAGTGACTTGAAGAAGAAAAATAAATTTATTGTAGATGTTTCTAGAGATGAGATAATTTGCTCTGCTAACATTAAAACCTCAGATTAACCAGAACCCAGTTAACTGGCATTAATTGGCATCTCCAATTATATATATATATAATTGGAGATGCCATTAATATATTGTAGGGTAAGGAAAAATGTCAGGCTTTTCAGCCCTCCCACCATCAGGATAGATGATGGATCCTTGTGGTCCTGAATGCATGCCTGATGGCGGGCACCTGGAGTAGGGTGTGGGCATAGGTAGATGGGATTCACCTGGGCTGAGTGAGACTGGGCTTTTAAGGGCGGCATCACGGGGACGCCAGCAGAAGAAGAAGCCGAAAGAGAAGCCGAGAAAGCAAGCAGCAGAAGCCAAGAAGCAACAGAACGAACTCCAGAGAGCTCAGATAGAGTGAAGACTTGCTGGGGGCTGGGAGGCTGCCAGCCCCCCAGCCAGCACCCCCAAAGGCAGGAAAAACCTCAATACCTGGGTGATTGTTGGGTTAATGAAGAAATCAAAGGAGAAGTTTAAAAATACCTAATATCTAAGAGAAACAAAGATGGAGACACAAGTAATCATAATGACTGTCAGCTATCAGCAAAAGCTCTACTAAGGGAAATTTATAGAAACACAGACTATGTCAAGAAACAAGAAAGAGCTCAAAGAATCTAACCTTTTACCTTAAAGAACTAGAAAAAGAAGAGCAAATGAAACCAAAGCCAATAGCAGGGAGGGCATAATGAAATTAGAATGAAAATAAATGAAACAGAAATCAAAAAGACAGTAACAGAAAAATTGAAATTAAGAGTTGGTTCTTTGAAAAAGAAAATAGAGAGACCTCTACCTAAACTCATGAAGGAAAAAAAAGTAAAGAAATAGAATCAGAAATGAAAGAGCAGGGCCTCCCCAGTGGCACAGTGGATTGAGCACAGTGCTATGAAGCTGACCGCAGCCTCTGCAGTGTGGGTTTGATTCCCCGCAGGCCAATGAGATACCCACATGGCATGGCAGACCTCTCTTGTCATGCCTGCTGCTCCACTCAGCAGTTTTCGGTCATCCGCCTTTTCTGTTCCCTGCTCTGCCTCTGGTGAATCCTCTCACCCACCCGCACCTCTGGCCTGTACCCCAATGCTGATAAAAATAAACAAATCTTAAAAAAAAAAAATGAAAGAGCGAAAGTTACAGAGACATCACAGAAATACAGAGATTCCTAAGAGACTACTATGAACATCTTAATTCTAATGAATTGAATAATCTAGAAGAAATTCTTAGATTCATATAATCTCCCAAGACCAAATCAGGAAGAAAAGAAAACTAGAACAGACCAATTATAAACAAGGAAATTTGAAGCAGTGATGAAAAGTCTCCTAAATCACAAAAGCCCTGCACCAGATGAGAACAGACAGGTTGTGGAGGAAGAACCTGCCCAGGAGGACAGTCCGGAACTAATGGGAGGAGCAGGGAAGGTCTGAGGAGCAGGAAGGAAGTACAATAACCTGCACAGGGAAGAAGCTGGGATTACTAGGGAAACGGGCTATTTTGTATCATTAAGTGAACTTGCAACTGTGTAAGGTAGGCAGGGCTGGCTGGGAATCAGATTGTGTGGGAGAAGATTCCAGATCATTGTCAAGGGAAACATCTGTGAGCAGAGAAAACTTCAAAGAACAGAAATTTAATACTTGCATCTCTGCTTCAATCACTCAAAAAAAAAAAATGACATTCCTCTCTTGACATGATGGAGTTTTCTCTGGTAATAAATCAACCGAGGGCCTCCCCAGTGGCGCAGTAGTGCTGGGTTGCAAAGCTGCCCACAGCCTCTGCAGCGCCGGTTCGATCCCCAGCCGCCAGCGAGGGTCCCACATGGCATGCAGACTTCTCCTGCCATGCCCGCTGCTCCCCTTAGCAGTGTATTTCATCAGTCTGCCTGTTCTATTCCCCGCTCTGGCTCTGGTGAATTCTCTCACCCTCCCGCGCTTCTGACTGTACCCAGTGCTTGTATAAATAAATAAAAAATAAATCTTTAAAAATAAATAAATAAATAAATAAAATAAATCAACTGAATCAAAAACAAGTACAGGCAACTACTTTGTTTCCTCTCCCTAAGTTACTTTTATTCTTGGTAATTAAAGTGATGATTGGGCTTTTAAGAAAAGTTGAATTTTCCCTCTCTCCCTAGTGGACCCCAATTCCCCAGTTATATCAATACACACACACACACACACACACACACACACTCTTGAAAACCTGTATCCAGGCCAAACCCATTTGAATTTATTAAGTTCCAACCAATTCTTAGTTCTAGGAGCAGCATCAACCAAGCACAAGGTGAATGAATGAAATGTGTGTTTAGCCAATGTCAACTGCCAATTTGGACTTCTGCACTTCAAAACATTTTCTTCAACTCTTCACTTAATCATTCTCTTAATCATTTGAACAATCCAGACCTGAATTAATAGATAAACAAAATTTAGATATAAAACATGCAATCAGATTGAAAGTGGAATGGAACCAGCCTCTGAATTCAAAATACTTCGTTTTTATTTCCCGGACTATGTTGCCATGTTGGCGAGGGAGCTCTTAGCTCCATCTGAATACTGTCAGATGGAAAAAGCACTGTGCTGGGGAGGAATCCACAATATGAGGAATAGAGATATACTTAAGAAACTCATAGGAGAAGAAGGCAAGTATTTTAAGTGCAAATATGTATGTAGTTGTTTTTAACTTTTTTAACATTTAACAAGATGAAGAAATGACCCTAATGGCAACTAAAATGGAGCCCAGTTCAATAGTTGCTAAATAAAGAAAGGAAAACTGTTTTCTCTGACTCATTTTGGTTAGTCAGATTTGGATGCCAAGAGTTTCTCCCGGCTGGTGATTTGTTCCAAAGCTGTGCCATGTTAATCCCTACTCTGGGTATTTTTTAAAAGTCCAGAAATCTGTGTCACTCAAATACATTTCCTCTAAAAGTCAAATAACCACCTACAGCACACCTCTTGAGATTTCCTCCCCATTAGTCAGGATTTCCAAAAGACTGCTAAATCTGAAACTTGGTCTCTGTCTACCAGCCGAAATCATACAAGTTTCCATGAAGCTACTAAGAAGCCCTTTGTCACTAAACAACAAGAAAATAAAATCACAGGGGCAATATAAAAGTATGACTATAAACCAGACATGTCAAGTATAATGAAAAGAGAAAAATTAGGCCCTAGGCACCTCCACACTGGCCTGTCACATTCCTTGCTGGCAAAAGACTGACCCTAGAAGACCACATCAGAAGATCAGATCCACCTCCTGGAATGGCCCAGAGGTGAGGCTGGAGAAAAGTCACAGAAGCACCTCGTTGGCTCTCACTATATGCACAACACTAGTGAAAATCTTCTTTCATTCATGCTGCCAGTTTCACAGGCTGGAAGCAGTATTCTTTCTGCTTCCCTGGACAGAACCCTTTCCTTTTGCCCATCAGCCTTTTGCCCTGTGAAAGGCTCTTGCTACCTTTTACAGAAGAGCACTCTCTCTAGAGGGAGGAAACTCCAGCAAAGGCTGCTCAGATGCACTAAAGGGCCAACAGGGACACCCCCTAGGGCAAGAAGAGGTGCATACCTTAGAAGCCCTGAATTCCTCCTGGGATTGGTTCATTATTGCCTCCAGCAGCATGAAGCCTTTCTGAAATCAATCCTTCCTGCATTGAGTAATTAAAACACAAGCAGGAGGCTGGTTCTAGTTTCCTCATAAATAAACTGAAAATAATGAAATGTTAGGAACTGGCACTGTCTGCCAAGTTTTATGGTTGTTCCCTAATTACTTTGGTACAACACAAATTTTGTGTGTGTGTCTAAAATAATTATTTGATAACCATGGCTATAGTTCCTAAAGTAATTAGGAACTTTAATCAGGGATTGAAAAATAGAGAAATAGCTTGATAAATGTTTGCCCTCCTTCCTAAGTAGGTTAAAAAAAGGATGCTGAGTTTGTATATTTTGCGGCCTCCGTGAATATTTATCATGAACAGAGACTGGCCTGACAAAAACAATTACAGAGAACTGAAAGCCTAACCGGTCTATGAAACCAGTGTTTTATTCTTGCAACCACTCTGTGGGGTCTGAGGTGGGGAACGTGTCAGCAAGTAGAACATTTGGAATGCTTTAATTTCACTGAATTGAATTGACAGGGAGATGTTTGGATCAAAATAAACACAACGATATTGTGGAACAGGATGCAAAAGTGACACAAATTTCTCAGTACCACAAAGACACTTTGAGTTGGAGCTACACCCACAGGGGCCCTACAGGAGAAACCTTTATTTTAGGGGTTCCTTGTGGAACTATTCGTGAAATGCTCCCATAGTGTCAGGAAGCACTGGCTCGCCAAATAAAAAGGAAGGTGTTTCTGATGTGTGGGTTTTTACTCTAGATTAGATTGGCTTCATTTAAAATGATATATATTGGGCCTCCATGGTGGCACAGGAGTTAAAAACAGCGCTCTCAGGCTACCGCCAGCCACTGCTGCATGAGTTCCATCCTCAGCCGGCCAGTTTGCTACCCACATGGCGCAGCAGACCTCTTCTGCTCTCCTCAGCAGTGTATTTCAGTAGCTGTACCTGTTCTGCTCCCCACTCTGTCTCTGGTAAATCCTCTTAGCCCCTGAACGTCTGGTTTACACCCCAATTATTGTATGCATAAATAAATAAATCTTTAAAAAAATAAAATCATATATATAAATATGAATAATAAGAAGGTTAAAGCACCCTCCAGATAATTGGTTATCCACTGTTCCCCCAGGGACATTTGCTAATAGCTGAGTGCTTTTTGGGGTATCTCAACTTGGAGGCTAGAGCTACTGGTATCTAGGGCTGCTCAATATTCTCTACTGCACAGGACAAACCCCACAAGAAAGAATTTCCCAGCCCAAGAAAGTGCTGAGGCTGAAAAACTCTGCTCTAGCCAATGGGTACATACATATAGGGAGAAAAAAGTGATGGGAAGGTCAAAGTCAGGGATCAGGGTGCACATGAGAACTAAGAATGCAGTCACAGTCTCCCTAGACCAGGGCAGGTGACAGAAGGCAGCTGAACAGGGGCTTAGCTGACTGCCAAAGCAGGGAGAGGAGTGAATTTATTATTTAGTCGATGAATAGAGCTGAAATGTAGTCTTTGAAGACTTGCTCTTGTGGGATCGTGGAAGCTGCTGCGATCAGAGACATGCCCTCTCCTCCAAAGAGCTGCATGAATCTTCCAAATGTGAGTGAATCTCCTCTTTCAGTGTTCAAGCTACAGGGCTGAAGTCTAATAGTCTTACTCACCTCTATATTCTGCCATTGGCTCCCAGAAAGAACTGTCAGCCCCTTAAAGACAAGACTCGCGCAGTTTCCAGTATCTCCTTTTGGTCCATGGAACACAGTACATGCCACCCTCCTAAAATGGTTGCTTAACTGACCTCAGAGCTATATTCTCCTCCCAATATTAGAAATTCTGTATGCATTTACGTAAAACATTAAATGGCAAAGGAAAAAGGAAGTGATCTACTATTTTTATCTGGGAAGATCATTTAGCAAAGTCTAACTTCAAAGATTGGTTTACACTTTTTCTATGCTAGCCATCTGCCTGAGTGTCCCCCTTTCTCTAGCATATTTAGTCGTTTCCAGTGGTAACGTGGTTCATCTTGAAATATCACTGTTGCGTTTCATAAAAGGGTCTCAATCTTGGTTAACATTTTTTTTAAGCATAAATGCCCATAATCAAAGCATACAGCAAAGTTTGCCTACCCTGTACTATAGAGCTAAAAAAAAAAAATTAGGCTCTATAACTTAATCTGCTAGTGACTTTTTCTTATAAGAAGTCATTTGATTCTGTCCAGCTTTAATTTAACAAAAATTCATTTAGGCTTTCTCCCTGCTCTCCATATTCAAAATAACCATTCAACAAACTGAAAAGGAACCAAGCGTTTTTTTGGAAAAAAGGTGATCTTCCATGTTAAAGTATTCTGGGCAGGTTCAGTACCTTTCTGTTCTTCACTTTGCTAAAACGTAAGAAACTCATCACAAACAATCCAGTATCTTCAATCCCACTTACAAAACAAATCAAAGGGTTATTCTTCACCCTACAAAACCACTTACTGAAAGTTTCAACCCAAGATTATTTCCATTTAAAAGCACCTACTCTCAAACCCAATTAAATTTAGATGGTATTTGCACAACTTTTCAGGAACCAGAAGAACTTTCTAAGAACTAAGAAAGAATGTTGATTGAAGCCAACCCCTTAATTTTGCAGGTAAGGAAACTGAGGCCCAGCAATTGATTTGAACTCTCAAAACTGCATAATGATAACTAGGACTTCCAAGGACTCAGGGTCTCTCACATCTCCCTCATTCCCATTGTGTCTGGTGTCACAGCCTCCTAAGCCCTGCTTCTCACCTCTTTCCAACTAATGCTTTCACCACAAAAGCCACTCCATATAGCAACCAGAGGGACGCAACTACAACAGAAAGCAAACTATGTCACCCTTTGCTCAAAAAAGTCCAATGTCTTCTCATCTCTCCCAAGTAAAGGCCCATTCATTTCTAGTTACTCGTGCATGCAACACTTTCTTCATAAACTTCACCTTCAAGACTGCCCTTGCAGTCCTCTGCCAGCAAACTTTTTTTTCTGATACCAAAAGATTTCCTCCTTCCCTTCTTTCAGGGGTCTGCTCAAATATCACTTTACCAAAGCTGGCTTCCTTGACCACTCTATGAAAATAGCACTGCCACACCACCCATCTCTCTCTCCTAACTTACTTGCTTTCCAATTTTTCTAATAACATTATCAGTTGACATATTTTTATTGACTGCCTTTCCCACTAAAATGTCAGCTCAACAAAAAAGCCCCTGATGGATCCCCAGTGCCTGGCCCATGGCAGCACTCAGTATTTTTTTTTTATTAAAGATTAATTTATTTATACAAGCACTGGGTACAGTCAGAAGCGCGGGAGGGTGAGAGAATTCACCAGAGCCAGAGCGGGGAGCAGAACAGGCAGAAGGACCGAGGTACACTGCTGAGGGGAGCAGCGGGCGGCAGGAGAGGTCTGCGCCCATGTGGGACCCTCCTCCGGTGGCCGGGAATCGAACCGGCGCTGCAGAGGCTGCAGCCTCGCAACCCAGCACTCAACCACTGCGCCACTGGGGAGGCCCAGCACTCAGTATTTTGTGTAGGTTAAGTGCTTACTGTGTGCTAGGTAATATTCTAAGGAAGGCAGAGGAACCAACTTATTTAATCTTCCCAGTAACATGTGATCATCATTATCAGCATTACTGTCATCTCTGGCTTACAGATAAAGAAATTGAGGCACAGAGATGTTTAGTAATTTGTCCAAGATCAGCCCAGCTAGTCGGTTGTAGAGCCAAGAGTTGAACCCAGGTCACAAGCTGTTTCACCATCAGTATACAGTATCCCACTCTTAGCTAGTGATCAAGAACTACTTCAATAGTTTTCCCCTATGTTAGACTATCAGAAACTGAGATCTATTGCAGTGTGCTTTCAAAATGTCAATAACTTCCTATGACTGCCTAATGTATTTAAATAATTAATAAGGTGTGATTTGAACTAAGACTGATACACAAGCGTAAACATATGAGCCGCAACTGTGCTACCCTTCAGTCTCTACTTCAGAGCACACAAAGGATATGCCTGTGGCTCACAGGCGTGTGCAGGTAATTCTCCCTACTAAACTGAGATTACCATGATTAGCTCTGGTCCATAAAAGGAAAGCTAAGACACAAAAGCTGCCATGATGTTCCAGGCCCCGCTGCCAGCACCAGTGGCTGGCGGGGAGACTCTGAGGGCTCCTCTGGGATTGCAGTAGGTCACACATGCTCCCTGCTTATTAGTGTAGAACACCCTGATGAGTCACACAGTGGAATGTTTAAGCCAAGATGTCACCTAATAAAGGGTATGTTGATACAGCTTTATCTGAGAAGTTACATTATCACCCTAAAAGAGGGGTGTGCTCCCTTGGGAATTACTCCACAAAAGGTATCAGGAGGTTTTCAGTGAGAAACTTAGTGCCCCACACTGGACAGGTGCCTTGGAAAAACAGGGCCCAGTGGAGGCTCTCGGAGAGCAGTCACTGTTCCATCTGGGAAGACTTTGCCAGCCCCCCTGCCCCACAGAGCTTCCCGGGACCCCCAGACCGGCCATTCTTCCACAGGCCAGTTCTGTGTCCGGTCTCCTGGAACACAGAAGCCCCTAGAGAGTTCTCTCAGCCTCTTCCTTTTGGGTCCAATATTTATTCATACAAGCTTACAAATGTTCCATTACCTTTCTACCTTAGAGCGCCTAACCTTGCTGGAATTCTCTGAAAGAAATCATTCTCTGCGAGATAACTCAGCCGCTGGCACACCACGCCCACGCCGCAGCCTTCCCTGACCTCACCTCCACCGTCCGACCTGCCCCAGGACGTGGCCGGAGAAGGAAGGACGTGGGCTGGGAGGGGCGGGGTGTCGCCCGCACCTGTGACCCGGCAGGCCTCGCCCCCACCTCCCCGCCCACCCACCTTCGCGGCCGGGCCGGGAAGCCGCCCGGGCCCCAGCCCTCGCGGCGCCCCGACCCGGAGGCCCGGCGCCCCCGCCCCAGCCCGCCGCCGCCGCCGTCCAATGGCCACCGTCCAGGGCCGATGGGCAGGGCCAGCCGAGCAAGCCGCGGCGGCCAAGCCGGGTCCCGCCCTGTTCCCTGTTCCCGAACGTGCGCCGGGGGCCTTTAAATGCCACCCAGGGCCGGTGCGGCGCGGCCCTTGCCACCTTCCTCCGCGGGCGGAGGCAGCAGCACCCCGAGGACGCGGGCGGCCCCGACTCGGCAGCCGCGGTGCGGGCAGCCGCCGCCACCTCCGACCTGGGGGCCCGCGCAGCCTGCCCGCCCCTTACTCCTCCCCTCGGGCCGGGCGGCGGGGTCGGCGCCAGGCCCCGGGCGTGCGCGCGCGCGCGTGCCCGCGTGTGTGCGCGCCCGAGCCCGCCGCGGACCCGCGCGCCCGCCCGGCGCAGGACCGCCCGGGATCCCCGCCCGCGCCCCGCGTCCCCGCCGCCCGGCCGCCAGCCGTGCGCCCCGCCGCGCGCTGCGAGAAGATGGCGGGGTCGGTGGCCGACAGCGATGCCGTCGTGGTGAGTGTGGCGGGGCGCGAGCGAGACGCCCCCTTCCCGCGGCCCCGGAACCTGCCGCCGCCTGCGCCGGCCCGAATGCGGCACCGAGGCCGAGGCCCAGCCCCGCGGCGTGAAAGGCGCCGGGTACCTGTTTGCAGCCCCTGGCTGGGCGCAGCCAGTATGGGGGTGGGGGCCCCCCGAGGTTGGAGGCCGCTGCGCTGGGTTGGAAGGGGGCTTGTGGGTGGAAGGTCGGGGGTAGGGGGGTGACCGACAGCCCCCTCCCTGCTGTGCAGCCGCCGGCCAGGGGTGTGCACGTTGCACGTGTGAGTGTGTGTGCGTGTGAGTGTGTCCGGGGCGCGCGCCCGCGTCCGCCCCCTGCATCCCGGGGATTCCCCGGTAGAAATGGGTCGGCTCCGCGGAGAAGTTGAGCGCGGCGGCTCGGCTTCAGCCACGGCCCCCAGGGCAGGCCTGGGTTGCAGCGGCCCTTCTCCGGCACGGGGTTCTGGCTCCCCGAGGGCCTCGACCTTGATATTGATCTGGATTTTTAATGTCTGGGGATCCAGGCATAGCTACCGAGTGAAAGGAAGGGTTTTGTTCGGGGATTTATGCAGTTATTCAATGGGCTGTGAGGCGGGCAGCATCTGCAGACGCTGCCTGTGTTCTGTGAGGGCTGCTGGATTCCTCCAGATTAGGGTCGGTTCTTCCCTGCTGCGTCTCCCCCGACCCCCGCCCTCAGGCCGTCCGCTCCCCCTCCCATCCCCCACGAAATAGCCTTTGGAAAGCCAATCTGTGTGCTTCTGTTTTTAGAAACTTGATGATGGGCATTTAAACAACTCCTTGAGCTCTCCAGTTCAAGCCGACGTGTACTTCCCACGGCTGGTAAATGATGTTTTGTGTTTGTCTCTGCCTATACCTGCTTCCTTTCTAATTGCATTTTGCTAATGGGTCAGGTCCTTTGGATTTGAGGGCTTGTCTCGTCCCTAAAGGCTGTAAACTTACTTTACCCCCTCCCATCCCTTGCAGATAGTTCCATTTTGTGGACACATCAAAGGTGGCATGAGACCAGGCAAGAAGGTGTTAGTGATGGGCATCGTAGACCTCAACCCAGAGAGGTAAGGCAGCATCCTTGTGGCCCCAGACCTGTCAGGCAGTTTCCAAAGTCCTGCCCATTTCTGTTGTGGTTTAGGGCTCCTCCTCCTCTTCTCCCTGTGGCTAGTGTTGTTAGTTGGGAGTGCCAAGAAAGTACCATGTTCCCATGAAAAGAATGTGTATGAATCCCAGCCATCATTTCTCCAGACAGCTATTTATATCAGAGATTATAAATATAAGCCCACATCATTTTCTCTTTGACCCTTAGGGAGGCTAACTTTTTTTTTAATGGTTTTTAAACATTGCTTGGAGCTAGACCTATCAGTATAAATAAGAACCAAACTCTACAACATATTATTACCCCCCGATCAGTTTCTGTGGCTGTTTTTGAGAATTCTGAAATGAATTCAAACACAGATGTATGGGTTTGGGGGGGGGGGGAATCTGAAATCCCTGAAGTTAGTCATTTTCAACTTCATTGAAGTTTTTTACCAGAACTTTAGGTGACAAAATAACTTGTTTAAATGTAATCCTGCTTCTCCATAGTCTAACCTCCTCCGTGTAACAGTAGTGGCCAATAAAAAGTAGAGAAGGAAATCTGGGATCCTGGGTGGTTGTTATATTTTGTTTTATCCACCCCTGAATAAATGAGACCATTTACTTTTCAGCTTTGCTATCAGCTTGACCTGCGGCGACTCTGAAGATCCTCCTGCTGATGTGGCAATTGAACTCAAAGCAGTGTTCACAGACCGACAGCTAATCAGAAATTCTTGTATATCTGGGGAAAGGGGCGAAGAACAGTCAGCAATCCCTTACTTTCCATTCATCCCAGATCAGCCATTCAGGGTGAGTACCTCTAGTGCTTCAGCTCCAACCATTGGCAGAATGATGATGTGCTCCTCTCATGTGTGCCAAGAGGGCTTTAAGCAGCCAGAATTTTTGCATGTCCAGGAAATTTGTCATGTGATGGTGATGAAGGAAAAAAGATCATAAGAGTTCTGTTTGCTGATGTGACTCAATACTTGCAATAGTGGCTCTTGGCTCTCATTCACCAATACATTTAGTATATTAACCCATATTTACATATCTACATTGTTAAGAATAAATACTTCTCTAATATTTAACACAGTACAAGTCATATAATAGACACCAGCTCCCAAATATCTGATTGATTATAAAAGCAAGTATTTAGAATTTTTCTTGTTTTTTTCCCCCTCGTCCTTTAATTCACACTAAACCTTACTAGTTATGACTTTTGAAGAATATAGTCATTATCATTGTACCCTCCTTAAGTACCCTCAGTCTATATTTCATTGTCACAGGCTGTGTGACTGACAGATTCCTCTTCTTGAGCCCGATTTGCTTCCCTTAAGTACCCTCAGTCTATTTCATTGTCACAGGCTGTGTGACTGACAGATTCCTCTTCTTGAGCCCGATTTGCTTCCCACAATCTAGCAGACAGGAAGCACAGCCCAAATTTCTCAATCAACATTAGCAGCACCTTCCCCTTTAAGGGACAATGCCAAGCAAGAGATGCAAGTCAGGAATGTATTAGGAAAGGATTTATTAAAATGTCAGGCCAGGGGATGAAGTCTGCATTATACCTTATTAACATACATCACCATTAACAAATCAGTTTAAATTTCCATGTTGTCTGTATACCTTAAAAAGTAGCACAACCCTTAACCTATTGTTCTTCATCTAGAAATTTAGAAGAGGCTTATGAAGACATAATCCTTTTCTTACAGTCAGGGGGAATAATGGGAATCCATGGTTTTCACATCAATGATAGAATTAATATTGTTGGCCTGCTAATCACAGTGTGGGGAAGGTACCCCATCACCATTATCCCTGCCTTCTCCCTGCTCTGGTGTGGTAATGGCCCCTTAGGCTCCTCTTGACTGTAGCAGTTTCTTAATGATGAATCTTAATGCATAACTCAGGAGTGTGAATAATCAGAGCTTTTGACTGCCAAGAGAAGTATAATGCTCCCCAACAAGACTGAAGTGAAATCGGCCCTTCTTGGTGCTATAATTTTAGTAATAATATGAATTAAATATGACTAATATCACATATGGAGTCTCTCCTTGCATGATGAATACCAATGCTTTAAGGAAAAGAGGAAGAAAGAGCTTTTACCACATGGAATCAGTATTTCTGTTTGGCTTAACAAAGCTTTGTTAATTACACATCCTTGGTCCAACAGTAATTACTGTGTAACCTTCTCTTTGCTTTAGTGTTTACCATGTTGAGTGTCTAGACTATTATTATATGCTACTAATGGCTACCAGTTCTGCCTTGTGAGGGGCTCCTCTGAAGTTGGGATAGAATTGCAGGGGACAACAGTAGAAGCATAAGTGCCATTTAAATAAATGTTTGCTACTTCACACCTCTTCCTGGAGTTCAGGAGAAGGACAAAATATTAAAGCATAAGCAATATTAACTCTTTAAATACTATTTAATAGTCTAGAGTATTAGTTCACAGTGTCTTCCTTGTTCTAGCAATATCAGCATCACCTTGGAAATGCTGTAGAAATGCACATTCTTAGGCCTTACCATCGATCTACTAAATTTGGGGGGATGGAACCCAGCAATCCATGTTCTAACAAGCCTTTTGTGTGATTCCAGTGCATTAGAGTGCACATGTTGCCTTCCTCTCTAAATATTCTATCCAGGGGGCCTCCCTGGTGGCTTAGGGGTTAAGGCAACAGGCTGAGTTCCATCCCTGGCCAGGTTACTAACCCACATGGTGCAGCAGACCTCTTCCTATTTCGCCTGCTGCTCCCCTTAGCTGTGTTTTTCAGTCAGTCCACCTGTTCTGCTCCCCACTCTGTCTTTGGTGAATCCTCTCATCCCCTGTACCTCTGGCCTGCACCCCAGTTCTTCTATGCAAAAATAAATAAAATCTTAAAAAAAAATTCTATCCACAGTTTTGTATTCACAGATTCCACCAAGCTCAGTTAGGGTTGATTGAGCTTGTGGGTGTGGAATCTGCTGATACCAAGGACTGACTCTTAGTTATTTGCAAATTTTGACTGCACCGGGGTTCAGTACCCCTAACACTAGGGTTGTTCAATGATCACCAGCACTGTCTGTTTTCCCAGCAGGATTCATTGAATTTGTGAACTGAGATGATTATTTTGTTTCTTCCAGGTGGAAATTCTTTGTGAACACCCACGTTTCAGAGTGTTTGTGGATGGACACCAACTTTTTGATTTTTACCACCGCATTCAAACATTATCTGCAATCGACACCATAAAGATAAACGGGGACCTCCAGATCACTAAGCTTGGCTGATGTTGTTTAAATCATCACCTCTATTTCAAATAGGATCAGGTGCCACAATTATCTGACTATCAATCTGGGAGAGGTGTCCTAACAAGATCTGGAGACTTAAAAAAGAAAACAAAAACAAAGGCAAGCTTCACTGTCTTCTTTCTGTGCAGTTTAAACCCAAAATGACAACTTCAGCGGTGGTTTGCCATTAGGAAGAAAGCTGTCAGAACAAAGACACCGAGCCATTATTCCCAGAGCAAATACATTTATGCTGGATATTTTGAGACTAAGCTGAAATGGATTTGTGATGACTTGTGATTTGATAGCAAGTTACTCATCTTTTCAAAGCAAGGTGATGTTTAGAAACAAAAGTGTTAAAGACTTAAAACAACAACAAAAACGGTACACCGAAATCAATTCATTTCTGCACTGAAGTGGAATTGTGTAGCACAACCAACATTTTAGTCAGGGTATTTATATAGAATGTAGGTTGTTCAAGGTTTGATTGGTTTTGTGGGTTTTTTTTTTTTTTTTTTTTTGCACAGCATAATGTTAATTCAGATTTTTAAAGCTTTCTCGTAGTTATTTATTTATACTCAGTATGTATTAGAGAATGATCAATGTCTCAAGAACAGCAAGTTAGGAACTTTTGAATGTACAAATATACTTGGTCCTAGGGGGAAAAATATGTATTGCAATCATAAAACAGGTGAATTTCTACCTTAAAGAATTGAGTCATATCCTCCACGCTCCTGATCTTCCAATCTCGATATAAATTGTTGTAAGTGCTTTTGGGTGAACTTTGCAACATTTCGATAAAACTGCTTTTTATGTTACTGAAGATTATATAAAGTATGTTTACATTGTTTTTCTCTTTACTGTGAATTTGCACAGTATTGGCTTCTTTAAGACTAGTTAACTATCTTCCCCTAGATTTACACAATAGTTCATTAAGTTGGTATTAAACTAATTCAAAACATATGAGGTGATTGCATAGACAAATTTTTTAATATTATATAAACTTAAAAGTAGTGTGAAAGTGATATGTAAAGGAGAAGCAAATGATCCCAAATAACTTACTTGGAAATAATTTATATCAACTTCAGTTGTTAGCTCATTGTATAACTTTTATTATATGACCTCACCAGTATCCCTTAGCAATGCCTTTGGAGCCTCAAGATAGAGTATGCTTCCTACTGAGGTGACTCTACCGAGATACTAGGATAAGACAAGGTCCAGATTAGGAAATGATCCACTTAGTTTATCTGAAAGGTTAACTTCCAGGACTCCCAGTCTTTGAGTCTAGCCTATAGCGTGGATGCTTCCAGTTAAGTTGAAGGAGTTTGCTGCACTTGTGGAGCTGATCTGACAGCAGAGCAAGTCCAGAGGAGCCTGCAGTAGTAAATGTCAGTACAAGGCAAGGGGTGGTGGGAGCCCTCGGTACTGGACATCACAACCTGGCCAGAGAGAGGAGGCCGGTTGGCATTGCTTTAGTCAGGTAGTTGGAGGGAAGGGGTTGCTGGGGTGGGGGTGTATTTATACATAATTTAGGTTTTGTTTGTATAGCATACTGTGTCTTGTTATGACACATCCTTGTCCTGCTTTGCTTTTGAGTTTTTACACAACATGCAGAGGCACTGAAAAGGCCACGTCATTTTCACGTGTCAAGAATGTAGACTGTTTCAGACCAAAGTCTAAGAAAAAGTAGCCTAAATTTGTGAATTTTCTATGGCTGATATGTTTGGATTCTTCTCAACTTTGAATTGTTTAGCATACCACCATTGTGTTATATAAGAAGATACATCAAACAAGACTGGCTGAGCATTGAAAGGCTTTATGTACCAGCTGACTTCATCAACCATGTTCAGCCAGGAGGGCTATTCTGTGGCTCCAGGTATTATAAAGCCTGTGTTTAACTTCTCACAATTGGTAAAGCCACTAGATTCTGAGGACTGTTTGTACAGACTTAGAGAACACCGGGAAATATATTTGTGAGGAGTTCGATTCTACCAAGGGTGGAAGACCCCACACACACAGGAGGTCTCCTTTGACTATCACTCGATACATTCACACTCACTGCATAATTCAGCAGAAACTAGAGGAGTTGAGTGTGACTAAATTGGAATTGACACTGTTCTCTCTACCTATCAGCTAACTGGTTAGCAGCCAAGCCTTAGGCGTCTTAGTGTAAAGATACACCGTTAACCCTTCATTTTTCTGAGGTCAGTGGGAACCTCTTGGGTAAGCCTATTAGAATTCAGTTAAATTATGTAATGGTTGGATTCAGGTGTAGCTAAATTAGCAGGGGACTAGTCTGGCTGTACTAATCATTAGCTGGAAACTGGAAACAAAATTCACATCCTCTCTTGGCATGTGAGGTCTAAGGTGGGAATTCAGAATGGAAAGTGCAATTTAAAGCTTCACAGGAAAGCATTTGGGTATGTAATGAGTTATTTCTGACCAGAGCCCTAATTCTGCAATATGACCAAAACCAAGAAATATAAATAACAATCAAGCTCTGGGGAAATAAAAGGTAGGCTTTAGACAATCTGTCCGTTTGGGCAGCAAAATTGGAGTGAATGTATGAATCTCTTTAACATTAGCAAAAAGTGACTTCCACTTTCTGGGCTGTCCCAGAATTGTCTTAAAATTATTATTTTTTTTAAATTTGAAACCCTATTTCAAATCATGCCAACCTCAGTTCAAAGCCCCCGAAGAGATGACTTTTAGAATTGATGGTGAATTATTGAAATGGCAAATTCTTTCATTTATATTAAAGAAAATATTCCAAAAGAGGGAGAGAGCCCTTTTGCCTTGAGAGGAACGGTCTTGGCATTTTCTGGCATTAATGTAGAAATAAGGTTTCTGTGATGACATATTTTCAAAGAAACACCTTCTTATTTACTGTGTGGTGTAAATGTTACTAAATGTGTTCTTACATTATTATGTCACTGCTGAAAGTTATTTGCACTATAATAAAGGAATTTTCTACAAAATGGTTTCTGGTTTTTAACGTGCTGAACTTGAACACCAGGTGTGATGTATTTAGCATAGACCACATGGTGTCCCAGCATTTCCTTGTTTCACACTCTTACTCCAAGCCACTTGGTGTCTTTTCCACATTTAAAAAACTGGTCAAGGGCTTCCCTGGTGGCACAAGGGGTTAAGATGCAACTTAGGGGCTATTCCAGCCACTGCAGCACGAGTTCTATCCCTGACCAGGGAGCTACCCACGTGGCACAGCAGACCTCTCCTGTCTCGCCCACTGCTCTCCTCAGCAGTGTATTTCAGTCAGTCTGCCTGTTCTGTTCCCCACTCTGGTGAATCCTCTCACCCCCCGCACCTCTGGCCTGTACCCCAGTTCTTGTGTGCATAAATAAATAAATCTTGAAAAAAAAAAATGGTCGGGGCCTCCCCGGTGGCGCAGTGATTGAGCGCTGGGTTGCGAAGCTGCCCACAGCCTCTGCAGCACCGGCTTGATGCAGGGCTGCTCCCTGGCCACCAGAGGAGGGTCCCACATGGGCGCAGACCTCTCCTGCCGCCCGCTGCTCCCCTCAGCAGTGTGCTTTGGTCTTTCTGCCTGCTCTGCTCCCCGCTCTGGCTCTGGTGAATTTTCTCACCCTTCCGCGCTTCTGACTGTGCCCAGTGCTTGTATAAATAAATAAATAAAATAAATCTTTTTTAAAAAAAAATGATCAAGAGAACCAAAATGTCTCGAGGCCCTCAGAGCCCTAATGAGTTTATGTTGTATATGCAGTAGGTTCTTTCAAAATATAATCTATAAACAAAAAATTCACCTTTACTTGGTGGGGGCTGTATAGTCCTATGAGTTCTAACACGCGCATCGTTCCATAACTATCACTGTGTTCAGAATACAGAAACTTCCCCTCATCCCCCAAAATTCCTTCATACTACCCTTTTGTAGTTAAACTTGTCCCCAATTTCTAACCTTAATCAGGCAAGTGATTCCCCCTTCCTATAGCTTTTGCCCTTTCCTGGTATCGCATAAAAAGGACTTCAAGAGTTTATAATATTTTTATGTTGATACCATTTAAGATTCATATTGGATGCATCAGCATTTTCCCTTTTTATTGCTGAGTAACGTTCCATTGCATGAGTGTACCATTCTTTATCCAATCACCTGTTAAGAATGCAGTGGGTTCTGAATAAATCATCATAGTGGAAGCCAGGCATGAGTCAGGTTAGTGAGGCAACCAGGTGTAGGGCAGGCAGAGGGACCAAGGGGTGAGGAGGCTGGCAGTCCTCTCAGCCCCTGGCGAATCTATGTTTTGGTCTCTCTCCGGCATTCTCTGGTGGTCCTGTGGTCTCTTCCTCTCAGCCATTCCACCACTAGGTCTGCTGCTCTCTGCCGCACCATCCTCTGCCGTTCTTAAAGGCTCAGTTTCTCGGCTCAGGTGTGCGCACTTACACATACCCACACCATACTCCAGGCATCCACCATCAGGCATACATACCCCGAGTCCACAGTCCCAAGTGCCTCCTGCATTCAAGGTCACAGATGATAGCTGCAGAAGCCAATGGCGCAAAAGCCTGACCATTGCTTACCCTACAATCATTAAACAGGGTCTTGACACAGTGAATGTACAACGACAAGATTGTATTTCTTTCCTGTGATCTGAATGATTGGGAAGGAAATTTGATCCCTTGGCTAGTCTGTCTACAAATAAAACTATGGCTTACAGAAGTTTGCCATGCTTCAGTCATGAACATATATTTTTCTTACATCTGGACCTAGTGTCCTACTTATACCTTAACTGGTGTTATTAGCCCCTCTTTTTAAGGTTGCAAATCTGTAAGGTTGGTTTGTATTACAGTTTTTGCAATTAAGTACAGGCAGAGAGAAACTGTTAAGGTGAGGACAAGTTTCTGAGACTGTTGGGCAGAGATCAGGGAATTTCATCTGCTTCCTTTGCTTAGCTAGGAAGCTGCTTCCTGGGAAATGACATTATACTTGTTTTATGACAGCATTTTGGATTAAATGATCTAGAAGACATTCATTATTGAAGCCTCCACAATCAGGGCCTGCATGCATGCAACAGGTATTTATTGAGCTGTGTGAGTTGCTGTTGCAGGCACTTAGATGCATACGAACATCTCTGGTGGTTTTAAAGCTTAGTGTGCTCAAGAATCACCCAGAAAGCCTGCATGTGGGGCAGAAGTCCACCCTCAACCCTCAGAGATTCAGGAGTTCTGGAGTAGGTTCTAGGAGTTTATATTTTTAAGAAACACCCTGGGTAGTGCAGGTGGTCCTGGCTTGCAAATGAAGTAGCTCTGCCTTTGAGGTTACCATAAACATCCGCTGAATCAAACTATCGGATTGTATGGATATGTGAGATCTGATCTATGGATATTTTTCTATGAAAACACATTTCAACACAGGGGTATCCTGTTCTGCCAAGAATCATGGAACTGACATCATAATGCCACAGTTGTGTGACACTGCTGATTGGACCTCTTACTCTTCCTCCCCACACCTCAAATATAAAACACTAGTAAAACAAAGCTGAGTTCTGTAAAAATCTGTCTTATTTGATTGGCGTATGACCTCAGTAGCACCCTGATGATACTTGTCTTACCCGGTGGATGCTCTGAGAAACATTGAGGTTGGGGAGGGAAGCCTGTCCTCCTCCTTTGTAAGCATTTCAATTAGTTATTCATTGGAGAATCACCAGGGTGGAGCCCAATTGTTCTGTGAGGCAAAAACACGAAGTGGCTTGTAACTTGGAAAGAGGCCAAGGGCAAGTGGTAAAAGCCCAAATGAATTGTTCATGGCACTTGGGATGTATACTTAAAGTCTTCCTTTCACAAGAAAACGCAGCTGTGTGTGTGCCCATACTGCCGCTTGCCTTGCTTCCCAATCACCATGTTAATTTCACAAGGATTTTTCCCTATTAAAAAGTGCCTCCTGCAAAAGGCCAAGAACTGCCTTGCCAGACACATATTTCATAATTAATTAAGATGGGTGTATACAAGGTGCTGAAACAATACCAAACCAAAAGAAGAGAAGAAATAGCCACTGGCTCTTTCTCTTGCTTTGATACACCCTTCCATCTCCCAGGGAAAAGTGGTGACTAGGTGAGCAAGCACAGGATAAGGAGGCATCATTGTTTCACACAGAGCAACACAATCCCTAAATAATAGGTCCTGGGAAGCAACAAGCTTCCAGTATGATATGGGGTTTGGGGAACCTTCCAAGTTTTCATGAGTAAGACCCATAACAAGTGCTTGCTAGTAACTTCATCTCCCTTTCTGTCCATATTCCATCATTAATTCTAAAAAGACACAAATAATCAAAGCTTACCTAAACACTTGGTCTGGGGACAGAAAGCTGCAGGAGGAGGAGAAGTAGAAATGCATCACCCAGCCCTCCCAGATTTGTGGAGTGTGCTCCCTTCAGTACTTTAAATCCCAGGCCTAAATATGCTTCCCCCGGGGAAATGGAAATAGTGACATTTGTGACATTGTGCTTGGAGAGCCGGAGGAGATAACAGGTAGTGCAGGACTAAAACACTTCTCATAGCTGATAAAGCCAAAGTTAAAAAATCATGATAAAGCCAGAGTTTAAAAAATCATGATAGCCATTTCTATAATAATCCTCCACAATTTTGTAAGTGGATAGTAAATCTTTGAAACTAGGTCTGATCCATCAGAGTATACTGTTCATGGCATCACATGGAAGTCTATTTTATTTAAAATTTAGCTAAAACTAGCAGCATAGTAACCAATATTTAGAATGATTCTTGTAAAATATACTTACGGATCTTTTACTCTGAATGACTATAGCTGTCCCAATATTAGAAAGCATGAGTTTCTCCGAAAGCAACAAAGATGACTTTCAGTTCAGCGTTACTATTATAAATAGGAAAATAGGGATAAAATGATAAGGAACTACCAAAAATATTTTTTTAATGAGCCTCTTCATGGAGTAGTGCAATCTATTCTTCTATGACTCTAGCCATTCATTTATCCCACATTTTTTAAAGACCCAAATTAAAAAAAAAAACAAAACTCAAACACATTATAGACAACACGACCACAGTCTCTTTATTTGAGGAGACTAGAAATAGACCTCCTGTCATAAGACCCTGATTAAAGTCAAATATTGGGGTTGCCTTATATTTTGGGTTTCTTAAGGCAACTAATATTCTCTTTGCTTTTATAAATGATGTAAATTCCAGTCTTGGGAATCCCCTGGCAATCCTCACTAACTTCAAGATTAAGTAAACAATTTTTTAAATTCAGCTGCTAAATTGAAAGGGTAAATACAGTTCCTTTACTATAGTTTGGGTTCTTAAAGGATGTCTGCATAGTTAATGCATGCATAGCTCCTCTGTCCTATAAGAGATTCATAACTGTTGCTAATGAAGCTAGATATGAATGGATCCCTTTTATATGAAGGCACCATATTAGACACTGTGAATTACAAAAAAGAGATAAAAGACATGTCATCTCCCCTTGAAGAATTTATGATCTAACTGGAAAGACAGGTCATGCGCCTATAAAATATACATAAAGGTGAATGTCAATAAGCAGGGCCAGACTGAGTGGGTAGAACATTGCATGGCACAGGAATTCCCAGGAGACAGAGCTTGCTGCTTGCCAGGGTGACTCTGGAGGACAAATGGGAATAAAGGACTTCCACTGGCTTCCCAGAGCTTGAACACCCTTTGCACCCATGTGCTGCACCAAAACTCCATAGTCCACACCCACTTTGGGTTTGAGGCGAGGAGCCAGCGGTGTGTTTCCCAAAGCTTGCAGTTGAAATTCTGGCCTCCCAATGAAAAATTGGAGCAAACTCAGGGTTCCTTCATTACAAAGCACACGATTAACTTTCCTAGGGAGAAGACCCTTTCTTTCACGAAGCCCCAGGCAAAGAAGGGGGTGCTTCTTGGAATATCTGTGGGAAACAGCATCTTAAATGCATTTAATATGCTTAACTTCAGCTCCACATATTTGGCATCAAAACACAGAACAGAACACCATGTATAGAAATAGGACTATTACAAACTGTGGGCCATTCCACTGTCACCCCATTGAAAGAGCAAAGAGCTTGAGAAGGGGGATGTGACTCAGAAGTTTCCTCCATTGGTTGTTTCCTGGGTCATTCCAGTGGAACCTTCCAGCTCCCTGCAGAGTCACACCAGCGTTTAAAGATACTGTTGCTATTTCGTGTGCTTTGCTCCCAACTACAAACCAGATCCTTCTGGTGCTCAACTAAAGAAAAATAGATCTGTGCTGACAGTGGATGAAAAACTGCAGTGTTGGATTTACTGAAAGTCTCCAAAGTGACCCCTTCCTAAGGGATTCTTCCAAGGGAAATTTTGAGTTTAAGCAAATGTTGCCTTACATGCTAATTTTTGTGCCTGGCCCATGTGTGCTACAGACGTCCACCATTTGTTCTGAGAAGATAATTTACTTGTTTATATATAATCGCCAGCTCCTTGATTGCAGAACCCATCTTATGAACTCTGGTTCTAGACACAGGACTGGCCAATAAAATTCGGTCATGTTCGAGAGATTCTATAGCCTGCAATGCCCAATATGGAGGCCACAGCTAGGAACTGAAATTTTAAATTTCATTTGACTTTAATTAATTTAACTTTCAGTGGCCACATGTGACTATGGCTACCATATGGGACAGTGCAGGTCTAGAACATCAGACCCTGCTAGGCTCATGCTTAGTCTAGAATACTCAGAGAATTTTCAGAGTAGCAGAAAAACCTAAAGCATGTTCACCTTCAAATACACAATGTCTGGACACTTTCTGAAGGCCAGTGGTACCCTATTCATATGAGAGACCAAGGAGCCAGTGGGAAAGAACTCATCCCAGAGGGAGAAAGAACTGTCCGGGGAGTTTGTTTCAGGAAGACAAGGGAAGCTGCTGAAGAAAGGGGCGACTGTGGTCCGTGCTGTGCTGTGCTGTCACTCACACTGTCCCAGGTCCAACTCCATGCAGTCCCACCTGAATCTTAGAGCAAGGAGCTGCAATAGTCACCCTGCTTCCCTGTGAACCCCACTCCCTGAAGCACTGAAGGACAAGGCAGCTGCAGTAACCTTGGGCAGCATTCAGTCTTGACACCATGTGCTGAGCACTCCCTATGTGGCTGGTATAGTGCTAGAGGCCGCCAGCAGTTTTGGCAGTTGTGGTGGTGTCTGGTGGGCCTCTGTCATCAGCAACCTCTGTACAGCTGTCATCAAGCATGCCAATGCCACTGATCAGCATCAGAGCACAGCTGTCCATTTTGGAATTGCAGTGGTGATCAGAAGCATTTATTTATTTCTATGACTGACACCATTGTACTTACATTTTGTCTAGCTTGTAAGTGGCTGGTCTCCTGAGAATAGCGTCCAGTTCACCTGCTGTCGACCTTGAAGAAAGGTACAGAGCTTTGTCATATCCTTAAAGAGCCGACCTATTCCAGACAGTATTAGGGAGCAAGAGATTTTCCTCACAATATGGGAAGAAGAGGATTTCATCACATGTACATCCTAACAAAGAAATAAGAATTGTGCTATTAGACATTTTTTTCTCCCCCAAGTCCCTCTGTAGCTTCTACCCCTTTCTGACCTTCTCCTAGGAAACCTCAAAATCTCCCCAATTCCCTTCCTTATGCAGAGCTATTGGCACCATCAGCTGTCTCAGGGGACTTTATAAATCATTTACCCAGCAAAGGCCAATTTTTCCACAGGGGACATTCTCCCCCTAAGAAAAACAAGAATTCTCTATCCTTTTACATTTTAGTTTCTTTAACACACTGCCTCATTTTCAAAAGAACTCAAGCAGCAAAAAGTGAAGACATTAAGACAGGTGAGGAGGAAAATGTCAGAACCTCCCAGTACTTTTTGTCTTCCGGGCTCAGGTATACAGTCTCTTCTTCAACTTCCCCAGGAAGTTAATTTTTAAAAAGTTGCCTTGTTCTCAATTTTCTCTTCTCTGTTTTCTTACTTAAGGTCCTTCTCTCTTGCCAGATTATCATTTCCATAAGGGAGGTGCCAGAGCAGTCCTGTTCACTGCTGCATCCAGAGCATGGTGCTTGTCATACAATAATGAATAGATATGCGTTGGATGAGTGGATGGTAGCTAAGATGTTGTAGTAGTTATGTTGCTGTACAACAAATTATTCCAAAATTTAGAGGTGTAAAACAATAAATATTTATCATCGCATGCAATGTATTTTGGCCTGGAATTTGGGAGCAACGTAACTTCCAAATAATATCACCACAGTGATGATATTGAAGTTAAGCTGTCTGCCAGGGCTATTGTAGTCTGCAGCCTTGATTGAGGCTCTATAATTGCAGTGCCTTCTTTGTATTTGGCAATGTTTTGTAGGTAAATCAATTTCTCTCCACTTAGAAAGGAAAAGAGCATTAGGACAGATAGATTGGGCTCAAAGCATGCCACTTGCCAGTTCTGAGATCTCTTTTACAAGTTTTGACCAATCTGAGCCTCATTTCTCTCCTCTGTAATACGAAGCTGAAAAAATCATCTTCCCAAGATTATTATAAGGATTAAACAAAAGAAGGTTCATAAGGCATTTAGCACAGGGCCTGGCTCGAAACAGGAGCTCCATATGTGCTGCTGGTAGACACAGATCAGAGTGAGGACTCCCTCACCTGGTGTTTTATATTCTAAACCTCCACTCTGCAGTTCCGAGCTACCTGAGTGGTCGAGCTCACATGGTGCTCATATTGTACACGAAAACAGCAAGCCCAGAGTGAGAATGACTTGTCCATGTGCGACTTGCTCCTCGCTGCTTCTTAGGATCCTGGGCCTGGCTCTCCAAGGAGACACCATGGGGACCGGCTCAGGCAGGTTGACGAGAGGCCTGGGACCACCTGTCATGGCTCCCCAAGGCCATTCTGGGGTAAGCTGGGCTTTTGTTATCATCTTACTTGATTCTTCAGGGGAGGCTCATGTGCCTGACCCACCTCCCAGCGATGGTTTGAAGGGACTAATTAGTGGCTGCTAAAACAGCAGTGACAGGGCATCCTTATTCCAATAAGGCACCCGAGTGCATCCAACAGCTACAGCCAGATGGAAAACAGCCACTTAGGCCTTAACGAGCTTGCTTGGCTCTAATTCTGGAGATTCCTGAGAGTCTTACTAATTATCCCATCTTTTCATTATTTTTTTTTTTTGGGGGGGGGGTACTGTTTTTAGTTATGGGTTTTTTTTTTTTGTTTTTTTTTTTAAGGCTTTCCTTACTGGACAGCCTCCTGCTTTGATTAGATTCTATGTTCTGGGTGGCTATTAAGTCATTTGCAAATGCGAGATTATGAGTCTGTGCTTATATTTGCCTGGTTTTAAGGCTCTCTTCAATTCACCTGGATGACTTCCATCTTTAACCCTAAGAGCACACTTCTTTTTTATTTTTTTTAAATCCATTCTGGAACTTATTAGAACCTACCCTTTGGAAGATAAAAAGGTCAGTTTTTTCTCTTTTCCACAAAAAGTAATTCCCTGGTTAGGCAATGAACAAAGCACCTGGCCCTTCTTAGGTCAGAAGGGTGGGATGTCAGTGCCTAGCATAGACCTTTACTAGAAGCTCTGTATATGAGGTTCTACCAGCTGCCCTCACTGAGAAAGTCAAGCGGAAAGTCAATCTGTGTTTACAATAGTTCAAGGTACATCCTATCCCGTACCACAGCCAAAAGGAAGGAAAATTCCTGTTTATGCACTAGATTGCTACACTTGAAGCATCTGAGCACAAGGGAGTATCAATTAAGCAAGCAAGTTCTGGGCATCTGATTTTCTGTAAAGGGTAGTGGACACCATAGAATGGTGCTCTGGGCGATCACTCCCCCACCCAACCAGGGCATGGGGTTCCCAGCAGGGGAGCCACACTCTGGAGAAGAGGCCTTTCCTCTAGACAGCTCCTGTGCAGAACTGAAAGAAAATATCCAGAAGGATATTAGTGGCCCTTCAGGACTGGAACCTGGGAGACCAAGTCTAAAACAAGAGAGGAAATTGACTGGGGGCATGAATCTCATTCTTGAGATGATCTACTATTGGCATTTGACAGATGAGAAAACTGAGACCAGAGCCATGAAGTCAGCTACATAAAATCACAGTTTTTCAGGGCCTCCCTGCTGGTGCAAGGGGTTAAGCACAGCACTGTGAAGCTATCCACAGCCTCTGCAGCACGATTTTAATCCCCTACCGGCCAGGGAGCTACCCACATGGAGCAACAGACCTCCCCTGACTCACCCGCTCCTCCCCTCAGAGTGTATTTCAGTCGATCTGCCTATTCTGTTCCCCACTCTGTCTGTGGTGAATCTTCTCACCCCCCGCACTTCTGGCCTTACCCCAGTTGTTGTATGTATAAATAAATAAATCTGTTTTAAAAATCACAGTTTTTCAAAGGTGTACACAGATGGGAGGCTGATTTCCTGCTTCTTCGGCCAGGACTCTTTGAAGGACAAAACTCAGGTACAGAGGAAGCTGTGTGAGAACCAGAAGTGGAATGAGAGTGCCCAAGGGTGTGGCAGAGGCTGGAAACGAAAGGAGTTTGGCGCTCCAAGTACTTCACATGTTCTTCAAGGATTAAAGAGTAATGAAGGTGCCCCTCCAAGTAACTGGATTGTGCTTCAAGATAAGGAAAACTGTTACAAAAAGAGAGAAGGGCACATTCAATTTAGTCAGCTGTCCTACAGAAGGGAAGGCCTGAGACAGAGCATTAGCAGGTGAACTTGGACAGCTATAGGCAAAATCAGTAGTCTGCCAGAGGTATTGTAGATAGTTCAGATCAGTAAGGATAATTCTAGCAGAGTCTGTTGAAAGAGAACAGAGATAAATTTATCAGCTGTGGTACGCAAGAATGGCTTAATTTTCAAAGACAGGTGCCAAGGACCAACTTGACCAAGTGTGTCCACTGCCCACACTCTAAACGGGCATTGGCGTGCAGAGATGGATAACCCCTGGCCCTGGGGTTCTTTGCCTTGTACAGGACTGCTCATTCCTGTGAAATGGGGGAGAGCAAGGTTTCCAAAGAGGTACCCGAGTTAGGTCAGAAAATAGGAATATGCACCCTGACTGTGCAGAGGAAGGGACAGAAAGGAGGATGGGAATACTGGACCCCTGGTTTCCCTAAGTATACTGGGGTCCCCAATCAGACCCTGAAGCAGGATCCTGTTGAGGAGGGACAGTGCATATACTTGTCCTCCAGGTAGGCAGGAGACCAAATCCCAGAGCCTGCTGCAGAGTCAAGGCGAGCAGTATGTGTCACTGAGCTAAGAACAGCATTTACTGGGGTGTCTGTGATTCAGTGGGATAGACATTTGTCCTTACCGCTGATCCTCCAGTATCTAGACTTCTCTTCATCACACTCCCCAAAAGATGAGCTTTTCACTTCTCCTTCCAGAAACTGAACAATGGTTTGGCTCTGTTGCTGGTAACTTTTTTTTTTTAAGATTTATTTATTTATGCATACAAGCACTGGAATATAAGCCAGAGGTGAGGGGGGTGAGAGGGGTCACCAGAGACAGAGTGGGGAGCAGAACAGGAAGATCTACTAAAATACACTGCCGAGGGGAGCAGCAGGTGAGGCAAGAAAGGTCTGCTGCGCCATGTAGGTTAGCGCCCAGGGATCGAACTGGTAATGCAGTGGCTGGCAACAGCTTGATAGTGTTGTCTTTAACTCCAGCAGGGGAAGCCCCTGCTGCTGGTAACTTTCTCCCAATCACCTGACCTCCCAAGATCTCCATTCCACTCATTATAGAAAGTATGCTGTAGTCATAAACAACCCTTGAACTTTAGTGACTGGATAACCACCGTATGTCTCTTGCTTATTGCTGCTGTCTGTTACAGGTGGGTGGAAGGTGTCGGGTTCGGTGTCAACCTCACTCAAATGTCCAGATTGATGGAGCTTCCATCATGGAGGAAGCCACCAGTCACCTTGGCAGCAAGCTTAATAAATGAGTCTTGTGTTTTTAAACGAAGTTTCCCCCATGGTCTGGTGCTATTGAAGTAATGGAGATGGAGAGGATGAGACTATTCATCATAGGTAAGTGGGAAGGGTGATTCCTGTGTGTTGTACAGTTTCTGTAGCTTTATCTATGAAATCAATGATCTTGAATTTTGGTTACTTTGATGATTTGATAATCCACCCTGTGGATGTGCTTTAAGACACAGTCCTTGTCATCAGGTGTAATCCATATTGCTTGTCAATTCACTGATAATTCTCAGGTTATTGATAGTGTCCTTTGGTCCCAGCATTGGTCCCACCAAAGCATCTTGAGCTTTGGTCCCAGCAGAACCAGGCCCATGTCCAACCCCAGTCAGCAGCATTGAGCAGGCCTCAGATTCACACTATACTCACTGTATTTGGTCAATGTCACATTCCCACAGCCATTACATCCTGTGGCCCCCTATCTCAAAATGGCTCAGTTTCTGGGGAAAACAATGTAAAAAGAAGTCTCTTTGCCCATCAAGCAAAACTTTGAGAGCTCCAGAAACTGTGAACACCGAGACTTCCTTTTTTCTGCTTCTTGTCTGGACTGCAAAGGGCAGTCCATGGGCAGAAGATTATTCTAGATCCAACCCTCCTAACAGACTTCCTGTGTACCTGCCAGCACACTGCCTCCTGAAGCAAAGATGCCCAGGCCAATCTCTCTGTCAAGAGTCTCACCTGAGCAAGAACTGACAGTCTTCCTAAAAGCAGGTAATAAAGCAGAAGCGAACTCTTTTTAAAAATTGGAATTTTGAAAATAGACGCTCTCAACAGTGCTGGTAGGAGCATGTGTTGGTGCAGCCTTGCTGGCAGGCCATTTGGCAAAATGCATCAAAAATATCAAGAGTGCATATGCCATTTGAGCCAAGAATTCAACATCTAGGAATTTACCCCAAGGAAACAGTCTAAGATGTGCTGAAAGATTGAGATGCCAGGGAATTCATTACAGTCTGTTTCCAATAGGAAAGAAACTGGAAATAATTTAAAGGGCAGAGGCACTTCAATAAATAAGTGAGTTTACAAGATAGACTCCTAGGCTGCCACTACAAATGATGCCCCAACATATCATAAAGTGAAAGAAAGGAGGAAGGGAAAGAGGGAATGAGGGAGGTGGAGAGAGGAAAGGGGGGTAAGGGATAAAGCAATATGTACAATAAAATCCTATTTTTATAAAAATGTATGAAAGACACAATTCAAGAGGCAATTGTAGGATTATGTATAAATCTTATTGTCTTCCTTTTGCTTTTCAGTATTTCCTAATTTTTCCGCAAGAAACAAAAATTCACTCACTCTTTCATCAAATATTTGTTGAGTAACTATGTGGTATCATGGGCTATGCAGGGTCGGTCTTGAGAGATAAGATTCTTGCCCACCAAAACTTTCTGGTTTATTTCTCTTATATAATTTATTAAAATTATTTTTCTTTAATCATACTATTTAGTACTGTGGTAGTAGTAGTAGTAGTAGTAGTAATTACATTGTTTAGGTATTTTTCAGCCTAGAATCCGGGAGGTGAGTTACGGCAGAAACTCTCAATAGTTCTCGTCCCTGGACAGCCTTAGAAGGGCTAAAACCCCATGGCTCTCCTGGATCTTTCTCCACACCCCTTGGCTGGCCATGGCACATCAAGCAACAGCTATGTAAGGGCAGCAGGGAAAGCCAGGCCAGCATTTAGAAGAGCAGGTTAAAGGTCAAAAGGCAATTTAGGTTTACTCTGGAAACAGGACACCTGTGGTGAGCGGATGGAGCCACTGGGTGAGGAGCAGGAGCAGTCATAGGGGCCTTTCTGTGGTTGTAACAGGGTGGTCCCCAGGAAAAGGGGAGGTTCCAGGTTCCCTGCCCCACCCAAGAGAGGGTGGACCTGAGCAGGGAGAAGAAGCTGGAGAGGAGACAGGAGAAGGAAGGAAGGAAGCAGGATGGAGAACAAGAAAGAGACCTGGAGGAGGCACATGGATCAGAGAAACATGTGAAGAAACTACATTTACTTTTCTGGTCCTGGACTGGTTGAAAAAGATGTGGGTGAGAGACTGGTGGGGAGGTTGACAAGGGCAGATTTTACCTTGATTTTGATTTTGCTTTTTTCCTCACAGACTTGTCTGGTTGTTTCTGACCCTTTTGTATGGGTCCCTGATGGAATTTGTTTTAGACTTGTGACAGGCTTTCGGGTCTTGCTCTGGGCCAACTCTGTTAGGGTGGACTTTTACCCACAAGGGGATGGGTAATTTCAGGTGCTTGATTTAGAGACTACATGCTTAGTTTTTCTGTGTTTCACACTAATTGTATTAATGTTCCTTTCCATTAACAGTCTTATATGTCTTGTCTTGATGCAGTGGATAGCATAACCTATTTAGATAAGGCAGGTTTGGGGATTTTGGGGTGGCCCTCTCCCTGACAGATTGTCTGGGTGGCTCTCAAAAATTCAGTAACCTCTATGGTCACAATTTCCTGTGGAAAAATGAGAATAATGAAATCTTCCCTGCCTATGTTTCTCTTTGTAAGAAAGGAGGGGGCAAATATCTGTCCTGTTTACCTGCATGGGGAGTCTACTCAGCTCACTTGGCCCCTAAGGGCCTGCCTCGTCCAGGCATGGGGCTCAGAGGCCATGTTTGTATCCCATGGCCACAGCTGAGGGGATAAAGAGTGGATGCCAGCTGCAGGCTCTCCTGGGATTCTAGACTGAGCACCAAGAGCCTCAGGTACAGGTTGTGCTGGTTTTTGAAAGGATGAAAAGAAAAACCTCCATTGCTTGCCAGCTTTGACAGAGGAAGCTGGACTGCAGAAGAAGAAAGCAATCTTTCCAAGGGGCAGCACTGGAGAACAGACACTCCTGATAGATTTCCAGTTATGGAGCCATGGCCTGATGCGAGGCTGGGTGTTATTCCTCCCTTAGAGTCTGGGAAAATGCCCCTATATTTTGTATTATAAATTCCCCAATTTTGCTCAGGTTAGCTTAAGTAGTCTCAGTGTCTCATTGTGAAGGGGTTCTAACTGACATAGCCTTGCTCACAAATCTGTGAGGATTGAACAGTGCTATTTATAGGAAACATCTGAAAACTCCTTTAGAAAGACAATCCCCTGACTTTGCAAAATCAGGGAAACCTCTCAGAGTCTGACTAGTTATATCCCAAAATTCCAACAATTTTGCTAATTTTAAGCCACCTTTACCCCACATTCAAAAATAGATGTGTCGTCCAGTTCCTGTGTTTTCCAGGCAATCTGTGGCATATTGTAGTAACATAATCCTTGGATTCCGTACTGGTTACAATTAGTAACCCTGGCAGCTGTAACAAACCAAACCCCAATTCTCAGTGACTCAGTGAAAGAAATTGTTAATGTCTTGCTCATGTCCGATGGTGTTGGCGGGGACGTTCTGCTCAGCCCCTTTATCTGGGAGCCCAGGTTCCTTGTACAAGGGGCTTTGCAATTTCCAGGGCCTCAGAGTTCTCCAGTGGATGCCCTGTACCCAACTGGCAGATAAAAGAAAGGCGAGAGAGAACACAGAGATCTCCTGGGAAACTTTAAGGAGGCCAGGCCTGAAAGTGGCATACCTTATTTCCACCCATCGTCCACTATTCCGAACTCAGTCACCTTGCCCCCTCACACCTAACCATGAGAGGCTGGAAAACTCTAGGCTACTTACATGTCTGTGAGGAAAAGGAAAAAATACTAGTGAACACACTGCAGTCCTTTGCTCCAGTGACTGCTCCCACTACCCCTCACTCCTGATTTTAGTTGTCCTAGGTCTGCTGTCATTTAATCAACAGTACAGGGAAAGACTGGCAGACAATGGCCTGTGGACAAAATCAAACCTATGACCAGTTCCTGTGAATAAAGTCTTATTAGAACACAGTCACACCCATTTGTCTACCTATTGTCTTTGGCTGCTTTCCTGCTGAAAGGGCAGAGTTGAATAGTTTTGACAGAGACCATGCAGTCCCAAAAGACCTAAACTATTTACTCTCTGGACATTTACAGAAAAAAATGTGATGACGTCTGCAAAAATGCATCCACTTGATCATGTTTTCTTTTCTTGTTTCTTTCCCATTGGGGGTCGGGTACTACTATGTCAATGAGTGGATGAGACAACCTCTAGAGATGTTCCAGGGAGCCAGCAAAGAGCTTGGGATTCACTGGGGCATTCTGGTCATTTTTGAAACATTGCTGAAGTTGAACAGTTTTAGGAAACTCTTTCTGAATTTAACTTCTTTTTCTTTCTTTCTTTTTTTAATAGAGGCATGTTATTTATTTATTTGTTTGTTTGTTTGTTTGTTTGTTTTTTGTTTATACAAGCACTGGGTACAGCTAGAAGTGCGGGAGGGTGAGAGAATTCACCAGAGCCAGAACGGGGAGCAGAGCAGGCAGAAGGACCGAAGTACACTGCTGAGGGGAGCAGCGGGCACGGCAGGAGAGGTCTGCGCGCCATGTGGGACCCTCCTCCGGTGGCTGGGGAGCAGCAGGGGATCGAACCTGCGCCGCAGAGGCTGCGGGGAGCTTCGCAACCCAGCACTCAACCGCTGCGCCACCGGGGAGGCTCTAACTTCTTTTTCTTAATCAACCTCCAAATGAAGATCCCATATCACCTACAAGTACTATATATGTTTTCAAGTAATGGAACAGAGAGTCTGGTCAGCTAGAGGACAAATAATAAATTCCAGGAAGAACCAAAGTCAGGGACAGATGAGAAAAATTAGGACAAGCCTCACAAACAGCAACCCCAATGTTATCCTCTAATATCTTACTATTGCTACTAAAAAAAAAAAAAAAAAACACACACTAACTGCAAAATATGAGTTATTGCATAAATTGTGCTATCATTGTAAATTCAGATTATGTCGCTTAGATCATTTTTAATTAACACTGAATACATATTGCTTCACTGTCCTTTATTATATATAAAGTGTTATTAAACTTCGTGGTGTGATCAAGGCTACCTGGATCTCTTTTTAAATAAAGATCTTGAAACTTCACAAGAGCCCCCATCCCCTATCAGATGGCTGCTTCTCACCTGGGGTTCCTGTGAGTCACATCCATCCCCCAGGGGCTCGGCCCAGCCCTTCTGTGGAGTTTCTAAGGATATAGGTTTGGTTTTAAACAGCACAGACACCTCCCTGCCCCTCCCAGTGTTCAGAAAATGAGTTTCCAATCTTGTGGTTTGCTGGCTTTGGCCAGAACCCACACCCTATTCATAGAAGGGAGGCTGGGACCTCTGGCAGAGGTGCTCTCAGAGACCCAGGAAGTCGCTGGTAGAAGGTGCTGTGGACACCGCCCTCCCAAGCCCCAGGGACATGATAGGGTTGGAGTTGGAAGATCTGGAGGTTCTTTCACTGGGCTCCACCTGAAAAAAGCAGTTGTAGCTCTGAAGTATTTAAGGATTTCTTGCTCCCTAGTTACGAAAACTTTTTTACTAATTCCTCTTTTTTATGGCTCACTGAGCTCTTTTGAAAACAGAGCTTACAGTTGTTTCTGCTGAGATAAGCAAATCCTCCCCGTCCTCTGCTCCTTTAATGGTCTTGCTAGAATGTAAGCTCCATGAGGACAGGACCTTTGTCATCTTCACTATGGATCTTGGAATAGTCATTGGACATAATAGGTGCACAGTAAATATTTGTTGAGTGACTGGTTCTTAGATGTTTTACCTGTTTGACATTTGGGAATGTCTCTGCGTCTGCTAACCGGTATTCCTTTAGAACTGTGTTTTAAAAAAATTTCCTAGTCAAAAAAAAAAAAAAGAAGAAGGCTTTACTTCAGTGAAATTTACACACAAATGTTCATGCATTTTCAGTGCATTGTTTGATAAACTTTGGAAAATATATTACCTATGTAAAGAGTGTGCCAAGATTTAACCTATTTCCACCATTGCAGAAAAGAACAATGCCTTTTTTTATTAATCAACTTGAGTCTTATCTCACTTACATAGTCCCCTTGAGAGTTCTTGTTTCATTTTTCAAGAACTCATCGTCCTTCACCTAGCAAAGTATAAACTCAGTGAGACTGGGGACACTGACTTGTCATGATCTCTCTAGAGCCAGGCGTCTAAATAAATGTTGACATGTGCATGCCTGGATAATCTGAAGATAAAACTTACTTACAAAGATGCACTGAAATGCACATGACCCATTTCCAAGTGCAGTGTCCAGAGCAGAAGGCTAGACAGCAGATCCCGAGTGGAAGAGTAGGAAAAGCTTCCTAAATTAAGAGAGAACAGGGTTCAGCAAGGGACACGGAGAGCTCACAGTTTTGCCTCAGTCCAGAATTACTATGTTTGCAATAAAAAAGATTCCCTTCCCAATCGTTCAGTGAGGGACTGGCATGCTTCAGATCCACACAGACACCCACACCCCAGGTTTGCGTGTAATCTGTGCCTATCATCCAGCACAAGTTCAACAAATGATTTCTATGCATTTTATTTTTTTTTTAAGATTTATTTATTTATTTATTTTTTATACAAGCACTGGGTACAGTCAGAAGCATGGGAGGGTGAGAGAATTCACCAGAGTCAGAGCGGGGCGCAGAGCAGGCAGACAGACTGAGGACACTGCTAAGGGAACAGCGGGTGTGGCAGGAGAGGTCTGCATGCCTCAACAAATGATTCTTAAATTTGTGTTATCTCACTGCAGCTACTGACCCAATTAACTAGAACCCAAAGGACCCTGAAGGATATGAGCTAAGATCTGGAACCAGCCAATAGCATGGTGGTGAAGAACACAGGCTCTGGAACCAGGCTGGCTGGATTCCAATTGTGGCACCACTATTAAATCTGCAACCCTGTATGTATTAATTAGCCTTTGTACTCTTCAATGTCTTCATCTGGAAAGCAGGATGACAGAGGGGTGAGTTTCTTGTGAGGATAAGCAAAAATGATGTACATAAAGAGCTTAGCACCAGCCTAGCATATAAACTAAGTGCTCAATAAGGGTTATTAACAACTTCTGGAGAAGGGTGACAACCCTAGCTGCAAGATTTATGCAAAAAGGATCTAATCCTTTCCAGGAACAGCTGTAAGACTGGAAAGCTGTGGCTTCAGCAGAAAGGAAGCCTTGGGGAGTCTTGTAGGAGGCAGCAAAACAGGCCCAAGACCAGGGACAAAAAGCTTTAAGAGTAAAGACTAACCTGGGAATAATCCCTAAAGTGAAGATGGAAAATGAAGATGGGTAATTTGTCCCAGCTCAGGGGAGGCTGTTCTGCTTTCAAACCTCGTACAACTAATTCCTTCCTCCAACTTTTAAAATTAGGCAACAAATTCAAATCAAGTAGGCTCTCAATATCGGTGTGTGCAAAGTGTTATAGCAATTAGTAAGAAATGTTTAAAATACTAATAAGAGGAAAAAGAATTTGAGATACATGGCCATGTTGTGATCTCTGCTACAAAGTGTTCTTGGCTCTCTAAATGAGATTCATCCTGGACTAGGACTGCAAGTCAGTAAGGACTAGGAGACAGGCAATCTAGAACTGATCTCAGCATCACTGCAGGCCTGGTTGGGGCAATGCGTGGCGGCAGGAGGCACATTTTGGATGAGTAGCTAACAAGTAACTTTTTCCTTTTTCGGGTCATTTTCTCAATATCACAATTATTAATTATCTGTGTCTGTAATCCCCATGAGAATGACCTTCTCCGGGGAAAAAAGGCAGCTGACCTTTTAAAAATGTAGTCCTTTAAAGGTTTAGACCTATGACTGTGTCCTCTGTGCTATTCTAAAAATGCTTCCTTTGGGAGTTCAGCGATGACTCACATGGCACAGAATAGCATTTCAGGGAGATTATTTTCTTCTCTGTCCCTGAAACAGGTCTTTGGTCCAGTCTCTGTTCAGATTCCTCTTGTTCCGCTGATGATGAACAATGGTTCCACCTTGATCAAAGAATCAGAGTTATAACTGCTGAGATCTTCTACCCACCAGGTCTCCATTTGATGTGACAGGAGAAGCACACTGAGGTTGCCCGCTTCTTGGTGCAGGGGTCCTGGACATTCTCTATAGGTTCTGAGATTCCTGGTGGGCCTTCTCTGCCTCGGTGGGCAGCCATCCTTGGTGAACAGGGCTCTGGCAGGCTCCCCGGGGAGAAGGGCAGTTGGCCTTGCACACCCCTGGCGTGCTCAGCCTTTGGGTTAACACAGAAGCAATTTGACCTGGGGAGTGTAAAAGGAATTCCTTCCCAGGGGATTTGTTTAGCTGGCAGCGGGTCTGGTTGGAAATTTACCTGTTGGCACAGATAGAAAAGAAAAGAGTAATTCTGTGAAAGCTATACAATCAAACCGGTCAGCCCTCTCCGTGTAGCCCTGATGTGGGAAGTAGCCCCGTGCCCTGTCCGCAGAGACAAATGGGACAAATGGGCCTATTATTGGCTAAACACAATTACCTGCCTGCCAGGATATAGCATGCTGCAGCGGGATGAACACGCTCTGTGTGTGTCCCAGCACTGCCATTTCCTGGAAAAACGATTTCGAGCAAGTGCTGTCAACTCTCCAGACCTCAATCTCCTTATCGAGAGAACAGAACTAATAAACCTGCCGCGTGGGGTTTGAAGAAGTGATTAAATGAGAGCAGTCATGGAAAGTGGTCTGTAAAGTGCTGGGCACACAGTCAGCCCTCATTCTCACCAGCTTCTTATTCTTATCAATTCAGTAGTAAATTAACCACACATTGTTACTGCTAGTTTTTTTAACATGTTTCTCTTTCGTTGCCTTTCTTTCTTCCCAGCTGGCTTTAAAGGAAGCATGGGGAATGGGAAGAAATAAAAGGGATGAAGGGGAAAAAGAGGAAACCATTGCAGAGGGTGACTGAGCGGAAAAGAAAACTCTGAGAAAAGCTGAGGACAACCAGAAGGCAAAACAATGATGATGGTTGTGGATATCTTTGTGTTTGTTCTGTCAGGTCAATGTCCTTCCCTCCCCATATTCTTTATCTATTGCTGTGTAACAAATTACTCTAAAACTTCTCAGCTTAGAGCAATGCATTTATTATCTCATGGTTTCTAAGTATCAGGAATGTGAGTGTGACTTGGCTGAATACACAGCTCAGAGTTTCTCTCGAGGCTGCAGTGGTGGTGTTGGCCAGCACTGGCCCCGCTAAAGGCTTGGATCGGGAAGCATCGCTTCCCGGCTCACTCAGTGGTCATTGTCAGGACCCTTGGTGGCATATTAGATGGAATGTCTCAATTCCTTGCTGGCTATTGACCACAGGCAACCCTCAGTTCCCTGCTACATGAGCCTTTCACAGGGCAGGTTACATGGGATCTGGCTTCGTCAGAGTGAGCAATGAGGGTACCACAGACATTTGTAAAATAATTTCACAAGTGGGCCTCCCTGGTGGTGCAGGCGTTAAAAACAGCGCTATCAAGCTCTTGCCAGCCACTGCAGCATGAGTTTGAACCCCGCCGGCCACGTAGCAACCCACATAGCGCACAGACCTCTCTGGCCTCACCCACTACTCCCCTCAGCCGTGTATTTCCGGAGTTCTGCCTATTCTGCTCCACTTTCTCCCTAGTGAATCCTCTCAAACCCCCTCACCCCGCCACACCTCTTACTTACACCCCAGTTCTTATATGCATAAATAAATCTTTAAAAAATAATAATAATTTCACAAGTGATGTGCCGTCACTCTTGCCATGTTCTATTCATTAGACTAGGTCACGCATGCACTCAAGGGAAGCGGATTAAATGGAAGCCTGGTGACCAGGGACAGTGGTCACTGGGACCACCTTACAAGTTAATGACATCACTGCCTTTGTGGTAAGAGCAACGTCCTTTCTTCTGTGAAGACATGTATGATTCCGGTGGGTCTGTATCCATAATATTTCTATCCCCTCCCCACTCCCACACTGGGGTGGCATGAGATACAGGTCTGGTCAATCTTCAAAGCATACCCGGTTGGCCACAGTGATTGGTCCAAGAAGTAGCTGTGTGACCAATGGCTGGCCAGACTCTCCCAGAGCCTGTGATTTATAAATACTGCAATCACTAACATGGAATGATGCAGACTGGGGTTCCCATGGTCATATCTTATACCAACCACGTAAAGTGATTCCACTATGCCAGGAACAACAGCAGTCACCATATTCTAAGGTCGAGACAAATGATTTGAGATTAAACAGGAGCATGAATAAACGAGTGATTTTTTTTAATTCTCAAATCGAGTTTCATTCCTAAAAGTTAATATATCTCTCTTTCTCACTTGAGATTGCTTCAGTTGTGTTCTGTTGCCTGAAGTCAAAAGAATCTTGGTTAATCCAACCTCATTTTTCACATCTGTAAAGTCAAAAGTCTGAACTCTAGATGATCTCAGTGTTGTGGATTTTCCTCCAAATTCAAGTTCTAAGATTCTCACTCAAACTATCTGGTCCTTTACTAAGAAATAGATTTTTCAGAAGTGGGGAAAGAACAGAAGGAGCATCCTGAAGGGAGAGAAATCCACAAGTGGGAAACAGAGGTACACCAGTAACCAGTGGGGGCCAGAGACCAAGCCTGTCTGCTTTAAAATGTAGGTGAGGGCCTCCCCAGTGGCGCAGTAGTTGAGCACTGGGCTGCGAAGCAGCCTGCAGTCTCTGCAGCACGGGTTCGATCCCCTGCCTCCGGGAAGGGTCCCACATGGCGCAGACCTCTCCTGCCGCTCTCCTGCCACCCACTGCTCCCCTTAGCAATGTACTTCATCAGTCTGCCGGCTCTGCTCTCCCCTCTGGCTCTGGTGAATTCTCTCACCCTCCCATGCTTCTGACTGTACCCAGTGCTTGTTAAATAAATAAATAAATCTTCAAATAAATAAATAAATAAATATAATGTAGGTGAGACTCCAAGTTTTAACTCGAACCTTAATAACGCCATCACAAAGGTCTCCTGCCAGTAGTGCTCCAGGGTGCCACCAGACACGCGTCTCTCATGTGCTGCTGCCAACTCAGCACCAAGGGCCTGGGTTTTAAAGGCAGTAGCCCTGGATTTCATACTCTTAATAACAAGAACATAAATATTTCCTGAGTGCTGTCTATATATCTGTCAATATCTCAAGTTCCAAATCTTTGACTTCCTAGGTGTGTGACCACAAGCAAATGATTTAACCTCCATAAGCCTCCGCTTTCTGCTCTGCAAATAGGAGTAATAATAATCCTCTTCTCCCGGGGCCATTGTAAGCATGGCTTATAAGTCAACACAGGTAAAGTCACAAGTGCCATATCAGGCACAGGCACTCCTCAAAATGTTCTTCCTTGCCTCTTACACCATCTCAAATATTAGCTATTCCTTAAACCTTCCACCATTCCCTCCACCTCTTCGTATCCTCCAGCCCTTGACTCCTGCCCACATTGCTACCCTATGGCCCTGCATCCTATCTACCTGCTCACATAACTGTCGTTCCCGGTAGGCCCTACCTTATTTATATTTGGGTACCTGAAGACTAGATCATGCCCAACACACAGTAGTTGCTCCATGAATCCTACTCAATAAACAATATTTAGCAGCCTCTCAGAAACAGACAGTATGAGCAGTAGTACCTGGCCCCACCTTGGGCTTCACTGCCTTGTGGAGCATTAGGGATTTTTGTCAGGCAAAACTCTGATGTGTGTTTGTAAAGCTGCTCTTCAAATGAAACCACCAATTGCTCAAGTTAAAAGTCACAATTCCTCACAACTGACAGGCCAGCGTGGAGCCCTTGTTAGCGGGTGCGGTGCTGCTGGTTTGGAAGCTGACCAAAGAGACAGTAAACACCATGGTTGCCCTGGTGCATAAATATAAAAAACCAGCTCTTCCTCCCCTCATCCCTGAGACACCCCAGTCACAGCAGCAGAGATACCCACAAGAGATTTCTTGTTAGCTCCTGTCAAGGGCAACTACAGATATTCAGGACAAAAACACGGTAACAGCATTTGGATGAGAACTGAACTGTGCATGTGTGTGAATGTTCAGAAAAAAAAGAGATATTTTTCTGAGGTCAGTAGAAGACAAGGACTTATGTGAAAAGAGGAAACATTTCTCTACTTCCAAGACCACATTCTTCTCTGCAGCTGAAGAGTGGGTAAGGCTAAAAGGAGCATTTGTTGGAAGACCCACCCAACTGACTACAGAAGACCCACCCAACTGACTACAGATTATCCTCTGGGGATAATTATCCTCTGGGGATAATCTGTAGCTACAGCGATCTGACCATGTGGCACCTCCTTCTTCATTAGTGTAAATCTTGGGGAAGCCATGCAAAGTGCTTTTAGAATCTAGAGAGAGAGAGTAAGGAAGGCAACGAGCAGCATGCCTGGCTGAGGAGGCATGAATAATGGAACAGATTTTAAGCATAATTTTAATTTCCCTGTGTCACTTGGAATTCAACTCCAGGCATGGTAGGATTTACAGGACCACAGTGGGTGGTCTGACATGAGACAGGAATTCAGAAAACCTCTCCTACCCCCCAATTCCTCTTCCCTGTCTGTTTGTTTCTATTCATTCTCTCATTTGCTTATTCATACCCTGTCCTTTCCTGAAAACACTACAGCCTCACACTCTCCAGAATTGTTTTTTAAGCAAGGGAACTCCATGATCAAATATGATTTTCAGATCATCCAGAATCAGTGGTGAAGATAGAATTAGAAAAAAGCAGAGACTAGTTTTTAGATGAATCCTAATTAGCAGCTATGGAGGGATGAGTATAGAGATTATTTAAGAGTTAGAATAATCTGGAATTCTTGACGGGCTGAATGTGGCTGGTGGCGAGAACATGAAATGAAACTAGAAAGTTTTGTGCTTAGACAACCTTGAGAATAATGACACTACAAAAGCAGATTTAGCATACAGAGGAGGATGACTTTTAGAAAAAGAGTGATTCAAAAGCATAAGCAAGTGCTTAAGTGAAAAGTGGCCTATAATGATGCTAAGCTCTCCACCATGTGTCCACTTATCAGGGTAAGTGACAGATAATGTTGCTAATGAGGATCAGTCATTGCTCCCAGGGTCTCATTGTGGGTTGATCCCCAGCTGCTTCACTTGAAGCTGCTCTGTCCCACATCCACAGCTTGTCTTACAGGTGAGTGGTGCTCCAAGCATCATCACTGTGGTCACCGGGATAGCTTTGAAAGAGCATGGGAGTGGAGTAGTGTATACCTAAGCCGCCCTTAGAGACCCCCTACTGATAGTGGGCCCCTATAGTGCCACTTCACATCTTCACATATAGGGAGGTTGGGCAGAGACCTGCTGGTAGGGACACTGCATGTACTAGGGAAGATGATCGAATGTTCTGACCATCCTCAGGCCCTGCCTTAAATACTCTTCCCAGATCTGGCCACTTGGCTTCAGGGAGGGGGTGCTCAATGAAATCTTTCCCAATCAGTCACTCTCTCTTTTCCTCAGAAATACCTTTGCCCACTTCACAGCCTCACCATTCCTTCCATGTCCCCAGAAAGCCTCCCTTCCCTGTACTAGGTAATTCTATTCACTGGGCAGCTACGTGAGTGGGAGAGTTGCAATATCTTGATTCAGTCTACCTCTGGATTTGGTAGTCTGGCTGTTTGCTGCATAAATAGAAGGTTTTTGTTTAGTTTGGGAATTGTGTGTGTTGTTTATTTCTGTATTATCATTCACTGAGTATTGTGCATTAATTACTGTTTGTGTGTTATTGTTTGCATATTGCTCACTTTGTTTCCAATAAAGGTTTGAAACATCTTGCAATATAACAGAATTCGGTTTTAAATAAGGGCAGAGGAATGGGGAAGTCTCCCTAGAGGCCAAGACTACTGTGCAAAGCTAGAGGCCCCCCCTGCTGGCTGGTTTTGTTCCTACACCCCTCTGCAATGCTTTTGTAAAGTCTGCAGTTTCACAGGAAAAAGTTAGAACCACTCAGCTTCAGAGGACATGCTTGCTTTCAAAAACCCAATGGCTAGAGTCCCTGGAAGACTAATCAGGTTTAAAACCCATTCCATCACTTCCTGCGGTTCTCTTCCATTAGCTCTTGCACAAATATTCAAGGTTGTAGTTTGTTCGTCTGTGGAACATTTGCTAGCTGTGGAAACTCCAAGTGAAAGAGACGCTGTCCTGCCTTTGAGTCCAACATTATCAGAACTGCCCTCATTCTCGCAATAAATAAAGTCTTGGGCAGCCCAGGTTGTGATGACTCAGACTAAAGGGAATCCCTAGCCAAGACTCCACATGGAAGCCTTAACATTTGTTCATGTAAATTTTCAGGAAATGGGAGTATTTAATCAGTAGCTAACGTCAGCTATCTTGGGCCTCCATATAGAATGAGGCAGAACCAGGCTGCCCCCTACAGGTGGGAAGGAGTGGTGCGCATCCTGAAGGCTGCAACCCGGTGGCCTAGACTCCACCAGGTCATCTTCTCTCAGAGAGCTTCCTCTGCTGTCAGGGAGGACTAGAGAAGAGGTTCTCTGCAAGTGACACCCCTCCTAAGACTAGTAACAGCAGCATCACCTGGGAACCTGTTAGAAAGGAAAATTCTCACGTCCCACCCCAGTACTTACTGAAAGGCCCCTCTCTGGAAAGTCCTCCGGGGGGTTCCGAGGCACCCTCAAGGCTGAGAACTACTGGCCAAGGGGGGAAAGTGTGGTCTCTAGAACCCTGACTTAGTAGCTTGGCTTCGTGAGGCTTGGTCCTGCCTGCCTTACACCTACCTCAGAACGATAGCATCTGGTATTAACTATTGCACACCCTTTCCCATTACAAATGAGAACAGCGTGGTGCAAGAATGAGCCAAGTCAATATGCCTCCACGGTGGTGCAGCGGTTGAGCGCTGGGTTGCGAAGCTGCCCGCAGCCTCTGCGGCGCCGGTTCGATCCCCGGCTGCTCCCAGGCCACGGGAGGAGGGTCCCGCATGGCGTGCAGACTTCTCCTGCCGCCCGCTGCTCCCCTCAGCAGTGTACTTCGGTCCTTCTGCCTGCTCTGCTCCCCGCTCTGGCTCTGGTGAATTCTCTCACCCTCCCGCGCTTCTGACTGTACCCAGTGCTTGTATAAACAAAAACAAACAAACAAATAAATAAAACATGCCTCTATAAAAAAAAAAAAAGAATGAGCCAAGTCAATATAGTCAGAGACTTCTCCCCTTATTCCTCCCGCCTCCTACTTACTTGAGAGGAAAAAGGAAGCCAGTAAAAGAGACATTCTCAGGGTTTCTCAGACCTCCCCACTCTGGTTTCAAGGGCCTGTCAGCGTCTGAAGTGGGTATGCCTCTGCCTGGTCTGCGACAGGGGTACCTGTGAGCCCACAGCACAGGCCAGCCCCTTGTCTTTCTATGGGGGGAGGGATGGATGTATTCAGCTCTTCCTCTTTGATCATGTGAGTGCTGCCTGCCACTCACTTAGAGACAGAACATGAAGGGCCCAGCTGTGAAAGAATCCCAACAGGATTTGGTTTTGTTTTTATTCAATCTCTGGCATCTAAAAATACCTGTCAATCACACAGAGACAGGAAGTCACTAGAAAGACAGGAAATGTTCAAGGATGGAAGCACATCTCCCTCAGCCTGGTCATGTAGCACAGATGTCTTTTCAGATAAGTGCCAGGGTCTCTTTTGGCAGGCGGAATTATGGGAATGTTCTGCCTTCCCCTCCCGTTAATATTCACAAGTGTTGATTTTCTAGAAGGGAAGTAGGGGCAGGGGGAGGGAGGGAAATAGCCTCATCTTTATTGTTAGTGTTATTATTTTTGTGAACATCATCAGAGGGCTCCGGTCCCAAAGGGGAGATTGTGCTTTGAAGACATAACTTTCTGTCAAAGAAGAAAAAAGAAATGACCCGTCCCCTTTTCCACACACTGTCCATGCAGGACTGCAGTCAGCCACAGACGGCCTTTCTGCCTGTCCACTTTCCACTTGTCAGGGCCTTCACAACAGGGGTAGTGCTCCTCGGTTTCAAAACATCCACACACTCACTCTACACCCCTTAACCAGTGGATATGGTGGGGAGCAGAGAGGGTTTATGCAAAAGATAAGCTATCTCTGCAAATGTGGAAGTGTCGTTTTCAAAGGAAGCTTTAATCAAATACTGCAGCTGGAAGTACCGAGGAAGCACTGGGGGAAATCAGCCAGTGTTGGAGGGACCATTCTTTTTCACACTTGCAGTGAGAGCTCCACTCCCCCGCCGTCCTGGGAGGTGGGCTTTGAACAAGTCTGTTCCAGTCAGAGGTGTTCTGGCCTTGGGAGCAGGGCTGGGTTGGAGAATGGACTTAGAAGAAGAGGAAGAGAGGATCTTGCATCTGCTGTGGGAAGGGGACTTGGAATATGAAAGTCATGCTTGTTACATGCACACACACTAACACACACATACCCACACCAAACACACGCACACACGGCTATTTCTATTTTGTTCTCTGGATATTCCACCTCCTTATTTCAAGAAAACGGCCAATCCTTCTGTTTCTTAGCTGCAGGATCACTTGCCTGGTGGTAAGCGAGTGTTTCTAGAAGATAAACTCTTCTTGGTCTAAAAGAAAATTTCATCTCACTGAGGATATATGATTCTGGAAGTGGATCATGTTTGGGGGCAGGGAAGGGGCTAAGGTGAGGGAGAAGGAAACTCATGAGCTTGTTGAAGATGTGGACCCACAGTCTTCTCTCTTAGTGCCACGGGCACACAGCAGGGCCTCTGGAGGAGTGGCCTTGTCATGCCCGGTGCCCAGGGAGGCCAGAGCCAAACCTGGGGACACCCAATTCACACTAAGATGATGGAGAGGCTAAAAGGAGTCATATGGCCTGGATTTGAACCCACGCTCTGCCACTTGCTGGCATTGTGACATATAATAGTTATTTCCCTTTAGGTGTCTCATCTGTGAAGTGGGCTTGTTTTTATATGCTACAGGCATTTATGGAGCTATATGCCAATTACTGTTTTAGGGAGGCTTGGGAGACAAAAGCAAACCAAAGAAAGATCCTACCCTTGTGAAGTTTACATGCTAGTTGGCAAACAAACAGAAAACACTAGTAGTACATAAGTCACAGAGCAGAATAAGTTAGAAGTGTGATAGGGAAGAAAAAAAAAAAAGAAGTATGACAGGAATAAAGTAGAACCAGGGAAAAGGACAGGGAAGTGGGGAGGGTGAAGAGTGGAGGAGAGATGTGGGGGTCAGGTTAGCTGTTGCTAAGAAGGTAATACTTGGGCAAAGAGCCGAAGGGGATGAGGGAGAACTGTGAGTTATCCAGGGAAAGATTGCTCTAGATTAAAGAGCAGTTGACTCTTATGAAATTATTTATGTAAGGCACTGCTAAGTCCCTGGCACTTTAATAACATTCCATAAACATTACTTGTTTTGACTTTCATGCCCAGGTGTGGCTCAGAACCTTCCAGACACTGGGGTGCTGTGTAGGTTAGGAAAATAAGCATATTCACAGTAAACTGCATACCCTGAACTGGGAGAACCCCTCCCCGCAATGTTTTGCTCCTGATAAGGCCCCTCAGGACCTTTGTCTGCCTCTGAGGGGAGGGGAGGAATCTCTCTTAATGACTACGATTGAATTGAATCTCTGTTAATGACTCCAGCCCTGCCAAACTCAGACCCAGAATCAGATTCTATCTAGTATGATTTAATGAAAAGAATATAGCATAACTTTCTAGCTTGGGTTGATAAACTAAGATTCCTACCTATTCCAGAGGAAAATGGAATGAGGCAGAAAAGGAAAGAACAATCTCAATACAAAATAGGTCCTGGAATGAAAGATCTAAGAATGTCTCTTTGCTGCAGATTAACAAACAACTGACTTTATTGAGGCCTGGAATGAGAGAACAGGGAAAGGCCAAATGGAGTTGTAGTGAGAGAGAAATTAAAGTCTGCCATCAAGCATCATGTTGGAAGACATAGTTGGCGATTCTAGAAGTAAAATACAAGTGACTCTGCCAACAGGCGCAGGTCCTGAACATGTGGCCAGAACAATCAATCCCCAGAGGAGGTGGGCCTGGGAGTCACCACAAGTCCGAGGACTGGTGGTGACAGGGACAGAGAGGGGGCAGCAAGTGGCTCCAGGACACTAAGTTCACCCCAAGTCAAAACAGTTAGGGCTCCATGGATTGGGGATCTTAAGTCTGTTAGTATTCTGGAATGTTAAAATCCTGGAAAAGGTTTTAAAATTCATTAAATCTGACCCTCCCTCCTTATTATGAGTAAAGAAACAGATTCAAAGTGGAACAGCTTGTCCAAAGTCACATAAAATTTGACAGAGTGCTTTCATTCACAGTGACAGAAACTTAACTCAATCCAGCTTCAAAAGCAAAAGAGAATGTTTTGGCTCATGTCACTGTGAAGAACAGGACCAGTCCACACACCAGGACTGAGACAGAAATTTGGGTGTGAACAAATTTGTAGCAGAGGCAGATGAAAAGTAGGTTATCATCACAGTACTCTGTGAAGACACAGGCAGGCATGAGTCTCCCTGGTATTGACAAGACTTTTCATAAAACCCCTTGTGGTCCATTTCCCAGAACAAAATAATCAAACATCTACTTTACAGGAGACAGGAAACTGTTTACAATTCTAAAACTTGGCACTTTTCTCCAAAGACTGTTTAATAAGGTTTTAAAACAGAAGGTGTACCTGATGACCCGTCAAGGGAATCAGATCTTCAGATGTGCTTTGTCAGTATCATATTTTTTTAGATTCATGTACTTAAATGAATGTTGAGCCCTTTCTTTGTGTCTGGCACTGTTCTAGGCACTTGGCATAACAAAAGTGAATAAAGCAAGATAAAAAAATCCTTGCCCTCATCACTCTGATTCATTCCTACCATTATGGTAGGAAATGGGCAGGACAATCAATACTTTTTAAATAACTATAATTTTAGAAGGTGATAGATCATATGGAGAAGGAAAAAAGCAGGGAACAGGGAGAAAGTTTAAGGAGAGAGGGGAGGGTTGTATGATTTTTAAGAGGGTGGCTAGCCCATGCCTCGCTGAGAGGGTGACATTTGTGCAAAGCCCTAAAGATAAGCAGGAACAAGTCTTGCAGGAGTCTAGTGGAAGAACATTCCAGGCAGAAGGACCAGCAAGTGCATAAACATTTGAAGTAGAGACATACCTATACTTAGGAAACAGCCAAGATTATCTCATTTTTTGTCTTTGCTTTTCTAATCCATAGGCACTGCAAGCATTTAAAAACTGAGAGATTTCACACCAAAATCCAGATTTCCAGCTTTTTTTGAAAAAAAAAAATTCAATTAAGATCTGGCAATGCTGGCCCCACAGTACTTCATAAGAGAATGAGCTAGAACTAAGCAGTAGCTATTTACCTAAAAGTCTCCAAATCTACATAGCTCCCCTCCACACCCTCGTCCCTTCTCTAAGATTCATTCCCAGCTATTTCATTCATTTCAATTGCCAAGCTCTCAAGCCCCTGCAGGCATTTAAATCCTTGAAGCCTACATAGTCTGGACTAGGCTAAACTACACTACAGCCAACCCCCACAGCTCAGTGGCTTTAGTTCTTGTTCATTCAAAATCTAACAGGGTAGGGATGATGTGTGCAGGCATCTGTCCTTCATCCACTGACTCCAATATCAGTTTTTTTTCTATTTTGCGCTCTGCCATTTCAATTTGTGGACTCTAGTCACTTGGCAATGATACACATCACTCCTGTTCACATTTCATTGGCTAGAACCAGGGGAGAAAAGGAACCATATAGAGGTAAGAATATTCATTTCTTTCCTATTACTGTTTAAAGTTATGTTTTAAACAATGGAATACTACTCAGCAATCAAAAAAGATAAACTTAAGCCATTTGCAGCAACATGGATGGAAATAGAAGGGATTATGCTCAGTGAAATAAGTCAGAAGGAAAAAAAAATGAATGGTTTCACTTATAGGATGAACAAAGCGAAACTATACAAGGGATCAGGAAAAAAAGACAAAACTAGCAGGCAAATTCTAAATTGGAGATATTCATCAGGGGAGCGGAAGAGAGAGGGGTCGAAATGGGAAGGAAGAGTACAAGAGTCTATGGTGATGGTTCATGGGTGTCTTGGTGGTGGTAATTTTATGGGGACTACATCTGAGAGAAGAAATCAAACATTGTACAAAAATGAACAATGGTATAAAAATAAATAAACAAACAAAAAATTTTTTTTAAAAAATTGTTCTTAAAACTGTGCATCTCATCTCAGCCAGAGTCACCTGTGTGTAACCACAGGATGTGATGTTGCTGAGAAATTTTCAGGGAGCTAAACTCCACAGGCAGATGGCTGATTTATCTAAGCGACCTCCAGTAAATTATACATGGCACCTAGGTAAAGTACATGAGCGCTGGAATCAAACAGCCTGTTTAAATTATGGCTCTACTGCTGCTCACAGGGTGACTTTGGTCAAGTTTTTTTTTAACCTCTGAACTATCTTTAACTTGAAAATAATAACAGTACCCACCAGATAGGGTTATTGTGAAGATTAAGAGATTACATATACTAGGTGTTTTGAAGACTATTTAGTAATTCCTTGATAAGTATCCATTAAGTTTTCAATAAATGTTACTATTTTTAAAATTATGAGCTGTTTTAAATCTTTATATTATGAAATAATCCCATACTGACAAGTAGCGAAAGTAGTACAAATTATCACGTATTCTTTCCAAATTCCTCAAATTTTACTGTATGATCATGCTTTATTATTCTCTATACACACATAATTTTTTCTGAAATATTGGAGAATAAATTATAGATGTGATGTTCTTTTACCTCTAAATATTGCAGTGTGTATTTTCTTTAAAAAAAGGACTTTTTTTTAATACTCATAGTACAATTGCTCCCCCCCCCAAAAAAAAAATTGGCATTCAAACAATAGTATCATCGAAGGTAGAATCTCATTTGGATTTTGCCAGTTGTCCAGTAATGTGCCTTTTCTGGCCCAGATCTGACCTGGAATCATATGGTGTGTGTAGGGGCAGGAGGACACAGTGCAGGTTGTCTATGAGTCGAGCAAACCAGGTAGAGAGTCCTGGAGCCCTCGGTGGCTTTCTCAGGCTTTTTTTGAGCTTTTGCATGTAGAGCAGCAACCAGGTACACAACAGGCAGTGGTGCCAGGGGCCCAGGAGGTGGGAAGGCCTCCAAGGCCCCAGCAAGTCTTCACTCTGGGCTTCTCTCTCTCTTCTGGCATTCTCTCTCCACTTCTCTCCTGTTCTCTCTCCTGCCTCTGCTTTTCTTGGTGAATATCTCAATACTGAGCCATGGGCCACAGAAGTAAACAGCACAGCCTACAACAGTATAACAACTGCAGGTGCCCCATCAGGCGGGGCAATCCTAATGGCAGGAGGGTAAAAAAACCTGAAAATCATTTACCCTACAGTGTATCTCATGAACCCCTTTTATCTTGAAACAGCTCCTCTTTCTCTATGTTTTATGACCTTGTAATTTTTTTTTTTTTTTGAGAGTACAGGATAACAGGGTAGCTGTTTGTAGAATTTTCCTCAGTTTGGGTTTCTCTGATGTCTCCTAGTGATTAAGATTTAGGTTATGCGTTTTTGTCAGGAATGTTCCAGGAACCATACAGTGGCCTTCTCAGTGCTTCTTGTCAAGCGGTATGTTTTTCCCATTAATAGTGATTGACTAAGATGATAACTGCCAGGTTTAATTTTACTTTTAATAGATAAAATGGGGAGGTATTTTTGAGGTTCTATAAATATTCTGTTTTTCATCATACTTTTTGCCCACTAAGTTTAGCTTTTATCTATGAACTTAGTCCGAGTAATGATTACTTTGGTGGTGACCAAATGGTGGTATTCTAAAGCCATCAGCATTTTACATTTCCCCATGAGTACCATTACACATCAATGCATCTTGAGTCTCTTGAATGAATAGGCCATCTGGTGTGTACCTAGAAGACTCACCATTAAAGAAAAGGCCATGAGCAATGTAAGAAAGGAATTATATCCAGGAGCCTCTAGAATGAGCACTATTGTTTCAACAGGAATTGGTGAAGTCATTTCTATCATGAAAGAATGTGGCCACACTCACCACCCTAACCTCCCAAATTGGTGAATTAGGTGGGGCAACTTGACATAGGTTTACATATCTTTCAAAGTTATTCAGACTAAATGGTGCCTCCTAGGATCTAGTACACACCTGGTCATATCGAGGCAGGAAGTGGCTTCACCAGGCTTTCAGAAACCGTGGGACTGAATGAGCAATTAAAGGAAGAAATTCTGAGAGAGGAGGAATCAGCCTGAAGGAGAATCTTGCGATGTTGTGACTTTTATAGTACATGCAAGAGGTGAGGCAATGAGAGAAAAACCAGAGAAATAGCAGGTGCTGTGAAAACTGTAGTAAGGACCTAAAGGAATAAAGAGAATCCAAGGTTATCATTCATTCCTGTTTATAGTCTTTGATTTGGAATAATTGGGTTCTTTATATCAAAAACTTGGGAGAGCATTATCAATCTGCCTAAATTGGTAAAGGAAGGGGAAACTTCCCTATAGGCTCTTGTCTGTCTTTCCAACTCCTTTCCAGAAAACAAAAATCACATGCCATTACTCTGACCAGGCAGTGCTGCTTCCAAGCCCACTAGAAGGTACAGGATCTGCTGTCCTGGTTCTGGCAGTAGGGCCTGGGAGCCAACTCTAATCCTATGCCCACCACCAAATGGAACAAAGCCCAAAGCTCCTGGTGTGCCGGACTCAGCTTTACCTTGTCTGTGGTTGCTTGCAAAAACTGCACTTCCCTTCTGGAATCTTTTACTTCCTTCTTGCTCCTTAATCTCCACTGTTCCCTTTTCCTCAGCAAAGCCCAAAGTTAGGAGTGTCAAGAAATCAGCAAGATGAGGGCTTGGAATATGTTGTTTAAGCAGTTCATTGATGAATTTTGAGAACCCACTTTTAATAAAAAGTGTAATGGGCCCAGATAAAAAGACTATAACCTACACTTTCCAGAAATATCTTTGTAAAGGAAGGAGAAACTCAGGTTGACAATCAGGTAGGAAAGCACAGTCACAGTACGTGCCATGCTAGCATGTGTTTTCAAAGCTCCAGAGGAGAAAATAATTTGAAAATGCCAGAGAGAGGACAATTATGGTCAGTGGAGGTAGAGGGGAGAATTATCAGTAAGATCCAGAACCCCAGAAAAGGTTAGTTTGGGGAACAACGATAAGATGGAGCTTCTCTGGAAATTGGTGGAAAGAATGAGGAGGAAGAACGGAGGGTGGATGATGAAGCAGACAAAATTGAGGCAGTGGAGAGGAGAGCTGAGACCTTGCCTTCTCAGTAAATTAGTTGTGGAGGTCATCTTTGAGAAGTGAGAGAGTTCAGAAATCCTTTTCAGAGAGTGACAAAGATTTAAAACCACCGCCTTGACTCAGTAGAAAGTCAAGAGGAGTAAAAATAAACCTGTTCTGACAACAAAATGACTTATGAATCTGAAAAACAAACGTGCCTGAGTAATGCACTGCGTACAGATTGATTTGCTTCAGAAAAGTCTTTATGGTTCTCTGCTGATTGTAGTGCTTGTTGGAACATCTATCTGAAGGCCTAACTTCAATAGAACTCTTTGGCAGACTAAGCAATGGCTGGGGTTACTATTAGCATGCACTTTTCAGTGCTTAAAGAAATGAAATTTTCCACTCACAGCAAGCTGCTAAAATTCTAATTATGCCCTTGGAGACTGGCCCTCTCAATTTCAGAAACAAACTCTTTTATAAAGGAAGGAATTCAAACACACACACATACCCATTCACACACTGCATGAGTAAAATCAATCAAACTGTGCCTCCTTATCCAGTAAGGTACTCTAAGTCACTCCTTGGTACACTGACGTTTTGGTAATGCCCTCATTGATCATTCCAAAACAAAGTGAGCTTTCTGCCAGTTTCAGTGACAGCGGCATCTGGGTTTTGTTGGAAGATGCATTTATGTCAAGGAAGGAGACATTTGCTCCTACTCCCACTGCCCTCCCAAAGCACACAGTGGCCAATTATGAATGAAAGCCAGTTCCGTTCCTCCTGGGCTTTTTAGAGAGACTGAGAAACTCATTTCCTGGGAAATGAAGGCTGAAATCTCTGATAGGGAAGGAGATAACTCTCCAGAGAGGAATAAGGAAAGGTAGGCAGGGGAAGAAATGTAAGGGTGCCAGGAGGAAAGCACAGAATGTTGACGGCACCGCATTCCAAGCCTCAAAGGCCTTATCCAGGAGCTGGAGTTTTCAGCCACTAGCGGCCTATACTGAGGAGAGCTGCCCTCTCTCGGTCCTGAGAACAAAGACTGAGTACATAGTTGGGGAAGACCCACGTGAACAGAAGGCCCCTGACAGATTTCCCAGAGGGAACCCTACGAGTGCAGTGGAAGTTAGAGGATGTGTGGTAACTGGGCAGTGCTCTGACTGAAAGATGAGAACTAATAAAGAAAATAGAAGAAAAAAGAATAAAAGCCTTCCTGTGTGGCCATGCTGCATAAAATATTGGATTAAGAGACTCACATGTACTTACAAACTTGGAAATTTGCAGCATTTTGTTCTTTGGGACCTGGTGCTAGATTGCAGTTAGTTGTGGTATGTAATCGACTCATATCTTCTTAAAAATTTCTGTCACTGCTGGAGTTAGAATGCCACTTGCAAAATGTGTTTGTACGAAGTGACCATCTTCCCAAATAAGTGATGACTGAATGAGTGATTCTGGTTAAGTGCTTTTAAAAAAGTCAAACTTGGGGACCAAGTTGTATTTATTTTTCGAAATTAAGCTGGATGCAACAAGTGAGTTTTATGAATCAACCAATGGTAAAAGGAAGGGAAGAAACCACCAGGACTATTTAGATGGGGGAGTGCAATGGGGAAATAGTTATGGACAGTTAAAGAGGACAAAGGATATGGAATCAAATCAAATGAAGCTCCCCTGGGGACTTGTTCTCCCCTGGAGATAAGCAATTAAGCTGATACACAATCAGACAGGTAATATATTGTTCTTTAATTAATCTGTTTATCTCTTACAAGCACTAAGTAGTTGCAGAGCAAACTTTTGAGTTGAAAACTGAAGTCTCAACTCAAGTACAATCCAATAACAACCTCCCTTTGCTATATAGATCTCCACAAATCAGTCTCAGCCTGCCTTCCCAGCCTAAGCCGTAGGGAAGAGCCAACAGTCTGAGCGTTAAGTTGGAAAAAGTGGAGTTACTACTGCCTCTCTGACACCATGTTGGTAATTGGTAGGAATTACTGGTTGTCTGAAAAAAAGTGGGGTGAATGGAAGAGCAAGATCCACCCATCAGTCCAGTCCCATCTGCTGCTGCTTTCTGTGTCCTCCCTCCTTCCATCTTACTCCATTTCCAAGGACTCCAGGTCTACTCTGGAGTAGCTTTCTGACTAGTTAAAGTTACTGTCACATCAAAAATCAGACTTGACTACCTTTAATATGCTCCAAATTTACTGTCCTCTTTTCTTTCCACTTTCTGCCTTATTCCCCAGATAAATCCATCAAAAATTATTGTACTATTTGTCACAGCAAAACACAGTAGATACACTTAATGTTAATCAACATAAGAGTTGGTTTTTTAAAATGATGGTTGGCTGCTTTGTGGAGTACTATGCAGCTATTAAAAGAACAATATGTTGTATAAATTGACAAGGAAAAAACATCTGTAATGAGTTGGGGGAGGGATGGTTTAAAGTAATTTCCCCAAAACTATGGAGTCAGATGGTTCCATTCTTGTAAAATAAATAAAACAAAACAGAAACTACACAATTATTTTGAGACCCCCAAATGTATGCTTGGGGAACAATAGGAAATCTTGCTGGGTTGGGTTTAATATACATATACCGTGGGTCCAGAGTGGAGGGATGGAAGAAAACCAGAACCAGTTCTGGTTCAGAGAGGTTGGGAAGAGGCAGGTCTGGAAGAAGGATGGCAGGGAGAAAAGAAAGGAAGAGAGAGATACCCTAGGAGAACTGTTTCGGGGATCTTCTGTGGGCAATCTTAAAAGATATATAGGGTTATGGTGTAATATCCACTTTCTAGAGACAATTTCTCAGTTTAGCATTTTTTTAAGCACACCATGAAAGAAACAAAAGTCAGAAACTTTTTATTTGTTTGTTTGTTTATTTAAAACCAGAAAACTTTTATTTATTTATTTGTTTGTTTGTTTGTTTATTTATAAACCACGGCAGAAGGAAGATAACAGAGCTGGTATTTGCTGCTTCAAACACTAGAAACCATTCTCTAGCCTCATAAAGAAGAAAAACCCAGAGGAAACTAAGAAATGAGAAGAAAGAATGCTTTGAATTTAATGGAAGTTCATGTATATGTCTCCATATGATTAGTAATAGGTAATCTGTGAACTGTCATTATCCCCTACAATTGTTTTATTACCTTCCATGACTATCTAAACTTTTATCACAAGTCTTTCTGTCCTTACAAAAGGTAACAGTTTTCATTTTGTTATAGAGCAACCCCGATATTAAACGGGTTCCTGGCTGTGGGTCCTCATCCGCGCGCTTTAAAGGGACTTATGAATACTCCACTGCAGGCACACGCAAAAGGGTTAATAAAAGGTTTATTTACAAGAGAAAAAGAAATAAGGAAAATGTACAACTCAGGGAGAAAATAGGGAAATAAAGTCTTTAATGCGTCCTACCCGATCCGACGACCTGGAAACCCAAAGTCACTCTCCGAGCTGGCCGGACGCTGCGAGCTGGCTGAGAGCCCAAAAATGGAGAGCCCCCAAAGCCCACGTGTCTGCCTTTTGTATCCACCTGGCTGCTTAACCCCACCCTCAGGTCCCAGCCACCTTCCCTTTGGTGGTGATGGGATTTGGAGTTCCCAGTGTCTTTGGCTTTGACCTGGGGTGGGGGTGGAGTCCACAAAGCCTATATGGAATTTGCTTTGGGACATCCTTTTCCCCCTAACAATTTGACCTGAATAAACTTTTCTGTAAAAAAGCCATCGACAAAAATTGTGTTTTTATCCCTTTATAATTAATGACAACAGAAAAATCTGTACCCTGATGGATATCACTGTACAAATTTATTCTAATTCAAGGCCTTCACTATTTTGCCAGTAGTCACCTAATACAGACTTTTTGTTTAGTTCATTAGGTCCTCAATTCAGCTTCCTTATCAGCAAAGAGCAGGTCATTTACAATACAATGTTAAACAGACAATGTATTTTAAATCCAAGTGGTTTCTTACCATTTAATAAAATTCCATTTTAAAAAACTGATTCCTTCTTAGGGAAAACATTCTTCTTTTTTGTTGTTGTTTCAAATTTAAGTATCATCATTTCTGAATCACCCAAAATATTTAGAATAAACATATTTTAATTTATAACTCTATTTTTATGATTATACCTTATACATGTACATATGGTTTATATATTTAATTTGTAACACATTTAAAAAAAAAGAGGTCAAGAGAGTCTAGCAAGATGGCAGCAGAGTGATGACCCTGGACTCACCTCCTCCATCTCACCTCCTCCATAGACTCACAATAATTGCAGCAGAACAAAGCCAATAACCCCTGAAAGAAAAACAATGACTTCAGTAAAAAATAGGGACAACGGAAAAAATAGGGAGAACCTGAGTTTACGATACTGGGGCACTTCAACCCATGAGAGGGGGATGCTGCTGCTATGCAGAACCCCCTACAATTGTGCAGAACACAGAGGCACATGCCAACATGGAGGCTTTGGAGACTGAGCAGTATGCTGAATAAAGGGGTGCACAAAGTTGGCATCCAGGACAAAGGGTGAGTTTTAGGAGAATTATAGGAGCAGGGGTGCAGAGTGATGATTACTGGCTTGTTCTAATATTCCTTTTAGAACAGCTGGAACCTGAATTGGCAGGTCGAATCAGGTCAGATGATCTGCAAGGCAACTGCATGTCCATCAGTAGATGACTAGATCAAGAAGGAGTGGTATAGCCACACTATGGAATACTATTCAGCCATAAAGAAAGAGCTCATTAAAATATTCTTTTCTATTTTCTCTAAAAGTTTTAAATTTTTGCTTCTCATATTCAGGCTTTTAATCTATTTGGGATTTGTTTTTCATTTATTATGAAGTATGGTTCTCATTTTATATCTTAATGAGAAATTCAGAGAGCTAGTTTTACCAGCACCATTTAGCCAATTGTCCATTTGTTCTCTCCTGGTTTTCAGTGACAGCTCTGTCCTACAAGTTTCCACATTTGTGCAGATCTGTTTCTGGGTTTTCTGATCTATTCCATTGGTTCACTGTGTATCCCTGAGCTAATACACATTGTTTTTAAAAACAATCTTAAGGCTTACAATTGATAGGGTATATCACTCCACCTTGTTCTTCACATTTTTATTTTTTCTTTGTTTCTTTGTTCTTCCAAACTTTTTTAGTTTGTTAAATTTTATACAAGAATCATAATCATGTTGATATTCATATTCATATTATACTTATTATCTTATGCTATCTAGGGACTCCACTTTAATGCAGATCAAAATTATAGTAACAGGCATCTTTGTCTTATTACTGATTTTAAAGAGAATGCTTCTAAAATATCACCATTTCATTGAATATTTGTGGCAGGTTTTGGTGATGCCCTAGTTTCATGTTCTTCTTCCTCAAAGATGAGGATCTACATTCTTATTCCTTTTCTCACTGACACACTGGCTCCAGAAGTTTGATGCATCCTGACCACATTTACAGAAGACTGTCAATTACACTTAATACCAAGAAGGATAAACAGCAGGTAAACAAGAGTACTGATATTTTCTGGTGAGCCCATTCTGACTTTGGCCATGCCTTTCTGAGAAACCAGGTTATCATCGGAAGGTGGCTTAGCATGCAGGAAGAATTAGCTGATGTGTCACCGAACTGGTCCACTATAAGAAAGGACCAGTTGAGTCAACACATGGTGAAGTGCTGAGGTTCTTTTCTTTGTACAAAGGTGTTTGCTTGTCCTGCTTTCTGTTTTCCATGTTCCATTGATAGCCAACACTTTTCTGAGTGACATGTCCTGTGGTGTGTCTGTACTGTCAATCATAGTAGTGGGCCCCAGGGCAAGTTAGGGTTAAGTAGGCAGCTTCAGAGACTTTGGGAGAATTAAGGGAGGCCTCTGAGATAAGGGCAGAGAAATTCAGGAGGGCTAATGAGGGCAGTAAATAGTAAATTTTAGGAGACCTTGGACAGGGGAGGTAAAAAAGAGAAACTCTAAAATAAAGGCTGGGAGAATGGGCACATCTGCCTGGAGGAGTATAGCCACTAAGAAAGAAAGAGCCAATCACACAGTAGGATGATGAGATTTTAGAATAGAGAAAAAAGGTTTAAATACCCCTAGACACAATACCCCTAGGCCTACAAGGGCTTCTTTGCCCCTCCCAAGTATGGCATACTGGGAGTCCTTCCTTTCTTCCTTTAAAAAATTTAACTTTACTTTCTTAAGTGAAGTTTATTTCTCTCTCTCTTACATATCTAAAAAAGTCATCCTACCAAAAGCAATTTACAGATTCAACACAATTCTGATCAAAATCTCAATGGCATTCTTCAAAGAAATAGAGCAAAAAATGCTAAAACTCATATGGTACCACAAAAAAAAAATCTCCAATAGCCAAAGCTCTTCTGACTGAAAAGAAGAATGAAGGTGATGGAGGATAAAAATAGAAAAACTGGAAAGGAGATACAAGGTCAAGAACCTAGCTGACACAGGAGGTAGGGGTAGAAGGGATTAGTGTAAGCCATTAGCCCAGTTATAGAAACCAAGACCCTTAGGCATCAATGGCCAGATTAGGAGCCTCAACACCCAGAAACTATCAGACTGCTATAGGGAGTGTCAGGAGCATAAACCATCCATCCACAAAGATGAGCCCCTCCCTGAAGATGATAAAACCTAATGCTGCCCCCACAACAGTATAGTAGTCCTTCTGCCCACCAGTTGTTAGGGGGAAAGGATGTCCTGAGCTAATTCCATAAAGGCTTTGTGGACTCCACCCCCACTCCAAACCAAAGCCACCAAGACATTGGGAAAGACAAATCCCATCACCACCAAAGGGAAGGTGGCTGGGACCTGAGGGTGGAGTTAAGCAGCCAGGCTTGGTGTAAAAACCAAACATGTGGGCTTTGGGGTCTCTTGCTCTCTCGCTCGCCTCCTGGCTTCATGGCTCCTGGCTTGCAGCCAGCTCTCAGAGTGCCATTTGGGATTCTAGATCAGCAGATCAGGTAGGATGCATTTAAAATTTTGTCTCCCACTTTTCTCCCTGAGTTGTACATTTCCTGATTTGCCCTTCCCTTGTAAATAAACCTTTTATTAACCTTTTGTGTGTGCCTGCAGGGATAAGTCCTTTTAAGCGCAGGTGAGGACCCACAGTCAGGCAACCCGTTTTGTATCGGGGCTGCCCTGTAACGGTTTGGCGCCCAATGTGGTTTCCAAGTTACACCCACGGTTGACCAGCCCAAAGTAACTTTCCTTGCATTGGTCACCATAAGCGCACTAGGTCTGCAGGACTCGCAGTGTAATTTTTGTCTCAAGTCCTGAAAAGTCTGCTTTTTTCCTGTGCATACAGTTCTTGTGGGTGTGTTTTTGACTCAAATATAGCCTCAACCATGAGCTTATACTGTTTTATCCCTAGCGTGAGTTCTTTCAGTTTCCTTCCAGCCTTGAATATAAGTAGCCTTTTTCCCTTAAATATTACCACCAGTTTCATTAATGTAAATAATTTGATGAAGCCTGGTGTATGGCACATGATTTTACTACTGTATATATACATGGGTGGTTTACAAGCCATCCCTTTACAGTCTGTGCTTCTGGGTGTTTTTTTGGCAATATGTATAAGCACCTTTTGCTACATTCTTGTTTCTATGAGAGGAAGATGTTCTACTTCACAAACTGAGAATGTGCAACAACACATTCAGGCTCTTAGCCATGCAACAACAAAATCAGGCCCTTGATTTAACTATTAAGAGTATGGGGGATGAAAACCGTAACATTTTTGAGTCAGCTTTTAAAAGCATGCAGGACCAGATACAGGCCGCCCTCCTTAAACTGGATATGGCAGAGGCTCAGCTGATGACACAGAGAAAGGATAAACCTTCCCCTTCCCATGAGGACTGCCAGAGGGCAGAGTTAGAAGAGAAGGAGCATCATATTTTAAATATGTTAAATAAATCAGGACAAAGTCCTTCTCCATGTGACAAGGCCCCTCCCGCACAGACTCCTAAGGCTTCACAGCCTCCACTGCCCTCCGGGTAAGAAACTAAAATGGTGTCTCCTCCCCACACTAGATGCGGCACCCATTTTGGCAGGAAGGATCTCCCTGAGACAGGACAGTTTCCTCTTCGCCAGATGCCACTGGATGGCTTGAATGAACATGGGCGACCTGCTGGGTACTTTTGGTCGCACCATCCTTTTAGTACTGCGGACCTCCTAGATTGGAGGAGCTCTCTCCCCTCGTACCAGCAGGCTCCTAAGAGGATGGCAAACTTGTTTGCCTCTATCTTCGTCTCCCACTGCCCTAACTGGGCAGATATACAGTCCATGCTGCATACTTTACTAACTCTTGATGAGCAGAGAATGGTATTCAGAAAAGCCAGGGAGGAGGCTGACCATCTCCACCAACAGGATAGACAATCCCCAGAGCCAGAGATGGTTGTCCCAGCCATAGATCCTGAATGGGACCCCAACAATGGGGGAATGGCGATGTTAGAACTGTATAAAAAAATGTTATTGGTAGGACTGCAGCAGGGAATCCCCAAACAAAAAAATTTTAACAAAATATTACAACTTGAACAAGGAGCTAAAGAGGATCCGTCAGAGTTCCTTGAGAGAATTATTCAAACATACACCAACCACACAGATATAAATCCAGATGCCCCAGAAAATGCTCGTCTGATCACTATGGCATTCATTACCATAGTGCCCCAGACATAAAGAAAAAGTTAGCTAAGGTGGATGGCGTCACAGAGATGAGTCCGTCCCAGGTAGTGGACTTAGCATTTAGGGTTTATAATAATAGAGAGGACAGGAGACCAAAACCTGCTACTGTTTTCATACAAAGAGAGCACTGAGCAGGGGTTCAGGGAAATAGTAATGGACAGAGACGTGAACCCCTAGGAAGAAATCAGTGTGCTTTCTGTAGGGAAGAGGGATATTGGAAGTACAGTTGTCCCAGGTTACAGGGAAGCGTTAGACACAATAATTACAGAAGGCAGGATAAAAGACTGAGAACACCACAATATGATGATTCACACAGGGATTACAGGAGGGAATATAGAAGTACACAGAACCAGGAACCAAGGAGAGAGGAAAGAAGACAAATGTTAGCACAGAGTAGAGGCTCAGATGATGATAGGGAATACAGACAGAGAAGGAATCCAGAGCCCAGTACAGAAGAAAGGAGACAAATGACAGCACAGGGTAGAGCCTCAGGTGAAGATAGGAGGGAATATAGACAGAGTAGAAGGAATCTAGAGCCAAATGCAGAGGAAAGGAGACAAATGATAGTTCATGGAGAAGGTTCAGATGAAGAATAGGGGTGCCCCGGGGCACCACTAGATCTAAAGAAGCCCATTAGACTAACCCCCTCAGATTCCCAGGTAACACTCGCTGTGGGGGATTGTCTGATTGATTTCTCGGTGGACACTGTAGTATCATACTCAGTTTTGAATTCAAAATTAACTAAAATGAGCAAAGAGACTGTAGCAGTCACTGGGATTACAGGAAGGCCACAACAGAAAGCCTTCTTACAAACTTTGGAGTGCTAGCTGGGCACCACACAGCTCCAGCATAGCTTCCTATACATGGAAGAGTGTCCAATCCCTCTACTTGGTCGCGACCGTTTAAGTAAGCTCAACACACGAATTATATTCTCACCAAATCATCAGAGGCTTCACCTACAGGTACCTCCAGAGCATGCTCTGAGGTTCCAGATGTTACTTACCCAAGATGTTCCACCAAAAGGTGAAATTTTACCTCCAGAAATTGTTGAAAGAGTAAGTAAATGGGTATGGGCTGATGGTACCCCAGGACGTGCGAAAAATGCAGAGCCTGTAAAGATAGAAGTGATAGAGGGGAGCAGAACCCCCGAGGAGGAAGCAAAACCCCTTAAAGGAGGAGGCCTTGAGGGGAATTGAGCCAGTATTGAAAAGGTTCCTTCATTCGGCCCTGCTGTTCACCATACAACACTCCGATTCTGCCAGTGAAGAAACCCCATACAGGCGAGTACCATTTTGTCCAAGATTTAAGGGCCATTAATGACATTGTTTGGGAATTACATCCCACCGTGCCTAATCCCTAAACCTTATTAACTGCCCTACCTGGTGATTTTGGGTAGTTTTCGGTATTAGACCTGAAGGATGCCTTTTTCTGTATCCCAACAGATGTCCAGGATCAACTGCTTTTTGCCTTTGAGTGGCAAGACCCTAAGTCCAAGAGCACTCTCCAGTATTGCTGGACTGTGCTTCCACAAGGATTTAAAAACTCCCCAACTATTTTTTTGGGAAATACTGGCCAGGGATCTTAGGAAGATTCAATTAAACCAGGGCGTTTTGTTGCAATATGTAGATGATTTATTGATTGCAAGTCCAGACTACAAATCTTGTCTGGAAAATACATTAGTGGTACTGAACCACCTGGCAGAATGTGGTTATAAGGTGTCACCTCAAAAGGCACAGATATGTAAACAAATGGTGACGTATTTGGGGTTTGAAATTAAAAAAGGCTTGATGATGGAAAGGAAACAGGTAATTTCAGCCCTTAAAGTCCTTAGCAACCGGTGACAGTTGTGCGGATTTTTGGGTATGGCTGGGTTTTGCAGGATTTGGATTCCTAATTTTGGATTAATAGCAAAACCCTTATGTGATGCTCTCAAAGGCCTGGACTCTGAACTTTGTCTTGGACCCCAGAATGTCAAAAGGCCTTTGATGAAATAAAAGTAAAGTTGATCTCAGCACCAGCATTAGGGCTTCCAGATCTTAGGAAGCCATTCAAACTTTATGTACATGAGAGACAGGGGCTTGGCCTAGGAGTACTAATCCAATTGTTGGGGCCAGAAATGCAGCCTGTTGCAGATCTGTCCAAACAATTGGACCACACCACTAAGGGATGGCCTCCATGTTTGCGTGCTGTAGCTGCCACTTGTGACCTCCAACATGAGGCAGAGAAGTTTACATTGGGTCAGCCCATTCCTGTGTGTGTGCCACATCAGGTCTTGACATTGCTGGAGCAGAAGGGTGGACTTTGGTTGACTGCTGGGCGAATGGGAAAATATCAAGCAGCTCTGTTGGACAATCCTAATGTGAAGCCGCAGGTTTCTAATTCCCCGAATCCTGCCACACTGCTTCCAAGCAATGCAGATGGACCTGAGGATGACACTTTAATCCACAACTGTTTAGAAACCATAGACACAGTGTCTGCCAGCCGACCAGATCTGACTGACCAGTCTCTGCCAGATCCAGAGTGGGAGCTATTTACAGATGGCAGCAGCTTCATGGACCAAGGCCGTCGATGTGCGGGATACGCAGTGGTGACGCTCCAGAACACCGTGGAGGCCAAGGCTCTTCCGGCAGGTACATCAGCGCAAAAAGCTGAATTAATAGCCCTGACCCGTGCCTTGGAACTCTCAAAAGGTATAAGAGTCAATATATTTACTGACTCCAAGTATTCTTTTATGATTCTCCACATGCATGGGGCCACTTGGAAAGAGCGGGGACTTCTTACCGCTAGTAACAAGGATGTCAAACACGCATTAGAAATCCTGGCCTTGTTAAAGGCAGTAGCTTTACCATCAACTGTTGCCATGATGCATTGTCCTGGCCACCAAAAGAGTGGTTCTGACATGGCAAAGGGCAACAGGGCAGCTGATTGGGTGGCTAAGGCCACTGCCAGTTCTGCCCTCCAGGGTGCACTCATCTCTCTTGTGGACCTGACTCAGTATGCTCCTGAATACAATGAGCGGGATGAGGAGAGAGCTCGTGCATGGGGATTTGCTGAGTTTGACCCCAGCTCTACTTGGAGAGTAAACTCCCATGGGATGATACCCCTCCCAGAGGCCCTGGTATATCCGGTGCTAAAACATCTTCACGAAGGATCTCACTATGGGAGAGATGCCTTATTAGAAATAGTGCGCCCATATTTGAAGGGCCCATATTTACATAAAATAGCACAAAGAATCACCCGAGGTTGTCAACTATGTGCCAGGAATAACCCCAAGACTGGCTCCCACCCTAAAGCCATTGGGGTTCAATATCGGGGCAAGTGTCCTTTTGAGGACTGGCAGGTGGACTTTACACAAATGCCTAGAACAACAGGCAACTTCAAATACCTATTGGTTTTTGTGGACATATTCTCGGGATGGGTGGAAGCATTTCCCACAAAGACGGAAAAAGCTTCCGAGGTTGCAAAACAGCTACTGAAAGAGATAATCCCTCACTTTGGGTTGCTGGACTCCATCCAGAGTGACAACGGGCCAGCATTGTCTCTGATGTTACTCAGGCAGTAAGCAGTGCATTACAGATCAACTGGAAATTGCATGCTGTGCGGAGACCGAGTCTTCTGGGCAAACAGAAAAGATGAACCACACCTTAAAGAAAACCTTGGAAAAACTGTGCCAAGAACACAACTTCATTGGGACCAGGTACTATCCCTTGCCCTCCTCCGGATAAGAGTGGCACCTAGAAGTGGGCTACAATTAAGTCCCTTTGAGATTGTGTTTGGAAGACCCTTTCAGGCCTTAGTTCTGAAAGCCAGTCCGGAAATAGCACAAGATTGCCGGATCACGCAATATGTGAAACACATCCAGGAGGTTCTGGCAGTAATTCATAACTTTGCAACCTCGAGGATCTGTATGCCTCCTGATCAACCACTGCATCCCTTCAGACCTGGAGATCAGGTCTTACTGAAGACTTGGCAGGGTGGGGATGCCCAAAACCAGCTGTCAGAAAAATGGACTGGTCCCTATGATGTTTTGCTGAGCACACATACTTCTCTGAAACTTGCAGGCATAAAACCCTGGGTACATCATTCCAGAATTAAGAAAGCCCCAGGAGGAACTGACCCAAAGATGAAGTCCCACTGGTCTTGTGAACCCACTGAGGACTTGAGATATTTGTTTAAGAAACAGACAAAAACTTGAATGTTACTGACTTCTTTTCCAGTTATTATTGCAGGATACCCAAGGACTCACTTTTTCTGAAGAAACCCTGAGAAAACTAACATGCTCTAACCAACCTCTTCCTCTCAAAGTTTAGGAGACATGAAATAACACCTAGGATCACGCATATGCTGCCAGTATTTTTTTTTTTTTACACAGAAAGGCTTCGATCTTGATTTTGGTATTTCCTTTTAACTTTTTGTTTTTAACTTTGAGATGTTTTTTTTCTTTTCTCTGCTTGTTTTTGTTACTTTGACCTATGAGTGAAACTGCAGTTGTATGAGATATCCCACGCGTGATAAATGGTAACTAAAGAGCTCTTTGTGTCTATATGTTGTATGTCTGTATGTCCTTTCCTTGTGTCCTTGTCTTGGCCTCTAGAGGTTGAAAAAACAATTAGTATACATGGTGCCTATAGACATTGAAAAAAAAAAAAGTCTCCAGTTATGAGAAAAACTAAAGGTAATGGTTTGATTGTCAACACTGTACTACTGAACTAAGCCAGTGCCTTCATAGAGATTGAATATTGTTGTATCTGTTATTTTTCTGATATTTATGGCAAAGCTTCCCAGAAATCTAAATTCAAGTCCAAATTTGGTAGCCTGTCATTTGGCTGATGCAAGGAAATTTTGTGGAACCTCCGTAGAGCTCCTGAGACACTCCACAAAGTTTCTCCCTTTCCTCCTGGGAAAGGCATTAGATGAATTTGTTCTATTTGGCTTACCTAGTAGAGTAAAACTAGAAGGGAAGCATTGTCACTTGGGAAAACGGTTAACACCTTGACCTGATATGAATGTAAATTGTCAATGGTGATTGTCACCTTATAATATTGTATACTTCAATTTTTTAATATCTACGAAATTGTTTCTGGAAATATAGGGCGAAATGATTGATGGAACTGTTGAGAGCAAAACTTTCCTAACTAGGACTGAATAGAGCTGGAAATACACCTGATATTGACTAAGTTTCCTTTGACATAATACTGGTATTTTTTTTTTGAATTTTGTTCTGAATCCACAAAGTTTTCTTGTTTTGGTGACCAGGATCTGCAGCAAGGTTGCAATTTTTTTCCCAGCAAAGCTAACTTGTGTTTGCATTTTCTCTCCCCTTGATACCAACACAGCATAAAAATAGTGGTAGTAATCTTTTACTACTTATCTCAGAGTCTGTTTTTGCATAACTTCCATAAGGATTTTGTCTGCTTAAACTAAAAAATTGGACATGAGTTTCATTGTGTGGCTTTGAGTGGAGTTCTTCCAGAAAGTTGAAACAGAGCTGAACCAAGAAGAGGAGAACCTGTTTGCTTTGTTCATAGGGTTCCAGAGACCTCCAAAGAAGGTGAGGAAGCTTGCCTCCATTGGCAGGACTGGACAACCCAGCCAACGATAAAGTCCTGGTACCCTTGAGAAGAGGAAGCCCAGGTGGAGTCTGATGAGACCAACTTTGTTCTTGAAGCCTACATGGATGGGATGCCAACGGTTCGCTCTGATCCTATATGGAGTATTCCAACAAAGCCAGCTAAAATTGCTGTTTAGTTATTCTGCTCTGTGATTTTATGCAAAAATAGGTAATATGGTTTAAAAGTACATTTAGTTTGCAAACTTTTGCTGTGCTGTTCAAAAATTTGGGATCAAGGTTGAGAGAATTTGTTTTTACATAAGTTGAACCATTTTAAGATTTTTTTTTTCCGTGATTTTGACATATTTGCTGTCCTGTTTTGGCTAATGCCTCCAGATGGTTTTTTGTTTTTTGTTTGTTTCTTTTTTTTTTGGCTTGGACTGATGAACTGTTTTTCCAAGAATGGAGGACTTTTGCTTTCCACAACGGACAATACCTGGAGAGACTGGTTTTCTTTCACACTGGAACCCTGGAAAATTTTCATCTGAGACTGCATCCCAGTGTAAATATATTTGTCCATATATTTCATCACCATGGAAATGGTGGCAAAAAGTGAAAGGGGGGAATTGTTAGGGGGAAAGAATGTCCTGAGCTAATTCCATACAGGCTTTGTGGACTCCACCCCCACTCCAGACCAAAGCCATCAGGACATTGGGAAAGACAAATCCCATCACCACCAAAGGGAAGGTGGCTGGGACCTGAGGGTGGAGTTAAGCAGCCAGGCTTGGTGTAAAAACCAAATATGTGGGCCTTGGGGTCTCTTGCTCTCTCGCTCGCCTCCTGGCTTCATGGCTCCTGGCTTGCAGCCAACTCTCAGAGTGCCATTTGGGATTCTAGATCAGCGGATCGGGAAGGATGCATTTAAAATTTTGTCTCCCACTTTTCTCCCTGAGTTGTACATTTCCTGATTTGCCCTTCCCTTGTAAATAAACCTTTTATTAACCTTTTGTATGTGCCTGCAGTGGATAAGTTCTTTTAAGCGCAGGTGAGGACCCACAGTCAGGCAACCCGATTTGTATCGGGGCTGCCCTGTAACACTGTGACTATGTGGGTGCTTCCTTTCACCGACTCTCTACCTCCACAGGGCAGCAGCCTTCCTGGCTGCCCGTGACCTGTACCATGCTGGGACTTCTCATCACTGACCTCCCTCAGCAGAGGCAGCTTTTCTCAAGGCCGCCTGCCTGCAACCATGCAGGCCTCTCTCAGCAAACCTGTCTCTTTCAGGGCAGCTCTTTCCACCTGTCTAAGCAAGTGTCGTTTACTTCTGTCCCTTTCTCTAATAAACCTGCACTTTTAAATACAACTACTGTCTCTGCCTCATGGAGAAACTTGCCTGGGAAACTCACTGTGTGCACTGAAAGGGGAGCTCTTGTGAAACCTTTCCCAGAGTGAACCCAAGGACCCCACTCTCCAAACCTACTGACTCCAAAAGCGACTTCAAAGGCACCACACTCCTAGACTTCAAACTATACTACAAAGCCATAATAATTAAAACAACATGGTACTGGAACAACAAGAGACACACAAACCAATGGAATTGAACTGAAAACCCAGAAATAAAGCACACATACATGGACAACTACTCTATGACAAAAGAGCAAAGACTATGGAATAAGACAGTCTATCCAATAAATGGTGTTGGGAAAACTAGACTACCAGATGCAAAAGAAAAGAAAGAAACTAGACTACTACCTCACACCATGCACAAAAACCAATTCAAAATGGATAAAAGACTTGAACATAAGACCTGAAACCATAAAATATATAGAAGAAAATATAGCCAAACACTCTTTGACATACATCTTAGAAACATGTTTAAAGACTCATCCCTGAAGCAAAGAAAGTGAAAGAAAAGAAACAGCTAGAATTACATCAAACTAAAAGGCTTCTGTACAGCAAAAGAGACAATAACCAAAACAAAGAGACATCCTACCGATTGGGAGACAATATTTACATTTCACATAACTGATAAGGGACTGATTTCAAAGCTATACAAAGAACACACATGACTCAACAAAACAAAGCAAACAATCCAGTCAAAGATGATTGGACACTTCTCCAAAGAGGAAATACAAATGACCAACAGATATGTGAAAAAATTATTAACATCACTTATAATCAGGGAAATACAAATCAAAGCCACAATGAGATACCATGTCATACCAGTGAGAATGGCCCACATTAAAGAAACTGGCAACAACAAATGTTGGTGAGGATGTGGAGAAAAAGGAACTCTCTTACACTGCTGGTGGGAATGCACAATGGTCCAACCATGGAAAGGTGTGTGGAGGACACTCAAACTGTTAGGGGAAGGATGTCCTGAGCAAACTCTGCAAGGTTTTGTGGACTCCACCCCCACTCCAGACCAAAGCCATCAAGATACCAGGAACTACAAATCCCATCATCACCGAAGGGAGGGTTAGTGGGACTTGAGGGTGGGGTTAAGCAACCAGGTTTCGTATAAAACAGGACATGTGGACCTTGGGGGTCCTCTTGGCTTAGAGGACCTCTTGGCCTCTTGGCTTGACTCTTGGCTTTACTAGCTCTCAGCATGCCATTGGGATTCCAGGTCAGCAGAACTGGTAGGACACACTCACCAATTTATCTCCCTCTCTTTCTCTCTGATTTAATCATTTTTTCATTTCCCCTTCTTTTGTAAATAAGCCCTTTATTAACCTTTTTGTGTGTGCCTGCAGTTAAGTCTTATAAGTCCCTTTAAGTCCCACTTCATGTCAGGGTTGCCCTGTAACAAAACTACAAAAAATGGAGCTACCATATGACCCAGCAATTCCACTTTTAGGAATCTACCCAAGGGTCACAAAAACATTAATTCAAAAGGAAACCTGCACCACTATGTTTATAGCAGCACTATTTACAATAGCTAAGCTATGGAAACAACCCAAATGCCCAAAAATAGATGACTGGATCAAGAAGATGTGGTACATATACACCATGGAATATTACTCAGCATTCAAAAAAGATAAACACATGCAATTTGCAGCAACACGGATGGAGCTAGAAGGGATCATGCTCAGCGAAATAAGTCAGAAAGAAAAAGAAAAATACCAGATGGTCTCACTCATAGCAGGAATTTAGAAAACCTAAATAAGGGACCAGGAAAAAGACTAATTAATACAAAGTAAAAATCAAAATCAGCAAGCAACTGTAAACCAGAGACACACTATGGGGGGAGAGGGAAGGGGAGAGGAAGGACTAGGGTCAAAATAAGTGGGGGGGGTGCAATTGTATGGGGAATATAACCAAAATGATAATGTATACACTGTGCAAAAATGAAAATATTAATAAAAAGTATATGTGTGTATGTGTGTGTATATATATGTGTGTGTGTGTCTATACATACATATATATATATATATATATATATATAAAGATCTTTGATTATGGAAGGACTGATTTCTCCATCACAACCCCTACCCACTTTTGACATTTTGCCTTACTTGTTGCAGATATTTCTCTTTAAAAAAATGAACAATGACAAAACTAAGCCTCTGCTCCCATCTCTTTCCCTTAGCTCCCTTCCCAGAATAAGCCCCATCTCCCAATCCTTATCTCCTTTTTCAGAGATCTCCATTGTCCTGAAGTTGACATATAATATTTCCAGAGCATGTTTTTATATTGTAAAAATAACATACATTCTATTTGATGTTCAAATTTGCATGGACAATTTTTCAAACTTCCTTTTGATATTTTTCCATGTTTATTCAAGATCTACTTCCACATTTTATTTACTCACCCCACCCCTACAGGTGAAAAGTTAATTTCTTCTGCCATTTCACAGTTACAGCTAGAACTGCAATGGAAATTCTTCTACTGATTCCCTGGGCACTGGTGCTAGAACAGTTCAAGGAAATTACTGGCATAGATATTTTCTGAACTTCTTCATAATGAGCTCTGAAATATTTAAATGAATCTTTTCATCATTTTATGAAAATGATGAATATCTCTGGATGTGTATGGTTTGATCCCTTAAAGTATGGCAGCCTAACAGAACACTAAGATGAAAGGATGGTAAAGTCAATAATAATGACTCTTTGCACCTTAAAAAGGCAAGTAGAATGTATCTGTATGTTATTTGATTACATGTACATCCCATCTCCCCAGTAGCCCGTAAGTGCTTCCTCAGGAGTGACTATGTGCTCGAATTCCCAGCAGTTTGGAGAGTGCCCTCAACTTGGTGTCATCCCCTAGCTTCTCAAAGTGTGTACCTCAAATCAGCAGCACTGGCATCACCTGGGTGCTTGTAAAATATTCAGTCTTAGGTGCCACAGGGACCCACAGAATCAGGTTCTTCACTTTTTGAAATCTCCAGGTGACATTAAGGTGGGAGCAGTTGCAGGTGTAACTGAGTGGACCCTGGACCTTTGCAGCTGGTGTGGTTAATTTTGATTATGTTAATCTCAATAATTCATACTCCCCAGTCCTTTATTTCCTCTCACAATTGTTGTTGTGCCATATGATGTCACCCAATGTGCTTTGGGGCATAGAAAAGGGGAATTTTCAGATGGGTAGGTCAAAACATCTTCTCCCAAAAGTTGAGATCTGAGCAAACCTTAAGCATAGCCATTAATCAGGTAGACAAATGAGGAATATTCGAAGCAGGAAGAATCAAAGAGAAATATGCATGCAAAAAGTGTTTAAGGAACACCAAGTAATTAAGTGTATTTGAAGAAGTGGCAGGAAGTTGACGGCAGATTATGAAAGATCTCATTTACTAAGCAATAGAGTTCTGCTTTTATCATTGAGGCAACCTGGAAAAAACAGTGAAGTATTTCTGATAATAAATGACATGTCTATATTGATAACATATGAGGTCATTTTAGAAGCAATTTTCAGGTTGAATTTGGAGGAGGCTGTGGGCCAAAAAAACCTAACAGACGGCAAGCTGACCAGCATATCCAGAAACGACCCACAGACCAGAGTCAACAAAGGAAGTTTTAAGAAATACTCCACAGAGGACTGTGGGTGCTTCTATGGTGACCACACCTAAGGGGAGAAATCCTAGGCTGTCAAAATATGAAGGTATAAAACAGTGGTACATCATTTAAAAAAAAAAACAACAAACAAGCAATTAAAAAAGAAAAGAAATACTTAGTGAGAAAATTGTTTCCCTACGGGGCTGAAAGATTCATATTCTGTGTGACTGCAAATCTAGATTACTAGGGTGTGGTAGAGCCAGCAAGGAGCTTCAGCTGCAATGCTCCAGACTGGATGCCACAAAAGATGGATAACTTTGATTCTCTCAGCAGGTGACTTGGTAAGATCCGGGTTCCAGTTCATGATGAACAGAAATCTGTGGGAGGTCGCACAGATTTAAGACTACTAATGCATCGAGATACATATACTCATTTACTAGTAAACTTTGAGCATCATATGTGGATAACACTCATGGCAGGATAAGAGCACCACAGGAAACTCATAAAAATTCCCAGGAGGCAGGCAACCACCAACCTCCAGTTTCTTAGGGCTTGGATTTTACAAGTTCAGGTTTATTTGTTTGGTTTTTTTTTCCCCCCACCATTCATTATATACCCTTGTCCTTTTCCCCCTCCTCCTTCCCTCTTATCCTCAGAAACTTCACTTCATTTATTAATTGTTATAAGTATTTCACTTATAGCTATAAATTATAAGTAAATAATCCATAATTGTTACAAGTATTTTATCAACTCATCTGCTGGGTCAGTGTCCAATATTTGTCTTTGTCATTTTGACTTGCTTTACTACACATAATTCCCTCACACTCCTTCCATTTTGCTGTAATTAGCCCCTTTTTATCTTTCTTTATGGCTGAATTATATTCTATAGTGTGAGTATACCACATCTTCTTGATCCAGCCTTCTATCAGTGGGCGTGTAGGTTGCTTCTATTCCCTAGCTATTGTAAATAGCGCTACAATAAAACTTGAAGGCATATAGTTTTTTGAGTGGATGCTTTATGTTCTTTGAATAGAGGCCCAAGAGTGGGAATGCTGAATCATTAGTGTTTCTATTTTTAGTTTTTTCAAGGTAAATGCAGATCACTTTCCATGATGACTTCACCAGTTTATAATCCAACCAAAAGTATAATAGGGTTCATCTTTCTCTACATCCTCTCCAGCACTTGTAATTGGGGGTCTTTTTAGTATGTGTCATTCTCATGGATGTGAGATGATATCTCACTGTGATTTTAACCTGCATCTCTCTTATTAGAAGTGATGAAGAACATTTTTCCATGGCCCTCTGGATATTCATTTTGATGTATTGTCTGTTCATATCTGTTGCCCATCCATCAGTTGGATTGTTTATTTTTCTGTTGTTGAATTGTAAACATTTTTTAATTCCAAGCCCTTACTGTTTTATGTAATGTGTAAATATTTTCTCCCATTCAGTAGGATGTCTTTTAATCTATTAATGCTTATATTTTATTTCACTGTATGAAAGCTTTTTAATTTGAGGTAATCCCAATTGCTTATGTTTGCTTTTATTCCCTTGCCATAGGGATTGAATCTCCAAAAACATCTATATCATTGATGTCATGGAAACTATCACCCATGTTTTCATCTGTATTTTATTGTTGTAGATATTATATCCAAATCTTCAATACATTTGGAATTTATTTCTGTGTATAGAATTAGAGTGTGATCCAAATTTATTTTTTTTAATGTGGCATTCCAATTTTCCCACCACATTTATTTAAAAGAATCTCCTCACGTTGTATAGTCATGACTGCTTTATCATAAATTAAATATTGATATGTACATGGATTTATTTCTGGAACTTTGATTCTGGTCCATGAATCTATGTCTCTATTTTTGTGCCAGTGCCATATTGATTAGTATTGTTTATTTATAGCACACCTTAAAGTCAGGTAACCTGATGCCTCCTTTCCTCTCCTTTTTAATTAGGATTGCTTTTGCTATTCAAGGCCTTTTATGATTCCATATAAACTTCATTTCTTTTCATTTCTTTGAAGAAGATTGTTGGTATTTTGATGGGGATTGTATTAAATTTATGTATCACTTTAGGTAGAACAACTTTCTATCTCCTTATGTCATGATGTAAGTCCTTTAATAATCTGCCTTGTTCTAATTGTCTACATCTCTCTCTCTATTTTCGTTAATTTAAATAGGTTCTCTTTTATACCTAAGCACAACCCAAGATTTAACCCTGTCTCACTCCCTCCAGGAACTGATTTGAAAATAACAGGGAAGAAAGGGACTTGGAACAACAGAAACCGTGATCCAGTTGAACACGTGCTTCGGAGTCCTGAGATGGGGCCTAGTGTGACTTCCTGGTATCTCAAACTCCATGAAGCTGAAATATCAGGAAGAGATCAGATTTATCTCCCAGTTGGTACAATATCCATGGAATCACCATGGTATCAAAAACAGCTAGCATTTTCTGGTACTATTTTCCCAAGCCCTGTCTTTAGGGCTTTATTTACAGGACCTCGCCTAGACCACATATAGATCCATGAGGTAAGGACTATTATTTTTTTTAGCTATTATTTTTTACTGAAGTATAAAACATAGGAAAGTACATGAAACACAAACAATCTGTGAACATACCTGGTATCAAACTGCCAACTCCTGGAGGAAGGAAGTAGCTTATGCATCTTTATGTCTCCACAGTACTTGGTACCAAATCTTGGCATCTAGTTAGTATTGCTAAGTAGCTAAGTAATAAGCTATTAGCTAGAAGAAAATAAATGGTTCCTTGTCTTAAAATAGCTTTTAGTACACTTTACCCCCACCCATGGAACTTTGACTAACACGGCTTGCCATCACTGAGGCTGGTGATTCTTGATGAGACCTGATTCATTAGCTGGATTTTTGACAATATAAATATTTTCACTGACCTTTAACTCCATGTTCTTGTCAAACGAGAACATGTTTGCCATCACAAAGCTAGACACTACACGATGTGTATCATTGATTTTCCTCTGAGATGACGTTTCTTACACAACATTTCCTCTCTCTAGGGCATATCACTGAATGGATTTTTTAAACCCACACATTCAACATTTTTACCTCAAAGAGAATAAAACTTATCATTAGAGGAACAGTAAATTTCTCTCACAGTGCATAAAGGGATAATAGTTACTAGGTTGACAACGAATCCATTAAGATTATGGATATCAATTACATTCACAGAACTTACAGAATTCTACAATACTCTCAAATTTACTATATTTTCACTGTCAGCAGAACCTTGTCTATATTCTATGCAATAAGAATACAAATAGTAAAAAGAAAACACTTTGAAACAATGCCTATTTATGTCTAGGACTATTATACTAAATTTCAACATCATTCTTTTCATTTGTACAGTTACTCATTCTTCCAACAAATGTTAATTGAGCACTCTGCTGGGCACTAGAGATGCAGAGATGAAAAATACGGTTCTTTCCTTTAACATTACAGTTCAGTGGGGTAGATAATTTAAGAAACTGGGAATTAAATGGATATAAAAAGAGCTATAGTATAGATACACACAGGGAACTCCAGAGACTTAGAAGGCAAGCAAAAAAGAAATAGGGGTAAGTAGAAAGAAGTTGTCAGTAAAGGCTTCTAAGAGGAGTAACTCTTGGATTTTGAATTTAGAGTAAAGAAAAAATAAGAGACAACTACTTTAAGAGGAGCATCTGTCAGGGTTCTTAGTCATAGCAACAGAATCAAGATTGATTAAGAAGGGAAAATTATTTAAATGATATTAGATAGTTCACAGACTTTTCTTAATGACTCAAAAACCAGGCTCAGAATCCACAGAACCATAAACTTCTGCAAAAATCATGCAAGAGACCCAGTCCAATGAGGATGCCGCTGAGGATGCTGGTATTGCCAGTGTCTCTGATGGTGCCTCAAAAGTTCAGTTTTGCTACAACTACTATCTTCATTTGCCAAAAAGTTCTCTATGTTCTTGCTTCTATGTGCCATTAATTCAAAATCTGCAGAGAGGCACGGAGCAGCAGAGCCTAGGTCACATGCTATACCTAATTGCAGAAAGAATCTAGCAAAGTAAATATCTTCCTGTTTTTGCTATCCATTGCTGCATAACAAACCACCCCCAGACCTAGTGGTGGTTAAAAATATCAACAACCATTATTATACCTCAAGTTTCTGTAGGTTGACTTGGGGTCAAGTTAAGTGGTGTCTGCAGGGTAGAAAATCTGAAGACTTACCTGCCTGGAATATCCAAAATGATTCACTCATGGGGCTGGCTGTTGGCTGGGAGTTCAGCGAGGGGAGGTCAGTTCTCCTCCATGGGACCTTTTCACACAGACTGGGCTTCCCTACCTGGTGCTTTCAAGGGAGTGGTCCATTTTCTATAGTGTCTCTTTTCCAAGAGGGGGCATCCCAAGCAGCAAAGTCAGGAGCTTCAGATCTCTTAAGGATCATCCTGAAAAGGTTACACAGCATTACTTCCACACATTCTGTTGATCAAATCAAATCGCAGGCTCACAGTGAAATTAACAGTTAAAAGTGTAGAGAAGGGGGCCTCCCTGGTGGCACAGGGGGTTAAGACTCAGCACTATGAAGCTATCCGCAGCCACTGCGGCACCAATTCGATCCCTGGCCAGGGAGGTGACCCACATGGCACAGCAACCTCTCCTGTCTCTCCCGCCACTCCCCTCAGCAGTGTATTTCAATACATCTGCCTGGTCTGTTCCCTACTTCATCTCTGGTGAATCCTCTCATCCCCCACATCTCTGACCTGTACCCCAGCTCTTGTATGAATAAATAAATCTTTTTTTTTAATGCAGAGAAGCAAAACATCTGCAACTCTCTTTAACTCCTCATAGTGGCACTTCCAGCTTGTATACTGAGAGGAAGATTTTGCTGCCCACCGAGACTCATAAGTTAAAGGTTTTCCCAAACATAGGAAAGGAGTTCAGACTCTGCATGCTTCCCCAAAGTAATAGTTGTCCACCATAAAAAGAAAGAAGAAGGGCATTCCGAGCACAGAAGATTAGAAGTCACAGGAGGGCTTCAGGGGATACTGCCAGTTAAATAGTGCACTACTCCTGATTATATAGTTCCTGCTGTGCTCTGCCTAACACTGCATTAGAACTGCTCCTTGTCGAGTAGAGTTGTAATTCTTCTGTATTTGTGCATATTAGTGGGTTTAAACTAATTACAATTGATTTGGAAGTTGCAGTCTTTTCTTGTTTTCTCCTTTCCACCTCTTAAAAGCCCCTTACAAGATCACTGTTTACAACATCTGCTCCACCATCAGAACTGTGTATTTGACAATGCATGCCTAGGGAATACAATAATTTGAAAATAAATGTAAAATAAATCAAGACCTCATCAATGAATTCAGGTAGCTTTTAATTATCTTTTCTTTAGCTTCCTAATATGAAAATATTCAAAATAGCAAAAAGGAGAAAAAATAGTGCAATAAACAGTAGGATATCCAAAACTTGGATTAAATCCAATAATTGCTAGCATTTCACCATACTTGCTTTATCCCTGTATGTATTTTTTTCCTGAACCATTTAAAAATAAATTACATACTTCCTGACATTTCAGTCATCTCCAAAAAGCTAGGACATTCTCATATGTATCCATACTTTTATTATTATGTCTTTAAAAATTAACAATAATTCCTGAAGAGCATTTAAAGCCAGTCCATATTCAGATCTCCTCAATTACTCCCCAAATGTCTTTATAACTGGTTTATTCAAATAAGGAACTCTGTATTACACTTGGCTTTATCTCTGTATTACACTTGGCTTTATTATATCAAGAACTCTGTATTACACTTGGCTTTATCTCTCTTAAATCTCTTTTAATCTAGAATACCCTTTGTGAGGAGACAAGTTACTTGTCTTGTAGCTATTTGTCAATGTCATGCACAATGTTGGTGAGATTGTTTCTGTGTAGCCCTGTTTAGCTTGTTCCTCCAGTATTTCCTGTAAACCGGAAGGTATATTTAGAGGCCTATTTAGATTCAGGTTAAATATATTTGGCAAGAATACTGTGTACTTCTGTGATCTGTGTCCCGCATCTGTGACCTGTGTGCTTCACATTGCACCACATTAGAAGGCTTACTGTGTCCAATTGCCTTTGTTTTTCAGTTTGGTGGAGGTGGGGGAGAGTGAAAATAATATATAACACTTGGATGAGGCAAAATAGTCTTATTTTGTCCTGAGGTCACCTCAGGACAAAGGTGAGGAAAGAAGTGATCGACAGTCCCCAGGGATGCTATATGCTTGATGGTATTAACAAAGGGAAGAAAAGACCCTGGCTAAGGTGTGAGGATAGGTCTTGCTCTCCTCAGAAAGGAGGAAGGTTCCAACATAGCTCCTTCACATTTCACTCCTGCCCTGTTCTGGGAAAATTCTGTCCTAATTTCCTAATAGGGAAATCAGTACAGCAACATCTACTTCACAGAGCTCTAAGAATTTAGGGTCTGGTGTACTTAATATGAGCCAGAGCATCAGAATTGTTTCTTCAGCCTAACACAATAACAGAGACCCAAAATAGGAGCAAGGAGTTCCATATTGAGGCTTTCCAGAAAGCCTGTGTGGCTCCTGGAGTGATTTTAGTTTTGGGGAAGCAGACTTTTGAAGAACACAGAGGACAAAATTAGCAGAGGTTGTACAGTAGCAGCTGACAGATTCAGGTGGTCTGGATCAGACTTCTTCAACCTCAGCACTACTGACATTTTGGGTTGAATAATTTTTCCATGAGGACCATCCTTTGCATTGCAGGGTGTGCAGGCACCCCTGTCCTTCCCCCACTAGATGCCTGTTGACTCCTTCTCCAGTTGTAACAACCAAAATTTCTTCCAGACATTGTCAAATGCCCCCAAGGATCACTGCTGAACAGGGAGCAGCTCCTGGCTCAGCAGTATTGATTTGGTTGGAGTTTTCAGGGGCCACAGGGAAGTTTCCATTGGTCCTCTTCTACTGGTTACTAAGTGACCTGAACAAAGACATAAAGAAGGGCTAGCCATGAGCGCCACAGGGACGTAATATGAAACATGTTAAAAACATAAGGAAATAGGGCCTCCCCGGGGGCGCAGCGGTTGAACGCTGGGTTGAGAAGCTGCCCACAGCCTCTGCGGCCCCGGTTCTGCGGCCCCGGTTCCATCCCTGGCTGTTCCCCGGCTACGGAGGAGGGTCCCATATGGCGCGCAGACCTCTCCTGCCTGCTCTCCTCAGCAGTGTACTTTGGTCCTTCTGCCTGCTCTGCTCCCTGCTCTGGCTCTGGTGAATTCTCTCACTCTCCCGCGCTTCTGACTGTACCCAGTGTTTATATAAATAAATAAAAATAAATCTTAAAAAAAAAGAATTTATTAAAAAAAATAAGGAAAGAAGTCATGAGTCACTGAAAAATAACAGTGGGAGAATTCTCCTTAAATTCTTTATAAGATAGGGTGTCCCCAGAGGCGCAAGGGGTTAAGATACAACCTATGAAGCTATCCACAGCCACTGTAGCACAAGTTCAATCCCCGGTCAGGGAGATACCGACATGGCACAGTAGACATCTCCTGTCTCACCTGCTGCTCCCTTCAGCATGTATTTCAGTCAGTCTGCCTGTTCTGTCCCCACTCTGTCTCTGGTGAATCCTCCACCCCCCACACCTCTGGCCTATACCCCAGTTCTTGTATGCATAAATGAATAAATCTCTAAAAAAAATTCTTTATAAGATCCTAGGCTCCAAAGGAACCTGAAATTTTTCAGCTTTCAGGGCATGAGAACAGTGCTTGTATAAACCATACCTCATTGAAATAGCACAGAGTTGAGAGCAGCTCACTGAACACCCTTGTAATGCAGGGTTGGTATTGAGGAGGGGCAAGGCCTGGTTAACTGGGCACACAAGTGCCTGGAGAAGTTCCCTTTGGTAGAACCAATCAGATACACTGAAACAAACACATAACTGAAGTATTTCCCAAGGATTCCAGAAGATCTGTTCATCTCTGAACTCTAGTTACTTTCATTGTCAATCCTATGCAGCTCAGTGTTTATTCTCCATTTTATGAAATCAAAAGTTTCAAGGTTCCAGTTGTCTCATATACATTGGTCTTGTCTCCTTCACTAGACTGTAAAGTCCTTTGCTTATGGAAAAGAACACAATACTGAGTACATAAAGGTGTTCAGGAAATTGTCAATTAATTGTGTTTTAATTTTAAGAGACAATTCTAAAAAATAATCAAGGAAAGGATAATTATAAAACCATTGATGAAGATAGTAAATAGCAAAGTCTCAAGAAAACTAGTAATGATTAAACATATTTTAAACTTTTTTTCTGGAAATGCTCAACCATGTATCAGGCAATGTCCTTGAAGATGGGAATATAGAAGTGAATAAGAGACAGAAATCTCTACCCTTGTGCAAGTATAAGTTGCATTAAACCACCTCGGTTACATTTCCTTGGACCCTACTACCACAAATAGTTGAAAACACATGTAATTTTTCACAGTAATACTCTAGTTCAGGATTATTCAAAACAAACATAATTGGAATTACATACATAATATAAAATATCCTAGTAGCTACATTTTTTAAGAAGTCAAAGGAAACAAATGAAATTGATTTAAATAATAGGCTTTAACACATCTAAAATGTTATTTTAACATGCAACCAATAGCCTTAAATTATTAATGAAATATTTGTATTTTTTTTTTTGTAATAGGTCTTCAAAATCCCACATTTCATGCTTATAGCACATCTCAATACAAACTATATACATTCTGAATGCTCAACAACCACAGGCAGGTAGTGGCTTCCATATTGGATAATGCAGCCCTGGTTATTTTTAATAGGCACATTTCATTCGTCAATCATTGCTGTGATGGTTTTTTTTTAATAAAGATTTATTTATTAATGCATACAAGAACTGGGGTACAGGCCAGAGGTGTGGGGGGTGGTGAGAGGATTCACCAGAGACAGAGTGGGGAGCAGAACAGGCAGAGTGACTGAAATACACTGCTGAGGGGAGCAGCTGGTAAGTCTGCTGCGCCATGTGGGTAACTCCCTGGCCAAGGATTGAACTCTTGCTGCAGTGGCTACGGACAGCTTCATGGGTTGTGTGTTTAACCCCTTGTGCCACCAGGGAGGTCCCCAGCTGCGGATATCTTCATAATGCTGTGCCTAACCACTTGCGTCACCAGGGTGACCCTGTGATGGTCATTTTAACATATTAATAAAGCCAACTAAAGAGGGGTCAAATTTAGGCATAATCTCTTCTCCTTCATCTTGGAAATGTTTCTGAGGTCTTCAACTTAAATGTTATGTTTGTGTGAATTCCAACCCTCAAGAGCCTATCTTTCAAAATTTGTAGTTGAAGAGGTCTATAATACCCTGACATATTAAATATTTGTCCAGAATGTACTAGTAGCACAGAAAACACAATAACACTAAATTGTAATTTTCATTATTTAGGCAATACACTTGATAAGCAAGTCCAAGAAAGATCTACAGGAATGATTAGGAATCAAAATCTCCGTTACTTATTGCACTTTCACCAAGTGTGACATGGTGAAGCACCCCACAAAATAGCCACAAAAACATTAGACACACAAAAATGTAATTGTATTCCTTTATAAAACAATTTTCTTTGTATACTTGTATTCCATATGATTAACATAATTTATATAATTATATAATAATGTGTATAACAATTTATATCTCACATGAATGTTTATCTTTAGTACAGCCAGACATACAGAAAACAAATGCATTTGGGTCCCAAATAATTTTGGATTCTTATGTGTATTGGTGAAAAAAAGTAGATTCTAACAAACAAAAATTACATGCATTAAAATGGAAGTTATTCCAAGAAACATGAAACTTGACTCCTAGTACCTAGTTCTCTACAAAGTAACTGGATTACTGAGGGCATGTTATCCCTTAATATTAGGACATCATTAATCTTAAATGTTAAATTGGAGGGGGAGGTGAGGGAAAGACTGCTTTAGGACTAGATGGTTTCTAAAGTTGCTGAAACTTTTTCAGAAAATTTTCAGCAGCTCAAAACCCATAAACCCAATAATTTAGATCATAGTAAAGACTTGCCACACTTATCAACCATGCTTATTGTGAGGAGGGCAGAAACTCCACTAGAAAATAATTCAAACATGAAGAAAATGGGGAAAGGGTATTAAATGATAAAATGAGGAAAGTTGTCTTTACCTATGTGAAAACTGAAAGACTATAATATTACTGTTTCTATAGTAAGACTACTAAATGATGCGGGGGAAAGAATGTGAATTAGGAGGCCATGCTTCTAATTCCATCTCTAACTTTTTAATCTTATGCAAATCTCAAAATCTATGGTCACATCTTCTATAATATAGCATTAATTAGTTCTAAGGAGGACTGTGAGAAAATCAGTAGGAATAAGATATTTAAAGCACTTTGAAGCATAGTGAAAATTTAAGAGGATATTAGCATTGGCATAATACATCAAGAACAATCTCTAGGATGCTGTTCATAATTCATGATTTTGAACATGGAAAAATAATTATTTAAGCATAAAAAAATACAGTACATATCAGAGAATTATATAACAAATATCCACGAATGCTCTACCTAGAGTTAAATGTAAATGGTTTGATCAAAATCTCAAGTTATATACTTAAATATATATAATTTTGATTTGTCAATTATAATTCAATAAAGATGAAGAAAAATGTAAACAGTTATATTTGGTTCATTTTTTTAAAGATATAAAGCATTGCACCTGGTGTCAGGTATTCTCTGACCCATTCCATATCCAGCTCCTAATTAATTTGTTGCACATCAATCCAGTCCACATTTTTACACTTTACTAAGAAAATATATATCCATAAATAATGAAGTATTGATTTATTTTTTAAATCATATACATTGTAAGATTCATATTGTATTTTTCGCATTCTGAAACTCTTCACTTTTCATTGTTTTTATACCTATAGGTCTATTTTATATAAGTGCTAAGTAGTAATCCAGCTACGAATATATCACAATCTATCCACTAAATCATAGGAAAATATTTAGATATGGAAAAAAAATCACCTGATATAGGACTTCTTTTTTTTTTTTTTTAAGATTTATTTATTTATTTATATAAGCACTGGGTACAGTCAGAAGCGCTGGAGGGTGAGAGAATTCACCAGAGCCAGAGCAGGGAACAGAACAGACAGACTGACGAAATACATTGCTGAGGGGAGCAGCGGGCAGCAGGAGAGGTCTGTGCGCCATGTGGGACCTTCGCTGCCGGGGATCCAATGGGTGCTGCAGAGGCTGAGGGCAGCTTCGCAGCCCAGCGCTCAACCGCTGCGCCATCAGGGGAGGCCCAGTGATATAGGACTTCTTAAGCTGTAATTCATGGGCCCTCTTCCAGAAATGAGTTTTAGGAGGTCTAAAAAATTTGTGCATCTGTGGGATGAGCATTTTCCATTACAAGGATCAAAGCTTTGACCATATTCTCAAAGAGGTATATGTGCTAAATAGTTACCTATCCTAAGAGAGAGGAGAACTGTGGTCTAGTGCTCTCATTTGACATATAAAACTGGGGTGGAGAGCTTCACTAATTTATACAAAATCATAGTGATAATAGAGCCATTTACAGATCTAGGTCTATGTATATTGCTTTATCAGAATACCACATAATTGGGGTTTTGTGCTTGCTTGTTTGATTTTTATACATATGAGTTAAATTTCTTTCAACTTTCAGTGTATAAAGTACAGTTGCTGCTAAGGAGTTAACAAGATTGGTACATTTTAATTGCTGTGGAAAATAATATGACATGATTGCTGTGGAAAATAATATGACATGATTGCTGTGGAAAATAATATGAAATAATGAAGTGCCAATAAAACATTGATAGCCTCTGGTATGTAATTTTTTACAGTGAGAAACAATTTCTAAAACTGGACAGCACAACATGCACAAGATATTCTCCAAAGGACAAGTAGTGGAAAATATTCACTAATAATTGTTAAATCATGGTATGGCCACGTCTTGACTACCATGTAAAAAATTAAAGTTTTATAAAATGTTAAGTGATAGGAGGAAATGCTAACAACACAATATTAGTTGCAAATGGGCTACAACTACAAGTTCTACTTATGATTACAACTTCATAAAAAAGTCTACACAGGAAAAAAAAAAACTAGATAACTGATAATTTCTTTTTTCTCTTTTTGAAACCAAATCCTAGGTAATGCAGTTATGGTCATAAATTTTACAAAAATAAATAAAAACAGTACAGTTTTGCAATTCATTCATACGCAGTCAATTTTAATAAGTATCCAACTTAATACGTTATCATCTTAAAATATTTCAAAGATAAAGATTTTTCTTTTGAAATATAATTTTCTAAGCATTGGAATATTATCTTCAGAATTATGTGTAAGATTACCTACCAATCACAGGTTGGTTAATTGCATCCACAAGACCACTGAGGCCAAACAGCTACTCAAATTCCATATACAAACTTGGATGCAAATTTCTAAATTTTTCTTAAGTGAATAGAATTAGCTTCTGCATTTTCCTGACAAAATCATTTTGTAACCGTGTTATGTATGAAATCAGAGAGGTGTTTTCCCAAAAGAAGGCTTTTCTTTTTAATGTTTTGATGTTTACATTATTTCAGTATAAACAATTTTTTGGTGTAGGGTCCGCTTTATGGCTTTGTCATATGTCCTTCTAATTTTGATATTTCTGTCTAGTAGAGCCATCAAATTAAAACAAGCATATGTTCGTCTAAAATCAGTTCATTTCCCGTTTCTCTGCACGCAAAATATATTTTTGCTTCTTTCCTTCTTGGCCAATAAACATTTATGGTGACATTTATATTCAAGTTGGCACGCGAGCTGAACCAGCAGGGGGCGAAACACAATAGGAATACATTTGACAAGCTGTATATAGATTTTCCTTCCTTTAGTGACTGAGCAATGACAACAACAAAACAGTACCACAAAGCAATCCGTACTCCAATTTAAAGTGATGCAGTCTCCCTACATCTTACAGCAATTGAGTTGTAACGAAACAAATGCGGATCTATTTTAGCTCTCCAAGTTAATTTGTCTAGGACATTGCAGAGGAGGGATAAACCGTGATGAACTGCTTTTGTCCCTATCTTTCCCCTGATTTGCATAATTCCTCCACTCAAAGGGATGGACACTTCTCTGTGACTGACAGGCTGTCTTCAATTTTGGTGTCTTTGCGAGGCTGCTCTGTTTTGGAACTATTACTCAAATTACCTGTGCAGGTTGGGGAAATGTGAGCCGAAAGACTACCTAGCAGGACTCATCATTTGCAGGGTACGACCCCCGGGTTCATCATCCCGGAATGTAATAATCCTCGTATCTGTGTAGTCTGATTTTTACAGTGGCTGGTGCTCTAACAGATATGCATAACAAAGGAGGGGGAAAGGTTATAAAACGCAAATTAATCAACTGCTCAGGGCTGATAGAAAAAAAATTCTAAGAAATGCAGAAATTGATTTGATTCCTTCAGTCTCACCGAATGCTCGCCTACTGTCTGGGGGGGGGGGGGAATCAAACACCGTCTCCATTCGTTAGCAAAATCCCCAATTTTTTGTTGTTGGTCTCCAAGACGACTTGTCAGTTTGGCGACTGCTCTCTCTCTTACTTCCCATCTTAAGTTAGATCCATGACAATCTCTTTATTATTTGTTAAATATCATCTTTCCCGTCTGTCAGTTTAAATTAAAAAGAGAGAGACAGACTGTGAATGAAAAAGTCGTTTTGGGGGCCAAAGGACAAGCTAATTAAGTGCTACCCAGTAGGTTTTTGGTGAAGATAGATTCTGTATTTGCAAACCTTTGCGATTTTATTTGGAGAGAGACCCAGAGCGGGCTTCAGTTAAACGTTAATGTTAACTGACCTAGAAGCGCCTGTCCCCAGCCCGGAGCGCTGGCTCAGCAGGCGGCGGAGTGCGGGAGGAACCCTCTTTCCCCTCCCCCTAGTTCCTGGACTCGCAGGGAAGTAAAAGAAAAGGGTAGCTTGCCCGCGTCCAAAATGGCGGCCGGCGCGCTGCGCGTCGGCGCCTGCGCAGGGTTAGCATTCTGTGACACTGACTCCCCTGGAGTGTCCTTCCCCCCCCCCGCCCCCAGCCTCCAGCACCCACCAAAACCCGGCCCCGACCTAGCCACCTGCGCCCGGAAGTGACGTTTCGTGACAGCGGTTCTCCCGCTGCATGATGGGAGAGTGTGTGGAGTGGGCGGGGGGTCTCCGCGGAGGAGGTGGAGGCGGCGGCGGAAGAGGGCGGAGGGTAGTGGAATGGGGGTCCCGCGGCAGCGCTGAAAGTCCGGGTGGGCGTCCATGGCGCTGCTTCGCTGACAGGACCGTGAGCAGCCTGCCTTCCGCTCGCACCAGCTCCGCGTCGGAATAGCCGGTCCTTCCCCGGGGAGCCAGTTCCTCCCCGGCCCCTGAGCCATGCCCATCGCGGCCGCCCCGGACGAGCCAGGTAAGCGCCGCCGCTGCGCTCCCCCAGCCGCCGGGGGAAGGGTCCGGGGACCCGGCCGGCGCCGGCGGGAGCCTCGCCTGCCCGGGGACACCTGCCAGCCGCGGAGCGCAGGGCTGCGGGGACGCCGCCGGCTGTGCGGGCCTGCGGGCTCCGGCTCGGGCTCTGCCCTCTTCCGCGGCGGGTGCGGGGACGCCGGCGGCGCCCGAGGCGCACGGCCCCCTCCTCGCCAGCCCGGGCACCGGCCGGGGACGTGTGTCCCATCGCCGCGTCCCCGGCCGCCGCCCGCCTGCCCGGCCCGTCGGCTCCACCTGCCCAGACTCGGCGCCGCCGCTCCCTTCGGGAGCTGTTGAGAAGTTTGGGGCTTTGCTAAGGCTTTGCTCGGGCTTCCTCTTTCTCCCTTCCCCCTCCCTCGTGACAGGTGTAAACACTGCCTGCTTCGCCCAGGCCGGAGGCCGGCCACGTTCGGAGTGGGCTGCTTCAAGGGTCTCTGAAGCAAGCGGATTTTGAACCCTCCAACAGGCAGAGGAGACGGCCCCAAAGCTCTTGGCATCCCTTCCTGCGAGGACCTTTTCGGCTCTCTTCTTGCACTCCACAAGAAATAATCTGCGTCTCCTCCCCAGATTAGGTTCGAAAAGTTGGACCATTATTCTTTAAACGCCGGTTTTGGCAGGTGCAGCGTCTTGCTTGGCAGAGGACAGAGTGTAGAGTGGTTGGTGGTAGGTTCCTTTTTTCCATTAGGAAAGTAGTGAGAATGGCTAGGTTTTTCTCTTGCTGGATAATGCAATTTATGGCTTGATTTCCCACTGAATTGGGGCAGAAGGAAGGACTAACGCATGTCTAAATTTATTTTACTGGGGGTGCAAGGGGAGGCAATGAAAAAAAGCAGTGGTTCCGTTTCAGAGTTCTCACTTTAAAATAAGAAAAGTAGAACTTTACTTTTCGACTTTTCCTTATCTTCCCTTTCACTGGCAACATTCCTGTACTTCCAATTTGGGGTGTGGTTTTTATGGGGTTTCTTTTTTCTTTTCTTTTTTTTTTTTTGGTGGTGGGTATACAGTTTAATCCTTGATGTTATTTAGTTGTTGCTTTTAAATTAACCTTTTAGGCATAAAAATGTATGTTAAACTCTAGGGGAAACAATATTATGTTGATATAATTTGCACAGTTTACTACATGTTACATGCTTTGCTGACTTAAATGTTGACTTTTGTAGTAGTCATTTTTAACTCTTTGAGAGGTATATGTATTTAAACAAAGTATGGTAGTCTTCTAAATATTGTCCATGGAGATATTTCACATGAAATAAAAGATACATCCTATGTAAAACATCTATCCCAAGTACTCGTTATATCTAATTCCTGCTTATGTATTAGATATATTAATTGATCTTCAGAACATAGGTATACATTTAAATCTTTAAAAGCTCTTGAAAGAAATTCAGTAGAATTCACATAAAACATAGAACATTTAAATTTCTGGTTTTTGATCAGTTGACCTAGAGACTTATTAAAATGATCCCATAGCCAAGCAGAGATAGTGTCCATATTTGCATTGATAAATTTTTCAGAAGCCAGTTGTCTTTATCTTGTAATCTGTGTGAATTCTATTATAAAATATTTTGAATTTTAATTGTTCTACTTAGAGTTAGCGAAAAGCTAGTTTAAAAAACTAGTGAAATTTGAGTATCAAATAATGCTTTCTATTGTGTGAAATCTGCAGTGCCTCCCTTAACAGTCTGAGAAATCTTTGAATAGCAGCTCATTGAGGGATGATCTCCTTTCTCCCAACTCTGTCCCCCAAAATTCATTAAAGGATACCAGTTAAGTATTGGGGCATTTTAAGCAGTCATAAATTATCTAAATCAAATGTTTATAGTCTCATTTAATGATCCCTACAATTTGTAAACTGAAAATAAAGACTTTTTTCCTCCTCTCTAGCACTTTCAATTCCTCTATAAGTAGCATGGTGAAACTTCCCAGCCTGAACTTCATGAGTATGTCTAGTTTTTACACAGTTTTGAAAATATCTGTTACTGTGTAGATTATATACATCATTATGTACTCTCTTCTATGATCATATACACACACACCCACTCTCAGGTTCTTTTACAACTTTATATGATAATTATTAACACTGATACAAAGTACTTCCTGTGAGTGACATACTTTACTGAATGATTTATATACAGTATATATTAGCTCATTGAATCCTCACAGCATTCCTGTAAACTATTAGCCACAGTTTTCAGAGAGGAAGCTGAGGCACAGAGATGTTAATAACTTTCCTAAGGTGAAACAGCTGGTAAGTGATAGAATATAATATACTATTTATACAGCTTTAAAACATGAAAAACTATATATTTTCTGGAAATCATAGAATATGTAGCAAAAGTGTGGAAACATGCATGGGAATGGTGAACACCAAATCAGAATAAAAGTCACCCCTGGAGAACTAGCAGGACCTGGAGATTTCCAATTATAACTTTACTGTCATTGAAATAAATCTGAAGCAGATTTGGTACAAATTAAGATTCAGCACAGCTAGGTATTGGGTATTTGATCATATGTTACATTTGCCCCCTAATTTTTTTTTCAAGATTTATTTATTTATTTATACAAGCACTGGGTACAGTCAAAAGCATGGGAGGGTAAGAAAATTCACCAGAGCCAGAGTGGAGAACAGAACAGACAGACTGACGAAATACACTGCTGAGGGGAGCAGCAGGCGGCAGGAGAGGTCTGCGCGCCATGTGGGACCCTCGCCCAGCGGCCGGGGATGGAACCGGCGCTGCAGAGGCTGCAGGCAGCTTCACAACCCAGCGCTCAACCGCTGCGCCACCGGGGAGGCCCTGCCCCTAAATTTTATTCTGTGCTTGAAATCATATTAAAATAAAAAGGTTAGGTTTTTCCCATGTGAAAGCACATCTAAAGTATCACTCTTTCAGCATTATGTGTTTAAAATGAGGACAGGGCCTCCCCTGGTGGCGCAGCAGTTGAGTGCTGGGCTGCGAAGCTGCCCGCAGCCTCTGCAGCGCCGCCGGTTCCATCCCCTGCCGCTGGCGAGGGTCCCACATGGTGCGCAGACCTCTCCTGCCGCGCCCGCTGCTCCCCTCAACAGTGTATTTCGTCAGTCTGCTTGTTCTGCTCCCTGCTCTGGCTCTGGTGAATTCTCTCACCCTCCTTCCGTGCTTCTGACTGTACCCACTGCTTGTATAAATAAATAAATAAATCTTTAAAAAAAAATGAGGACAGGGGAGGAGTTAGTGTTGTTTTGTGTTGCTTTCCTTTTAAAATACAAGGAGGTTCTAACTTTAAAATATGTAAGAATTCTTAGGGGCCTCCCCTGGTGGCACAGCGGTTGAGCGCTGGGCTGCGAGGCTGCCCGTAGCCTCTGCAGCGCCAGTTTGTTCCCCAGCCGCCGGCAAGGGTCCCACAAAAAAATAAAAAATAAAAAAATAAAATGAAATATGTAAGAATTCTTGTCCTTCCCAACTAATTGCTGCCAACCATCTCAGTACCCTTGTATCATACTCATAAAATCTATTTCTGGCCTTATGCTAGGATAGGGACTCATGGGTTTGAATTTTGCCTACTCCCTGGGAAAGTGAAAGGTCCAAAATTACACAGTGGAAAGGAAGCAGCGAGGTGGAAGTCATTGCTTATTAGATGGGAGGAAATCAAAAGACAAGAAGAAGAAATTTCACACTCCATCCTATCATTCCTCAGTCATGACCACCCTGATTCCAAATAACTAAAGTAAACCTTGTAAAGATAAATTGCCAATAAATTAAAACTTGTCAGTGTGCTCAAAGCTTAATTTACAAACACTATTTTGGTTAATAGTTTCCAGAGGAAAATTAAGTAGTAAATCAAATTATTTATATAAATACTTGCAATATGTCATAAATGATTTCGTCTAAATATCTGCTGACACCATGGTATTCACTTCCTTTCATTTATACAGCAACTATTTATCGATACTTACTATATGTCAGGCCCTGTTCTAAGTGTTGGAGATACTGAAATGAACAAGCCAAATTGGCCCTCATAGAGCTTTAGTTTCATGGATGTGTATGTGCATTTGCATGCGTGTTAGTCAAATATAAAGATGGCAGATGATATTCAGTTTCATAGAGGAAAAATAAAGTCAGTTTTGGGGATTAGGAATATGGACATTTTTAGTTTGATCCTGGAGTGGGAGGTTGGTGTTTTATATAGGATGGGCTCAGAGATGGTTTTAGAACCTGAAGAAGGTGAAAAAAGTGAGGGGAAGAAAGGTGGAAGCAAAAGTATGCCCACACTCTACTAGGAAGATAGTAGGTATGGTCAGAGTTAGAGAGCAAGGGCTGTGTTGTAGAGCTTTGTAGAAATTCTAATGACTTTGGCTTTTTACTGTGTGAGATAGGAGGCCATTCTAGGGTTTTGAGTAGAAATGTGACATAATTTGAGCTTTAAAGGATCTGGCTGGCTGCTATACAGAAAAGAGAACTGCAGAAGTACAAGGGTGGAAATAGGAAGAATCCATTAGGGGGTAGTTACAGTGATATAGCTAAGAGAAAGCAGTGACTTTGAACCAACATAAATATATATAAATATACGTCCTACATTTTAACCAAACTGTGTTATATGACTTACTTCTCCTTGACAGTTACCCCATGCTTTGTCTTCAATGCCTGTCATATTCTGTATCAACTAGATGCTTCCCATTTCAAATTCTTTCTCCTTCTGAAGGCTTTTCCTCATTTTTACCATTCTTTCTGTTCCTAATTGGGATCTTTTACGTATAGTCTTATAGATCCTTAGTAGTCTTACAGTCTTATAGATCCTCAATTGGGATCTTTTTCTTAATAGTCGTGTTTTACTTCATTTGATGTTTATAATCTATCTTGCAATAATTACTTTTACTATTTTCTTGTTTTGATTCCCTAATTGTGAGTTTCTTTAAGGCTATGACTCTCTTTTCTCACTTCTGCCAGTTATATAGACCCTAGCACAGTTTTATATGTAGTAGATGCTCAATAAGAAGTGTTTTTATTTTTTAATTTTTAAAAAGTCTTTTATTACAGACTTGTGTAGGCTACTTTGTTTTAGTCAACCACATTACCATTTCAGAAAATTTTCATCTAAACTTATATTCAAGGCCATATTCAAATTCTTCCCCCATTATCCCAGATATATACTTTTACAGCTGATTTGCCCAAGTCAGCCTCCACCCCATGTTACATTCTAGCTGAACTCATGAAAGGATACTTACTGTAGAGAGATTGGAAGATGTGGGAAAGTGTAAAGAGAACTGGTATACATACCCCTTGATGGCAGGAGCCCATCTGTTTTAATGCCTGACACAGAGTAGCACTCAATAAATGTTTATTAAAAATAATACAAGAAAAATATATATCACTGTCCATTACATCACAACGAGATAACTGTTAACATTTTGGTTTTCCTTCAGTTCCCTCATGGCCCCCCCATTTCCTGCCCCACATATGTGAGAGAACCACTTTGCTTACTATTGTATTTTCTCATGTTATTGAATGTTCTTTAAAATATGATTTTTAATGACTGTGTAGAATGCCCTCCCATCAGTTTCAGGTTATTTCTGCTATTTACCTTAGATTGCTTGGGTTTTCACTTATCATAAAAAGGCAACTTGGTAAACTAGTTTGTACTTAAATCTTTGACTTTGGTTATTTCCATCAGACTGAGTCTTAGAAGGGGGTTACTAAATCAAGTGGAAGGTCAATTGCTCTCTAAGAGATTATAATAAGATCACTCCTACCATAAATGATTGAGAGTGCTCATCTTCCTGTAATCTCCTCAGATGATTAGTAAATATGTAAATTTTAAATCGTTTATTTTTTTATTTTGGATTTAGACTTTTCAGCAGTATGGAATGTTTGCATAGTTTACAGGTTTTTTTGAAGACTTTAATAAAAATGAGAAGTATCTTTATCTGATAGGAAGTTAAAATTGCTTAATATCATGCTCTTTTAATAATCCCTGGTGGCGCAAGAGGTTAAGACTCAGCACTATGAAGCTATCAGCAGCGAGAAAATTTTAGTATGTTTTGAAGCCTATATGAAGTGAAAGGAGTTAAATCAAATAAGTCACTTCTTTTTGACATATGTATAATTGAGTAGATAATCTTACACAATGTTTATGTGATCACTTGCAAACATTTTTTCCTGCAGCAGAAAACTGGGTTTCTCTAGTTCTCAAATGAGCTGAAAACAGTTATGAACAGGTATTGGTATTTTTGCTACATCAATTAAAGGATGGATAAACTATGTAAATGAGTTTCACAATATTGAAATGGTATTTTAAAACCCATTTCTGATTTTTTTTAACAAAGTAACTTAAAATAAAAACTGGGTAACTTCTGCAGTATGATAAAACATATACTTCATACCAAAAATCAGTATCTTAAGGGGAATACTAGATCCATACTGTCACTACTAATAGACTTGGTATTTGGAGGCATTAGCTAGCACAGTAAGATGTAGAATTGGAGAGGAACAGGTCAGACCACCCCAATTTGTTTATCATGTGATTGTGTACTATACAAGGACCAAAAACTTTCATTTATAATAACAGTGCTCACCATTTAGAAAATGAAGTGATGACCTCATTTACATACTCAAAAAAAGTAAAATGCTTAACAATAAACTCAACAAGTATGAAATCCTTGTATTGCTGACAGATTTGATTTTTTTCTTGAATAAAAATAACAGTTCTGGTTTTAGATAACAGATCACTCCTTAGCCACATCTTCTTATTCTTTAAATGTTAATTTAAATGATACTTTTCGAAGCAAGACTTTCAAGAGTAGGATCTTTAATATTTGCGTTCATCTTAATGAAGCAACAGTTTTTTAAATGGATGTGAGAGTTTCTGCCTCACCCACCCTCCCAATTGGGTGTTTTGTTGTTGTTGCTTTCTTCTTAGCCATTTCTTTTAATTTTGTGGATGTGAAAATAGTAACCTAGAGTATTTGAGACATAATACATATTTCTGCTACAGTGACACTTGGATTTTGAAGCATTAATTTTCTTAAGGCTTTTGCTTAGTAGCTTTTTTTCTTTTAAGTAATGAACCTGTCAGTAAGAGATAGTTTAACTCTTTTTTATACTAATTTTTTGTTTTGGTATAGAAGAACTAGGGTGTATGCCAGAGGTTTTGCCAGGTGGGAGGATTTACCAGAGACAGTGGGAAGCAGAGCAGGCAGATTTGCTGAAGTACACTGTTGAAGGAAGCATTGGGTGAGACAGGAGAGGTCTGCTGCACAATGTGGGTAAGCTCCCTGACTATAGCAGTGATAACGCTGAGAATTAACCCCGAGGCCACCAAGGAGGCCCCCAAGTTTCTTTTTTAAAGATTTATTTATTTATACATACAAACACTGGGTACAGTCAGAAGCGTGGGAGGGTGAGAGAATTCACCAGAGCCAGAGCGGGGAGCAGAGCAGGCAGAAGGACCAAAGTACACTGCTGAGGGGAGCAGCGGGCGGCAGGAGAAGTCTGTGCACAGGACCCTCCTCTGGTGGCCGGGGAGCAGCCAGGGATCGAACCGGCGCTGCAGAAGCTGCGGGCAGCTTCGCAACCCAGCCCTCAACCACTGTGCCACCAGGGAGGCCCATCCCCTAAGTATTTTTAATAGCATCTTTATTCCTAAAGAAAAAACCATAACAAGAATGCAGGTATCAGATTGAAATTTTCTCGTACCTGAACTCAAACAATGTTTGAATATTCATTACTTTTTGCTTATAATAAAAAATCACCTCTTACGCCTTCCTTGTTTCAGACTCATTCCTCTATGTTATAATGAGCCAGCAGATGAAATCTAGGCTCACTGGGTTTCAGAAGTTTATTTGAAGTGCAATGCAAATGTTACATGTAACTGAAAAGTTCAGAATATAATCAGTTTACCAGTGACTTTGGTTTCTAGAAGTAGAGAAAAATATGTATTGTTGATGCTGCTTATATATTTATTTCTTAATGTTCAACTACAATGGAAACTGATTAACTTTTATACATTTTCCCCAAGAATTCTATAATATACTTTACTACATTAGTATAACTGAAGCTTCAAAAAGGGATAAAAAGATTGTTTCATGAACTGTCTTGTTAGAAGTAGTAATTAAATATTTCTGAAAGGGAATTCCCCAAATCTAAAACTGCTGAAATAGTTATTACTTAATCTGCTTCAAGGATTATTACAGTAATTCAGATTTTATACTGTTTCACTGATTTGCCTATATCACTGTGTGTAGCAGTGAAGTTTAGAGACACTGTGTCATCCCCAGAGTTATAAAGACCAATAATATTCTTATCCTCTAGAGCTTAACACTGCTTTTCAACTTTAGTTAACCGTCAGATTCATTTTTTTAATATTTTTTTAAATGCAGATATTTAGATTCATTTATTTAAAAAATATATTAAGAGAAATATAAAGCTTAACAAGAAAACATCAGTTTATAGTCTACTTGAGGAGGAAAACAAACATTTGATTTACTTTGCTAAATGTGGTAAAGGAGGTAGATATAAAGAATGATTAATTCAGTTAGGCAGCAAACTGACAACGAAAAGAATATTGGCTTTAATGTTAGAGTTCTACTTTGCATATTTTGTGGGACCTTGTGCATATTTCACCTTTCTGCATCTGTTCCTTCATCTATAAAGTGGGTGTTTGAAATTAAGTAATATGTGAATAAGCACTTTACATAGTACCTATTAAATAGTAACTTGAGAAATATTGGTAATCAGACTTCTCAGAAAACCTCATAAGAATAGGAAATTAGAAAATAGGGTATACAGGGCCTCCCTGGTGGCTCAGCGGTTGAGCGCTGGGTTGCGAAGCTGCCCGCAGCCTCTGCGACGCCGGTTTGATCCCCGGCTGCTCCCTGGCCACCAGAGGAGGGTCCCACATGGCCCACAGACCTCTCCTGTCGCCCACTGCTCCCCTCAGCAGTGTACTTCAGTCCTTCTGCCTGCTCTGCTCCCCGCTATGGCTCTGGTGAATTCTCTCACCCACCCGCACTTCTAACTGTACCCAGTGCATGTATAAACAAAAACAAACAAACAAACAAATAAATAAATAAAACATGCCTCTATAAAAAAAAAAAAGAAAATAGGGCATACATAACACAATTTAGAGGTAACGGAATTAGTGGTACCTCTGGTAATTTAAGGGTACCAATGGAGGAATCAGGGGGGAGTTTGTCTGACTGGAGCAAAGGGATTATCTTTAGCCTTGTCAGCCAAGATAAGAATTTTCAGGTACACTGCAGTAATCCTGGCCAAAAATTAGGCCCTGAAATATGGTATTAGTTGTGGAATGTTAAAACAAATATAGTAATAAATGTTAAGGATTTAATTTGTGGGGAGGGAGTGGCATTGGAGGAACAATTAGGGATAACAATCAGATTTTTGGATTTAGAGTTGGAAGGTGGATGAAATCTCTCAGAGATAATATAAGGGGGGCCAAGGCCTAAGGAAAACAGGCACTCATGAAGCAAGCAGAAGAAACAGATCTATTGAAGGAAGAGAAAGAAATGACAATATCAGGAGAAAATCAAGAAAACCATCTTTCAGAAATGTTTTCTCACATGCAAATGTATTTTAGACACTTTTCCCTATTAGTAATAAGACTTTGTCTTTTTTTAGTGGGTGTACTATTCCTTATTGGTATATATTTAAGTGTTTTAGCTGCTTTAAAAAAAAAACGCAGGGTTAATAATTTTTTAAGATTTATTTATACAAGCAAGAACTGGGGTGTAGGCCAGAGGTGTGTGTGGAGAGGGGGTGGGGGGGTGAGAGGATTCACCAGAGACAGAGTGGAGAACAGAACAGGCAGACCTACTGAAAAACACTGCTGAGGGGAGTAGTGGGTGAAACAAGAGAGGTCTGCTGCCCCAAATGGGTTTGCTTATTGATGGGGGCGGGGGAGAAGGGAGGGGATCAAACGTTGGCCACAGTGGCTGGCCATAACTTTAACCCTTGCACCACCAGGAGGCCCCAGGGTTAATATTTTTTTGTGGAATTATGTTTGCATACTGTTATGAATGCATCTGTAGACTACATTCTTACAAATGGATTTGCGTAGTCAAAAGAATATGCATTAAAATTTTCATATATTACTAGATTGTCTGGGGTATATGTGCTAATATACACTCCCACCAGTAGTAGCTTAAAATTTATTCTTTTTTTTTTAATTTTTTTTAAAAATTTATTTTTATTTGTACAAGAGCTGGGGTACAGGCAGGAGTCATGAGAGGGTGAGAGGATTCACCAGAGACAGAGCGGGGCGCAGAACAGGCAGACGGACCGAAGCAGTGGGCAAGACAGGAGAGGTCTGCCTCGCCATGTGGGATTCTCCCTGGCCAGCTGGGAATCGAACCAGCGCTGCCAAGGTTGCGGGCAGCCTCACAGCGCAGCACTCAACCTGCTGCACCACCGAGGAGGCCCTTAAAATTTATTCTTAAAGGGCTTGCTTCCTAGGTTGAGAGTCGTAGGAATTTGAAAAATAGTATTTTAAAATTTATTTTATGAAAAGTTAAACCCAGTGCATGTATAAACAAAGAAACAAACAAATAAATAAATAAAACATGCCTCTATAAAAAATAAATAAATAAAATTTAAAAAAAAAGTTAAAGAGAAAGGGAATGCTTTCATTTTTATCAGATTACTTGGTTCATTCAATAATGTAATTTAAGAATGCATTTTGTCCTTGTTAACGCCAAATCAAGGAGGAATCTTTGATTAAAAAAAAAATTCCCTGTTCCCTTTTATAAATGCTGGAAGCAATAATCTGGTTTAGAGAAAGTAGCTCTGAAGGAAAGAGAATGATAGTAGTATTGTGAGGTAGATTAAACCTTGAACAGAACTGGCACCTGCAAACAGTTCTTGAATTGTTGTTGATGTACTGACATTACCAACACAAATTCTGTGCTAAGACTTTGTACAGAAATATTTTGAAAAAAAATTTTGCTTCTTGTAGCAAACTTTAAGCTATGACTCCATTACTATAAAATGAGTTATTCTTGTAAAACATTGTTGAAGAGTTGTTTTAGAAAATATCCAAAGCAGAAATATTGCAGAAGCTTTAAGTTGCACTTCTTACATAATTTAAAAATTTAAAAATATGAACAAATTTCACAGCTTGGGTTTTTTTTTCCCTTAAATTAACTAATGCTGTTCACAGTATATAAATGTAGCAGTCACTATCTCTTTTGGTGATACTGGGGGGAAATTTTTAGTTTCAGTCATTGTCTCTAAATTTTTCAGTAGCCCTTTTCTCGTATTTTTTTGTATTCTGGATTATGATCAATTTCTGGTTCGTAAAATCAATCTAGGAAGTCATGACCAGTTTATAAGAAAAAATGAAACAGAACTAATAATACCAAGAGTACACAGAAAGTAAGGAAATAGTGTACATTTAAACAATGCATACATTGGGTCATTTTGCAAAATGTATTTTTTCTGTGGATTACAGAGGGGGAAGGTTTGAAAACGTCTGTTTTATATGGCAATCTAGCAAATTTCTAACCAAAGATATATAGTACATTGCAAATAATAAATCTTATAGTTTTCTTTTTTTTCCCTTCTTTCCTTTAGCCTTTCTACCTCTTAGGAGAAAGTAAAACTTTAAACCAACACCACCACTATTAAAAGGACAACCAACTAGAATTCTGTTTGCCATGAGAATTCCTTCCATAGTTTCCATGAAGTTATCAGTACAGGTACACCTGCTGTGGCATTATTTGTATATATCCTTACCCCCTGACACTCAGCCTCATGAACACTCTTTTGGTATGTGTTTATAATTGACTCTTCAGATATACACAGCTTTTATTTTATGATAATTCCTCCCCAAGAATGTCATTTAATGTAATCATGGGTAATTTTTGCCTGTTCTAAAGCCTAGATTGTTTTCTGTTTGCCTTCTGTCACTTTGTATCTCTACGATATCTTTTTATCAGCTGATGGATGGCTAGGTAACAAATTTAAGTAAAATTAATAGCATTTAGCAAAAGACATAATTTGTAGGATAAATCTGTGGGATAAATCATTATATAAGTCATATATTAAGTACAGACTTAGGAGTTTAAGATTATCTAGGACATGTCTGCTTCCTTTTTCATTAATTCACATAGCTGAATTCTAACTGCATGTGGTTGCAGCTTTGTAACCTTTACTAGATGCTTTTTTCTCTAAAAGGTAAGCTTTCATAGGTAGTGTTTTGTAATATAAACAGTAGCAGGGACAGAGGAAGGACAGCTGCCGAGGGCCTACCAAGGTACACATACATTTGTTACAGACTAGAGTATTGTCTTTAATTTTGGAAGTCCACAAATTAGATTTTTTTTTCCCCCTAGAATACTCTAGCTTTTGAGATTTAATCCATCAGTCTTGACCAGCATGCTAATTTAAAACTTTGCAGCAAGAAATTTCTTTCAAAGCATGTCAGCTATTCATGTCAGTTGATTGCAAAATCTGTGGGAAAAGTTTACATGAAGTACCAAAGAAAGTTGCTGAGAGCAGAGAACAGGAGCAAGGGAAATTAGTTGCACTATCCAGAGTAGCATTAAACTCCAGGGACACCAGTTGATATCTCCACTTTTACTGAGAAACTGCCCCAAATTGAAGAAGATCTTCATCTTAGCTGTTCAGTTAAAAGCACAGATTTTTTTTTTTTTCCTTTAGATGTTTCTGTTTCCTAGTCTGCCTTATATAAGTGCTACCCCTCTCAATATATTCTTCAGACTGCTTGGCATAAATGATTAGATTTTTTTTTCTTTCATGTGTATCATTTCAGACCAGCCTCTTTCATATCACAGTTACCTTGGTTGAACATAGGTGGTTTCTAACTTATTTGGTAGAGCACTAAGATACCAGAGATGAGGGTGTAGGAGGCAGCATTTCAAGAATGGTCAGTGGACAGTGTGTACTTACAAAGGTGGTTGCCTCTGGGGATTCCTGGTGGCAGGGGGTCAGGAGTTAAAGGGAAATTAATTTTTGTTATTTACCTTTCTGTTTCTTTTGAATTTTTAGCTAGAGAATTGTGTTACCTATTTTAAGAATAAAAATACACATTTTTAAATTTTAAATAAAATTAAATTGGGGGGGAAAGAGTGGTCAGTAGGAATAATGTATTCAGTTCCTACTGTGAGCCAGGCCTCAAGGATACATGATCAGCAACAGAGGCCTTAGCTTGTGCACTTTGTCTTTTAAGCTTAAGTAAAGTAACTTTTGCAAGACAGATAGAATGATAGGATGGAAATCAAATTGTGTTGACTTGAGGTGTGAGTGGGGGTTTTGGAAGTAGAGATAGTGAATATACCAGGCCCCTTCAAGAAGTTTGATAGTGAGGAGGAGGAGCGCTGCACAACACGGAAGGGAATTGTTTTGTTTTGCTCTAAAGAGGGAAGAGTCTTGAACCTACAGGCTGAAGAGAAAGCATCCATACTAATGGAGAAAATTGAAGACCCAACCCCTTGACCAAGAAGAAAACAGAGGCTCAGGTTATCTTTAGATAATATTGTGGAGGTAAGCAAGATTTCAGTACAGGGCCATAAAGATCCTATTATTAGATTCTATTTTCATTGTAAAATTTTGAGGATATTGGGGTGGGAAATTAGAGTGGCTAATTAATTCTGCCACCATATAATAAGAGCAGAGAGTTACAGGGGGAGGGAAATATTTTCAGTAAGCTAATCCATTTATCCTCCCTGCCACTTCTCTTTTGTCACCTTTGTTATCAAGGCGCATACATGTCATTTATTCAATTTCAGATTGAAATATCTTTTGGGAAAAATAACTAATAAACTCTCAAATATTATCAGTTGATATAATGAGTTAAAAGTAAAACAATTTCTGTTTTTGTTTACCTTGTTTAATTTTTACTGCGAAACTATACATCACAAGTAAAATGCCTCATGGATCTGCACAGAAGGTTAAAAGATACCGTAAAAGAAAGGTTCTTTCATAGAATTTGAGAAAACCAACTTCTATAACTCTTGTTGCTGTTTAGCAACATTTATATTAATGTATATGATATTTGTACTTTTGTGAAATCATCCTTATTGACAGGAAGACAGAAAATATGGTTGTCATTTCTGGCAGGCTGGCCTTTTGATTGTGATTTACTTAGGTATAAAGATATGTTGCTGCTTGTTTTCATTGTTTACTACATTTAGTACTATGTACATTTATATTGAAAAAAGAGATTCACTTCTTGGCATTGGTTTTACTTTCTTCATTTTAGCTGGTAAGCATCCTTTTTTCTCCTTCCAAATTACTGTGGAAGTTTTAGAAATCTTTTTCTGAACAACTCAGAAACATGAAGGGGGAATTTTTATAATTCTAATATTTGCTGCCAGTTATTCTTGCGCCATTTTTCAAACATTTAGTTTTGGACTGATGGACCTATCAATAGTTATACTGCTATAAGGGATTATTTAGCCCATTTAAGCTTTTATTTTTCATCTGTAAAATAAGGATGGTAATTCCTACCTCATAGCATATTGTGAAGATTAAATAGTGTGAGATAATTCAAGAATGCTTTTCTCAGAGTATCAACACACAGTAAGCACTGAATAAATACTAAATGTTGATATTGATGCAAGCAGAGTTTGAAAGCACATGGGATATACTATTTTTTTGACAAATGTTTTAAGTAACACTGTATATTATTATATGTTGATAATATATTCACATATTACACCATTGATGTCTATGACTTAGGTTTTTGTTTTGAATTGACAAGTTGTACAGATTCATGGAAGTTTGATTAAGTGGACTTAAAGTTTATAGCCCCTACTGAGCTAATATGCTGAGTACAGAGCACTCAAAAAAAGAAAATAAAATGATCATTTTGTAGATTTAAAATGTTGGAGGCATGAAAACTTTTGTGACCTCACAGCCCTATCATCTGTACATGTATTCAAAAACAAAAAGCTGACTGAAATCCAAATCTTGATAGGACTAAAAAGAAGGGCTCTTCTGTTTTTTAAATGGCATGATCATTCTTTAGCAGTAATGTAAGCTTGACAGATTCATGACAGTACATTTTGATAGTATTTTAAAACTCCCATGAGGCTATTACGGTAAAGACTTGAATAATTCAATCTATTATAAGATCAGCAAAGTTTGTGATGCAAATTGATGTTGTTAATTGTTTATGTAACATTTTTATTCATTTTTCTAAAGAAAATACACAATTTTTCCATTGCTTGCCCTAATGACTTAACTAGTGAGACTAATTCTAATCTCTGACATATTGGGTAAAAGTTAGCAATCTTTACGCGTGTGATTCATTACCTAACTTTGCCTGGTGTAGCTTGTACTATTTAAGTCAATAGCATGACATCAGCTAGACAAATCTGCAAGGGAAGGATGCCTTCCCAAATTCTCTTATCTCTTTTGCTCTCAGTATTTTTAGGATACCCCATTTACTACATTCAATCATGAAAGCCTCGTGTCTATTTGTGTATACTATGGCGTGAATCTTTCCTATATACCCCCCCATTACATGTTTACTGCTCTCTTGACAGGTCTTGGAAGAAGCAGTTATAAAACTGGCAAGTTTAACGCGCACGCGCGCTTGTTCAGGTTATAAAGAACTTGGATTGATTGAGACTCCTTGTGGTGTGGAGTAAGTAGTTTATTAAGAAGGATCAAAAGGGCCTCCCCGGTGGCGCAGTGGTTGAGTGCGGGGTTGCGAAGCTGCCCGCAGCCTTTGCAGCACCAGTTTGATCCCTGGCTGCTCCCGGCCACCGGAGGAGGGTCCCACATGGCTCGCAGACCTCTCTTGCTGCCCGCTGCTCCCCTCAGCAGTATACCTCGGTCATTCTGCCTGCTCTGCTCCCCGCTCTGGCTCTGGTGAATTCTCTTACCCTCCTGCGCTTCTGACTGTACCCAGTGCTTGTATAAATAAATAAATAAATCTTTAAAATTAAATAAATAAATAAGTCTTTAAAAAAAAAAGAAGGATCAAGAAACATTTATCGAGGTTGCCATGTGCCAGGCACAGTATTAAAGCAGCTCTTGTATACCAATTTCTTTTTTCTGTTAAGTAGGAATAGTTATTTAAATTTGTGTAAGTCAGACTTAATATGTAAATTCATTATCAAATAATATTTGAGTTAACAAATAACATTTAACAGGGGGACCTCCCTCCTAGCATAGGGGTCAAGTCTCAGGTCCATCACACTATCACTGCTGTGGCCTGAGTTCTATCCCCAGCCAGGGAATTAACTACACAGCACAGCAGACCTCTCCTCTCTCACCAGCTGCTCCACTTAGCAGTGTATTTCAGTAGATACACCTGTTCTGCTCCCCACTGTCTCTGGTGAATTCGTTCCCCCCCACCTCCCACTTTGCACCTCTGGCCTACACCCCAGTTTTTATATGCATAAATAAATAATCTTTAAAAATACATATATAACACTTAACACATTTCACTGAGTTGGCCTGGGCACAGGAATTTTCTAGAAAACTTTGGGCCCCCTTCACACAGGTTGGCATTTTTGACTGCAGCTTGGGAGCAGGAGCATTGTCTTAAGTTCCCCAAGGGTGACTTGGGCCAACACCAAGACCTACAAGAGGACAATGTACAACCCAGGTTCTTCCCATTAATAGGTAACAGTTTTAGAAAAATGGAAATATCTGTAGCCTGAGACTATAGTAGAGCCTTAACACCTAGGAGAAAGAGTATCTTGCCAAAGTATGACAGAAAGAAAAGAAACTACTTTTGTGTTGTTGGTTTGGTTACAAAGTTCCTGATTCAGATCTTTGTATTTGCCTTAATGTGGAGTTTCAAACAGTCCTTGAACCAGTAAAATACTCCTTTTTTCAAACAATGAAAAGTTTTAGAAAAAAGCAGTGTTAACCACAACAGATTCTAGTAGAAAGAAACATTACAGATAGTTCTTTAAAACAAAATATTATGGGAATAGTATTGTATTCTAAAAGATAGTTTGACAGTTTTTCACAGACTACACATGTACTTACCATAGGGCCCAATAATTACACTCTTGGCCATTTATCCCAGATAAATGAGAATTTCTGTTCACACAAAAACCTATACACAAATGTTCTTTATTATACATGCTGTTATTATATGTCCTGTTAATGTGTTGTATATAAATTATTTATAATATTAAAATACTATAAGCAACCTAAACATCCTTCCTTTGGTGAATGGTTAAACTGGTATATCAATATCATCAAAGGAATATTACTCAGCATTAGAATATTACTCAGCATTGCCAAAATAAGTTCTAGGTGTACTAAAAATGGTTTTTTTAGCCTCTAAAAGTAGAAAAAATAAAAGTGAATATTTATTAAATCTTAACCTTATATGATAGAAAAATAAAATTATAAATTTGATTAACCTGCAACAACCAGCTGGAACTTAAGGACATTATACTGAGTTTACAAAGTCAGTCTCAAAGGTTATATGCTGTTTGATTTCATTTACATAACACTTGCATTGACAAAACTGTAGAGATGGACAATAGGTTAGAGATGCCCACAGACAGGGATGGGTAAAGAGTGGGGACAGTTATGCACATTCATAGCAGTTATGTACATTCATAGTTACATGGATCTATATGTGGATAAAATTATGAATTTTTTTATAGCTTGCAAAAATCTGTTGGATTTTGTAGTAAACATTTTCCTCATGTATGTAACTTAGCAACTATGAATTTTAGGAAGTATTCATTGCTTATGAGCTAGATTTGGTTGTTAATCCTTCCTTTACTTTTTTTTTATTTTTTTTTATTCCCCATACAATTGCACCCCCCTTATTTTGACCCCAATCCCTACTCTCCCCACCCCACCCGCATAGTGTGTCTCTGGTTTATCGTTGCTTGTTGATTTTGATTTTTTCTTTATTATAGTTATTCTTTTTCCTCCTTCCTTTACTTTTAATCTTAGGTCTGTCTTATGGCACTTTTGACTGTTTAGTACAGAGGAACAACAACCCAGCCATACATTCCATTTAAAAACTAAATATTAAAAAAAGAAGATACTATAAATTAGTGGGTTAGAGAGGATTATTCAATAAATGGTTTTATAACTGCTTGGTTGTTTAGAAAAAAAAAATCACATAGACCTTTACTTTAGGCCATATGCCAAAATAAGTTCTAGGTGTACTAAAAATGTTTTTTTTTTAAAGCCTCTAAAAGGAGAAAAAAATAAAAGTGAATATTTATTAAATCTTAACCTTGTATGATAGAAAAATAAAGTTATAAATGAAAATATCAATTGTTTTGACTCTTTAAAAACTAACTTGGGAAAATAGTTTGGCAGGTTTTTTTTAACATTAAGCACATATTTCCTAGGCAACCCAGCATTCACACACTGGTTATTTTTATCTTAGAGAAATGAAAACTCATGTTCATGTAACAATTGGTACACAAATGTTTTTAGCAGCTCTATTCATAATTGTAAAATACAGAAAACAACCCAAACATTCTACATGGAGTAAATGGAAAAACAAACTAGTACCTCTATACAGTGGATTACCATTTAGCAATAAAAGGGAATGAACTATTTATACATAGATAGACCATGAAGGCATTGTACTGAGTGGAAAAAATCTTCAAAGAGTTATATTTTATATGATTCATTTACATAGACCTATGATGGAGGATAAGTCATTGGTTGTCAAGAGCTAGGATTTAGGGAAGCATTTGATAATGCTGTGACTATGGTGACATGGGGGTGTTTCTTTTTTTAAAAAAAAAAAAGATTTATTTATTAATACAAGCACTGGGTACAGTCAGAAGCACGGGAGGGTGAGAGAATTCACCAGAGACAGAGCAGGGAACAGAACAGGCAGAAGGACTGAAGTACGCTGCTGAGGGGAGCAGCGGGCGGGAGGGGAGCAGTGGGCGGCAGGGGAGGTCTGCGTGCCATGTGGGACCCTCGCCCGGCAGCTGAGGATCGAACCGGCGCTGCAGAGGTTGCGGCAACTTCGCAACCCAGCATTCAACCGCTGCGCCACCAGGGAGGCCCAACATGGGGGTGTTTATTAATATTGATAAAACAGTTACCCCAACTGAAGAGATGGTTATGTGAATCTAAATTATTAAGTAAAAGAAGCAAGTCACAGTATATACCTGCTGCATACTGTATGATTCTGACTATATGACATTCTGGAAAAGGCAAAAATATGGAGACAGTAAAAAGATCAGTAGTTGCCGGGGACTGGAGATAGGGAGGAATTAACTGGTGAAGCACAGAGGATTTTTAGGGCAGTTGGAAATACTCCATGTGATAGTACATACATGTCTTTATACGTTTGTCCAAACCCACAGAATGTGTACTACCAGGAGCAAATCCTGAAAAACTATGGACTTTGAGTAATAATGATGTGTCAATAGAAGTTTATCATTGTAACAAATTTACTTGGATCAGAAATAAACATCATATAGCAAAGTAAGAAAAATATTAGAGATAAAATTTTCATGTCATTTTAAATGAAGATTCATATGGCAAACCCTAAGTTCTCAGTGAACTTGATAGAGAGCTTAAGAGAACAAGGAAGTGTCCCAAGAGAGAATATTGTAAATGTGCTTTTGTACATTCACATTTGTAGAAATTTCTGGAATCCCCGGATTCAGTAATGTGCTACTTTTCTTTTTGCCAGTATATTATAGCTGTGCAAAGTAGTATTAAGAGAAAAATAGTTTGACAGATACAGAGCACTGTAAATTTGCATTGTTTTGAAGTAGCTTTGAGAGAATTTTGAAAGACCTGTTACATGTGATTTTTTCTTTAAACAGGTGTAAATTAATTATCTGAAAGCAACTGAACGATGGAGCCAGACATCATTCGAATGTACTCTTCATCCCCGCCACCACTAGACAATGGAGCTGAGGATGATGATGACGATGAATTTGGGGAATTTGGTGGATTTTCAGAAGTTAGCCCTTCTGGTGTAGGGTTTGTTGATTTTGATACACCAGATTATACTCGTCCCAAGGAAGAATTTGTACCTTCAAACCATTTTATGCCAATTCATGATTTCTCGGAAAATGTAGATAGCCTTACAAGCTTTAAATCCGTTAAAAATGGTAATGATAAGGACATCACTGCTGAACTAACTTCTGTGAAAGAACAGTCTGATGTTTTACTTTCTACCACCAGCAAAGAAATAATATCTAAAACTTTAGCTACTTCTGTTGATGGCATGGAAAGTTCAGTAGATTTAAATAAAGTGGTGGAGCAGAGACAGAATGTTGAAACACCTGAAAGTTTCTCTCCAGGAGATTTTAGAACTGATATGAATGTTGTTCATCAAACCAAGCGGTTAGAGAGCTGCAATGGTGAAAAGCCTCCTTGTCTGGAGATTCTAACAAATGGGTTTGCAGTATTGGAAACTGTAAATCCTCAGGGAACAGATGATCTAGACAATGTAGCTGATTCAAAAGGACAAAAACCTCTTAGCACTCATAGTACTGAATTACCTAGTCCTGCTGAGGAATTTGCAGATTTTGCCACATTTTCAAAAAATGAGAGAATACAACTAGAAGAAGTAGGATGTGCAGTTTTAAATGACAGAGATGCCCTAACCATTCAGGAAAACGATAAAATTAATAGAGTCAGTGAACTGAATTCTGTAAAAGAAGTATCTTTGGGTAAAAGCTTTGATAATGAAGGAGACATTGATGGAGAGGAGCAGCCTTGTGTTTCAGAAATAAACGTGAGTAACAGAGGTTTCAGTACTGAAAAACAAGGCCTTCCAACATCGCAACAGGATGAATTTCTAAATTCAAGCATCCAATCAAAGAGTTGGAGTTCGGTGGACTCGGTTGATAATTCAGAAACCAGTAAGAGAGAACAGTGTAAAACTGAGGCAAAACTTGACTTATTTACTCCTAAATGTTCTGACTTACGCATGAATTCAGTTAAAACTTCTGATGAAGTTGATTCTTCCAAAGAAGAAAGTAGAAATTTTATTAATTCCCAAAACCCCGGCATTGATCCCACAGAAGAAAGTGTTTTGGATGATTCTATAAGTGTGAAAAATGATGATAGTAGTAATGACTTTGTGACTTGCAACGATACCAATGAAGATGATTTTGGTGACTTTGGCACAGCAAGTGGCACAACTCCACCTTTTGTTAGTGGTACTCAAGATTCAATGAGCGATGTCACTTTTGAAGAATCCTCAGAGCACTTTCCACATTTTGGTGAACCAGGTGATGACTTTGGAGAATTTGGGGATACAAATGCTGTTTCTTGTCAAGAGGAAATTATATTTACTGAGTCAGATCTAAAACAGACTTCTGATAGTTTATCAGAAGGATGTAAATTGGCAAGAAAGTCTACTGGGATAGGCACTGAACCTGTATCAAAACTGAAGATTGGGCAAGAAGGTGAGTTTGGAGATTTTGATTCCGTGCCAAATATTCAAGATGACTGTAGTACTTTCCAAGATTCTGATGATTTTGCGGAGTTCAGTTCAGCTGGTCCTAGCCAAGTTGTAGATTGGAATGCTTTTGAAGATGGGCAGAAAGATAGTTGTTCTTGGGCTGCCTTTGGAGACCAGCAGGCTACTGAATCTTACCATCGAAAGGAGGCCTGGCAGTCACATAGGACAGATGAAAAGATTGATACTCCAGGAACCCCCACAATGCACCATGTCCCTCTGACAACTCCCAAAGGAGCAGTTGTTGGTGACCATTTACAAGAATCAGCCACTTCAGTTCAGGTATTTACCAAATTTATCTATTTTGTATAATATATTGATTGTTACGGAGACTTCTTATTCAGCTTTTCAAAAAGTATTTGTAAATTGGGTGCCGGCTAACTGTTTTATATAGTTTGCCTGATTTTTAGACTACATTTTGTATATAGCTCTGTGTCAATGCTCAGTCTCAGTGAGTTTCTTTTTAATATTTACAGAAATTCACCAGCCTGATTTTGTTGATGTCTATAAATGCCACTTGTGTAAAAATTCATTAATTAATCAACTGTCCCATTGAATCCTTCACTTTTTACCTTTACAATGATTTTTAAAAGAATTAGCTAAACTGAGCTTTCAAAGATGTTTTAAAGCTCCAGAAAACAATGTCTCTTAATTTTGTCTATGAAAGACCTAAGAGACTTCAATATAGTTTTTTTTTTTTTTAATAGAGGCATTTATTTATTTATTTATTTGTTTGTTTGTTTCTTTGTTTATACATGCACTGGGTACAGTCAGGAGCGCGGGAGGGCAAGAGAATTCACCAGAGCCAGAGCAGGCAGAAGGACCAAAGTACACTGCTGAGGGGAGCAGCGGGTGGCAGGAGAGGTCTGCGCGCCATGTGGAACCCTCCTCCGGTGGCCGGGGAGCAGCTGGGGATCGAACCGGCACCGCAGAGGTCGCCGGCAGCCTCGCAACCCAGCGCTCAACCGCTGTGCCACCGGGGAGGCCCTTCAATATAGTTTTGATTACAGAAGAAACCAAGCAGAATTTGAAACCTCAACCTGTACTAAAGACTATAGGGAACTGAAAGATAAATAATTTGAAAAAGACAGACTTGGACCTCATAAATATCAGCTACTAGAAAATCTGGGATGGTAAAGGTGTGAGTGAAATGGATTTAATGTTTGAAACAGTCATAAATTAACTTACTATGGTTGTATTTACTTGCTTAAAATATCTAGCAAATGTAAATTTATATTTACTTCTTGGAAGTAAGTATGTCACGGAGAGTATCTTTGCCCACAAGCCATATACTTGATCCTTTTCTGGTCCAAATTCCTTCAGAGAAGAAAATATTAGGATTTATTTTAACCTGCAGTAGCCCCTAATGATACCCAGTCCTTAGTTATACCCAGCGCAAGTCATCTTTCCTCAACCTGGACCCCAGGAGTGTGGAAGAAAATATTCCCTTAAAAATCACTGCATTTTATTGACAGTTTATAACTGTATCACTTGCTCCACAGGCTTATTTTAAAGATACTGAGAATGAAATCAGAATCTACAAACTTCTTCTTCAGTTACCTTTTGCTAAGCAAACCATTTTCAATTGAAAATAATTCCAGAGTCTGAGTGTAAATTGAAATGGTTGTACATTATTGCTTTGAAACCTTTGATACATTAAGGTACTGTAGAAATTATGGTACTACCAGACAGTGTGCATAGCTACTCACTTTTCATTTGACTTTGAGTATCTGAAGTTTAATTTGCTAATTTAATTATTACATGGTTTGGCTAATGTGTATTATTCCTATTAAGTAATTTATTGTTAAGGCAGAAGCTTGCAGTTTTAAATGTGTGAACTAATTATGCAATGCAAAGCGAAGACTGATGGTTTTGACCTAATCCTCTCCCAATTTAGTTTTATCTTACTAGAGTATAAGATGACATTGGTTTTGGATGATGTTCATTTTATAGCATTTGAACTTTTAATATTATCGGATAATGAATTTTTAAAACAATAGCCACTTCAAAAATATTTTGCATTACACAAGTTAATAGAAATTATTTATGTATTATTTTGATAACTGGATATAGGAGATCATAAAGCAGATGGGCTTTATAGTGTATTCCAGATCTAAATTTGAATCCTGACTCAGCCTCTTGTAAGCTTCATGATTTTGGACAAGTTGCTTCTGAACTCAGTAGTCTGTAAAAAGGAGAAAATATCTACCTCAGAGGACTTTTTTTTTTTCAAGATGTATTTATTTATTAATACAAGCTTCTGAAGCTTCTATTAAGCGCGGGAGGGTGAGAGAATTCACCAGAGCCAGAGCGGGAAACAGAACAGGCAGAAGGACTGAAGTACACTGCTGAGGGGAGCAGCGGGCGGCAGGAGAGGGCTGCGGGCAGCTTCGCAACCCAGCGCTCAACCGCTGCGCCACCGGGGAGGCCCTACCTCAGAGGACTTTTATAAAGATAAATGATGATAAATTTTTAATGCGTGAAAAAAATACTGAAAAATAAGAAATTTGTAATATGATTCTATTTCATTTAAAACAAATGTTTAGATGTGGCAAGATTTCCTAATATTTGTTTGGCCCAGTCCTCCGGCATTTTATTTTTCCTGAATGGGTTATGCAAAATGAGTATAATTTAAGAGATGGATATTGGAAAGGAGGAACTGCTAGAAGGGGCTGAAAGAGAAGTTTGGAAGGAAGCTGAGTAGGGAAATAGACAAGCCCTGCTGAGTAAGTGACTGAGTTAGAAATAATATCCATTTTTATCCTGTTGTGAAGGAGTCTCTTGGCCTGCAGTTTCTTCATATTTCAGATTCTGCTGGAAAGTACATTAATCTAGAACTCTAGGAGAGAATTAGATTCATTAATATTTGTCTCAAAATGTTTCTCATAGTCAGTACGTTGTTGGGAACATCACAGAAGTTCTCACATATTCATGGCATTACACATTATGTTTTTAATGATAAAACTTAAAGATTATTTATTTTCCTGTCACATCTTACTTGAATGCAATAATTCACCCTGAGCAGAGCATCATCAAGTGATTTTGTCCAGATTCTGCTTTAACAGGATGTTGTGAGAGCCTTTAAATCAGAGCTCAGTTAGATCAATTAACAAGCATGGGAACAGTTTTTTTTTATATTATGAATTCAGACAAATGGTATAATTGTCATTTCAAATTTTTTTTCTACTTTTCCCTATATATGACATTGTATAGGTCTCTCTTTCTCAGTACTTTCCTTCTTGCAGTCTCCAAAACAAAAAATCTCAACATTTTAATAATATATCTTCCTTGGGCCTCCCCAGTGGCGCAGCGGTTGAGCGCTGGGCTGCGAAGCCTGTGCAGCGCCAGTTCGATCCCCGGCCACCAGCGAGGGTCCCACATGACGTGCAGACCTCTCCTGCCGCCCACTGCTCCCCTCAGCAGTGTACTTCAGTCCTTCTGCCTGCTCTGCTCCCCGCTCTGGCTCTGATGAATTCTCTCACCCTCCCGCGCTTCTGACTATACCCAATGCTTGTATAAATAAATAAATAAATCTTTAAAAATATGTGTATATATATATATATATATCTTTCTTGCATGAGAACAATCAATTATTGCAGCTTTATTATAGTTGTAACTTAGATGGAAAAGAATCAGTGAAGAAATCTTTTGGGCCTCCCCAGTGGCACAGCGGGTTGAGCGCAGTACTGTGAAGCTGTCCTCAGCCTCTGCATCATGGGTTCGATTCCCAACTGGCCAGGGAGATACCCACATGGCACGGCAGACCTCTCCTGTCTCTCCTGCTGCTCCCCTCAGCAGTGCCTTCAGTCCGTCTGCCTGTTCTGCTCCCTGCTTTGTCTCTGGTGAATCCTCTCACCCTCCCACGCTTCTGGCCTGTATCCCAGCTCTTGTACAAATAAATAAATCTTTAAAAAAAAAAAAGAACTTTTCAAACTTTTATAAAATGTTCTTAGTCAAAGTAGTTCTCAAATGTGGGTCCAGTAAGCCTGGGGTGGGGGATCAAGCCTTCATATAAAAGCCACACATGAACATTTATTAAGAAATATTATAATCCCTTCAGTGAGTTTTTTTCCCTGAGAAGCCAGAGTTTAATGTATTTTACTCTCTTGTTAACATTCTTGTAAGTTATAGAGAAAGGCAAGTAGTGGTATTTGTATTATACAAATGGGATGGGGACAAATATTGTACAAATTATGCCAAACTGTTCTTCACTTTTTAGGCTGAGATTTATAGCTAAACAAAATGCTCCCTCCTCCCCGCAAAAAAACCCTCCTTACTTTCAAAGTAGTCCTTTTTTCCAAAAGGCTATTATATAAGTTTTCTTTTTTAACCTGTTAATTTTCTAGCAAGAAACCAATTTTCTAGAGAGAAATCCTGCTTGAAATAGCCAACACATTTTTCTTTTTCTTTTTCTTTTTTTTAAGATTTTTTATTTATTTATACAAGTGCTGGGGTGCAGGCCAGAGGTGCAGGAGGGTGAGAGAATTCACCAGAGATAGAGCAGGGAGCACAACAGGCAGAAGGACCAAAATACACTGCTGAGAGGAGCAGTGGGCAAGGCAGGAAGGGTCTGCCGCACCATGTGGGTAGCTTCCTGGTCAGAGGGGGATCGAACCCATGCTGCTGCTGGCTGTAGCCAGCTTCACAGCGCTGCCTGCGCTCAACCCCTTGCATCACCAGGGAGGCCCGCCAAAGCATTTTTCTTTGCTGTATGGCAGAGAAATAATATCACAAGCACTGCATTTAGCATTTGTTAAACTGTTTAAATATTGTTCTGGATGTTACTTGAGAAGTTAGGTAATTGGTAAATAATCTCTTTATATTAATTGGCTATAGAAAAAGAAGCTATGAGTCATTTTTTCTTATTAGCCATCTAATTGATAATGCTACTGGGAAAATGTTATTAGATGAAGATTTGTTTTGAGAGCTTTAAATAAGAGTGTCGCAAAAAGAAAGAGACTAATACTTAGGCTTATGTTATTTTGAGACTAAAATTACTGATTACTTCACCAAAAAGTCAGCATTCTCAAATGAGTGTAACTAATTCTACATGTAACTAATTCTACATTTTCACCTTCATTTATATAATCATCTGCCTATGACTGAAAAAAAAAAAAAGCAACAAAATTTTATGACTTCCAATTATAAATAAGTCCTGTGGATGTAACATATAACAGAGTTACTGTATTAATATTATCATATATATTTGCAATTTGCTAAGAAAAGTACATCTTAAAAGTCCTCATCACACACAAAATAGTTATAGCTATGGATGGTGAAGAATGTTAGTAGACATGGTGGTCAGTATAGGTTGATCCTGTAACAGTGAGCTCGGGATTATGGGCATCAATACTTCTCCCCTTGTAAGTAGAAAATCTGAGTATAATTTTTGACTCCTCCAAACTTACCTACCAGTTGTCCCTTGGTGTTCACAAGGATTGGTTTCAGGACTCCCTGGCAAATTCACCAACGTACACAGTTGGCTACATTTGTGCATGTGGACCCGGGCAGTTCAAATCATGCTGGTTGTTCAAGGGTCACCTGTATACATATATAGAGTTATATTACGGTGCACACCTGAAAGTAATATAATGTTAGATGTCAATTGTATTTGAATTTTAAAAAGAAATTAAGACTTAAGATTTTGGCCTTATCGCTCTTTGCTTACTGAAGTATTTGGATAGCTATTCCTTTTGTTACTTTTCCCTTAGAAAATTTGAAATTTGGGACTTTAATGTCAAAATAGATTAAAAAAACTTATTAAATTTATCCAGAAATTGTGCAGATGGTGGCAAACCATCTTTTATAGCATGATGAATATTACAGGTGGTCACTCTTGTTTTATGTCTTAAAATTGAGATTTATAAGTATACAATTGTATATTGTACTTGATATCTTACTTAATATTTAATAGTGGTGAGGCATAAGGTATCCTCTTAAATGGAAGATTAAATTACCCAGTGGATTTTTTTTTTGTTTGTTTCTTCTAAACTTCCACTTAAGAGCTAGACCTGATGCTATAAATATTAAAACTATTGCCATTAATCAATATCTGTTCCCAAGGAAGAAAACTAACTAGAAATGTTGAAGAAATTTTAGTTATTGCCTTAAATACAAGATACTTTAAAGGAGATATTGCATTTGATTGACAATAAGAACTAGAGTGTAAGATCATAGGTACTGGTCTTAGGTACCTTTAGGAAAACTGAATGAACCTTACAATACTCTTGATTTTTTTCATACTCCAGTATAGTCATTTATAAAATAGAGGTGTGTTAGGGATCTCCAGAGAACCAACAAATAGGAGCATGAATGGATGAATAGGAGGAAAGGGGGGTGGGGGTAGGGGGATAGGATTGATTTATTGTAGGAAACTGGCTTACACAATTAAGTTGAGAAGTCCCAAGATCTACATTCCAAAAGATTTCTTCATTGCTTGGATGAAGCCTACTCATATTAGAGAAGACAGTCTGTTTTATTCAGTCTACATATTCAGATGTTAATCTCATCCAGAAACACTGTCACAGTCACAAGAGAATAATATTTGACCAAATGTCTGGGCACCTTATGGCACAAGATAACCCATAAAATTAACTTTCACAAGAGGGAACAGTATAGATAACTTTTATAACTTGTAACCTGTGTGTGCCAGAGGCATTAACAGTTGGAAAGCTCTACCCTGAATAATGTGACTTATTTGCACTGGGAGGTAAACTGAAATAGTTGCTTATATACTCCAGGACTTTCTTCCCTCAACCCCAGATGTGGAGATATGACAGAACTGGTGATGAATACAGATGAATTCATATATGATGCCATGCACCTATTGACAAATTAGGGTAGTTAGGCATTTTTGCTTTCCAAAATTCTATCTGGTTTGAAAAATGTAAAAACAATTATAGGACATTCAAGCTAATAAAGGACCCCATAGGAAAACACGTAGACAAGCAAGGAGAATATTGGAAAGAGAAAGTGAGTGAACATGTAGTATATTTTTTGTGAGCCCCTTCCCTGTAAAAGATTTCTAAAATTCTAATTGTATGATCTTGAGAACATTAAATTAGATATTAAAACATTTTCATGAACCTCTAAAATTACTGTGGGCCCTAGGCCCTATGTCTCTGCATAAGTCAACTCTGGATATAATATAGTGCTAAAAGCAAGACTGCAGGGTCACGTTACTGGATTCTAATTTAGGTTTAGCGCTAACTTGCATTTGAAACTTAGATTTGGAGAATAGTAATAGTATTTGCTTCAGAACTCTCATTATGAAGATAAAGTGATAGTATGCATGTAAATGTGCTTAGCACAGTGTCTTGAAAATTTTAAGTGCTCATGTAAACTTTTAGCTGCTACTGAATAACCTCAGAAATGAACTTACTGGGTTCAAAATGGCCTTCAAGGATGCCAACTAGTGGAAGGTAACAAGAAGGCAAATGAGGGTTTGTTTGGGAGTACCCCTGCTTCTGGCTTGTGTGTGTGTGTGTGTGTGTCATGTATGTGTGTACGGGTATAAACTGTGGAACTGTTTTGAGAGCAAAGCTGCTGCTTTGGCCTGTTTCTGTTCTCAGAATAGTTTTGACAGGTAGGGTCTCTCGTGAGCACACGTGCACTTCTGTGCAAGTAGCAGAAATCCTCCTTTGGCTTCCTAGCGCTGGACACAAATAGAGAAAAGTAGTCTGACACCTGCCTTGAAGAGCATTTGACTCTCAACCCTACATTTATCAGAGCCTCGAGTTCTTAAAATGTTCATTAGCCAGGTGTGCTGCTGTTTGGCAGGGTTAGAATTTGGTACCTGTATGAATGAAAGGACTGAATTACATAAACTGATACTCAGTTAACCAGTCATAAGTTTCCTAATTCCATATCTAAGAGACAACTGATAACTAATTTTCCTCTTTGACTTCAGAGTTGAAGGCATTTTAAATTCAAGTAATTTGTGTGAATGTTACTTTATTTGTTGTTTAGTTGCTGTGGTAACCTCAGCTAAGTAGTATGCTAAATGTCTGCACTTAGTTTTGTTACATTCACATTAATTTCAAGTGTAGCATTCATGCTTTAGTAAAAATTTTAATTTTCTTTGTTGAAAACAAACATTCTTTGTAATGTTCAGTAAAATAATTTGGTTTAAGTGTAGATCACCTCAGTAGTTAAGTTGAATTCCTTATCTAATGGCTAGAAATGTTTGAAAGACCACAAAAAGTGAGTAAAAGCATGATTTGGTTAAAAGTAAGCAAGTTTTGGAATTGAACTTCAGATTATATCCTGGCTGTGCATCATACCAGCATGAGAATGTAGTTTATTATCTTAATCTCCCTGTACTTTAGTTTATTTATGTGTAAGGTGGAACCAGTAATACATCTTGAAGGGTTTCTTTTAAAAGATTCATCAATCACATAAAGACTTTCAGCCATTATTATTTATGTAAGTTAATGTTGTATTGTATTGTACATGTAATATATGTCATGTCCAACCTTTGTACAAAAATAATTAGATGACATACAATAAAATACATTTTCATAAGTTGGACAAATATGCCCCCTGCCGACTCAAGTTAAATTAGTTAGTACTTGGTTGTTGTTTTCTTTTTTAATCTAGTGCACATTGATTTAGCTAACATTCCTAGGTACCACGGGAACCTAGATACTGCAGAAGCATAGGTACTGCAGAATCAAGATAGGACATAGTCCCTGCCCTCAAAACTCCTGTAATTTTTAATTTGAATTTAGAACTGCTTTGATAACAACATTATATAATGATTAAGAATACAGACTCTGAAGCTATACTTCCTCAGTTAGGATTTGGCCTCCCCACATGTGACTGGGCAAATTAATCTCTGTGTTTCTCCATTTTTCTCTAAAAAATGGGAATCATATTCCTATTATCTTCCTCATGCTTCTTAAGAACTTAAATGAACTACATTAGAATAATGCCTAGCACATGATCAGCACAGTGTAACTGTTAAATAAAAATTACAATGTACCATGTCAGATTTTTGCAATTTCTATGTTTCAAAGAGCATCTTTTCATCTCTTGATGAATTTAAGCCCTCACTTTCCTGGACTGGATATTACTGAGATTGTTTTGCATAGGCTGCTGTGCAGCTTTATCTACCAAAGGAAGCTACAGCTCAGCCAGTCTGACTTTATCACTAATTCCAGTTAATAAAGTGTAACACTAGTTCCTCCCTGCTGACCTAGAGGTTAAGTGTCAGCGCTTTCACCACCATAGCCTGGGTTTGATCCCCAACCAGGGAGCTAACCCACATATGGCACAGTAGACCTCTCCTTTCTCATCGCAGCTCCTTTCAACAGTGTATTTTAGTAAAATCCACCTGTTCTGCTCCCCACTCTGTCTCTGGTGAATCCTCTCCCCCAGCCCACATCTCTGGCCTTTGCCCCAGTTATTCTATGCATAAATAAATAAATCTTTAAAAAAATAAAGTATAACCTAAGGAATTTAACATCTAAGTCCACATGTACTATAACATTAATTTTTTTAAAGATTTATTTATTTATGCATACAAGAGCTGGGGTACAGGCCAGAGGTATGGGGGGTAAGAGGATTCACCAGAGACACAGTGGGGAGCAGAACAGGCAGATTGACTGAAGTACGCTGCTGAGGGGAGCAGCAGGCGAGTCAGGAGAGGTCTGCTGTGCCATGTGGGTTTTCCCTGCCTGCCAGGGATGGAACTCATGCTGCAGAGGCTGTGGAGGACAGCTTCATAGTTGCATCTTAACCCCTTGCGCCACAAAAGGAGGCCCCTGGAAAATCTGTTTCTTAAAAGAAACCTGTATTCCTGGTCACATGAGAAACTTCTTGTGATAGGTCCTTTAGTTTCTCTTCTTCTGAACATTCTGTTACACTCTTGACCCTGTTCTTGGACTGTGATCTTGTACCAAACTACTTGGACTGTGTTCCATCACATGTTTGAACTTTCAACTTTATCATGCTTCCAGGGAAGTAAAGCACTCTTAAACACAGCAGTGTGTCCTTTACATCCTTTGTACTTCATAATGTGATCAAGATTTAAGTCACAAATGCCAACAGATCAACTAAAATGTTCATCAATTTCCAGAGTTTAAAGTCCACAAGGAACAGCAGTTACAGGTTCTATTTATATAAGCAACTCTTAAAAATAGACATTTTAACATTAGGTACATTTTTTTCTACCTCTATTGAAGAATCTTGGGGAGGATATAAAATACATGGATTACTTACTTTTTTGTTACAATAATATGGTAGAAATGTATACATTGAAACAACTTTCTCATAATGATTTAGATTGCCTAAATAGTGGTAGAAAATATCCTTAGTGAGCTTTGAGCCTAGTGTAGACATTTATTTCCCAGCAGGCCACTGTGTCTGTATGTATCTCTGCATAATGACAACAGTGATGATAAAAGCTGCCACTTCATGAACACACACTGGGTGCCAAATGTTTAATTCTCTATTTCTTTGTCCATCTATCTCCAATTTATAAATCCAGAAACTGAGTCTCAACCCTTGCATCCACAGTTCTCTGTTGAGGTATTATAATTACATCAGACATCATTACTGAAATTAACTAATAGTACATGAAATTTGGCATTGCTTATTACCATGAACAAGATAGTAGTAAGAGCTTTTTTTAAGAGACTATTTTACCATCAAACTGGTCTTCTAATGGTTGGAAATTGATAGACTTTTAAGAGTAATATATCAGAGAAAATCTAATTGTAATCAAAATCTTTGTTAACTCTTAGCTGCTTTCATGTTGAATTTTTGAGGCATTCCTCCTTATGGTAAGTGGTGCTCTTTCATTAACAGGTTCTGGTTATTGAATCGTTATTTGTTATTTTTTTATTGCTCTACCTCAGGGGTCAGTGAACTCTATGACCTGTGAGACAAGTGCATCCTGCCACCTATTTTTGTAAATAAAGGTTCGTTGAAACACACCCATACTTACTTGCTTATGGATAGCCAGCAAAGCCAAAATTATTATCTGACCCTGTATAGAAAAAATTACCAAACCCTGCTGTACTTCATTCAACAAAAGATTTGAAGGAATCAAATATAATACATAATCCTAAAGGCATGGAACTTTCTAATTTCCACCTAATATATATCCTTTATGAGAAAAGGTTGGAGAAGAAGTTAAAAAATGGGGTCATTAGGTTAATACAATGTTTCCTTGAGTATGTTACACTAATTTGAGAATTTGCTCTCTGGTGAGCCTAAGGCCCCCCGGTAGTTATGTGTCATATTGCCCAAATGATTGGATGTGTTTCGGGTCATTTCTTTCTTCTTTTGATGAGTACTTTTTTTCCTATCCCATTAACAGAATAATAAAGAGGATATAAGAAAGACTTAATTTACAGAGAAACAAAATGTAGTGATATGTGAGTTTTTGTTTACCTTCTCTGCCCAAGAGGAGCCAGTGCTCATCAGGTTTCCAATTAGATGGTTATCTGATCCTTTTCAAAGTAATGTCTGTCCATTCCCTCTGTTGAAGTGAGTTAAGTGCAGGTCCCCTTGATGCACTCAAGTTTCACAAGCCTTGGGATCTCGAGTCTACTCTTTACTGTAGGTTCATAATTGATACTGAGGAGCTTTTCCCATATTACATATGAAAATAATGACAGTGTTAGAGTAACTTTTGTAGAGATAACAGAAGAGTACCTTGAGACTAATTAGGCACTATTGAGCTTTTTTGCATGATACTGCTTCTAAAAGAGAGATTTGAGTTTGGAAAATACATTTGTGAAATTTTTTCTTGTTTTTTATTTTCCTGGCTTCTGACTATACTAAACAATAAGCATAGCTTTTTTTGTCATTTGGCAGGAATTGTTGTCATGATGGGAATTTTCTTATACATAGGGTATCATTTCAGTAGTACACAACTTTCCAACAAGCCTTAATTTATTGATAGTTTTTACATTTATCTGAAATATAAAAGTGAGAATAAATATCACTATAGGTTGTAAATGTGGAATAAACCTAGTTTCCCCAAAGATGTAAATTAACTTAAACCCAACAAGTTTTAATTAGAATACTCTAAAATGCCAGTGTTCTTGGTGAAAATACTATAGGAATATGCATGGAGAAAATGCAGTATTCTATTAAAAAATACATACACACACAAACACCATTGAAGAGTAGAGAAATGAAATTTTTAAACAATAACACAAATCATCAAAATGTAAATAAACCATTGAATTTCTTAGTGAAAATTGAGACATTATTTCTTTCTTTGGTTTGATCTGTTACCAGCAAAGATATTTCAAAGAGGTTTTCAAAATTTAAATGTTCATGTCAGGAAAAGAAAAAGATTCTCTTCAACTGTAATAGCGTAATTTTCATAAGCATTCAGTCTTACTGGTCCTAACTCTAGAGTACATGATTCGTAGTAAGAAACATCCCACTATGGTGGGAAGAATATGAATGTGCTCTGGCTTTTTGTTTGTATCTGGTTTTGCTTTGGGAAGATTATTCAAATTTTGAGGTTGCTTTTTTACTGTACAATTCTACAAGTTATATTTGTAAAGTACCACGTATAGAGTTACTACCATGATTATCGTTTATAACAGCTGTTTCTCTCTTAAGTAGTCAAGGGGGTTATGATAGTATTGATGATAAAGCTATCACATTACTAAAATTAGATAAATGAAAATAAATTTTTGTTGGGGGGGGTTTTGATACAGACAGCTTTATTAAACCGCCTGGAGAGAATTTTCGAAGCATGTTTTCCTTCCATATTTGTCCCTGATACTGAAGAAGAAGTTACTTCCCTAAAGCACTTGCTGGAAACAAGCACCTTGCAAATAAAAACAAAAGAGGCCTTAGCTGAAAGTGGGTAAGTAGTGGACAGTTTTTAAATGATATGTATTGTTGTTTGTGTCAACTGTTCTAATTTATAAAGTTATCCAGACACATTAATTTCTAAAACATTGTATTAAGTTTTAAAGAATCATGTGCTAAAAGACGTTACAAACTCCGTTTTTCAGCTTTTCCTTGGACGTAAAAATTGCCTTTGTCTTTACTAAGTCTTTCCCTACCCTCTTCTTCCCAACAGCCTGTTAATAGAATTTTTCTTGCAATGGAAAATATAAGACTGGCCATTACATTTTTACCCCAGAGCCTTTGTCTTCCTATTCTAACTTGGAATGAATTCATTCTAGGCTTCTTACACATGTATTGTGTGTGTTAAGACTTCCCTTCACTTAGATCCCATTTTGGAGGAACAATCCTTTAATAGCCTCCTGAGAGAAAAAGAGCATTGGAAGTAAACTTTTATTTTACCCTCACATTAACATTTATATTTATGATCTTTTCTTGCTGATGTTCTGAAATTTTAAAATGAAGTATCTTGTGTATGATTCTTTTTTCATTCATTGAACTGAGCACTAGGGCTGGACCTTTTAATCTGGCAACTTTTCTTGTATTGGCAGTAATCTTCCCTCCATTGTCTTTTTTTCTTAAACACCAACTAATTATTGGATGTTAGAGGATATTGATTGATTTTCTAATTATAATTTCAAAAATATTATCGTTCCTGGACTACTTTCTTGCATTTCATTCCACTCCATCTCTACAGGCGTTTTCCTCTGCAGATCCCTTCTTCCATTCACCTAAGTCAGCTCATGTCCTTTATCCTAATATTTGTTAAATTCTGTTATACTTCTGTTAAAACTGGTATAGGGTTTTAACTACCTCCTAATTTCATTAAAGATCTTAAAGATTGAGATTGTTTTAGCGTCCTATTTTTATTTTGGGATAATTTCTGAAAAGAGGAGACAAAAATGTTTATTTTTCACTGTCTTAAAGCCATTTTTAAAATATATGGTAGTTATACAGATAGTTCATACTCTTAGATCCAGTAATCTCTCTCCAAAAGATTCATTCTATGGAAATAATACTACTCCATAGCAAAACAAACCATAAATACAGCAACATATTCATTGCCTTACTAACAAGTAGGATCCAAATAGTAAAAACTATTTAAATCTATAGGGTTGTGGCCAAGTATAGTAGAATAGTAGTATAGTAGAATATAGCAGTATAGTAGAATATAACACAGCTATGGAAAAGGGTACATCCGTAGATGAGGAAATGTTTAAAATCTGAAAAAAAGCATACAAAATTATATATATGCTCTAATCCCAATTTTCTGTGGATTAAGACTCAAGGAAAAAACATAAATACTGATTAGTTGTAGTAAGATGGTAGAATGCGGAGTGATTACTTTCCACCTTTTAAATGTTTTTGTTTTACAATAAAAAGAATAATACACAGGCTAAATTTTTGCTTGATTATTGGCAATACTGTTCCAAATTGTTTAACTTAATTACTTTTCTAATGATAAGTATAGACTATTGGTTTCATTCAGGTAATAGTTTGACATAAGATGATGAACATGTGTATTTCACAGTTGTATTAAAAGTAGAATTCAAACATAAATAAATAAAAAATAAAAGTAGAATTCATGGTAAAAATTATTGAGAAATGTTATTGGTGGCTTCATTGTGGTCTTTGCAGGGAACTGCTGGATGTATGGACCGAGCTACAGGATATCCATGATGCACATGGTTTGCAGTATCAGTGGGGTGGCTCCCATAGCAACAAGAAGCTTTTGTGCTCCCTGGGAATAGACACCCGAAACATTGTGAGTTTGTTAGTACCTTGGAAAATTCTTTAATCAGTCTCTGGGTATTTTTTAAATTCTGTTACACTTCTGTTAAAACTTGATAAGCTTATTCCTCAGATAAATATTAGTTGGTTTAAATGTTGGCATATTTTGAATATGCTAGCTTTTAAATAATATCCAACTATTTCTCTCATGGACATTTCTTATTTTTATTTATTTTTTTATTTATGCATACAGGAACTGGGGTATAGGCCAGAGGTGCAGGGCTAAGAGGATTCACCCAGAGATAGAATGGGGAGCAGAAGAGGCAGAACTACTGAAATACACGGCTGAGGGGAGCAGTAGGCAAGACAGGAAAGGCCAAGTAGGTTAGCTTCCTTACTGGGGATTGAACTCAGACGGCCCTGGCTGGCGATAGCTAGATAGTGCTGATACTTAAACCCCTCTGCCACCAGGGAGGCCCACTATTTCTTATTTTTAGAAAACATTTAGTGTTTTCTTTATTGAAAGAATTAGTGAAGTCCAGGTTAAAGGAATTGGATTAGGAAATCAAAAATATAACTCTGTAAGGGAAATTTGACACTTTCTTCAGTTTATCACTTACATGCATGTAGTAAAGTATTACAAGTATATTTTGGAAACTTTCATTGTATGACAGATCATTCACTGAATATCTGTTCTTTTTCTCTAACATGTATAGCTCTTCACGGGCAATAAGAAGCAGCCTGTTATAGTGCCCATGTATGCAGCAGGGTTGGTAAGTACAAAATATTTCTCCATGTATTTATCGATGCTGCATTTATTCTGTGAAATCATCTTACCTAGCATGATGTGGAAAGTATATTTTAGGGGCCATTTAGTGTGGGAACATTGAAGGATAAATACAGTATCCTCTTTGATCTCATAACTCCCTTCAAATCTTGATCTGAGGACATTTTTTATATTCCATTAATTATAGACACTGCTGTTTTAAAGAGAAATTACTTTTATCTTAGTAATTTTAGTGCACTTAACTCTTTACAAAATGCACTTTCAGGTTACTCTTTTTCCTTTTCATTTTCTTTTTAAAAAGAAGAACCTCAAGTATCTGAAAATCTACATAGCATTTGTTTTAATCCAGCTATAGTCAGTGTTAAATAATGTAATGTTGAGGCTATGGATAGATATAAAAGCTTGGAAATGCAAATTATAGTAAATGAAAATGAGCCGGGATAGATGTCGTCACTTTTTCCATCAATGTTTTTAAATGTGTTGAATTTTCTTTTTTCAGATATACCAGGTCAGAATATCTGAGGAATTTTCATTGTGTACCTTGTCAAGATTCAGTCATACTTTTAAAGTTTGATGTGTTTGTGTTTTTTTGGTGTGTTTTGGAGTTATTGGTGAATAAAAATGGCCTATCTATTAAATTAAAATATTTTTTAATTCTTTCACCAATAACTTAAATAAGGAAGAAATACTATTTTTAAGAAAGAAAAAAATAAGAAACCCTTAGTATGGAATTTAAATTATATAACCATTTATGTGCATGTGAAAATGAATTTGCTGTGGAACTTGACCTCTCCGCCCCCCCCCAACTCCAACTTTTTCCATGTATTAGAACTAATTATTGATATTGAATTGTACTGTTTTGTTTTTATAGCTTTCTCTGTTTCATGGAATTAAAAAAAAAAATTCCTGTGCGTCAACTTTTTTATCAGTTTCTGTTCCTTTTTAATTAATTAACTGTCTTCTATTCAAAACACGTTGATCATTCCTGCACTCTGTTATAGGTAAATATAATCTAGAACTTGTTTTTAACTTTTTGGATATTTGGATTTTTTTTTTTTTTCTTCTCAAGGAGTGTGTATACGTTACACTGTGTGTAGGAAGTAAGAATTAAATTTTGTAGGAACTTTCATTCATTGAGTTGGAAGTTGTAACCTTTTTTTTTTTTTAAAGATTTATTTATGCATACAAGAGCTGGGGTACAGGCCAGAGGTGGGGGTGGGGGGTGAGAGGAGTCACCGGAGACAGAGTGGCGGGGGAAACAGAACAGGCAGATTGACTGAAGTACACTGCCGAGGGAAGCAGCAAGGTGAGTTAGAAGAGGTCTACTGCGCCATGTGTGTTGCTCCCTGGCTGGCCGGGAATCGAACTCATGCTACAGTGACTGCGAAGCTTCATAGGTTGAGTCTTAACACTTGTGCCACCAGGGAGGCCCGGAAGTTGTAACCTTAATGATTATGTGTAGGCTACCACATTAGGCAATTCTACAAGATTTTGGAGGAGTTATAGACTAATATTTGTCCTTTATTTTTTTACCTTAATTGTAATCTTTATTAGTAATAATTTTACCACTTTTATAAGTTTTTGATACTAAAGTTGATTCAGTGATATATCTATTCTCCATCATTGTGATGCCTTATATTAGGAAACAGTCTTCTTCATATCTGATTTCAAATCTTAGCTATACTTAAATTTTCCCATGGTGCTTTATATATGTGAAGTGTTTGTTATCTTTTTATCTCAGCTAGAGGAATAATACATGAAGTAATAATTTTAAGTCACTTTTTCTCAGATTTTCATGTGTATCAGAATTGCTTGGCAGATTTGTTAAAACACAGAATGTTGTGCACTGCCCCCAAATTACTTATTTAGTAGGTCTGGGTTAGGGCTCAAGAGTTTACACATCTGACAAGTTCCCACATGATGTAAAAACTATTTATTGGGCATCACATTTTGAGAACCACTGATTTTTGGTGCTAGTTCACATTAGAAAAGTTAGATAAAAACAGTAATTGTTCACCACATGCATTGTCCTTGCATAAGCATACACTAGAGAGTCTGTATAATATATATGGTTATAACCATATATTATTATTTTGTTTTACCTGTTCAGTTGCTTTGTTTCCTTGTAGTCCAAATATACATGGCTCATCCAATGTTTTTCTTTTTCCTTCTAACTTCCTTCACTTAGTATAATCCCCTCCAATTCCTTCTTTGGCAAATGGCCAAAGTTTATCTTTTCTTATAACTGAGTAGTATTCCATTAAAAAAATACACACACACACACACCCCATCACCTTTATCCAGCAATCTGTCAATGTGCATTGAGGTTGTTGTCCTATCTTAGCTGTTGTAGATAGTGTTGTAGTAAACATAGAGATGCATTTATCTTTTTGAGTCAGTAATTTTGTATTCTTCAGAGAGATACCCAGAAGTGCGAGCATTCTGTCATACAGTAGTTCTAATTTTAGTTTTTTGTTAGGGGGAATTCTGAAAATTCAATTTTTAGAAATTTATAGATTCTAACATTACTGACTTAGCAACTTTGATTCCTGCCTCCCGCTCCACCCACCCCCAGTTAAGAGAGACTTGTTCCGGGCCTCCTCTGATGGCACAGGCAGTTGAGCGCAGTGCTGTGAAGCTGTCCACAGCCTCTGCAGCGCTGGTTCGATCCCAGCTGGCAGGCAAGGGTCCCACATGGTGCACAGACCTCTCCTGTCACGCCCGCTGCTCCTGTCAGCAGTGTATTTCATCAGTCTGCCTGTTCTGTTCCCTGCTTTGTCAATGGTGAATTCTCTCACCCTCCCGCAATTCTGGCCTGCACCCCGGTTCTTGTATAAATAAATCTTTAAAAAAAAAAGAGAGAGAGAGACTTGTTCATCTGGTTGATAAATACTCAAGAGTTTATCAAATATTTTAAAGTCTATATACACTTGGCTTTTAAGGCCTTTAACAACTGTATTATTACCCATTATTATTAGTGTTTTACAGAATTTTGATGCAAAATGCTTTTTTTCTTTTTGTTTCTATTCCCATTCTGAATGTCTTCCTTTTTTACTCAAAAAAGTTTGTTAGATTTATAACATACCAAGTGGAAATGTAAGCTGTTTCCCCCTATAAAATGTAAGATATTTCCCCCTGTTTCTGCTTCACCAGTTCCAGGAATTACATACTAAAGGAAGCATGTAGACATCATCACATTACATGGTGTGTTTTAGAATCAGTTCTCACTTTTCTGAATACCAGCACAATGTAATGTGTATGAAGGGTGCTCATCACTGTAGTTTCTGTGTCTGAAACACAAAAATGTTGGATTCTTAGGGCCTGGATGTAATAAACTACTATGCTGTCCTCTTCCCCATCCTTCTATCCTTGCCCTCCCATCACATTTTTTCAGTGATAACTAGGCTCTTTAAAATGAATCTGACTTAAAATACAAGGTTTTACTTCAAAACAATTTGATTCCAAAGATAATAGTGTGAAGCATTTCCCATTGTAGTACTAGAAGATTTTCTCCATACAAAATTTAAGAGTATTTCCTTTGTGTCTTTAGTACTTTCCAGATGACCTGTTTTTTTTCTTTCTGCTTTCTGTTAGATTAACTCTCCTGTAAAGTTTATGGATTGATCTCTCCCACCCCTCATCCCCCACCCCAGTTAATGCCTCATGTGACTCTTTCAGGGTATGTTAGAGCCCACCAAGGAACCATTGAAACCACTATCTGCTGCAGAAAAAATTGCTTCCATTGGTCAGACAACCACCATGTCACCAGAAATGAACACATGTGCATCTGACCAATTCCAGGTAAAAACATGTGTATAGATAGGTTAATGCATATATGTCCACATATATCTACATGCACTTTTGTTTCCATCCATATGTAACTTCAAGTTTTTAAAACATTTTTAAAATTTAATTTCATCATGAATATGATTTTATTTATTGACATAAGTATTGGAATACAATGAACAAATTATCTTTAATTTTTTAAAACAGAAGGGCACAGTTTGAGAACTGACTGGTTATGGGTAAGTCCTTTAAACCTATTCCAGGTCATAGTCTCTTTACCAATAAAGTAAAAACCTTGAAACAGATATCTCTAAAATTCCTTACAGTTTAAACATTCATATGATCATAGTTATTGATATACAAATTTGGTAAGTGCTAGGTTTTTAAAAAATGGAAAATATGTTAAAATGATGTGTGACCTTTAACAAAACATCCTGTGAATCAGTGAAAATGAGAATTCTCTTACCTTTCTTATCCTTTACTCTCTTGACACATGTAAGCACAAATTGTATTTCTGTCTAATATGTTTAATAGTAAAGTCTTCCATCTCACTTTTTATCTGTAAGAAAATATCTATTTTGGTTTGCTTTCTCTCCCCATATCAAATTAAAAACTGACTCAGTGCTAACTAAATATTATTTTCAGAAGATTAATATTTTAACTGAACATTACCATTCCTAAAACATGTTCTTGCTGTATTTATTATTTCTTAACCTTAAATAGCTCCAATTATATCCAACACAGAAATGTGTTTGACATTCTTGTCCAAAATGTGTGTTCCCTTGAACACTAATCCTCAGAGATGCTTCATTAATGGAGGTGAATCAAGTTTGGTAAATACTTTATAGTCTACCCCCTAACCACCCTGGAAGATTCACTACACACACCCATTACAATAGTGAAAAATCCTACAGCAAATAGCCCTATTTAATTTTAATTCATTTCTCAAATTTACTTAGCCATAGAACTCTTTTCTGCAGGGACTATAGGAAGAGTCATAATACCTGTAGAATTAGTGTTTTGAAGAACATACTTAGAAATTAATGATGTAAAGTCAGGGCCTTCCCCTTTTAGCTGTATTTCAAGAAACATCTAATATTACTGCTCTATTATACCACTGTGGTTTATCCTTGGACATAACTTCAACATCCCTTAGAAGCCAGTTTATTATTGGCACTGAATTGTGGACAAGGACACCTGATGCATAAAATCCCTGGCCTTAATGATGGTTTGACAGCAGACAAAGTAACTTGGGTAAAGTAGAATCAGTTCTTTGTTATCTTGTTACCCTCTGGCTATCAGCTACTCACTGAGGCTTGTCCTATCTATGCAGATCTCAAAATTACTTGTCCCTTAGCACACCCCACATCTGTCTCCATCAACATTCTTATTCCTGCAGTGCTAGGTATTAGGAAAGGAAATTGAATAATTTATCTGGTTCATTTATTTAAAATAGGGCTGTTCTTATTTGCGATCACTTGTGCTACTTTTACTTGCCTCTTCCTCCTCCATCCTTTCACTTCCACATCTTATAGCCCTGTAAATAATTGCTTATTTTATGAGTGTTAACTGTTTCCTTTCATTTGCTCCTAGCTGATTTTATCATCCTATGTGTGTCATCCTAGTCATACCTCATACTTAATCGTCTTTCTTTTATAATTTAGTTATAGGCTTGACTAAAACTAGTTTAGATGACCTAATAAAAAAATCATGTGTGTTAATTTAATGAAAGACTTTTAATGGAAACAAATGTATATTAATTTAATGGAGGTTAATTACAACTCCACGATATGTGTTCAACTGCTGCCATCTCTGTACATATACAGATTCCCCTCAGCGCTTGTAATTGTTGCTGTCTCCCGATTTAGAGGCTACTATAGACATTTTCAGTAGCATTTAATCATATTTAACTGTTCTGCTAGTTAATGGAACTTGGTATCTTGCTGCTTATGAAAAATAAGCTCTTGCTAATCAAACGTACATACTCTCTTTTTCTGCTTAGTGAACACACTTCTCTTTTTAAAAATACATGTATAAATATTGAGTTAATAAGTTGCAAATTTAATTTTTTAAATGTTAATTTTTATTTATTTTTGCTATCTGATGTTCCTCATGAGCTTTAGATTTTAAGCTTCCCAGTGAACTTCTTCAGACTTTTTTCAGAATTGACTATTTAGGTCTTCATTCTAGCATATACATATTCAAGCTCAAAATTTAAGTATGCATATCAGAATTTTGTGCAGAGATGTCTGTGCTTTATCACTAAATTGTGGGATTATTGTTTGAGCTCCATACTTCTGATTCAGGTTAAAATATTTAGCAGACATCTGAAATGCATTGTAAAGAATCTATGTAAGGTAATACTATTTACCACTATTCTCTGACAAGCACTATATATATTATTTTTACTTTACATTTTGGCCATGTGGTAATACTGTACATTTCCCCTGAAGTCATGATTTTCAAATGAAACCACCATACCTTTTAGTGCTAGGAGCTTAGTAAAATGTGTCAAGAAAGACCTGCTCACGCCTGACTGTTTGTTTTGGAGAAACGTACTGAATCTTCCTTATGTGTTTGTTTTTGATATCACTAAACAGTGACTTTCAAACTTAACATAGTTATATAGTTCTCATTATGGTTGCATGCTTTTTGATCTGTATTCTATCTCAATTTTGGAACCCATTGAATTTTTATTTTTCTAAATTAGTTTGTACCCATTAATCTTATAAGCATTTACAGTGCTTGTTTTTAATAACTTATTAACAAACTGCTGGTGGTGTTTTTTCAAATATCTTGTACCTGAAAAGATAGCTTATGGGTAAAAAGAAGTAGTGATACTGTCTTGTTATTTTATCTTTATCTAAATTTCAAGGTCACGTCATTCACAATGTCATCACTAAGTCCTCTCTTAAGTAAGATCAATGCTTTTTTTATTGACTGCTAAGTAGAATTAAATCTCTGGTTAGCAGTTATCCAACTAGTCATCACTAGCAAAGTTCATCTCAAATGATTTGATGTGGCTATTTGAATTGTGAATCAGAATTTTATAATTAGAACAAAGAAAAGATATCTAGCAAATTGTGCTGTTTTTATAATAAAAACAGATTTGGAAAGGCTCAGTGATACAGCCAAAGTCATACATCAGTGGTACAGCTGGAACTAGAATCCAAGTCTGTGTCTTTTTCTCCTTTTTTTAATTTTTTTTTTTTGCCTTTTATTGTGATCTTGTTTCCTTAGTGCTTATATGTCTCTGAAATAATCAGTCATACCAGTTTGCTTCAAGTTGTTCTAAAAAGCTGTATCCTGATATTTTCTCCTTAAGTTGTTTTACTTATCAGTGCCACTAGTTAGCCTCTAATTGCTTATGTATCCTGTTTTTTATCTCTCATTTCAAATGTTGATTCATGTTTTTGCCCCTTGTTATTTATAGTATTGACTATGTATTCAAAATGTCATATACCAGTATGAGAAGCCAAAATTCCAGCAAATCGCTGAAATATTTCTAAGCATCCAGTTGTTTGGTATCATTTAGGCAAAACATATTAATGAAAGAACCTTGCTCTGTTAATACAGAAATTTTGTTATTGCATAAACCTGGGTTTTGCCCATGAAGTTGATGTTGAATGTGACTAAAAATATCATTACTCTAGAACTACAATAATATAAGTTGAGTCTCTTAGAACATATAGAGCTTTTTGTTAGTGTTTTAGATCAGCTAAAGAAGATCTTTTCTAAATGTTGTTTTTAAGTCTTGCAGGTAGTTTATAGATTTTCACCATCATTATTTTTTTATTTTATTTGAAATAATTATAGATTCCAAAAGTTGCAAAAATATATAGAAGGGATACCTTATGCTCGTCACCATTTTCCCCCATTAATATATCTTACATAATTCTAACACAGTATCAAAACCAGGAATGTCATCTTATGTGGATAGTCATGTAACCATCATCATAATTAAGATATAGCACTCTTCCCTCATCACAAAGAATTCCCTTAACATCTCCTCCCCATACCTCCCACAATCATCCTTAACACTTGGCACCCACTAATAATAGCATTTTACTTTGTTTATACCTTCCTACTCAACCTACAGACCTGATCTGATTTTTAGAAGACTGAATGCTTATCATAACATGCCTATCTTGTTATCCCAGATATCAAGACAATTATATTATGATATCATAAGATGGATTCACCTTGTAAAAAATAGCTGATTCATGCTCCTTCCTTACTGGAACAATGTCTATCTACACAGAAAAAAAATGAGTATAAAATTTTAATTGTGCCTACCTTACAGTAAAACATAGTGGCAAGCAATAAAAATAAATGACAATCTTGATATTATGATTCTAATGAAGCAGGTTATTTCAATTTGTGTCGTCATTACCACCACCAAAATAAAAGAAAGAAAACAAAACCAAAATGTTAATGTTTAGAATATATTTTAAAGTAAAGCAGTGCTCACTTTAATATGTTTTTGTACTACCTTTCATCTTATATGTACTACTTGCTCGTCTTATCTTTGTTTTTAACAATTAACAAAATTTTAAGACCCAGGCTATTCAAAAGAGTTTTGAATATACATTTTAATACATTATTTTAAAAATTAAATTCTGATACTGGCTATAACTAATTTTAAATTAGAGAAGTTGATTAAAATATTTTAACTTCTTGAACATTCGGTTCTCATCTACTAACCCATAATTTCCTTCATACTTTGGAAGGTTATAAAGAGCCAGAGATCTTGGCCTTTGAATCTTCTCATTTACTTGTAAGGAAACCAAACCTTATAAAATCCAACAACTAGTTGTGTTAGTAGTAACTTGATCTGAACCCAAATCTCCTCACTTTTCAGTACATATCTTCTCTGTTGCTATATATAATTTATTGAGAAATTTTATTTATTTTTTTTTAAATAGGATTTCCCCTTTTTATTTATTTATTTATTTGTTATTTATTTATCCATCCAAGCACTGGGTACAGTCAGAAGCACGGGAGGGTGAGAGAATTCACCAGAGCCAGAGCGGGGAGCAGAGCAGGCAGAAGTACTGAAGTACACTGCTGAGGGGAGCAGCGGGCGGCAGGAGAGGTCTGCGGGCCATGTGGGACCCTCCTCTGGTGGCCGGGGAGCAGCTGGGGATCGAACCGGCGCTGCAGAGGCTGCGGGCAGCTTCGCAACCCAGAACTCAACCGCTGCGCCACCGGGGAGGCCCTTATTGAGAAATTTTAAATGATTGTCATTTAAAGTAGATCACTCTTTAGCAAAAAATGTCTGAAGTTTTCTAAATATTTAAATATTTTTATTATAATCAAGCCAATTTTTAACAAGCCATAGTTTAAGTCATGATTTGAGATTAGATTTAAATCCTGACATAGAATTGGTATATCAGTTTCTGTTTGAAAATATAAATTTATTCCATTTCTCAGATACATCTGTTTTAATGTCAATAAGGTATACTGTTTACAAATTTTAGAATTTCAGATTTGTGTTAATATTTTCAGGTAACCTTCTGAAATTATAAATTATCCCAATTTGTCCTTAGGTATTTTATTGAGTTTAGGTATTTTATTGCCAAATGATCTTGCTATAGTTTTTTTTTTTTTTTTAAGGATTCTTTATGTTGCTACAACCTGTATTGATTAATTTTTGATTTTTTGGTTTTCAACTCTAGGAGTCTCTACCACCCGTCCAGTTTGACTGGAGTAGCAGTGGCCTTACTAACCCTTTAGATGGTACGTCTCTCCGTAGAGCCTCTAGCACCAGAGCTAGAGTTAAGAAAGCTACAAAGTTCAGACAGACTTCTCTCTGCTGATTTTCATTTTTGTTTGAACATAACTTCTTATCTTTGGAAATTCAGGCTTTCTTTCTGAATAGTAATTGCTCAAGAAACCAGCCATTCCTATTATTAACAGTATTAATGTCCAAATATAGGTAGTAGTAGCTTGATAAAATTTCGTTTCTTTATCTTAAGTCAAAATAAGCTTTTATTTATTTTTTAGAAATATCTAGGTAGTCTAAATGATAGGTAGGACCAATTTACTTGAAATTTTTTTCTGTAGTTTTATGGAATTTTCTTGGATGCAAAGTATTGTGACTAGAGATGGCTTTAAAGCACAAAGCACAATTATTTAACCAAAAACAATGTGCAAATAGATCATATTTATTGAGTCAAAGTAGTTTTGAGATTTAATAATATTTTATAGAATACTTATATGCAAATGGAAGTGAATAATTTTCATGATCCTTTTTCTAAAACATCTCAAAATGCTAGAAGGTAGTTCCAGAAATAGTGGATTTCATTTATGACTTAAAAAGGAATGACTGAAAAAGGAATAACTATTCCAGTAATGTGGGATCTTGAAAATAAATAACACAAAATGCTACTTTTCCAGTAAGTTGACACCACAAGTTTTAATTGGACCTTTAGATAAAATTACTCTTAGTCCTTATACTTCCTCAGTTTGAGTCAATGTCTAAAACACCTGTCAGTTTTTTGACTTTTCCTTATAGTGGGAGGCCTAGACTATCTGGAAAGCATCCAATTGAATAACAGTGCTGAAGGAAAGCCTGGATGCACATTTTACTGTTGTCTGGTGTCTTTATTCAGTCAAATCATTATGCTTTTTATTAACAGACTACTTCTATAAAAATGTATACTATTTCTGATTACTGTTTCAGAGTTAAAGGGGAACAGTACAGCTTGAGGTTGCACATCAGGGTAGGGCAGTTATGACATTCCTTATTATATTATTTTAAACTAAGTTAATGTATTGGTGCGTGTCCTGAAACTGACGACTTTGTCACTCTTGAAAAGTCATTAATTAGAAACCAGCACTACTAACATGAAAGATTGATTTGGGCATGTACTGTGTGATTTGATGTTGAGTTAAGATTAAAGTATTGTTTCCCTTTAACGGGTATACCTTCCCCTTGATCTTTCTGGTATGGCTTGAGTTTTGATTGAAAGAACTGAATTCCTAACTAAAACCTTACTAAGTGTTAATTATTTACATTGTACATGAGAAAATGTACATTGAATTAAATTGTTACTTTAGAAATGTCCTTAGTAATGAAAAACTAATACTGTACACATTGTTTTAATGTTGATTTTAAAATGTGTAATGACTACTAATTATAACCTGCATGTTCAAGTGTGTGTCTTACCCCTTTTTACACATAACCCCTCCTCCCTTGGCTTACCTTCTGTGTGGCTGCCTACCAACACGGTCACTGAATTTCAAGCTAGTGGAGGTTCCACTCTTCTGAACCTTGATTTCTTTGGGCCCGTGGATGACAGTAGCTCTAGCAGCAGCACCACAATCCCAGGTCAGCAGAGTGTTAAAACCACAATTCTAGTTTATTTACTAAAAGCATGACCACATTACTTGACTTTCCTATAAACAAGGAAACAAGTAGATTATATTCTTTATAATGTCTTTTCTAATACTTTTCTTTCATGTATCTATTGTTGTTTTCTAGTATCTGACTATTACAAATGACTTATGTGAAATGTATTTTAAGGAAAGTTTTCTCAGAGTGTGATATTCAGAGCTGAGAGTAGTTTCTTGGAATAAAACAACCCTAATGTCCTTAGACAGTTAAAGGAGTTTTTTTTTTTTTTCTGTGTTTAAAATGTGATATTTTATATGCTTATTTTTTAAAAATCATATTCTATAAAGCCATTTGAAAAAAAAGTTTAGAGATATAAGAATATTTTAGTACACACAGATGACTTTACATTGTAGTGCTGTGATAGTAGAAACTTTACAGAACCTAGCATTTAATTAGTTGTTTATTAGTGCTGCTAGAGGTGTAATTAGGTTTCAAAATGTTGGAATCTAGCACTTAGTTGCATAGTCCCAAGTAGAACTATTACTGTTTTTAATGTAGCTCTCATATAGAAGTATTCTGTTTTCCATGGAGGAAAGAAATGTTACAAAAGTTAATGATAGAAAACCTTTGCTATGAGATACTAAAAGCCAGGAATTAAGAATTACTGGAGTGCCTGTTAATGTTTAGCCCTGCAAAAGTTCAGTTCATTGACCAAAGAACTAATGTAATTTGTCATTTTCTAACTGAATAAAAGATTAAAATATAATGGCATTTTTATGTTTATATTTTATTTGATATTATTTTAATGAGTCCCTATCATCCCAACTAGTGATCTGGTTAATCACAACTGTTGGTCACCAGACAGCTGTTGGGGTGCTATACAGACGCTGATTGCATAGCAAGGATCCCTCCCCATTTTCACTTGGAGCCATTTACACAGCCAGCCTGGTTCCTGAATTTTTGCTGGGTTTGTTGTACTCTATTAGATAATCTTACCACCCACTTCCAGTAGTTTAGGAGCCATGGCGAAAGGGGGGAGACCGAAAGAGTCAGCTGAGGGTGAGCCTGGGAAACACGATGCCCGTTTCCAAGACCTGGTTGTGGAAATCTGAACCTCAATAAGGAAGTTCCAAAGCCACGTGGTAGAATGACTGGATTCCCCAAACCTAATCCCCTCTTTATTTTCACTGTTTCCAAGATTTTACAAGTATATGAAAAAAACCAATGTGTCTGGTTTTGACTACAAAAATATTTGCTATTTACTTAAATTCTTTCTAAATGTGGGCTTTGGAATGACTTGGGTGAACTGATTAGTTGTTTTAAATATTTAATGATGGGGGGTCGGAGGGAAGAAAAACAACCACAAACTTATGTATCAGTTTCCTTGTCACTGTATTCCCAAGAATGAATTACTAAGCTCCCATTTTTCATTTTCTCTCAGCTTTGTTTTGTCATGTATTACAGTTTAAATGAGGACACTATTTTTGGATGCCTAAAATCTGATTTAAATTTAATTTTTGGTTACATTTCAAACTCAGTTAAAAACTATGCATAGGAGCACAAATAATCTGACCATATAAAGAAGTACAGAAATTACCTGATAACCAGGCTCAGTATACAAAGCTTCGAGAAAAGCAGGTGGTTTCAGAAGCTTAGAAATGTAATGGAAGTTAAATTAGCATGCTCAAATGTGGTCCTTGTTACTTTGGAACCTTTAAATATTTTTGTTCTGTATTTTTACTAATATGCTCTCTCTGCTTTATAAACTTGATCAAATTTGCTTGGCTTCTTTTTATTGCTATTGGGTTTTGTTAAAACAACATCAAACTCTAGGTACCAGCACCTTCCTTAGTATTCCATTTCACCACTTGCTTGCACTTTTTCTGACTTGTTTCTGGGAAAGTCATTTTGTCTTAGCTCGCTGTTTAATTATTTTGTGTGTGAGACCTAAGGTTGGCATAGAATTTGGTTGGCTAGCTTTGGTTATATAACTAAACTATGCCTCATTAAGGTTCTGTTTAAAAAAAAAGAAAAAGAAAAACTCTTCCATCAAAAAAATCACTCCTTAATTATTAGTGTAGAGTAAGTAGCTCTCTTGTTAGAGATAAAATTTAGCCATAGTACTTTTTTCTTTTTTTGTTTGACGGTGTTTGGTTTGGGCTCAAGGGGGTTGTTGGGGTTTTTTGTTGTCTTTTTTAATCTCCCACTTTACTGTTTGACTGTCCACTGGCCAGTATTTTACAAATCCAACTAAGTTTTTACTAGTACTTTCCTGTTGCCAGTTAGAATGTAGTAGTTTATTCTGTACTATGCAATGCATTGGACATCATTTTAAATGTGTTTACTTGGAATTGAGCCTTTCACAGTGGAGGAAAGAGGTACTTTGGGTTCATTTTGTCCCTTTACAATATCTACACTTTTTTACACTCTAATTGCTACTTATGTAATTACTATAGAAATACAAAGAAAAGGTTTTTTAAAAAGGTATTTTGAAACTGTACCTTAATGACATACTGAGAACTTGGGAAAGTCAACGGACATTTTCTATAGCCTTCCTTCCTTCATGGTAACTGTGGAAGCTGCTTTTGCTTGTTTGATTTCTGTAAACATCTGAGATCTATGTTTCCATCTGCTAGTCATCTGCAAAGTTGGTTAATAGAAGACAGTTCCTGGTTGTCCCTTTAACCTTGAAATATCTTAAGGGGAGGAAATTTGTTAATTTCAATGTATGTATTTATATATCATTTATCTGCTGGTCTTCAGAACTTTTGTAGAAATAATAAGTAAAAATTGATAAAGCATAAGACATTGTTCATTACAATCTGCTTTTCTCTTATATACCCTAAAACTATTAAACTTTTTATCTCACATAATTTCCTATTATCAAAAAAAGTGTAGGATTACACTTTTTTTCTGATTATTATCCCAAGTTCTGCTTTAGTTGAGAATATTTAATTGTTCTTTTCTAGTCATCAGTGTTATAAATATAAATCTATGTTCATGGAAACATAAATGTATATTTTAGTGAAGACAGATGGGGAAGGACTTTATAGACTTTTCAATAAGTCTAACTCAACTTCATTTTAGTTCCTCTAATAAGACATTTCAGCTATTAGCCACTAGATTCAGATATGAGACTATAGAAATATAGTTAACCCTTGAGATGACTTTCAGTTTGTCCAAAAGTAATGTTTTTGTTCACTTTTTCTGAGAATAGTTTACCCTCCTCACATACTACCTTAAGAAACAACAATGTGCTTTGAATAATATTTCATGCTTAGATGATTAGAATATAGTTAAACCAAATCATATACCATATTTGAGACTTTATTTTAGCTTCTAAACCTTGATATGGAAGAAAAAATGGTCAGGGAGGTAGGGAGAGAAGGAGATTCAAAAATAAGGTTAATCAGTCTATTTAAAAGTTAAGATGTCATATTTATATAACAAGGTATGTGCATTCTATTTATAAAACATCAGTAACTTTCATATAACAAACGAATCCAAATTTGCAGGAGTTTTCTACAGCAGATAGAAATTTTAGAATTATTTGGGTGGTATTGCAATATATATGTTAAATTAATTAATTTTTATACCAAAGTAAAATTTTTAAGTTATTTCCTACTTTATGAGAACTGTGAAAAATGGAAGTTATAATTTAAAAAAAAAAAAATGTTACCTAAAGATGTGTTGTGTTGTAAAAGGCTCAGATGTTTACAGAATAATTGCCTTTTGCATCTTGGATTGTGGCTAATTGAGTAACCCATTGCATTTTGCCATCACTGACTATCATTTTATACTATAAGGTGTGGATCCAGAGTTGTATGAGTTAACTACTTCTAAGATGGAAATCTCCACCTCCAGCCTCAAAGTAACTGATGCTTTTGCAAGACTCATGTCCACAGTAGAGAAGACAAGCACATCTACCAGGTAAACACCTAGTGCTCATTCCACACATATTTTGAATTCTGTGTTAAAATAACCCAAATGGTAAAGCACAGGAGTTGGCACTGTTTCAATAGATTTGTGAAAATTCACTTCATATTTGTAAAAACCAATGGATGACTAATTCCAGAAAGCAGTATCAAATTATTTTTCATTATGAACTTTGTTAGAGAAATGCTATTTCATAAGACTAGTGAAGACTGACAGATAGGTTTTTCTTCCCCCCACCCAACTTTGTGGAGAAAAATTCTGTTATAAGTACTGATAGCACAAAGCTGTTGTAGAAACTACCCCCTTCCCTTCATAACTACCGATACTATCTGATAATACAGTTTCGCGCACCCAGAGTCACTGAGGCTACAGTAGGGATGACCATTATTTTATTTGCTGGATTTTCCCCAATGTGCAGCCCCTCTGAATTGGTTTGTAAAGCCCTATTTTATCAGGCTTTCTGGGAGCTTCTTCACAGGCACAACCTTTAGAAGAAATCTCCATTTTTCAGTGTTGGAACCAGACACAAGGATTTGGGCTATGAAGATTCAGAAAACCTTTGTTTTTACATAATTAGACACTGGAATTAGGCTTTGTCATTTTAGCCCTGAGATTAAGCCCCTTCCTAATAAGGTAATCATAATGAACCAGGGAATCACTGTTGTAAGAGCAAATACTGTTTGATTGGCATACCAGTTCTCCTGCCCCAAGTTCATGACTCATCAGCATTTCAAAGTGGAAATATTTTTTACCTATTGCCCACTTTGGCAGAAGTATTATAGCTCTTTCTCCTGAATAAATACATTCCACTCACATGTCAGCTTCAGATTTCTCTTTTAAATCAATTCTGTAGGAGAACATCCATTTTTAAAGTTTGTGTGTGTGTGTGTGTGTGTGTGTGTGTGTGTGTGTGTGTGTGTGTGAATAGTAAGTGCTTACCTGACTTCAAACTTGAACTTGAATTATCATACTGCCTTTCAAATTGTATTGTATGTCTACATTTACATTTGTGTTCATTCAACAGGTAGTACTATTAATACTTACAATTATGAAAAGGCATTATTTGTTTTATAATTACAGCTACCCTTAACTATTCCATGGAATGGATTTGTAACATGTACATTCTTGTTTGTCCACAGATTCTCTCCTTTGTTCTCATTGCCCGCTTTCTGTGTAGAGACACTACCTGGTACCGCTAAAGCCTCTATTAGATGAACCTACTAGTAAATGAAGCCTTTGTGGGCTTTGTCCTTGCTCTCTAAATTTTTTCTCTTGCCAAATCATATTTTCAAATTGAAATTCTCATACACGTTTCTTATCCATTTTTTTTGTATATGTTAACCAAAACTCTATTGCTTTCATTGTTTGGCCTTTCCTTGTTATTTTTTAGAAATTTTTTTTCCCCAAGGACAGTCCTGTTTCCCTCTGCAGTCTCACTCTATACTTTTCAAGTCTAAGTGCTGAGAATTCATTCTTTGTGCCATTAGGAGGAGCTCTAGACCACGTTGTTAACTTGCTTGTTCTCCTAACTTTTTAGCTCATCCTTAAAAAACGTGCTGTACACTAACTAGGGAACTTTGCCAACTCCTATCACTTTAAGAAGTCATTTTCATTTTTCCCCTCATCTCTACTGCAATGGAATGAACTGAAACTACAGTGTGTATCCCAGGGTCTGTGTAGTACCTACATTGAGTTACTCTCTAGTGCTCTCCAGCTTCAGATTTAAAACATAATAAATTGAAAACAAACTGGTTGCCAACATTTTTTTTTCTTGTGTGATGAATTATTTGAAAATCGTGAGAAATACAAAACATTCACAAGTCTTACAGTTAGTTAATGCTGTAAAATGTCACCATGAGTGACTCTCAATTGTGCAGGGAAGAGAAAGGGGAATGGCATAGTGTCAGAAAATGTCAGTGTCTTTGCTTTCATCTTTTTTTATTTCGAATGAAATGAAAAAGTAAAACTTAGCAAAACTTTGCCTCTTGTCAATATACAGAAGATCAAGTGAGGAGACACTGAAGGACTATTGAATAAGAAAAGGTTAAGAAGCAGTGATCTAGGTAGAGAAAATTTGACGTGTAACAAACAGCATCCCATACTGCTAAGTGCTGTTGCATATGTCAAGAAATTACATGTGCTTTTCATGCTTTACTTGACCGTTGTGAAAGTGACTTCTCACTTTTCAAAGAAATCAAAATTCTTAGTTTTAAAATAGTTTTATCTTCTTGCTTGTCTTTTTTAATAAAGGGGGGAAATTACTTCCTAATCTTAATTGGCGGTTGGCCAGCAAGCTAGTTGCCACAAAGGTATAACTGAAGTTTATACAAGGCAAAGGTTTTTTTTTAACCTTTTAATTGAGATATAGTTGATGTGCCGCAAAATTTACTCTTCTCAATGTACAATATAATGATTTTCAGTATAGTCCAAAGTATATTCATAAGGGTGCACAACTTCACCGCTGATTACAAAACATGTTATCAACCCCAAAAGAAAACTCCATACACACTAGCATTTGCTTCCTATCTGTCACTTTTTCCAGCCCCTGACAACCACTAATCTTTGTGTCTGTGGATTTGCCTATTCTGATTATTTCATAAATGGAACCATGTGATATTCAGCCCCTCGTGGCTTCTTTAACTTAGCATAATGTTTTCAATTTCATGTTACATGTATCAGTACTTTTCATTCCTATTTATGGTTGTGTAATATTCCATTATATAGATATCTCACATTTTGTTTATTAATCCAGTGCTGGATATGTAGATTGTTGCTACTTTTTGATCATTATGAGTTATGTTGATATGAACATTCAGTACAAGTTTTCGTATAGACAAATGTTTTCAGCTTTCTTGGAAGTAAAACTGCTTAGCCATATGGTAACTCTCTCTGTTTCACTCTTTGAGGAACTGTGCAAAAGGTATGAGCATTCCAGTTTTTCCACATTCTCCCCAAAACTTTGTCTGACTTTTTCTTTATAGCCATCCCAGTGATTATGAAGTAATATCTCATTGGTTTGCATTTCCCTCATGGTGAATGATGTTGAGCATCTTTGCAGATGCTTACTGACCATTTGTATATATTCTCCAGAGAAATATCTGTTTGTGTTCTTTGTCTATTTTCATTGGGTAATTGTTCTAGGAATTTTTTACACATTTGAATATTAGACCTTTATCATACATGATTTACAAACATTTTCTCATCTGTGGTTTATTTTTCACTTTTATGATAAAGTCCTATAAAAAATACAAAAGTTTTTTTTAATTTTGAGGAAATCCAATTTTTATATATACCTTTTTGTTGCTGTTATGCTTTAAGTGTCGTATCTAAGAAGCCATTGCCTACTTCAAGGTTGGGAAGATTTACATGTAGGTTTTCTTCTAAGAATTGTATAGCTTCAACTCTTACTTTTAGGTCTTTGACCCATTTTGATTTAGTATTTAAATATGATATAGGAGCCCAACTTCATTCTTTTGCATGTGGATGTACAGTTGTAACAACATTGTTGAAAAGACTCTTCTTCCCCCATTGAATGGTCTTGGCACTCTAGTTGAAAATTGATTAACTATAAATAGGTTGTTTCCATCTGTTTCACGATTGCATTCTATTCAAAAAAGGGACAGATATTAACTAGAGAGAATATAAATTAAAATTAGGTCACTGCCTGTCTTTGAGAAAAGGTCATGCTATAACTTTATTTTCAAATAATCCTCAGCATGTCTACGGCCATACCACCCTGAACGCGCCCGATCTCGTCAAATAATCCTCAGCATTTTCTTCTTTCTTATATTCTAAGAAAACTAGATCACATCACTGGCTGTGACTACAGAAAAATGCACAAACTGTGTAAATTTTTTTCTTATTTTAAAATACAACTTCATATTTCCTCCCCTGAAATAAGGCCATTGCTAGAAACTTTAGAATAATCTTTACCAACCATTCCTTGGGTGAAAGCTTCTTCCTAGCTCTCCTTTTGCACACTCCAGACTGCACTTAACAAATGAGGGCATCCATTTGGGTGCAGTTTTATTTGCAACGTTTTACATAATCTTTAATCACTACAGAAGCAGTAAGATATATTGTTGAAAGTTAAATTAAAAGTTAAAGTATCATATTCTTACCACTCAGATCACCATAGCTCCTTTGTGCATATTCTTTCAGATCCTTTTCTATGCAAATCTACATGTTTGTGGTATTTTACCAAAAAGGAGATTTTGTACACCATATTGAATTCAAGCTACTCTTTCAGTCAGTGACCTCCATCTGTTAATATCAGTAAAGTTTCATTTCATCTAATGCACAGGCTGTATTCAGTTTTCCCCAACAATGTTCTTTCTGCTTTATCCAAACCAACATCCGTTCTACAACTACTGTACCTGACTGTTAAGACTCTTAAGTCTCCTATAACCTAGGTTATCTACCCCATCCCTTTTGATTTTTCAACCTAATGCTAGCTTGTTTAAAAGATGTTTTTAAATAAATTGGTCACTACCAGTTATCCCAAACTGTAGATTTAGCTGTAGCTTCCTTGAAATCAATATTTAATATGTTTTTATATTCTCCTTCCTGCATACTGAAAATTCTAAGGGTCTGATGGACTCAGGTAAAATATTTTGGCTAAAGTGCATCATATGTTGCACGTAATGTCATATGTTGCACGTAAAGCCACGTAATGTCTGATGGACGCCGACGCCATCATTAATGATGCTGAGATTGACCCTGGGGAAGAAGTTGACCTTTTTCCATTATACTCTTCCAGTTTTTCACTTTTAGATTAAAAAGTGAGCTATCTGGTTTCACTTTGGAATGATGCCAATAACCAACTCCCCATGAAACATGCACCTACACATTTTGCCAGCATTTGCATGCAATCCAAATTGTAGATTTTAATCAAAAGTTTATATTAACATTTCATCCTTCTGAGAACCCCAAGAACTGAATTCAGCATTGGTTGATCTGCTGATGATTTCAGTGTTCCTAAAATTGACCTCCTGCTGAAGAACTTTGATCCTAAACACCTGATGTTTGATTTTTTTGGTCCTTCTATGAAATCTTTTTATTTAAGCCTGAAATAAAAAATGGTAACAACAGAAAAGTCTAGGTATAAAATAAAGGCCTACATCTAACTTTCCTTTCTCGCTTTATCTCCTGACTTCCTGCTCCCCATTCCAAGGACAAAGTAAATATTTCGGTGGAAGAAAGAACTTGTGTCACACCTCGTAAAGTACCAACTACCCTTTACCATGAAAGATAATTGAACTTTTTACAGTCGACGATTTTAAATGAATTTTCATCTACAATTAATATCTATATTCTCCAATTCTTCTTTCAATATAGTTAACAAGGGGAAAGGGTTGGATTAAGCCACATTTGAAGCTCAGTTGGCATTTTCTGTAGCTAACCTGCTGGGAAGACCTGGGTCACCAGGAATTCCGCCCATCTGTGGCAGGCACCAAACTGCTCACTTCTTATGTCAGGGGCCAGTGTGGTAACATACGCTTTATCCACAGGGCCCTGACAGGACCCTAAGATTTCCCCTCTCCCCGAGTTCTTCCTGCCTGTGTCCATCTTAACATCAGCAGCTGCTCTTAGTGCTGCTGCTTTTGGACATACCATCCGTATCCCACAGGACTGAGGTGCAGTGTTTTTGAACTGAGGGCTTTCTCTCCTGGAATTCCCCATTGGGGATGAAGAAAGCCTGAGGTTAAAATGATTAAGGTCTTGTGCCAAACATACTTTGTTTTATGTTGAGGTACTTTTGGTAGTTTCATGGGAGGAGAGGAGGGGCAGGGGGAAATCCAGTTGGGTGGAGTGTTATCAGGACCATGGCATTGTATTTTTACTTGGTAATATTTTTGAAGTATGCCTATGTAGATGTTTTTTTTGCCTTGTGTAAAACTGAACAATATACAGGTTCCCATGAATCTTTGTTCGTGCGTGCCCTAGCCATGTGAACATACATAAATAGGGCATGATAGTCATAGGAGACTTGGCATCTGGCACAGGAGAAAGGCTTAAAGGCATTGTGAGGTTTGGGAACGGGAGACAGAAAGACACTCAAGCCCCCATGGATGGCTGTATCCTTTAAGAATAGATTTTCTCCTGTTCCACCAACAGTAAGGTCACATTAACATACTTCTCTTTTTCCTTTTGTCAATAGGAAACCGAAAAGAGAAGAGCACCTGAGTGAAGAAGCCATCAAGGTGATTGCTAGCCTTCCCGACTTAACGTTCATGCATGCCAAGGTGTTGATGTTCCCCGCCACATTGACACCTTCCACGAGCTCCCAGGAGAAAGCAGACTGATACCATGTGAACTGGACAGTTTCAATTGCTTTTCCTTCCCTCCATCCCTTCCCTACCATCAAAAGCATACTTGCTCTAATTAAAAAAATTCAAGTTGAGCTGATTTGTTGGTAAGCCTCACTAGAAAGGTATACATAGTAATGTATATTTATTTACATACTGAAGTCCTAAATTTATATTAGAAAACAATGTAAATAATTGGGGGTGAACATTTTTGAAGATTTACTCTTTTTGTGTTGCTGGGGTGTATACATTTATGTCTTTGTGAAATACACTGGTGGTGTCCTTCTTACAAAATTTTTGAAATAAAAAAAGAAAATTAAAAACTCAAATCTCCACTGTCTGAAATCCCCTTCAGTCTTTTCAGATTGCATTGACTGTGCTATTAATTTTTCATATCATATGTTGAAATACTTTTGCTATCATAATAAGTAAATTCCAAAGTCTCCATTTAATTTTTTTTTTTTTTTTAATTTTCGTGTGGTGGGTTTATTTCAGTTTTTGCACTCTTTTTTAAATCTTTTCAGTCTGGCATATTGCTGTTTGACCTTTTGCAAGGTACTTCATCAATTGCTCTTTGGTGTAGGGTATGATCATTGTTGGAACTTGATTGGAGGGGTTTAAAGAGATTGTGTCTGTTTTAATCAGTTTGGTTTGGAGAAGGACCAAATTATATGAATGTCTTACAATGAAATTTACTTGTTACTGATTTTTTTGTTCTATTGTACCACTGTTTTTGAGGATTTTGCACAGTGTAAAATGACATAATCATAGATTGCTATGGTTTAGGCTGTATATACAGTAAAAACTATGGGTTTTAAATGTTTGGGGAAATTCCTATGGAAAAAAGAGAGACATGTAGAAGAACCTCTAACAAGGTTAATGTGCATGCCAAGGTCTTTTGAGATTTCAGTGTGTAAATTTCCTTTTAGCTTACACAAAAATAAAATAATTTAAAAGAAATTTAGCTTGGTGTCTGTACTTTGATATCTGAGGGGAAATGTGATGAATTTGAATATGAGGTTTTATTCTGTTTTAAGGTTTTTAAATTCAGAGAAAATCTTTTTTTTTTAAGATGTATTTTATTTATTTATGCATACAAGAGCTGAGATGCAGACCAGAGGTGCGGGAGGGGATAAGAGGATTCACCAGAGACAGAGCGGGGAACAGAACAGGCAGACTGACTGAAATACACTGCTGAGGGGAGCTTGGGCAAGACAGGAGAGGTCTGCTGTGCCATGTGGGTCAGTTTCCTGGCTGGGGATCAAACTCGTGCTGCAGTGACTGCCGATAGCTTCATGGTGCTGAGACTTAACCCCATGAGCCACCAGGGAGACCCCAGAAAAAAATCTTTTGGTACAACTTCTTCACCTTTGTTGAAACCAGGAAGAAGTAGAGCCTGACCCATAAAAATTGGATCAGTGCTTTTAGCTACTGGGCTGTTTTTATGCAGAACATGAGACCACAGAAGAAATTCCCATGATTCACTATAAACATCTTCACCAGAATTGACATGGTCAAAGAAGGATTTGTAGAGAACTTTTTTCCTTCCAAGAAAATAAATGCATGAGATTAAGGTCAGCAGAAAATTTCTAGATGCTAGTTTTAAAATGCTAATATTAGATATTTCTTCAGCAAAAAAAATCACAGACATTCCTTAAAGAGTGGCAGCCCAACCGTAGACCCCCTCATCTGCTATGAGAATGTTCTAGCGAAACCCTTTTGCACCTCTTTGGTTGACAGTTTCCTGCATTGCCAGGATGTTACACAGGTTTTCAAAACAGTTGCCTGAGTGTAATTAAATAGGGCCTGGAGTGACAATGCTTATCCTCCCATCTGTCTCCCACCGTTTCCCCAGCTTTATTCTCCCCAACTTTATCTTTTTCAAAGGCTTTCCTTAAACAGTCACGTCTTCAGTGCTCAGTGGGCCATCTGAGTGGAAGGATAAAAGTCTTCCTCAGCAGAACTGCATGTTTCAGTAATTGAGCCGTAAAGGGCTGCTGCTTCTGCAGTACATTTTAACTAAATTGTAATGATAATCTCCACCAACCTAAGTTCACTGCCCAATTATTAGCTGTGTTGCCATGAGAAAGTCAACTCTGTGCCTTAATTAGATTGTTTTTTAAAATAGGAATGATAGTACCTACCTTGTGAGGTTGATGTATTAAATAATGAATGTAGAACACTTGTCACATGAGGAGACAGTGCAAGATAACCAGACCACAGAGTTAGCAAAAGCTATGAAGGCCTCAGAATCCCAGTAGATACAACAAGCAATCACAGGAGAAGTGATTGCTTACAATAAAGTATTGCATTATTATTTTTTTGAAAGATTTATGTTTACTTATTTATGCATACAAGAACTGGGGTACAGGCCAGAAGTGTGGTAGTTGAGAGGATTCACCAGAGTGGGGAACAGAACAGGCAGGTTGAAGTACACGGCTGAGGGGAGCAGCAGGCAAGACAGGAGAGGTCTGCTGCGCCATGTGGGTTTGCTCCCTGGCCGGGAATGGAACTTGTGCAGCAGAGGCTGCAGGTAGCTTCATAGTGCTGCATCTTAACCCCTCGCGCCACCAAGGAGGCCCCTGGATAGTTCATCTTAGGAGCACTTGTAGGTATGCCAGATTTCCATTTGTTTCCATATTTGCCTTTGATAATTAATCACAACACACACATTAATATCAGTGAGGACTTTAATCTTGAGGACCAAAGTGCACAGTTTTGCACCAGACCAAGCCTCCCATTGCACCAGAAAGGAATAGCAGTGGCTGTGTGGGACCAGCCTTGACTTTCTCCCCGAGGTCTCGGCTAAGGGAGAGCCTGTTGGCTGCAGGCTCGGCCATCAGCTGCTTCTGGTGGCAGCTGTTCATTTGTCTTCCTCAAAGTCAACCTGGAAGGCTATGCAGAGCCGGGTAGAAGCAGCCAAGGAATGGAGACCCTCCAACTTAAATCACACACTATGGAGTACTAGGTTAGCTATCAGTTTTTCCTTCTTGATTTCTTAAAACCAACTCATTTGGTTGGTTGTCTCGCCTCACTTGACTGCCAAATCCAAATAGCCATACCTAATAATTCCCTAGTTAATCCAGGCCAAACTGGGAAGTGTAGGAGAAACTCCCCTAAACGGAGTCGTGTGTCACTATTTTTATGAGTCATTTTTTTATATAGAAACTTGTTCTTCCCTCTACATGATTATGGTGTTCTTTATTTAGAACTTGTCATCTTTTTATTCCCTCATGTTTCTTGAATCAGGATTGGGCTTGGCTGTGAGTAACAAAAATCCAAAATACTACATTTCATGTAATAAGACTCCTGTCACATTTGAACTCTGAAATTGGAATGTGTCACACAATTGGATGGGTTACCCATTTAATTGGCAGTGGTTTCTTTTTCTTAGTGATGTACAGAATAATGCTGTCTTACACTCAAGGAGAGTGTTGGTAAAAATGGTAGTGGTGGCTTAAGCAAGACTATTTCTCTCACCTGTAAAACATGAGGGAAACAGTCTTGTACTGGTGAAGAGCTTCTTTAAGATAAATCATAGGGGCCTCCCTGGTGGCCAAGGGGTTACGTCTCAGCATTATCACCGCTATGACCTGAGTTCGATCCCCAGGCAGGGAGCTGACCCACATGTGGCCCAAACCTCACCTGCCTCACCTGCTGCTCCCCTCAGCAGTGTATTTCAGTAAATCTGTCTGTTCTGCTCCCCGGTCTGTCTCTGGTGAATCCTCTCACCCCCAACCCCCTCGCACCTCTGGCCTGCTCCCAGTTCTTCTACACAAAAAATGAAAAAATAATCACAGCCTGAAGCACGGTCTTATCGCACCATTTTCAACATGTGGTTTGTACCTCATGGTACAAGATGACTGTTGATGGCCCATCCACCATGCCTACGTCATTGCTTCCAGCCATCATTGAAGAAAGGGTGAAAAGGGCATTCTCCCTCCTATTATTGACACTTCCAATAACGTATACACAATGGCCTCCCTGGTGGTGCAAGGGGTTAAGTCTCAGCACTCTCAAGAGCTATCACCAGCCACTGCGACATGAGTTCAATCCCTGGCCCAGCAGCTGACCCTGGGCGCAGCAGACCTCTCTTTTCTTGCCCACTGCTCCCCTCAGCCACAGCTCTGGCCTGCACCCCAGCTCTTGTATGCATAAATACATAAAAATAAATCTCAAAAAATTATACACTATTTTCAATTACAGTTTATAGCGCAGAATTAGTTGCAGTATCATATCTAGCTGCAAAAGAGAAATACCTTTATTCTCGGCACAATTTGAAAAGGATTGTATTAGTAAGGAAGAAGGTGAGAACAGATAAATACACCACCAAAAGTCTGAGCCACAGCTATTTTTCACTTGCCTATAAAAACAATCTCTCACTGAGCTAAAGTAATATATAGAGAAATGATTCCAGGGCCTGTGCCTCAGGTTACCGCAATGCTTCAGCCTGTATCTGCTGTCCTCCTGCTGCTCTTGCAAGGGGGAAAGAATCTATAGAGGGCAGCACAGGTTTGCTGGGACCTTGAGGGAACAAATGCTAAGACAAATCAAAGGTAAAAGTAAGGCGCAATCTGACGAGGTAGAAGGAGCACCAGATTAGGCTAGGAGTGGCAGGTTCTAATTGTGACGCTGCCCTTCATCAGCTGCAAGTTCTAATATAAATCCTCTTTTCTAAGTCTCAGGTGCTTCAGCCATGAAATGAATTGGAGCCTATAAAATTGAAAACTAAGTAGAAAGAGCCTAGAGAATCATAGAATTTTGGGACTGGACGATCAGCCGGTCCAGTGCTTTGCAAACCACTTCCAGGATCCCTGCTGCAGCATTTCGGGAAGGTTTGGCCCGTGAGCTCTCCAGTGGTGACACGCTGGGTTTCTATACTGAAAGAGAGGAGGGCGATTGCAGATTTATTTTGGTAAATGGGTTCCATGGCAACAAAAAGTTTGAAAGTCAATGATGATTAAATTCTCAGAGCAGAAGAAATTGAGGCCCAGAAGGCACATAATGGTACATCTATGACCAGAGGTAGGACCTGACCCCCTTTTTCCTGATTCTTGGCCTTTCCATTTACACCCTCCTGCATCGCTCCCTCTGGACGGGTGGCCAGTCCGGTGTTTGCCTGAGCCTTTGCAGGGACCGCGTGTGGACTCAGGATCTCACAAAGTAACCCCCACCGCATGTGTTTTGTCACCAGCACTGACTGCTCTGACTGCCATGGAGCGGAAACTGCTTCTTCATAACTTGTTGGAGTTATGTCCAGCTATCCCCTCTCAACCTGCATGAAATAGACCTAATCTCTTGTCCATAAATACCTGGAGATCACTATCAACTTCTCTCTCTCCACCTCCCACCAGATCTCCTGTGATGACGTGGATTCCAGGCCTGTCCCAAATACATTTTCGCCTCCAGACGTCATTCCAGTTCACCATAGTTCTTAAAATGTCTCCCCAGACCGAACCATGTCTTGCTTCATCACTGGCATGGGTTCCTTTTTATTTCAGACACTTCTTTTAAAATACAGCCTAAAATTGTACTACTGTTGTTGGGTTGTCAGAAAAGTCATGACATATTTTTTCTGTTTTTTATGCGAAAATGCATCATGACTTTTCCGACAACCCAATATATAATGGTCTTTTCTTGTGTGAACAGCCTTTTCCCTAGAATTGCCACCAAGCCAGGTTTCCTCTATAATCTGTGTCATTGAGTTTTTAGATCTAGAAACAGTTTCACATTTACCCTTTAGCATTCTAATTTTTGTTAGCTTTGTTTTAGTCTGTTCATCTTTAAAAATCTGTTACACTGTGTAGCATATAGTTTCTTCCTCCCTCCTCAGCTTTTGTCATCCACTGATTAGTAAATAGCCCTTGTGATCCATATTACAGATGCAAAGGTCCACCAGTACAAATCTCTGCACTTCCCCTCCCAGGGTGCCAGGAAGACTCAGCATATGGCTTCTCTACGACACCCACATTTCTCCATCTTGCTCTCAGATCCTAAGATCATGCAACATCTTGCCAAATCCAGTCACACTAGTGGCATTTCATGGGCCAGCCAGAGCATTTCAACAGACGATCTCCAACACCTTGTCCAGTTTGAACACTTCTGTAACCTAGACATTCCAAAGAAGTATAAAGGGGCCTCCCCAGTGGTGCAGCGGTTGAGCGTTGGGTTGCAAAGCTGCCTGCGGCGTCTGCGGCGCCGGTTCGATTCCCGGCTGCTCCCCGGCCACCGGAGGAGGGTCCCACATGGCGCGCAGACCTCTCCTGCCGTCCGCTGCTCCCCTCAGCAGTGTACCTCTGTCCTTCTGCCTGCTCTGCTCCCCGCTCTGACTCTGGTGAATTCTCTCACCCTCCCGCCCTTCTGACTGTACCCAGTGCATATATAAACAAACAAACAAACAAAAAAAAAAAAAAAAAAAAAAAAAAAAAACCAAAGAAGTATAAAGGCAATAAAACAAGTAGAAGGTAAAATGACATCCACCGGGGCCTCCTGGGTGGCACAGGGGTTAAAGACAGCACTATCAAGCTATCTCCAGCCACTGCAGCACTAGTTTGATCCCTGGCCAGGGAGCAACCACATGGTGCAGCAGACCTCTCCTGTCTCCCCGCTACTCCCCTCAGCAGTGTATTTCAGTCAGTCCTCCTGTTCTGTTCCCCGCTCTGTCTCTGGTGAATCCTCTCACCCCTCACATCTCTGGCCTATACCCCAGATTGTATGCATAAAATAAAATCTTTAAAAAAAACAAAAAAGGCATCTACCCAGGATGGAAGATTAAATGAGATAATCTACGTAAATAATCACTGGCACATAGCAAGCACTCAATAAATAATTTTTATTATCATCATCCATCCAGACCAGTAATCTGTCATTGATGAAGCAGATAAAAGGCTGATGGTAGGAGAATATGGTCATCTTCCTGACAGTAAGTCAAAAGTCAGCCTGACCTCCAGAACACTCAAGTTACCCTAAATATGACTCTTATGTTCCAGTTTCTCACATATCAGCTTATCTTTTCGGCCTGGACCGTCTCTAAGGACAGCAGCACTTCACATAATAATATTTCATTTTTAATTTCCCTCTTTTGGAACTCTTAAAGGCAGGATTTAGGGAACAAAACAACAACCTATACTCTGAATTATATTGTGACTTTAGCGCCTTTGACTTTCACCTTCTAGACACCCCTTTTGACCCAAGTTCATGCTCCTCTTCTATGTGGTTGTCTCTCTCCTGAAAGCCCGTGACTAGGGTCAAGTCACAAGGGCCAAGAACTGAGAATGAAAAGTCTGGGGTCTTCAGTGCTGCATCTGTCTCAGAAAAGTGGCCTCTGTGGTCTTCCATGTAGCATTTCCTATGTGGCATCCTCACCAGAACAGGTAAATGTTCTCAATGGAGCTCCTCCTCCTCCCTTGCTCCTGGGCGACACCACAGTTCTGATGGCTCCTGAGTACCCCATCTGGCCGTCCGTAGGTTCCTGGAATTCAGACTGTGCACCACAAACCCGTACTCTCCCTGGTCTGCCCGCCAGCTCACACCTGCAGTGCCCCTGGCCCTGGCAGGCCCTCTCCACTAACTGCTCAAATTCCAAACTCACTGCTCTTGGCCGGCTCCTCTTCCTCATCCCTAACCCTATTGGTTCTGGAGTCTTAGCAATTTAGGCCTCCTCAATATCCATTTCCTCCCTCTTGGGGCCCGTAGAGTCTCTTAGGAGAGGACTACAACAGCCTCCACACTGGCCTTTTAATCTACTATGACAACAGAGTGCTCGTTTCCTGTTCACAGTCCCTCCGCAACACCCCTTTGCCTTCCCAACAACCTCATTGGAGTGTCCCCCAGGCCCTGGCAACCCTCTCTTCTCTGCTCAGTGTGTCCAGCTCGGGATGTCCAGCTCCTCACTGGTAACCAAAGGCCTCTGGGGCCCAGCCCAGGTTAGTCCCAGACAGGCCTCTCACCTCCCTGCAGTGTCTTTTCTTTGGGGAGCCTTTCAAGGCCTCCCCACAAAACTGGCTGTCCAGCCTCCCCAGGTGCTTCGCAAATCTCTCCGCTAATGTAATATCCATAACAAACCTGGTTTACATTTAGTAACAGCGCTGCTGCGTGCAGGCCCGTAAGAAACCACACGTTTTTCTCTCTGAATCCTCCCAATATCCTTAAAAGGGCCCTGAATTTATCCCCATTTTATTTGAGAGGAAACCAAAGCTTAGAATGTTATGTAGTCCCCCCATGTTAGCGGGGAGGTGTACCATGTTCCCTACTCCCACTCCCATGCAGCCACCTTGAACTGCTGGGCCGCTGGGAGCTAGAGGTAGAGCTGAGCAGCCAGGTGACAACACGTGACATGGAAAGCAGGTGGGCTCCAGAGGGGCACTTGCTTCTCCAGCTTTGCACCAAAGACTTGGGGGACTTAGAGGAAATGTATGGAGGAGAGACATGTAGAGAGACTTGGAAGAGACACGGGGTGATAGACACATGGGGAGGTTGTCCTTGGCAGAGACAATGGTCGCCATCATCTTGACGTAGAGCGTTTGTCCCAGGCTTACACCCATTCCTTGCGTTTCCCTTATAGAAGGAACCTTAGACGTGTGGCAAGAGCTTGGGCCTCAGCAGCCCCTTCAGGCCAACCCTATTTGACTGGGCATCTTCCCACAATGGGGACAGAAAGTTTTGGAAGTTTTACTGGGAAACTGTTATTAGGAATAGCCTCTCTCCTCTGCCCTCTCTATGTGCACTCATTCTGTTAAAGATCCTTCACATTAACTTAAGAGTCTGCTTTGCCTTTGTGTGCATGGATGGCCAAAGCCCTTCAGAGCATGCAAGTTGAGGGGTGCCTAGGTCCCTGGTTGTGCACTGACAGAGGCTGATGGCTTAACTTCCTATCTCAGCCTCTCCACTCGCACCTGTGGCCTTACCTTTTTAAAGATTTATTTTATTTATTTATGCATACAAGGACTGGGGTGTAGGCCAGATGTGCAGGGTGGAGCAGAAGGAACAGGAGTGGGGGAGAAGGATTCACCAGACAGAGTGGGGAGCAGAACAGATGGATCTACCCAAATACACTGCTGAGGGGAGCAGCGGATGAGACAGGAGAGGTCTGCTGTGCCATGTGGGTCACCTCCCTGGCAGCGGACAGCTTCATGGTGCTAAGACTTAACCCCTTGCACCACCAGGGAGGCCTATCCATGGCCTTGCTTTACAGTAACACATTTGTTCTTCTCTCCTTCAGACTGTGAGCTCCTTAAGACCAGGGGCCATGTCTGCCTTGGGTCAGTTGCCCTGGGCCCCGACTCAGAGCCTGGCCATGGGCAGACTTTCACCTTGGTGCTCCCTAAACCAGTTTGTGCATGAGTTGCTTGGCTAAGAGGATAGGGATCCTTCCAGAATCTGTGTTTTGCCTTTGCCTGCAAATAGTGTGAACCCCACCTCGACCCCCATCTGAATTTTCCCAAAAAATATCCTATTATATCAGTTACCTACCCAGTTGGCCAACCTCTGAAGCAACCCCTCCTAGCCCCCCGCCACACACCCACACACACACCCACACACACACCCAATCCTATGGGGTTTCCATTTTGACAACAGCTATTTGTTTTGGTTTATTTGTCCATTTGTTTTTGCCTCAATCCTGCGCAGATAGTAGGTAAGTCCTGGAGATTGTAGTCACTCCTGAGCATCACTGTGGCCCATACCACCAGCCCTGGAATCATCCAGACTATTCCCCAGGTGGGATGGACAGTTATGGGAAGTCCGTGAAGATGAGCAAGGCCTGACTGTGGCTCACAGGGCATCAGATGACCACACTCTTGGGTCCTCAGACAAAGCCTGATAACCCTAAAGGGAATGTCATACTGCTAGCCATTAAACACTAGAGACACAATGCGGGGGCCAGGCTCCATGTTGAAACCTTCCCCTGCCACCCCATTTACCCCACCTCTTTCCTTCTCTGTTATCCGAAGCAGGACTTCTGTGTTTGGGCTGGAGATGGTGCAGGCAAGTTAGGAAGCTTGCTCTGGACTTTGTGGTTCTAGGCCCAGGAGGGCCATCATGGTCCCAGGACCCAAAATCCAGCAGGACTACAGCCAGAGCAGGCTACACCAGGGACTCTGCCTTCATTAGAAATCCAGGCCTCAGCTGCATGGAGAGGGAGGAGACGTGCGGCCCCAGGACTGCCTGACTACTCACTTGATGCTTCAGTCATGGGAAGCATCCGTTTGAGGGGGGTTACCATTTGTTTCACTTTATTTTTGCTGAGTTGCCTTGGGAGCCTGAACTTTGATCTGGGCGGGAATCATTAATTCATTGGCTCGAGAGAATGACACAGACTGCAGTGCTCTGCCGCTGAATTAACTGCTCTCCTCTGGCTCAAAAAAAGAGGCCTGCACTCTCCCAGTAACCTAATATTTGCCTGGGCACCCCTATCCCATCCCCACCCCTCCTCCCCCACCCTGTTTAATCACCTTTCTTGGCTGCCCAGCTCCTGTCAGTGCAGCCACAGCTACAACCCAGAAAACAGGGAGGCGTTGTTTCCCTTCAGCTACTATCTTGTAACTCCCTCTTAATTTACAATCTGTTTGCTGTTTCAGATGTTTGGAAAGAAAACTCCTTAGTCAGCAGCCCTGGAAAGCTTCATTTTCAGTGAAATCTGGACTCTTCTTTCCCAGCCCAGGTTTTTTCGGTTTTGTGGCTGGAACCTAACATCTGTGCAGCAGGCAGAACCCCATGGGTCCTGTGTCACCAGACACCTGGTGAAAGGATGCATTCGAGGGTAGAAAATCTGGGCCGAGCCCACCGGTGACAACTGGTATTTATCTAATATCAGCAGGGAGGTAGATGGGCACCAACCCAGCACTGAAAAAGAAACAAAGATGAGAAGAGGTGGCCCATCCCGCTCAGACGCTTGTGGGGACCCACCAGGAGTCCCTTTCTCTAATGACTTACAAGAAAGCCAAAGGTGCTAGGACCGTTTTCCCAGCTGAAGGGGAGGGTCCGGCATGGGGTGGCAGGGTGGGGGGACCTCCTTGGCCCTTCCTGACCCCTGATGAAGGGTCCCCCCGGGCTCCTCCATCAAAGGCGACACTTGTCAATCTGCCTGGGTTTTAATTGTCTTGTGGTGTGCTTCTGAAGGATTGTGAAAGAAGGGGCAGGAGCTATTATTTTGGGTAATCATTTCAACATGGAGCTTGGTAAAGAACCAAGAATGCAACTGGATTTGCCTTTGGTGTGTGAAGGGCTCTGGGTCCTGGTGGCTCAGGGCTGCCCAAATGGCTGACCTCACACATTCACCCATGACAAAGGAATCCTGAGCCTTCGAGGGCCACAGAAGATGTGGCCTGAATGTCACTTCTGCAAAGAAGCAGGAATGAATTTTAACCCTGGCACAGCTGCTTCCTAATTTTGAGACCATGAACCAATCTGCAAAATGCAGAGAGGAATTAAAATTAAAAAAAAAAATAGGTTTCTTAGGAAAATGAAAGCAATGACTCATGCTAAACACCTAGCATAACACATGGAAACAATCAATGCTCAATAAATGTTAGGGATCATTATGATTATTACCACTATTATTGTTACTAACAATAACACCAGATTCTCATTGGCTACCTGCAGTGTGTCTAGTCTGAGTTGCAAGTTGTGTAAGATGTGACACTTGATTGGGGGAAGTAATTAGGGACCTGCAGGCCAGCTGTTCATGATTGAGTGGTTATGAGCCCCAACCTACTCTTGCCTGAAAGGCGAGGCTGCAGAAATTACCGGGACCCCGGGCAGGTTGGCCAAAAGATGCTGAACGGGCTCAGGGAACAAAGACCCGAATGCCTGGAATCATCCAGGGACACCTCAGAGGGCCCTCCATGAAAGGTGACCCTTGATAGTTTGCTCATATTTTTAATTATTGGATGGCAGGTTCGCAGAGCAGGTGGCATGTGAGCGTGTGTTTTGTGTGCGTATGTGGGGGGGTGGAGGGGTGCTCTGCTAGAGTCCATCTGGGAGGTGAATCCCAACACATTTATTCATTCAATTTCAATTAAGCACCTACTATATACCAGCTCTGAAAACACACTTGGTCCACGCCTGGGGCCTAGCCCAGGAAGATGAGCCGTGTCCCCTGAGGCATCTCTTTCTCCTCCCTGCGCCAGCCTAAACCTCAGATGTCTTCAATGTCATTTACTTTTCTGAATAATTTCAGAACAAATTATGGACATCATCACATATCACCCACCCACACCGACATATTTCCAAAATAAAGAGATATTCTCATATCTGACGGCTAAAACTGCTCTCACACCTAAGAAAATTAGCAAAAAATTCCTAAAACCATTTAAAATCCAGTATATTCACGTTCCCCCAAGTGTCCCTAAAATGTCTTGGATAGCTTATCTGTTCACACCAGGGTCTGCTCCAAAAGTGTGCGCCCCATTTGACTATAAGGCCCTTTTAACCTTTAGAATAGTCCTTTCGTCCTTTTCCCTTTCACTACACTGATTTCTTGAAAAATAGCCCACATTTTAGATTTATCTGTTTGCTCCTATTGTCATTTAGCTTGTCTCTGTATCCCCTGTATTTCTTTTTTTTTTAAGATTTGTTTATTTATACATACAAGAACTGGGGTACAGGCCAGAGATGTGGGGGGTGAGAAGATTCACCAGAGACAGAGTGGGAAGTAGAACAGATGTATCAACTGAAATACACTGCTGAGGGGAGCAGCAGGTGGGTCAGGAGAGGCCTGCAGAGCCATGTGAGTCACCTCCCTGGCCAGGATCGAACTCGTGCTGCGGTGGCTGCGGACAGCTTCACAGGCTGCATCTTAACCCCTTGCACCACCAGGGAGGCCCGCTTTATCCCCTATATCCCCTAAGAGTAGCTTAGTCCTTTTAGATTACTTTAACACCACCACCACAGCTGCATGACTTACAGAAAAAAGAAATTTACTTCTTGCAGTTGTGGAGGCTGGAAAGTTCAAGATCAAGGTGCCAGCTGGGCTAGGTGCTGGTGAGCCCAAGGCGAGGGCCTGCTTCCTGCTTCCTGGTTCATAGACAGCTGTCTTTCACTGTGTCCTTACACGAAAGAAATGGCCAAGGGAGCTCTCCAGGGTCTCTTACAAGGGCACTACTCCTGCTCTTGAGGGTTTTCCACTCTTATGGCCTAATTACCTCCCAAAGGCCCCACCTCCAAATACCATCACTGGGGATTAGGGTTTCAACACATGAATTTGGAGAGAATACAAAACAATCACAAATAGTACAACCTCCCCAAAGCCGATGTCTTGAAACTTTGTCAACTTCATCTGGCTCTCAGTAGAAGTTTGGGGGTTCTGCAGAACAATAGGGAGAGGTAAGGATGAGGAAGGCCACAGCTTCCAGGGTGCTCTGAGCATGGCAGGGAGGCCCAAGCACACAGGGAGGAAGGACTATGTACCTGTAGGAAAAGTCCCCAACAGTGGGTTGGGGGGACTCAGCAGCCTTGTCACCCAGAAGCCTTCAGATGTGGGAACTGGCCCCATGAGTCATCCATCCTGCTGGGCTGTCCCCAGCCCAACCTGATTAGCCACCTGGTAGGTGGCCCTCCTTCCTTCCTGCAATCTTCTCCAGACTTTTCTCGGCTCCCTCCCGCCATGGCCCCACTTGGGTCTTTTCCTGAACACTAGCTAAAATAATGTCCCACTCCACCCCCGCCCTTTCAAACACCTGCCTGCTATATTTTTCTTCTCTGAATACATTATCATCCAACTGTAAACTTCATTAGGGCAGGGGCCTTGATGCCTTGTTTGCTGCTATATCCCCAGTTCTAGAATAGCTTCTCATAGAAAGGGGGCACCTCATCAACCTTGAATGAATGAATGAATGAACAAATGAGACCCACGGTAAATAGCCCAATTCCAAGCACATAATTAACCCAAGTAAACAGATATTGTTTGAGTTTATCATCTTCCCAGAAATGAGTACTTAAAGTCTGAAACTACACTTAAGATTAAGTGGGGAAAAATACCACATCATCTGTGAACAACAATAAAATCTCCCCTGCAAGCTGTCTGATCTCCCCAGCCCTCAGGGTGCCACTGCCCTTTTCTCCCTGCTACCAAAGTTTGGGCAACTCCTGGGTCACTCAACTCAGGGCGAGTCCAGGCCTTCTTGGCCATAAATACCATTTAGTCCCACTCAACAAACAAGAGCCCTGTGAACGAGGGTGTCTGGTTTGGAGGATGATCTCTTCTGTCTGATTTTTTTAAGTTGAGTCCGCTTTTTTTTCTTTTTCAGCCCTCAAATGTTGAACAGGTGCTGCATTCAACTCCTAGTCAAGGGTTATGACTTGCGGGCCATGGGCCAGGGGGCCCGGGGAAAGGAAGTGGGAGGGGGCAGGGCTGGGAGCCAAGGTGGAAGCTGGGGTGCCGCCCACTGATGAGTCAAGGAGGAGAGCTGCTTCTTGTTCTGTTGGAATAAAACCAATAAAGGAGACATGAGTGGGTGTGTCATCTAAAGAGGGGCTTCTCATTCTGGCCCCAAGGGTCCCCTGAAACTCTATGAAACATATTGTGGATATTTGCTCCTGAGCACCTTCCTAGGGTAAGGAACTGGAGCTTTTACCAGTTTACCAACAGAGTTTGGGACACCGATCACCCCTTCACTCCCCACTACCATCACCATCAAAAGGGAAAAAAAAAGAAACGGTGGGGCCTCTCTGGTGGCCCTGAGGTTAAATCTCAGCACTATAGGCAGCCACTGAGCCTGAGTTTGATTAAGGCCAGGGAGCTACCCACATGGCACAGCAGACCTCTCCTTCCTCGCCCGCTGCTCCCCTCAGCAGTGTATTCCAGTGGCTCTGCCTTTTCTGTTCCCCGCTCTGTCTCTGGTGAATCCTCACTCCCACACCTCTGGCCTACATCCCAGTTCTTGTATGCATAAATAAATAAAATAAATCTTTTAAAAAAGAAAAGAAACAAAGAAAACTACACAGACTGCGCTTGGTAGTTTTTTAGATTCATGAATCAACAAATTGTGTCAATTTCTACCTAGGATTCCAGGCTAATTAGGGAGACAAGGCCCAATGGAAGGAGGCAGGTGTTTGGGTCTGTTTTACTTTTTTGAAGTTTATCTCCTGAGCACTTCCTCTATGCATAGCTTTGTGTTAAGCTACGCAGTAACAATAACAATTGCTGACTCTTACCTACCACATAGTAAGTGCCAGGCAGTGTTCATAGTACTTTCCAGAAACTAGCTTGTTTAATGTTCCCATATTCCCACAAAAGAGGTACCATGATTTTCATTTCACCTTACAGACAATAAAACTGAAGTCTTGAGAGTTTAAGTAACTTGCCCAAAAGCTCATCGCAGACTAGATTTAAGCTTCGGAGAGCCTGGTTCCAGGTCCGTGTGCCTGTGTGACCTCTCAAACTCTGTTATCTCATTTGAACCTCATAACCACCCCCCCTCCCCCCAAGTATCTCCTGGGCTTATCTCCATTCTGCAGGTGATAACACCAAGGTTGGGCAACTTGCCAGGGTCACTCTGTGCATTGCACACCTCCCTCCCTGAGGGCAGAGGGCCAAAGAAGAGTCAGGAATTCAGAGGGGTGAAAGGTCAGTCTGGGCAGAGGTAACAGGGAGGAGTTGAGTCAGGGCAGGGTGGAGGCAGGGGAGGGGGTAGTGGGAACATGAATCACCATCTCAGATGCGGGCACCTGAAGGACAGCTCCTGGAAACACCATCATTTTGCCTCCCTCCAGAGCCCCAGCCTGATAGAGTTGGCTGGAGGAGAGGGGAATGAAGCCTTCACCTGGAGGTCAACAACGTTCTCATTTTCTGCTCTGTGTTCAACTCACAGGGGTGTCGTATGGGTAGAGAGACAAACAAGACAGCCTGTCCAAGCAACTGTGCCCCAATCCTCCTAAGGGGGCCTGTTATCCAGCTCTATTGACTGGTGCCTCTTGAAGTTCTTGCTCACAGGGAGAAGGGATACCCCGGTGTCCGGACTCAGGCTCCCTGGAGACTGGGTTCATAAGGGGCCAAATCACAGGGTGGTAATTTTAGGGGGAAATGATGTCCTGAGTTAATCCCATACAGGCTTTGTGGACCCCACCCCCACTCCAGACTAAAGCCATCAAGACTCTGGGAAAGACAAATCCCATCACCACCAAGGGAGGGTGGCTGGGACCTGAGGGTGGAGTTGGGCAGCCAGGTTGGATATAAAAACCAAACATGTGGGCCTTGGGCTCTCTCTGGCTCGCGATCGCTCACCTCCTGGCTTCACCGCTCCTGGCTGGCGGCCAGCGCTCAGAGTGCCATTTTGGGATTCCTAATCGGCGGATCGGGTAGGACTCATTTAAAACTTTGTCTCCCACTTTTCTCCCAGAGCTGTACATTTCCTCATTTCCCCTTCCCTTTGTAAATAAACCTTTTATTAACCTTTCACGTGTGCCTGCAGTAGAGCATTGATAAGTCCTTTTAAGCGCGCGGGTGAGGACCCACAGTCAGGCACCCCGTTTTGTATCGGGGTTGCTCTACAACAGTAACAGCGTCACCCAGTCCTCAGCATAGATGCACTTCAATGCTCAAGAGTCAGCGCTATCTACAAATGAGGCAGAGAAGGAATTATGGTGGCTCCCACTTCAAAGATGACAAAACTGACACTGAAAGCTATCCTAGGGCCTCCCTGGTGGCACAAGGGGTTAAGCAGAGCGCTGTGAAGCTGTCCACAGCCTCTGCAGGGGTAATTCCTTCCCTGCCACCAAGGAGCAACCCACAGGGCACAGAGACCTCTCCTGTCTCGCCCGCTGCTCCCCTCAGCAATTATTTCAGTCAATCTGCCTGTTCTGTTCCCCACTCTGTCTCTGGTGAATCCTCTTGTTGTAGAGCAGCCCCGATACAAAACGGGGTGCCTGACTGTGGGTCCTCACCCGCGCGCTTAAAAGGACTTATCAATGCTCTACTGCAGGCACACGTGAAAGGTTAATAAAAGGTTTATTTACAAGGGAAGGGGAAATGAGGAAATGTACAGCTCTGGGAGAAAAGTGGGAGACAAAGTTTTAAATGAGTCCTACCCGATCCACCGATCAGGAATCCCAAAATGGCACTCTGAGCGCTGGCCGCCAGCCAGGAGCCGTGAAGCCAGGAGGCGAGCGATCGCGAGCCAGCAAGAGCCCAAGGCCCACGTGTTTGGTTTTTTTATATCCAACCTGGCTGCCCAACTCCACCCTCAGGTCCCAGCCACCCTCCCTTGGTGGTGATGGGATTTGTCTTTCCCAGAGTCTTGATGGCTTTAGTCTGGAGTGGGGGTGGGGTCCACAAAGCCTGCATGGGATTAACTCAGGACATCACTTCCCCCTAACACTCTCACCCTCTGCAGCTCTGGCCTCTACCCCAGTTCTTGTATGCATAAATAAATAAATCTTTAAAAAAAAAAAAAAAGAAAAGAAAGCGGTCCCCTCAAAAGTGGTGCCTCCTCAGAGCCCGTGAATATGAACTTATTTGGAAAAAGGAGCTTTGCAAATGTAATTAAGTTAAGGATATCGAAATGAGATCACTTGGATTTGCGTGGGCTCTACATCCAGGTGTCTGTAAAAGAGGAAGCGGTGGGATTGCACTTAATGCCGTTGAACTTTACATTTAGAAATAGTGAAAATGAGAAACTTTATGCTGTGCATGTTTCATCACAAGAACAATTCAATTTTGAAAAAAAAAAAAAAAAAGGAGAAGAGGCACGCAGAAGAGAGGATGATGTGAAGATGGAGGCGGAGGTTCGAGTGATGTGTTTGCAAACCAAGGAATGTAAGAATTGCCAGAGGATGAACCCGCCCTGCTGACACCCTGATCTAGGACTTCTGACCTCAAGAACTGTCAGTGATAAATGGCTGCTGTTTTGAGCTCCCTCATTTGTGGTAATTTGTTTCTCAGTCCTAGGACACTAATCCACAGCATAACAGTGTTTCTAACCACAAGCCCAACACTTGCTCCACTCTTGGAAAGGCCTATGCTGCTGCCAGGTGCCTCGCAGTGGCTCATGAGGCAGGTGGGGCAAGCCAGGCACCCTCCTGTATTTATAGCAACTCCAGTGCTGCACCACACCTGAGAGTGCTGTAGGGCCCCCCAAGAAATCAAGTCACTGTCCCATGGCCTGGTGTCTCTTATGAAGCCATATGTGTGTGTGTGTATGTTTGTGCATGTGTGTGTGTGTGTGTGTGTGTAGCTACCTCAGGAATCTCTGGTTTGAAAGTCCACCAGAAGCCTGGCTGTCCTGAATAACAACAGGAATGCCTCTGGACAAAAAACACACACATACACACACACACTGTGCACTGCACAACTCCATGAGGAAGATTCACAGAGTCAGTAACACAAATGGTAGCCCTGGAACTGCAGTGCACAACCCACGCTGCATGGGACCCCAGTTCTCCTTTCTGCCAGGTGAGCACAGGGGGCTGGGAAGCAGAGCAGGAGCTGCCAAGTCTGGCTGTGGGGCCTGGGTGGGGAGGGAAGGCCACATCGCGCCCTGGGTGGCCTTGAACACTTCTGCTGAATAGGTCACCTTCGGGGGCTTCTGGTACCAGCTCTTCAACAGAACTGATGATGGGCCCCACCTGAGAGCGGCATGACCTTCATCAGCCCTGTGCAGTGGGTTCTGTATCTTGGAGCCATTACCAAAAAGTGTGTGTGTATCACACACACACACTCAGATTTAAACAAAACAGCCTGGACTTCCTGAGGACCTTTCTCAAATGTTGTAAATATTGTGTGGTTTATTAAGGATTCCCTTGGTCTGGATTCGTGGAGAAAATTTTCAGTGCAATTTCAGGTTGTTAAGCTTGAGCATTAATATTCCAACCACATCCCTGACCATCCTGCTAGTATTTAACCTTTGCTAGGTTCTGTGAGCCATATTTACATTATAAGTATATGTAAATACTTAAGCGACAGGGAGGGGTGCTTCTGCCACTTCTGCAGCCAGACCATCTTGGGTATAAGTCTCAAAACCATCTGAACATTTTGTAGGAGCTTCCCTTCCTGCAGAGGGGGGAGGGTGGACTGGTGACCACGTAATGGCCTTGGAGTTGATGTGTTGGAAGTTACCCCCAAGTTTATTAATGAAGAATTAGCACTTTTTCACTTGCTGAGTAAATCCATAGGAAAATGGATTTAAGTTGAAAATGATGCCACTTGCACACAGTCTTGAAAGCACGTGTGTGACCTCAAAGCTAAAAGCTACTGGACTTCACTTTCAGGGACTCTTAGCCCAGTGGCAGCCACATCCCTGGACAGGGCTCTTGGGGGGCAGCAGGGCATGCGACACAGGGGCCAGCAGGGCAGGGCGGGAAGGCCTCCGCCTCCAGCGCCAGGGGCAGACACAGACACGTCACTTGCTCTGCTGGACTTTCCAGTCAAGCCTGCACCTTCCTTCCTGTCCCTTACCTCATCCTCACTCACACGGTGAGGGTATAGGCTCTTGGAGGCCACAATTGCGGTGTGGGGTGTTGAGCAGGCCATAGGGTCCCCTCTCCTACCTCTCCCCTCCCTTTCCTGCTCCAGCCCCTGTTCTCCCAGCACCAGACCCCACTCCACTGGGTGCCACTCACACCCGCAGCTGGAGAAGCAGCTCTCCCGGGAGCTAGAAGGATCCATCCCCCTCCAGCCCAGCGGCTACACACAAGGAAAACCCTGGCCCTGGGCGGTGACGGGAGCTGTGGCGGCCCATCTCGTGTGGGAAGCCGCCCTGGAGCTGGAGCCCACGCCGGACCGTGGCCAGGGGCGGAGGCACCTGGAGCCTCCCAGCTCCTGCCGGGGGCCAGGGGAGCCCGCGCGCCGGCCACAGTCCGGCTGAGGACGGCCCCAAAGCAGGACGCAGTCAGTCTGGACATTCAGCCTGTCCTGGCGCAGGGGACCCCCCAGCTCTCCCTTCTGCCGGGTGGGCGCAGGGGCCTGGGAAGCCGAGCGAGCGGGAGCTGCCCAGTCTGCCGCGGGGCCTGGGTGGGGCAGGGAGGCCGCCATCGCGCCCTGGGTGGCCGGCGAAGGCTCCAGCCCGCCGCCGCCCCCGAGGCGCCCGCTGTCCCGGCGCTACCCGAGCCGGCTCCGGCCGCTGGACCCGAGCTTCGGAACCTCCCGGGCGGCCTCGCCCTCCAGCTCCGCGCGGTGGAACCGTCCCAAGCCGCAGCGCCGAGCCACCGCCCGGCTGGGCGCCGGAGCGCTAGCTGCCGCCGCTTCCCTCTCAGGGGCCCCCCAAAACGCCTCGGTGCGGGCGCCCCTCCGCCCCGTCTTCTCCTCGCCCCCCCCCCCCCGGGATCTGAGCACGGTTTTGTGTCCCAGGGACACCTCCTGGGTCTTCCCCCACCGTCCTGCCACAGTGTCCTCAAGCGTGGTCCGAGACCATCGCATCAGCAACTCCGGGAACTCGTTAAAAATGCAAACTGTAGGGGCAGCCCAGCCCCGAGGAATCAGAATCTCTGGACCCAGCATGTTGTGTCCCGCAGGCCCTGCAGGAGATCGGCGCTTCCTACGCTGACGTTCTGAGAACCGCTGCTCGGGAGCACTGACGCGGTGCAGCTGTCCTCTGCCTCCGCTGGAGGTTTCAGTCTCGGGGACACCGATCCTGTCTTTGATCCCTTGTTATGGGGCTGTCTGCGCGGCTATTCCCTTCCGCTGATTATTGACTAGTGCGACAGGAAGAATTGTTACTCCTCACAGCCCTGGGGTTCTGTAATAAAATTGTCTTTTCCGGGGATGGTCCGGAGTGACTTGGAAATTGATTCTCAAGAATTAATCCACTTAGGATCTCTTTAGATCAAGCCCCAAATTGTTTACAATGGAGCCGGTGAAACACTGTGACTCTATTGTCAGTGGCCTCTGCTGGCTCCCAGCACCTGGTGTGGCTCGGCAGCTGGCGGTCTGCTGGAGAACCATGGCCCTTTGCTTCATGGATGTCAGTTACAGGCTGAATGAAAATCGACCATAGGAAGAGACTTACTTCCTCGACCTAGAAAAATGTGGAAAACCAAAAAAGATGTGGCCGTGATAGTTTGTCTTTTTACCCAGAGAAGTCTTTAGTGTTTCTATACATCTTCGGACTTTCCTGGTGGTGCAAGGGGTTAAGTCTCAGCACATGAGACTGTTACCAGTCACTGCAACACGAGTTCAATCCCTGGCCAGGAAGCTACCCACATGGCGCAGCAGACCTCTCCTGCCTTGCCCGCTGCTCCCCTCAGCAGTGTATTTCAGTCAATCTTCCTGTTCTGTTGCCCACTCTCTGGTGTATCCTTTCACACATGCCCCACAGCTCTGGGCTGTACCCCAGTTCTTGTGTGCATAAATAAATCTTTTAAAAAATTCTATATGTTTTCAATAAAAAGTAAAATATGCACAACTCTGTAATGTGTCCCAATCCCTGCAACCCAAATCTTGGCTGTTAACCAATGACCAAAGGTTAACCTAATGGCCATGGTGAGTGGAAAACTATTGGCTTAGTGCTGAATGTCTCCAAATGGGAAGATTTACACTCAGCAACCTTTGAACCGTGCTGCCTTAACCCAGAGAAGTAATTCTGATGACAGAGTTAAGATCTGAGAGAAAAAAATTGGATGTAGGTCATCTCAGCCCCCCAAGTGCCATCTCCTAGGTGACTCTCCCACCTGTTTTTGAGCATCTGAAAAGACAAAGGGATTAGCAGGAGGTGGGGGTTGCCCTAGAGGATGGGGTCTTCTGGCTGGGTACACCTGAGAGGCTGATGGTGGGAGCAGGTCTGACAGAGCAGGGAGAGATTTGTTCGGCTCCAACTGGTGATGAGTTAGGAGCCTTGAAAATATTCCTTTTCTTTGTCCCAACAAATCCACCTCAGGTGTATTTCTCTAAGGGAAGTAATCACAGGGTGTGTAAATGAACCACAACAACATAGAAGTGGTTTAAACAGGGGGAGCATCCCATTTTCATAGAATTTCTAATAATGTGAGGGTTGCTCATGATATTAGGTAAACACATACACACACAGAAAATGGTGTTGTATTTACATAAAAAAATACTATGGTCTACTTTACGTAAAATGCATATTATTTAAGTAAAGCAAAAAGAAAAGAGAGAGAGAAAAAGGAAATTCGCCAAAATATAGTAGCCATCCTTTTCTCTGGGTAGTAGGATCACAGGTAATATCTGCTTTCACATTCACTTTTTCTGTTTGTTTGTTTGTTTTTTAATAATGAGTGTGTGTTCCTTTAAAATTAGAAAAATAATGTAAAAACCTACGATGTTCTAAGCATTGTGCCACAGTCAAAGATGAATGATATATAAAGATGCACTTTCTGCCCTGGGAGAAACTGTGGTCAAAGGAAATAAGAGCTTCCCAGACACTTCCCTGCACCCTAAATCACAGATACTGGCAGCCATTATGGGAGGGTGTGGGGGCTACCTTGACAGACAAAATCCTTTTTCATCTGCCTCACAAGGAAGGTGGCACACAGGGCAGAACTAGGCAAGAACTGGACACCGCCAGGGGCCTCTGGGGGGGTCAGGGAAGGCTTAGTCAGGCTCTTCCCATCAATCAATGCAGGGGAACATCCCTGACCCTTAAATCACAATAATAACAACCGTTGTGGGAGAGTCCAGGCAGACAGAATAGCTTTCTATTTGTCTCAGAAGGAAGTCAGCATAGAAACAGAACTTAGGCAAAAAACCTGTAGCTGGCCTGGACCTTTCGGGCAAAGGGAGACTTGCTCAGATTCTGCCCCTCCAAATAGGGCAAAAGCTTCTCTGAACTGGAAATCACATGTGTCAGATGTTGTTAGAGGGAGTTCAGGACTGACCTGAACTGACTCTTGTTTCAATTTGCCTTATGAGGGATTCA